>NW_027223773.1:2611073-3357323 GCF_028538775.1 Myotis yumanensis | reverse complement strand
TGGGGGAGCGGGACTCAGGCGAACTGGGTGGTAGGTTTGCTCCTGCGAAGACGAAACCCTCGCTCGCTCCGTGGGGCGGGCATCCCGGCCAGGCTGGTCCCGGGCGCGGTGGCCTCGCTCTCAGCAATGACATTTCAGCTTCTGAGCAGAGGCAGGTGCTTCTTGAGGCGGCTCAGCTGAGAGGCTTGACCTTTAGAAGCAAAAATAAGAAATCAGGGGAGAGAGAGGGAGGAAGGGAGGAGAACACTTCAGCGCATCACTTCCTGTTTTCCCGTTGGCAGGAGTCGTGCGGAGGAAGAACTGCCAAGGTGGCGGCGACGGGTCCAAGTGACCGGTCCAGGACACGGTCCCTCCCTCCCTCCGGCCCCCCACTTCCCTTCGGATGGACCGTGGGAATATCTGCATTTTCCCCCGTGAAAGGCCCGAGGCCCAGCCGGGGCTGGGCAGCCGGTTATAAGCGCTTCTCAGAAGGTCCCTGCATTTCTCAGAAACCGTGTCCCAGAGCTTCAGAGCCTTTCGAAACCCGTGACTCAGACGCCGCCGGCCACGCTGCTCGGGCGCGTGCTCCCATTTCACAGCTGCAGCAAGAGACAGTGCAGCCCGGCCGGCCGGTGTGGCTCAGTGGTTGAGCATCCACCTATAAACCAGGCGGTCAGGGTTCGATTCCCGGTCAGGGCACAGGCCTGGGTCGCGGGCTCGATCCCCAGTGTGGGGCGTGCAGGAGGCAGCTGATCCATGATTCTCTCTTATCATGGATGTTTCTATCTCTCTCTCCCTCTCCCGTCCTCTCTGAAGTCAATAACAATATATTTTTAAAAGTAAGTGAATGGAATGTTGAGGGTGGAGGGAGGAACTTCAGGGCCCTCCCTGCCGACGCACCAGAAAGAGGCAGTGACTCCTGTACGTCACGCTGGGGCACGGGGCCGTGGTGGGCCCGGCCAGGCCTCTCGGCGTTGGATCTGGTGGCCGGTCGCACCCCCTGAGTGGCAGGAGGGGACAGAGAGTCAGTGTTGCTTCCCAGGGCTTCCTTGGAGGTTTAGTAGCTGCGATAACACCTTTTAAGAGCGGACGTGTCACGCTAACCGGTTTGGCTCAGTGGATAGAGCATCGGCCTGCGGACTGAAGGGTCCCAGGTTCGATTCCAGTCAAGGGCATGTACCTGGGTTGCGGGCACATCCCCAGTAGGGGGTGTGCAGGAGGCAGCTGATGGATGTTTCTCTCTCATCGATGTTTCTAATTCCCTATCCCTCTCCCTTCCTCTCTGTAAAAAAATCAATAATATATATATATATATATATATATATATATATATATATATCTCCTATATAATAAAAGCCTAATATGCAAATTGACCAAATAGCAGAATGACTGGTCGCTATGACACACACTGACCATGAGGGGGCAGACACTCAATGCAGGAGCTGTACCCTGGTGGTCAGTGCGCTCCCAGCTGAAAGTGCCATTCAGCCAGAAGCCAGGCTCACTGCTGGCAAGTTCAGTGGCTATGGTGGGAGCCTCTCCCACCTCCAAGGCAGTGCTAAGGAGCAGGGAGCCAAGAGGTAAGCAGCAGCGAGCAGGCAGGCGGTAAGGAGGGAGGGAGGAGGTAAGGCGGTGGGGAGCGGGCCTAAGCCGGCAGTCAGACATCCCTCGAGGGGTCCTGGACTGCGAGAGGGCTCAGGCTGGGCTGAAGGACCCCCCCGCGCCCCCCAAAAAGTGTGCAAGTGCACGAATTTCGTGCATCGGGCCTCTAGTATATATATAGAGAGAGAGAGAGAGAGAGAGAGAGAGAGAGAGCAGACATGTCAACTAGGCGTCTCTTTTCTGCTTCGACCCCATACACTTCCCTGGAATGATCCAGGCCTTGTGAGGTGTGCCGGACTCTCTCTCTTTTTTAAATACATTTTTTATTGATATCGGACAGGAAGGGAAAGGGAGAGAGAGAGAAGGGTCCCAGGTTCGATCCCTGGTTCATAGGTCGGTGCTCAACCACGGAGCCACGCTGGCCGGGCTCATTCACTTATTTTTGAACAGGTCGTGAAAGCAGACGCTTCTGTGGCATTCACTCTGTGCTGGGCCGGACTCTACCCCTGCACAGGTAGGCATCCACTCCGCCCTCCCCGCAGCTGTGCAGGGAGACCTGGTTACAGAGGAAGAGGTGCAGCCCAGAGAGATTAAGGTTTAAAAAGGAACGGATTAAGGGATTAAGGCGCAGACAGATTAGTTTCTCGGGCTCACGCAGAGAGCGAGGGGCGGGGCTGGGAGCGGAATGCAGGCAGCCTCACCCCAGCTCAGCGCCCTTCACCCCGAGTCCTGACAGCCCTGCTTCAAGCCAGCGCCTCTCTCTCCAGGTGGCTCCTGTCAGCAGTGTCTGGCCGCCTCTGTCAATCATTTTTTGCATATCTTTTCTTTAAAAAAAAATTTTTTTTTATTGATTTCAGAGAGGAAGGGAGAGGGAGAGAGAGAGAGAAACATCCATGATGAGAGAGAATCATGGATCGGCTGCCTCCTGCACGCCCCACACTGAGGATCCAGCTTGCAACCCGGGCCTGTGTCCTGACCGAGAATCAAACCGTGACCTCCTGGTTCATAGGTCGACCCTCAACCCCTGAGCCCCGCTGGCCGGGCTTGGCTTCAATTTAGATGCTGTGTTTACTTGGAGTCGGTTTGGGTGGGGGATGTTCCTGGTGCCAAAAGCCAGGGCTCTGTTGGGGGACGTCACTGTCGCCCAGGCTGAGAGAGATGGTCCAACGCCCCTTCTGTGCCCTGAGCGGCCCTGGGATCGGCCCCAGCTGGGCAGGGGCCTTGGGGCCAGCAGGTGTCCAGCCACAGGAGACCCAGTGGACCGCGTGCAGCTGGACACGAAGGGGGCGTCGGTGTTGCCTCCTCGGGGCAAGGGGAGGAGAAAGGCACAGGCACAGGCACCCGCACCCCACCCCCTCCAGGGGCCGGACCCTCTGTGTGACCCCCACCCAGGTAACGCTGGCCTCACTCTCCACCTACACCAGACAGCCCACCAGGTGGCACCCTCCTCACCCCTCCTGCTCCCCGGCTGCATGGACTCAGCTCAGGCCCGGGACCCCACACCGAGGTCTCCTCTGTCCCTCCCCAGCCGTCTGGGGGTGTTTCACTCCCTTCTGATCACAGGGAGTAAGGATGAAGGTGGAGCATGAGTGGAGAGAGGGAGAGGGAGAGAGAGAGGGAGAGGGAGAGAGAGAGGGAGAGAGGGAGAGAGGGAGAGAGAGGGAGAGAGGGAGAGGGAGGGAGAGAGGGAGAGAGGGAGAGGGAGAGAGAGAGGGAGAGGGAGAGAGAGAGGGAGAGGGAGAGAGAGAGGGAGAGGGAGAGAGATAGAGAGAGAGAGAGACCTCTGTTTTGGCCTCTGGATCAAGTTTTCCCAATTCAGACAGAGCTTCGGGATTTGCCGGTGACTTGATCCAGTTTGAGTGGAGTCTGTGATGTGTCGGCTGAGCCTCCGGCCTCCCCGTTACTGAGGCTGGAGAGGAAGGCGTGCAGGTGCAGGTGCAGGTACAGGAGCAGGTGCAGGTGCAGGAGCAGGAGCAGGAGCAGGTGCAGGTGCAGGTGCAGGAGCAGGTGCAGGAGCAGGTGCAGGAGCAGGAGCAGGAGCAGGTGCAGGAGCAGGAGCAGGAGCAGGTGCAGGTGCAGGAGCAGGTACAGGTGCAGGTGCAGGAGCAGGAGCAGGTGCAGGTGCAGGAGCAGGAGCAGGAGCAGGTGCAGGTGCAGGAGCAGGTACAGGTGCAGGAGCAGGTGCAGGAGCAGGAGCAGGTGCAGGTGAGCAGCTCCTGAGCAACCCCCTGGGCTTTCCAGGGAAGCCCCGCAGAGTGCTGGGGCCTCATCGGCAGGGAGAAGCCAAGGCCAACACAGACCGAAGAACAGTGAGGAATAAAAGAAAGACACGGCCCGGCCGGCCTGGCTCAGTGAGTGGCTGAGCGTTGACCTATGAACCAGGAGGTCACGGTCAGGGCACATGCCTGGGTTGCTGGCTGGATCCTCAGGGTGGGGCGTGCAGGAGGCAGCCGATCCATGATTCTCTCTCGTCATGGATGTTTCTCTCTCTCTTTTTCTCTCCTTTCCTCTCTGAAATCAATACAAATATATTTTTAAACAAAGAAAAGAAAGACCCAGATCAGGAACGAATGCTGACTAGATGCTTTGGGGTCTCGGGTCCAAGCCCGCCCAGCTCACCCTGGGACGTCAGTGCATCACACCACCCCCCTGTGAGCACGGCCACCCTCGCGCCTGCCTGAGAACACTCCTGATTTGACACAAATTCCATGTCAACTCTGACTCATCCTCCAGGATTCTGGTGACGCCACTGAAACAGTCATGTGGACCGGGTGCCATGGCTGACTTCCCTCGAAAAAGCACACTAGCCGGTTTAATTGAATTGACCTTTGGTGATATGACAAAGTTAATTACAGGTACAGACAATCCAATTATACACATCGACACGGCCTGTAATGAACTCTTACCGTCTGCGGTAGGTAGAATTGCAAGTACTGTACTGTAAGTTACTTTTCTCCACTCCCTCTTCTCAACCTTGGCTGCACATTAGAATCACCTGGGAATCTTTTTAAAATCCTGATCTCTGGGCCTCCTCCTCCAGAAATTCTGTTTCTTTGTGATGGGGTGGGGCCACAACATGAGTAACAAAGAAACAGAATTTCCGGAGGATGAGGCCCAGAAATCAGGATTTTAAAAAGATTCCCAGGTGATTCTAACGTGCAGCCAAGGTTGAGAACCACTGTCCTAGACCGTGAGGAGCAAATGGAAACTTCCTGGTTACACTCAGAACAGTGGACACGGATGTCCTTGCAGCATTGCGAATCACAGTGAATCATGGTTAATAGCATAAATATGCATCAAATAAAACATAGTGCATTATGATGCAGCATTAAAAATGATGTAGTGTAGGCCCGGCCGGTGTGGCTCAGTGGTTGAGCGTCGACCTATGAACCAGGAGATCACGGTTCGATCCCCGGTCAGGGCACATGGCCGGGTTGCAGGCTCGATCCCCCAGTGTGGGGTGTACAAGAGGCAGCCGATCCATGATTCTCTCCCATCATTGATGTTTCTCTCTCTCCCTCTCCCTTCCTCTCTGAAATCAGTAAAAATATACTTTTTTTTAAAATGAGGATGCAGAACACATCCATGTAGTGCCATTCACTCAAAAACAGGCAAAACAGAACCGTCTTTATAAAGATCCTGAAAGCGTGGTATCTATGTAAATACCTTACAAATGCACGTGAAAGATATCAAATGACTTCCAAATACAGGAAAAGATATGTCTTTTATGGATGGGAAGACTTAAGGTCAGAGAATTAATTCCCCCGAAATCGTTGTATAAAGTTAATGGAATTTCAATTGAGTTGTTGACAATTTTCCTCACCGTGAAAATTGGACAAAATTATCTTAAAGTTTATTTGGAAGAATAAATAGCTGAGAGTAAGCGAGAGAGATTGGAAGAAAAAACACGAGGCCTTGCTATTCCAACTCTCCGTGCATAATTAAACGTTATTGTACTCAAATCAATGTTATATTGGCGTAGAAATAAGCAGATGGACCTGTTAGACAGAAACAAATGATCCAGAAATAGATTTTTCATTTCGAATGAGAATTTAATATGCGACAAACTTGGTGTGTCAACAAGCTTGAAAAATTTTTTTTTAAATATTATTCTGCCCTAGTCAGTTTGGCGCAGTGGATAGAGCAGTGGATAGGCCTGCAGACTGAAGGGTCCCGGGCTCCATTCCGGTCAAGAGCATGTTCCCTGGCCCTGGTTGGAGCATGTGGGAGGCAACCAATCGATGTGTCTCTCCCCCTCCCTTCCACTCTCTCTAATGATCAATGGAAAAATATCCTCAGATGAGGATTAACAAAAACAAAACAAAGAAATCAACCAACTAACCAACCAACCACAACAAAAGACAAAACCAACAGGAAAATATATTATTCTCATGCTCATCTCAGAATGGACTTTCTCTTGCCTCCCAGTGGTCCCTGGGGCTGGGCCACCCATAGGTATGCTCTCCAGGGAGTAGCTACTCAACTAGGACATGGCGGGGGGCGGGGGGCAGCCTGCTCTCCACCCAACCGCGAGAGCCTCAAGTCCCGGGTTCGTGTGTGACCTCACTGGGCGGTGATGACCTCACGGTTCCCATGGCCAACAGCTGCCACGCCGTGTTCCAGGGCACCGTCCCTAACAGTTCTCCACCAGGTACCCATCGGTCTGGTTAAGATCGCGAGACGGAGCGAGAGGAGAGGATTATCGACGAGATCCTGTCCATCCCGTGTGACTTGTCCTCGGTCCCCTGGGAGGGCCGCCCGGGAGGTGGGCCCAGGCCGGGCCTCGCGTGATCCCTTTGGGCTGGTCCATCGCACTGAGAGCTACCTTAGCTGTACGGACACCCGTGGCCTGGGGCCCCTCAGACCCGTGTGCTCCTGCTGGCCGCTGAGGACAAGTTCAGTGTCTTAGGGTTCTCATCGCTATCGACGTGCCTTCGCCTCTAGGCTCTGAGATGCTCCATGCAGGCCCTTTCCCGGTCAAGGGCAGTTTTGTTGGAAAATGGTCCATGGAGAAGCCTTCCAGTCTGTTTACGTGATGCATCGCATTTATTGATTTGCGAAGATTGCACCAGCCTTGCACCCCTGCAATAAATCCCACTTGGTCTTGGTGTCTGATCTTTTTAATATATCGCTGGGTCCAGTTTGCTAATATTTTGTTGAGCATTTTAGCATCTATGTTCATCAGAGAAGCATCGCTCACGGACCTCTCCCTCCAACGCAATGACCTTCACTGAGCCGTCATGTAGACATCCCCATGGGTCCCCTGGGACACGTCCCAGACGGAGCTGCTGAGCAAGGTGGGTGGGGGGGCCAGGGAAGGGGGAGAAGCGTGTGCCCGGAGCCTGGAAGCTGAGGTTTACAAAGGGGGGCGGCTCTGACCTCCCAGGGCCCAGCTGGCCCAGCAGCCCTCTCAGGTCCCTTCCTGGGCAGGGAAAGAGGAGGCTGCCCCCTGGAGCTCAGCGGGGTCAGGAGCAGAGAGGGGGTGCAGAGTGGCCTCTGCAGGGTCCACCCCGTCTACCATTGGGGCACCGGGGCCAGTCTGTGGTGGGCCTTGTCCACACGGTGAGGAGGGCGGATCTCAGCCACATTGCCAAACTCATTGACTAAATCTAGTCGGTGTTTTGGTGGAGTCTTTAGAGTTTTTCTTTGTACACAATCATGTCATCTTCGAATGTTGGCAGTTTTACTTCCTCCTTTCCAATTCGGATGCCTTTTATCTCCTCTTCTTGTCTGATCGCTGTGGCTCGGACTTCCAGCGCTATGCTGAATAAGAGTGGCGAAAGCAGACATCTGTCTTGTTCCTGTTCTTAGGGGAAATGATTTTAGTTTTTGCCCACTGAGTATGATGTTCGCTGTAGGTTTGTCATATATGGCCTTTATCATGTTCAGGTATGATCCTTCTATTCCCACTTTGCTGAGAGTTATTATCAAAAAAGGGTGTTGGCTTTGTCAAACGCTTTTTCTGCGTCGGTTGATATGAAAATGTAATTTCTGCCTCCCAGTCTGTTTATGTGATGCATCACGTTTATTGATTTGCGAAGATTGCACCAGCCTTGCACCCCTGCAATAGATCCCACTTGGTCATGGTGTCTGATCTCTTTAATATATCGCTGGGTCCGATTTGCTAATATTTTGTTGAGCATTTTAGCATCCATGTTCATCAGAGACACTGGCCTGTGATTCTCTGTCTTTGTAGTATCTTTATCTGGTTTGGGATTAGGGTGATGCTGGCCTTAAAGAAAGAGCTGGGAAGTGTTCCTTCCTCTTGGATGCTTTGGAATAGTTTGAGGAGGACCGGTATCAGTTTGAATGTTTGGTGAAACTCCCCCGTGAAGCCGTCTGGACCAGGGCTTTGTTTGCTGGGAGCTTTTTGATGACCGCTTCTATTTCCTCAGTAGCTATCGGCCTATTCAGGTTTTCGGATTCTTCCTGGTTGAGTTTTGGAAGATGGTATTTTTCTGGGAATATGTCCATTTTGTCCAGGTTGTCCAGCTACTTGGAATATAGTTGTTCATGGTATTTTCCCCCTCCGGTCCTTTGTATATCTGTGGGGCCAGTGGTTACTCCGCCTCTTTTATTTCTGATTTTATTTACTTGGGTCCTCCTCTTTGTTCCTTGAGGAGAGACACAAAGGGTCTGGCTAAATGTTCATCAATCTTGTTTATCTTTGCAAATAACCAGTTCCTTGGTTTTATTGATCCGTTGTTTTTTTTTTTTAAGACTCTGTGCCCTTTATTTCTGCTTGGCTCTCTCTTATTTCCTTCCCTAGCTGAGTCCTGAGGTGACAGGAGCCCTGGCCTCCAGCTTGGGGTTGACCTCGTGGGAAACCCTGAGCCCAGAGGACCCAGCCCGGCCACTCCGAGTCCAAACCCTCAGGAGGTATGTGAGATACTACATGGTGTCTTGTTTAAGATGCCAAACGGTGGGGGTCACGTGTTACACGGCGATACATAGCTACACGTAACTACAAAGGGGAGAGCTCATCATGCAATTAGTGTGTGACGGGCATACGTAGCCCATGCTTACAATGTTTAAAATCCCCTCTCAGTCAGCTAGGGGAGAAGCAAAGGCTTTTCTCTACTAAAAACAACTCATCACACACACACACACACACACACACACACACACACACACAAAGAAAAACTAAAACGTTGTCATATTTAATGGTGAAACGTTAAAATCTCCTTCTTGGAAATGAGAAATGAGCCAAGGATGCTTGCTATTCTCATTCTAATCGACCATTTATCAGCGTTCCTGGCCAGCAAAGTAAAGAGAGAAAAAGAAGCAAAAGGAGCAAGATAGATGGAAGGAAATTAAACTGTCGTTATGTGCTGATGAAATGGCCGTGTTCAGAGAAGATCCGAAAGAACCTACAAATAAACTACCAGAATTAATAAGTGATTTTAGCAAGGTCTCAGGATAAGATGCTAATAAAAAGTCAACTGTATTTCTTTATGCCGGTAGCAAGGAGTAAGAAAAGAAATGAAAAGCTAGTATCGTCTACAATATCATTTAAGAAACCAAATCCTTAAGAATGACTAACAATGGCCCTGACCGGTTTGGCTCTCTGGATAGAGCGTCGGCCTGCGGACTGAAGGGTCCCTGGTTCAATTCCGGTCAAGGGCATGTACCTTGGTTGCGGGCACATCCCCAGTAGGAGGGTGTGCAGGAGGCAGCTGATCGATGTTTCTCTCTCATCGATGTTTCTAACTCTCTATCCCTCTCCCTTCCTCTCTGTAAAAAATCAATAAAATATATTTTAAAAAAAGAATAACTAACAAAAGTTGTGGAAGACCTCTCCAATAATTAGCAAGCTTAAAGAATTTAAAGAAGACATGTATACATACATAAATCACGTTTATGGATTTGTAGATAGATGTCAATTTTCCACAAACATATACATTCAACACATTCCAATTAATATCTGAGCAGCTACTTCATATATATATATATATATATACACACAAATATATATATATATATATATATATATATATAAAATTTCTGAAAGGAAGGGAGAGGGAGAGAGAGAAACATCAACGATGGGAGAAAATCATTCATTGATCGGCTGCCTCCTGCACGCCCCCTACTGGGGATCGAGCCCGCAACCCCTGCATGTGCCCTGACCGGGAATGGAACCGTGACCTCCTGGTTCATAGGTCTCGGCTTCACCACTGAGCCACGCCGGCCGGGCCCTGACACTGATTTATATTAAATTATCTTTTGCAAAACTTGGAAGGCTGTTCCTTGAAGCCTCAGAGTGACGGGCTGTTAGAAACCCTGTCTCTATTGTGAGAGGGATGGAGAGGATCCTGACCGCTATTATTCTCCCATCTGTTTTCTGCAGGAAGGAGGAGGATTTCACGGTCTCCTGCTGCTGCCCTGGGCCCCACAGAATTGCTTTTGCAGCTACAGGGGGCTCAGGAGTGGGGGCCCAGGGAACTCAGAAGTGAGGGGCCCAGCAGATCAGAGCTTCAGCCACAGCTGGGGCGAGACGGGAGGGCGGAAAGGCCCGGGCAGGCCGCGCCCAGCACAGGGACTGAGTGGTCCTGGTTTTCTCTCCAGCCCCAGGGGTGCCTACCTGCCCTCCGACACCTGGTCACTCCCACATCCCCTACTGCAGCCGGCCTCGGAGAGGCCCCGATGGCCTGGCATGGGGAAACCTACTGCCTGGTCGGTGGCTACCGCTGCTATGGGGACGCTCCCTTCTCCGCCCCAGCAAGGAGGACGATCAATGATTCCCTCTCATCATTGATGTTTCTATCGCTCTCGCTCTCCCTTCTTATCTGAAATCAATAAAATTATATATGTATATAATAATTTTATTGATTTCAGAGAGGAAGGGAGAGATAGAAACATCAATGATGAGAGAGAATTATTGACTGGCCGCCTCCTGCATGCCCCCTACTGGGGACCAAGCCAGAAACCTGGGCAAGTGCCCTTGACCAGCATGGAACCCGGGACCCTTCAGTCCAAAGGCCGATGCTCTATCCACTGAGCGACACCAGCCAGGGCCGACACAAATGTATTTTTTGTAAAAACTGGCCTCGGGACACTCGCGAGTGATGGGTACGTCGATGCCTTAAATTGCAGTGACGGTTGCATGAGTCTATTCAGATGTCAAAACTCACCCGATTGTAGCTTTAACTATGCGAGGTTCCGTGCCTGTCGGTGATGCCTCAGTAAAGCTGGAAAGAAAAGGCACAGCTATCGTTCCTGCCATGACATTCTCAAGAAAATGCAAGACGAGGGCGGAGTGACAGAGGCAGAGCAGCGGTTTCCATGGGAACAGCCCTCCGTGGGCTGCCTGTCAAGAGTCAGAAGGGAACTTTCTGAGTGACGGGAATATTCAATATTTTCACTGCGGCGGCGGCTACAACAATGTACAAACTTCTGAAAACTTATTAAACTTCATAAAACGAGCGCATTCGATTATATTTAAATTATACCTCAAGAAGGTTTTTTTCACCCTTCTATTGTCTAGGTAAGGTCTAGGGAAGAAGAGAAATGATATGTAATTTTTCCCCTTTTTTATTTTGTTGAGTTACATTTATTGGGGTGACACTGGTTAATAGGATCATGCAGGTTTCAGGTGTAGATTTCTAGGATACAAGCAAGGTCTGTCTATTGCACTGGGTGCCTCCCCACCCAAAGTCAAATCTTCTTCTGTCACCATATATGAGGTCCCCTTCACCCCCAAATTATGTTTTTGGTGTGTGATTTTTTTAAAAAATTTTTTTAAATCCATTTTTATTGATTTCAGAGAGGAAGGGAGAGGGAGAGAGAGATGGAAACATCAATGAGGAGAGAGAATCATTAATCGGCTGCCTCCTGCACACCCCACACTGGGGATCAAGCCCACAACCTGGGCATGTCCCCTGACCAGGAATCAAACCGTGACCTCCTGGTTCATAGGTCAATGCTCAACCACTGAGCCACGCTGGCCAAGCTGGTGGGTGTTTTTTTAATCCTCACCTGAGGGTATTTTTCCATTGATTTTTAGGGAGAGTGGAAGAGAGAGGGAAAGACAGAGAGAAATATTGATGTGAGAGAAACACATTGATTGGTTGCTTCCTGCATGAACCCCGGCCAGGGCCCAGGCCGGGGAAGAGCCTGCAACCGAGGTACGTGCCCTTGACCGGAACCGAACCTGGGACCCTTCGGTCCAGAGGCCAACACTCTATACACTGAGCCAGACTGGCTAGGGCAGATTACATGTATTTTTAATCGACCATCTTTTTTTTTTTTTTTTTTTTTCAAATTTTTTTTTAAAATATATTTTATTGATTTTTTACAGAGTGGAAGAGAGAGAGATAGAGAGTTAGAAACATCGATGAGAGAGAAACATCGATCAGCTGCCTCCTGCACATCTCCTACTGGGGATGTGCCCGCAACCCAGGTACATGCCCTTGACCGGAATCGAACCTGGGACCTTTCAATCTGCAGGCCGACGCTCTATCCACTGAGCCAAACCGGCTTCAGCTTAATCGACCATCTTGATGAACAATTTTTTTGGTAATTTTTGAAGCACCCCATAGGGCTTGGCTGCATGTTGGGCACTTGAGTCCTTATATAACTGCTCGTGTTTTTATGCTACTTCATAATGTACAAGGACATTTCCCACACACGTTATCGTCAAAAACACCTCGAGAGACTTGGCATCGATTTCTTGGATGTGACACCAAAAACACAAGCGACTGAAGTGAAAATAATAAATTGGCCTAAATCAAAACCAAAAGCTTCTGCTCCTCCACGGGCACAATCCATAGAGCTAAGAGGCAGCGACTCCTCGTCAATTTACAATCAGGACGAAATCCGAGGCCTCACACGGAGACAGGCCTGGCTGCCCCCTCCGGCCCCCTCTTTCTGACGGCCGCACAACCCAGGTGCCCACGCCTCCTTGTGTCCTAAGCTCTGCCCCCCAGGCTCCCAGGATGGCTACACAATCCAGGGATTCCTCTCCAGGGCCCACCTCTATCCTCCTGCCTCCATCTCCTCCCTCCTACCCCCAATCAAGGGAAGGGGGGGTTTGGGGGGTCTCAGGCCAGCCACCTGACTCCAGAGAGATGCCACACGGCCTTCGCTGCTATTCTGGGCTCTTCCGGTTTTTGCATTTCTTTTCAAGAAGCAACATACGATCACTGAAAACACATTTTTTTAAGACACACCTTTTTAATATTCCAGTGCCGGCTACAACCCACAGAGCAACGGCTCCCAAATAACTCCGCATCTGTAATCCATAATTTATCGCCCAAATTGGTTGTGTTCAATTATTCATACCCTGCAACAGTGTGCCCCCGAAGAGGCGAACGAACTCAAAAGCAATCTCACGGAAAGGCAGAAGATGGAAAAAAATAACACAAGTGTTGCCGTTGAAGGCATCAGGATGGGTGATAGCAGGCGGTTGTTTTTTTTAGGGTAAGAGCTCCTTCTCTTTTTTATTATCCTATGTAATAAAAGCCAAATATGCAAATTGTCCCCTCAACTGGGAGTTGGACCGGGAGTTCGACCAGGGGGTGGGGCCGGTGGCAGGAGGAGGTGCCCCCAGCCAGCAGCTGCTAGAGACCCTGCCTGTGCACAAATTTTGTGCACTGGGCCTTTCATTTTTTTATTATATTTTTATTGATTTCAGAGAGAGGAAGGGAGAGGGAGAGAGAGATAGGAACATCAGTGACGGGAGAGAATCATTGCTCGGCTGCCTCCTGCACGCCTCCCACTGGGGATCAAGCCCACAACCCAGGCCTGTGCCCTGACCGGGAATCTCCCTTCTTCTCGTAAATCAATAAAAAAAAAATTTTTTTTTTAAATACACGATACACAACACAAAACACACACTCACTGGGGGGAAAACTTGCTTAGCTACAACCACGTTAGCCCGTATTTGGAAATGGTCCTGCCCACCCCTGCGGCGTCCCATCCATCTTCCCCGCTGGGTGAGGGTGGCCTTGTTAAATTGCTATTTGGGGATCCGTGGCGTGTGGTTTTTATTATGCTCCATCCAGAACACCTGGGGGAGCCGGGCCCTGTCAATAGAGTCCTCATTGATCACGGTGGCTAACAGAGTTCTTCTTCTCTTTATTTTTCTTATCAGAGCCAACGCACGCAGCCAATGAAATCTAATCTAGGGGACTCCCCGCACGCATCATTTAGAGCGTGAGCAGCGAAAATTCCACGAAAGCCAAATAAAGCACGAGGTGAAGGGACCCTGAAGGACCTCAGAGCACAGTCTGTGACAAGGTACATATTTACCTCTGACGGAGGCGGCCGGGGACGCCCTCTCTGTCTCCTTGCCAATTGCCAGTATTTTGCTTTAATTTTTTTCTAGTTTTTTTTTCGCCTGAGGACATTCTTCCATTCATTTTTAAAAATATATTTTATTGATTTTTACAGAGAGGAAGGGAGAGGGATAGAGAGCTAGAAACATCGATGAGAGAGAAACATTGATCAGCTGCCTCCCTGCACACCTCCTACTGGGGATGTGCCCGCAACCAAGGTACGCAGAATCGAACCTGGGACCCTTCAGTCCGCAGGCCGATGCTCTATCCACTGAGCCAAACTGGTCAGGGCCATTGCTTTTTTTGAAGAGAGAGTGGAAGGGAGGGAGAGAGAGAGAGAGAAACATCCATGGGAGAGAAACACGTGGATCGGTTGCCTCCTGCCCGTGCCCTGACCGGGGCCCAGGCTGGGGAGAAGCCTGCAACTGAGGTACGTGCCCTTAATTGGAATCGAACCCGGGACCCTTTGGTCCGCAGGCTGATGCTCTATCCACGCCGGCCGGGCTCTGCTATTTTCTTTGTGGCTCCTGCAGATTCAGACCTCCCTCCGCCTACAGTCTCCTTTCTCGCCATTCCTGCCCCAGGGCCCTGCCTGTCTGCCCCGTCCTCCTCCCTATGGTCACTGGTACCTCGGCTCTAACACGTGGATCCTGTGGCCAGTTCCCGGAACCCCTTATGCTAATGGGCAGGGTGGGCCTCTGACCACAATGAACATCATCTCTGACTCTCCCAGCGAACTGTCAGCGATTTCCCACGCCGGCAGCGATCAGCCAAGCCAGGGCTGGCCGCTACCGCAGTTAACTCCTGATTAATTAACTTAATCAAGGCGCTGCCAACGCTGACATCGTTCCGGCACACCATTAGCTCGAAAGACCTCTCGTTGGCTAATTGCTTAAGTGATTTTTGAAATTGTTTTAATGAACTGCGCTGCTGTGCGATTCTGGGCTTATTTTTTCCCCTATCAACAGGAGAAAGGTGCATGAATATATGAAAAAAATAAAAAAATAAAGTGAAGCGCCTGGCTGGTGTGGCTCAGTGGTTGAGCATCGGCCTATGTATGAACCAGGAGGTCAGGGTTCGATTCCTGGTCCAGGCACATGCCCGGGTTGCGGGCTGGATGCCCAGTGTGGGGCGTGCAGGAGGCAGCCAATCCACGATTCTCTCTCCTCATGGATGTTTCTCTCTCTTTCTCCCTCTCCCTTCCTCTCTGAAATCAATAAAAAAAAATGTATATTTTTAAAAAAAACATGTATGACAGGGCTGCTCGGAGGACTCAGCGAATATGTTAAAGAACAGAATGCTCTCAGGTTAGTGTCTGGCAGACAGCGAAAGCTTGTAAAAACAGCTTGTAGCTCTCTACTTGCTTACATGGGGCGGAGCAGGGGTGGGCTATGGCTTAAGACAGGCGGGCCTGTTGACTCTCAGGCCACGTGAAAGTCAAGGACAGCTTGTATCTGACAGACTCTGATCCTGGAGATTGAGTTTCTAAATCACAGGCCGGCAAAGAAGCTGCCACGCTTGCCTCCGGAAGGGTTTGGATGACAGGAGAGTGGTTCTAGAACAGGACGTGCTGTGTTTTCCGTCGTGTGGCGGTGACGGATTCTCGCCAGGGACCTCGGCGAGCTCCTCTGAGCTGTCTACCGCCCGCACTGCCCGCCTCACGTTCTGGGCCATTGCCAAGTCACAGCGGGAAAGCGTTTTAAACACTAACAAGTGCAGCCCTGGTTGGGGTGGCTCCGCTGACTCAGTGGCGTCCCGTGGACCGAAAGGTTGCCGGTTCGATTCCCGGTCAGGGCCCATGCCCGGGTTTCACGTCGGTTTCCGAGAGAAACCCACAAAGCTACTGGCAAAAGGGCTCCCCACACCCACGTGGCCTGGGCCTCGGCCGTTACTCACCTGGCCGGTCAGCACCTCCCAGCATCTCCTGGTAGAAACTCGTTTCAGCCTGGCCCAGGGCAAGCCCCACCCCGCTCTCCACTTGGTTCTCGCTGCCCACGCGAGAGCCTGGCCGCCTGACTTGAGTTTCCGTCCACTTCCTCACCCACCTGAAAACCCTTAGCATCTCCCGCCAGGTCTTCCTCGGGCCGGTGTCTGGGGAATGCTCCTCTCTCCAACTCGCCAAGGCCGATCCCTCACACGTCTTCACAACAGTTCATTAGAAAAATGGCCAGGCTGCCATTGCAACTTTCCTGCTGTGACGATGATCTGTCCACTTTGCTTTAAAAAAGAAAAAAAAAAAAAATATATATATATATATATATATATATATATGTTTATTGATTTCAGAGAGGAAGGGAGAGGAAGAGAAAGACAGAAACATCACTGCTGAGAGGGAATCATGAATCGGCTGCCTCCTGCACGCCCCACACTGGGGATGGAGCCCGCAACCCAGGCGTGTGTCCTGACCAGAAATTGAACTGTGACCTCCTGGTTCACAGGTCGACGCTCAATCCACTGAGCCACGCCGGCCGGGCTGTCCACCTTGCTTTTGATGGTGGAGTGCTGCCAGCTGTGCTTTTCTGGAAGCCTGTCATCCCCAACACTCGGGAGCCCCGACCCACTGCAGCCTCGAGGGACCATCGCAGGGAGCGTCTATCGGGGCTGGTGGCCTCCCTGCCTCGCTCTTCGTTTACTAGCGAAGAGCGTGTTCACCGCGCTGTCCCGGGGACAGGTGAGCGTAGACTCCCTGACTTACGCAGGAAGCCTGTCTGGATGCCTCCCTCGCGGGTCCTCCTCCCGCTCGCTGCCAAGGCGTTCTGGCGCGGACATCTCATTTACGCGAGACCAGCAGGACTCCCTGGCTGCAGGCAGAGTAGGACTGGCTCCAGGGTCCTTGCCAGGACGCTAACTCGGAGGCCTGGGAGAATGCCACGTCTCCATAAGTCCCCCCTTACTCAGCCTTCTGTTTCACTCCCAGGGCGGTAGCTCAGGACACATTCCCAGATGTGCCTCCCGGGCGACGCTGGCGCACGTGAGCGAGGGTCCGTGGCCCTGGGACAGGAGGCGGCCAACCACGCACGGGGCCATCGGTACACCACGCTACCCGTGTACTTCCTTTTTGCAAAAGAAGTCTTGCTGGAATCCGGCCGCGCTCCATGCATGTATATATGTCATCTGAGCTGCTGTGGGGGACGCAGCAGAAGAGGGGCGTACTTAGGACAGAGACTGCGTGGCCTGCAAAGCCTAACGCAGTTCCGGAACTCTGTCCCTTTAAGAAGCAAGGCCGGGCCCTGGCTGGTTTGGCTCAGTGGATAGAGCGTCAGCCTGTGGACTGAAGGGTCCCAGGTTCGATTCCAGTCAAGGGCACATGCCCCGGTTGCGGGCTCGATCCCTAGTAGGGTGCAAGCAGGAGGCAGCCGATCAGTGATTCTCTCTCATCATTGATGTTTCTCTCTCTCCCTCTCCCTTCCTCTCTGAAATCAATAAAAATATAATTTAAAAAAAAAGAAGAAGCGAGGCCAGGAAGCTGGGGGAGGAAACCTTGGGAAGGACAGGGGTCATTTTGCAAAGAGCCTGCCCGGCTGGACCCCTGCATGGCCTGGGTCCCGGGGGCAAGGGGAGGGGCTGCCCTTTAGGAGGGGGAGTGGGCCCCTTCCACAAGCCCAGAGGGTCCCAGGGCGTCCGAGGATCGAAGGCTCTCGAGCACATGACCCAGATGTCCCCATCCCAGGCCCGTAGGTCCCAGTCCTCCTCCTCGGGCCCCTCACCTGGGGCCGGCAGGTCAGACTCTGTACCCTTCGGTCCGGGCCTCGGACCGGTGTTTGCAATCAAAACCAAGTCCTGACATCTCTGTGGCTGGCACTCGGCCACTTGAGGGTCGTGGAAGAGGCAGCCAGCGTGACATCTACACCGTGGAATACGACGCTGCTGTGAAAAAGAAGGAATTCTTACTATTTGCAATGGCATGGATGCACCTGGAGAGCATGATGCTGAGCGAAATAAGCCAGTCGGAGAAAGTAAATATCACACAATCTCACTCGTTTGTGGAATATAATGAACAACATACACTGATGAAGAAAAATAGAGCCAGAGGAAAAAAAATATTTTAGAATATAATAGAAGTAACCCTGTAATTTGCAGATTTGTAATATTTCCTATAACTCACGTGATACCATACTATGTTAGTATGGTTTTTGGTAATATTATTATACTTAAAGTCCCCTTTTTTTCTTGAAATAGTAATGTTTATTGCATGGAATATTATAATGTTTAAGATCGCTTTTCTTGAATAATTGGCGTTCATTGCATGGAATGTTATTATGTTTAAAATCGTTTTTCTTGAGCTGTTAAAAAAATAAGTAAAATAAATAAAGGATTGCACCATCCTGTCAAAAAAAAAAGAAAGAAAGGACAGCCAGCGTCACTGAATTGCAAAAACAAGCACGTGCCTAGCTGTCGGCGTGCTCAGCGTTTTTCTGAATAAAGACAGAAGCTATGACAATGAAGAAAGCTGTTAGGGGTGGCTGTTTTTAAAATCATTATTTAATGAAAGGACTTCAGAGGGAAGGAGAAGAACTAAACAAGACAAGCAAGTCAGGAGCACGGGTGAGGTGACCTGCGCTTCATCCATCAGAGGCTTCTTGTCTGTTTTTTTGTTTTTAAATATGTTTCTATTGATTTCAGAGAGGACGGGAGAGGGAGAGAGAAACATCAATGACGAGAGAGAATCATGGATCGGGCGTGCCTCCTGCACGCCCCACCCTGGGGATCGAGCCTGCAACCTGGGCATGTGCCCTGACCGGGAATCGAACCATGACCTCCTGGTTCCTAGGTCGATGCTCCACCACTAAGCCACGCTGGCAACCGCCCCCTCCCCTGCACAGCCCACAGCAATGTTACAGCTTCTCATCTGTGTCATCTCTGTTCACATCGCTTCTCCCTCTGGACTCTGAGCTGCAGGGAGAGAGCTTGCGGACTGTTTGCCGCTGAGTCTCCGGGGGCTGGCCGGGCGCCTGGCTTCCCGGGTACCGGCTGGATAAAGAGCCGAATGGCGGGTGGACAAGCTCCTGCATCCCTAGCCACGCTCTCCCGGGATGCTGTGCTTGTTCCTCCGTCAGAGCTGGAGAAAGTCGTCCTGGTACCTGCAGAGGAGGCGGGTACGATACCCGAGGGGCCTAGAAAACCCGTCGAACGCCTTTCCTTCTGTTGGAAATCTTGTGCAATTCCCTCGGCAAGCCTAGCGACGTATCCACATTTCATTAAATTGATTCCAATTGAATCTAAACGAGGGTTCAATATAATTTTCTGAATTCCACCGAGCCGTGATTCCGGTGTCTGAGTGAAAAATAACAAACGGTTGAAAACGAGGCGCTGGCTGAGATTTCTTCGCTTGGTATCTCTGAGTCCCCGAAGGCGTCACAGATCCATCAGCTTTGCCACAAAGGCAGTGTGTACTTCCTGTGCGTGGCCTTGAACTGTGTTGTTTTTTAAAATATATTTTTATTGATTTCAGAGAGGCAGGGAGAGGGAGAGATAGAAACCTCAATGATGTGAGAGACTCATGGATCGGCTGCCTCCTGCACACCCCGCACTGGGGATGGAGCCCACAATCGGGGCATGTGCCCTGACCGGGAATCGAACCTGGGACCCTTCAGTCCTCAGGCCAAACCGGCCAGGGCTTGACATGGTTTTTCTAGACATTGATGACTTGTGCCTTGGGTGGAAAATGGGAGAGGGAAGTGAGGGGCACCCGGCGTTAGCTGGAGGCCAAAATCTCTCCCTCAAGTCCCTGGTGGGGAGTGAGGCCGGGCAGGGTGTTTCTCAGGACTCGGCCAGCGGGGCTCTGGCCACCAGGACTTGCTGGGACCGCCCCTCTGCCCACTGGTGTTTGTTGGGTGGCGATCACTCAGGGCGGCGTGGTCCCTGGCACTCGGATGCCAGCTGTAGGGATGATATTAAATCTCCCTCCTGGGTCTGGTCTCCTGCTAGGGAGCCATCAAAAGCAAACCCGGGAACAGGCGGGCTATAAACGAATGAACACAACCCCTTCCCAGCCAGACGAGTAACCAAGAAGGGTCCCACCTCCTGCAGCCTCTGCCACTTTGTTCTCCCAAAATCTAATTTCCGTGCAAACCCTGGAGGGGTTGCGCATCCCTGGGAGGAGGTCTCCGGGCAGGCTCGCTGATACGGGCGCCGGAATTCCAGGCTAAGGAAATCTCGCCCTGATCTAGAAGCCAGGACTGCCCGGCCGGCCGGGGTGGCTCAGTGGTTGAGCATCAACCTATGAACCCCGAGGTCACGGTTCGATTCCTGGTCAGGGCACATGCCCCGGTTCTGTGCTCAATCCCAGATAGGGGATGTGCAGGAGGCAGCCGGTCAATAATTCTCATCATTTATATTTCTACCTCTCTCTCTCCCTCTCCCTTCCTTTCTGAGATCAATAAAATACATATATATGGATGCAGACTCAGCTGGGGTATTGCACCCCCCAGAAGGTGCATATAAATTTCATTTACAGGCAAATACCTGGATAGATATGTACAAATACATACGATCTTTATTTTCAAGAACCTAAATCCTCTGCCTGCCTAGGACCTAGGATATAAATAAACCGCCCGGGCAGCCCTGTGTCCTTTGCAGAAAGTCCCCAGGGCAGAGCCCTCCGCAAGGTCACCCCTGTGGCTATTTATAGCGTGCTGGCACGCGGCTGACGCTGACTGATGGTGGCACGGTGGCACTCCAGGGTGCTGCGGCCAGCCTCCTACATCACACCTCCCTGGGGCCATGCTCTGCGGTCCCCCGTCCTGCCTCGCTGGCCTCGACCGCAGGAAACAGGGCGGCTGCTTCTCTGGTTTGGGGAGGACACAGCCAGGACCCGCTCAGCCCTGGAGGGCAGGAGAGGGAAGGGATGTCTGCTGGGCCCTGGCCACCCGCCGGCCGTGTGCTGGGAGCTGCAGAGTGAATTTTTTAAAAAATATGTTTTTTAATTAAAATGGGTTGATGCTGCCTTTGTTTTGGGAAATTCACGTGAGTGAGCGCCTGGCCACTAGCCAGAAGCAGACGTTTCAGAGCGAGACGCTGAGAACTGGGTCTGAGGAGGCAGGGGGACAAGGACGTGACTATCTGTCCACGGCCTTTCGCTGCTTTGGGTTGGGAAGGAATTGACTACCCACCTGACTTCTCAGTCCCTCTGCCTCTTCCACCATCTCCCCCTCTGGCAGCCGTCAGCCTGGCCTCTGTGTCCGTGAGTCGGCTTCTGTTTTGTTTGCTCATCTGTGCTGTTCTGTGGATTCCCCATGTGAGTGAGATCACATGGTTTTTGCCTTTCTCTGTCGGACTTATTTCACTTAGCACAGTGGTTCTCAATCTTCTGGCCCTTTAAATACAGTTCCTCATGTTGTGCTGACCCCCAACCATACAATTATTTTCGTTGCTACTTCATAACTGTCATGTTGCTACTGTGATGAATCGTCATGTAAATATCTGATAGGCAAGATGGTCTTAGGTGACCCCTGTGAAAGGGTCGTTCGACCGCCAAAGGGGTCGCGACCCACAGGTTGAGAACCGCTGACCTAGCACAATGCCCTCTAGGTCTATTCATGTGGCTACAAATGGCCAGCTTTCCTTCTTTTTTATGGCCAAGTAATCGCCCTTTGAAAATGGGCACTTGGGTTGCTTCCGTGTCTTGGCTTTTGCAAATACTGCTGCAGTGAGCGTAGGGGCTGCATATATCCTCTGGAATTAAGTGTTTTCATTTTCTTAGGATAAACACCCAGACGTGGAATCGCTCCAATTCGCATTCCCACCAGCAGTGCGCGAGGGCTCCCTTTTCTCCACATCCTCGCCAGCACTTGTCGTTTGGTGATTTATTGATGATAGCCATCCGGACGGGTGTGAGGTGATACCCGTCGTTGTGGTTTGGGGGATGTAAAGTACAGCCTAGGAAATGAAGTCAGTAATATCGTAATGGCTGTGCACGGTGCCAGGTGGGTACTGGAAGTATCAGGGGGTTTTCACTATGCTGTACACCTGAAACTAATACAAAAAAGGTATCAAACGCATGCTGTGATTGAAAAACATAAAAGCGAATGAAAATTAAAGAGATAAATAAAAAATAAACTCCGTGTTGGATGGAGATGAATATAAATGGCTCTTTTTATGAACAGATGGTCCCATGAATCAGGACCAAGGACAGCGTCCCTGGGTGGCTTTCCTTTCTTCCTGTTCACACCCCCTCCTGCCGCTCCCTGGGATCAGGAAAGACTTGGTCTCTGGCTCCAGGAGCCCAGGCAGAGACCCAGGGAAGAGAGGATGGGTGGGTGGGTGGATGGATGGATGGATGGATGGATGGATGGATGGATGGATGGATGGATAGGTGGATGGATGGATGGATGGATGGATGGATGGGTGGATGAGTGGATGGGTGGATGGATGGATGGGTGGGTGGGTGGGTGGATGGGTGGGTGGATAGATGGGTGGGTGGATGGATGGATGGGTGGGTGGGTGGGTGGGTGGATGGATGGATGGGTGGGTGGATGGATGGATGGGTAGGTGGATGGATGGATGGATGAGTGGATGGGTGGATGGAGGGATGGGTGGATGGATGGTTGGGTAGGTGGATGGATGGATGGATGGATGGGTGGGTGGGTGGATGGATGGATGGATGGGTGGGTGGATGGATGGATGGATGGATGGGTGGATGGATGGATGGGTGGGTGGATGGATGGATGGATGAGTGGATGAGTGGATGGAGGGATGGGTGGATGGATGGTTGGGTAGGTGGATGGATGGATGGATGGATGGATGGGTGGGTGGGTGGATGGATGGATGGATGGATGGGTGGATGGATGGATGGGTGGGTGGATGGATGGGTGGGTGGATGGATGGGTGGATGAATGGGTGGGTGGGTGCTGGGTGAAATTACCATGAGCCCTGTCATCCTCGTGCGAGATCTCTGCTCATTCCTGGGTGTGGACTGGGCCTTCAGCTCTTCTTGGCTTCCAGGCTCCAGCTTCCTCCAGGGCTGCCTCAGCCGCTGCCTATGGCTCCAAAACATAGAAGTCTCGGGGACCAGTGGCTGCGTTGCAAAGACAAGAAGAGCCCACGGGGGAGGAGGGGCAGAGGAGGACGGGAGCTCGGTGTCCTTGGGAACACAGGTTGCTCCTTTTGGTCCCAAGAGATTGGTCCTTTTATTAAAACCACTTACAACAGTGAATGGATTGGGGGGGGGGGGGGGGTTACAATTCTTATTTTAACGCATGCAGGCAATTTGGAAGACCGCCTTGTCCCAGAGCCAAGTGTGAAATAGAGCTGAAATTAGGGATGCGTCTATGCCTTTGCCTCTTTTGTAGGAGCCCGAGTGAGGAACAGCACAATAGTTGGAGGAGGATGAACGGCCAGCACGTGCAGGAGACACCAAAATTGTTATCATTATCACGTAATTGTTACTCAACCTCCTAATGCGGGAGCACAATGGAGCCAAATGACACCCCCTTAGGAGGAGCCTGGCTCTCCCCCCTCCCTTTGTTCCCTTGTCTCCTCCCTAATCTCCTTGCCTCTCCCCCCCCCGCCCGCCCCTCCCACCCCGCCAAACTCACGCCTTCCCCTCTGAGCCCCGATGGCCTTGCTCACAGCCCGTTTTGCCGTCTTTTTCTTATTAAAATTTAACAGACGTACATCAGACACATTTGATAAAATACATTTACCGAGGAACTCGAGAGGAAAGCAATAGGACTCATCCGTAATGCTCACCGCCCGGAGGTAGCCGCGGAAGGCGAAGGAAGGCTGTGGGGTAGGGAATTCTCTTCCCTCGGATGTGAAACTCATGCACAACTAGTAACCAGCTGGCCCCAGAGTGGCCTCTAAGGTGACTGGCTTCACGAGGACAGCTACTTGGATAGGTCCTTGAAGCAGGTGAAGGTTGGGGGAGGCCTCCCCCTACCTCCCCTTCCCCCCACCTCCCCCCCCCGGGCCCTGAGAGCCAAGGGGGGAGCTGCTGTAAGCATCCATCAATGTGGGGGAGACACAGAGAAAGGGCAGAGGGGAACAGCCCAGGCTGGGCGACTTTTCATGACACCCCAATTCCCCAATAAAGTTTGTTGGATTAAAAACAAACAAACTCTGCCGTGGCTCAGTGGTTGAGTGTCGACCTATGAACCAGGAGGTCACGGTTCCATTCCCGGTCAGGGCATATTCCCTGGGTTGTGGGCTCCATCCCCATGTGGGGCGTGCAGGAGGCGGCGGATCCATGGTTCTCTCTCTTCCTCTCTGAAATCAGTAACAATATATCTTTAAAGCCAAATATCTGGATGAGGTTTCGAAAAGCTAAATGGAAATCTGTTCTCTGAGAAACTTCGTTCTAGCCCAGTGGTTCTCAACCTTGGCTGCACATTAGAATCACCTGGGAATCTTTTTAAAATCCTGATTTCTGGGCCTTCTCCTCCGGAAATTCTGTTTCTCTGTTACTCATGTGGTGGCCCCACCCCATCACAAAGAAACAGAATTTCCGGAGGAGGAGAAGGCCCAGAAATCAGGATTTTAAAAAGATTCCCAGGTGACTCTAATGTGCAGCCAAGGTTGAGAACCACTGGGCTAGCCCATCTGACCCACCCGATGTGGGTTCTGCTAAAAACAAGCAATAACGGCCGGGAAGTTTCCTTCTTGTTCTCTTTTAAAATTCACATTAGAATTCCACACCAGCTTCGGTATTGGCTAGTTTGTTGGAGCTCAAGTGCTTTCTGCCCAATCAGTTGGGCCACACACACCCATAGCCCTCCCCCCCCACCCCCTCCAGCTCAGGGTTTGAACAGAGCGGCCTGGCGCTCTCCGATCTGCCAGGAGGGTTTGCCTGGACGGGACCAGCCTGGCCCTCCATCTCAGGAAGCACCTTCTGCCCTCCATTTTATTCACTCAACAAGCAATGACACAGAGGGCCCCAGGGCACTCCATCTCGCCCTCATTTGCTACCCGGCCAGCTGCTTGGTGAGGGCTGTGACATCTGAAAAGCTTTTAGGCCGTTCGCGCTGGCGCTGAGTAGAAATTCATTTCCCCCAAGCCACGCGGAGAGGTAAACAAGGGAGGATAGAGAACACCCTTCGCGACAGTCACCCGCGATGGATGCACGTGTTGATTTACAGCCTGCAGAGTGCTTCCACACTCGTTACTTGGTCCTGTCTGTTTTCTCGGCTCCCCCACTGGCTGCCAGAGGGGAGCCGCCGGGAGAATGGATGCCCTTATTACCACGGCCATTACTACCCACGCCGACAGCTAGCGAGGACCGCGCCGTTCATGAAGTCCATCCGTCAGTGGCGGAGCCGGCGAGGACATTGCAAGGGTGAGGAGCAGCTCTCTTGGGCTCAGTCACAGGGGAAATAATGGCGCCCCCCACCCCCTAACCATCAGATGCTGCCCGTGCTCTGCTCCGAGGGCAGGGGTCCTGGCTTCTCGGGGTTTCGGGAGGGAATGTTGGGCTATCAGTAAAGCCAGGTGGGAACAGCAGAGTTGAACTCAAATGCAACCTGGCCCGGCCTGTGTGGCTCAGTGGTTGGGTGTTGATCTATGAACCTAGAGGTCAGGGTTCGATTCCCGGTCAGGGCACAAGCCCGGGTTGCGGGCTCGGTCCCCCGTGTGGGGGGTGGGGGAGGCAGCCGATCCATGATTCTCTCTCATCATGGATGTTTCTGTTTCTTCCTCTCCCTTCCTCTATGAAGTCAATAAAAAAATATATTTTTTTAAAAAAAAACTTACCTGTTTAGGAGGACAGATCTGTTAAGGGACTTATCACAATAACATTTTTTAAAAAAAACTTACCTGTGCTTCCTAAATTTTCCGTGGCAGATGTGTACTGCTTTGCAATGAGATATAAAACAGTATAAAGTTACTTTTTAAAAATCCCCCAAATAAGGCGATTTTAATGCATGCCTTTCATAGGTAGTAAAACATAACAGCTGTCCAATGAGACTTCATGTCACTTTAGAATCTAAACAAGCTGTGCAAGATGTATACGCCTATGACTGGACTGCGGATAGAGAAGTACAGAGGCTAAAGGTTACATGATTCACATTTTCTCTCATCCCTTTTCCAGCGTCGCCCTGGTTGCACGGCGGGGAAGGACGGAGGCTGAAGGACGCCGGGGTCATATAAATGCTAAGCAGCACAGGAATTACTCTCGAGTACGCTCTCCTCCCAGTCATCTCCCAGATATAAGTGCTTTTGATAAGTCATCAACGCGACTTTCCAAATTGAGCAGCCTCAGCCCTTTCAGGCCCGACCACAAGACAAAACGTATTGAACCGAAGGTTAAACTCCAATCGATTGCATTTTTCTCCT
The DNA here is from genome assembly GCF_028538775.1 of Myotis yumanensis. Classification (NCBI taxonomy): domain Eukaryota; kingdom Metazoa; phylum Chordata; class Mammalia; order Chiroptera; family Vespertilionidae; genus Myotis; species Myotis yumanensis. Next base: position 3,331,200 of record NW_027223773.1, on the reverse strand, counting down.
CCGGCTCTTCCTGTTCTGCATTCTCCTTAGGGCAGCGAGTCGAGGCTGAGCCGCGGGGTCACTTTGGCTGTAAGTGGTTGCTATTGTCGGCGGTGGTATTTCTTTTCTTTTTTTAAGATATATATTTGTATTGATTTCAGAGAGGAAGGGAGATATATTTTTATTGATTTCAGAGAGAGAGAGAAACATTGATGAGAATCAGTGATTGGCTACCTCCTGCACGGCCCCTACTGGGGATCGGGCCTGCAACCCAGGTGTGTGCCCCTGACCAGAATCGAACCCGGGACCCTTCAGTCCGCAGGCCGAAGCTCTATCCACTGAACCACACCAGCTAGGGCAGCAGTGGTATTTCTTACCCCCGCCCCCACCCCCTGGGAACGGACCTGGATTGGATTGTACATACGTTACTCGGAACACCAGCAAAAGTGAATAAAATAGAACTCTGGCCCATGCACACATCGCCTCTCAGAAGACATTTGGGGCTGTGAGAGGTGCAGGTACGTTTCCAGGGATGTCACGGGGACTAGATGTAAAGGCCTGATTTTCCCAGGCTTCCCTCCGGCTTTAGTAGTGTGTCTGTTGTCTTGCTTTGTGTTTAAGCTAATGGCCTGGAGGAGTTCCCATGGGGCGTACTGTCCTCCCTCCCTCACCTTCCTCTGGCGACATGGGGAGCCGGATGGGACGCGGCCTGGTCCTCCCCGCGCTGGGCTCTCAGCCTGGTGTTCCCCCTCACCCCGTGGTCGGCAAACTGCGGCTCGCGAGCCACATGCGGCTCTTTGGCCCCTTGAGTGTGGCTCTTCCTAAGCCTTAGGAGGACCCTAATTAAGTTAATCACAATGTACCTACCTATAGAGTTTAAGTTTAAAAAATTTGGCTCTCAAAAGAAATTTCAATCGTCGTACTGTTGGTATTTGGCTCTGTTGATGGATGAGTTTGCCGACCACTGCCCTGACCCTTGCCGCCTTCATGACTCCTGCATCCTACCCCGCACATTCCCGTGCTCCCGTGCGGTCACGCGTTGAAAGTCTGTTGCCATGACTCCCGGGCGTGTCTTCTCTCTTGCTCTCTCTGTACCTCATTTCCAGTCTCGCATCTTTAGCTCCTACCATCATCTCAGAGTCTCCGTCGCCAAAACGGAGTTTCCTTTCTTATTTCTTTTCTTTTCCATTCCGCTCTCTCTCTCTTTAAATTCTGTCCTAAAATGGTAATATCTCTAAACGTCATAAGCTTCATCAAATTTGAAATCCCTTGGCTAGTCTTGCTTATGGTTTTGTGTCTCTGGAAATTGAGGACGTAGTAGTGACAAGAAGTGCTACCCGAGGCCTGAATCTGACCCGCAAGAAAAACGGGGCCAATGAGGTGGAAGTGGGGGTAGCCTGTTTGTCTTGGACTTGAAGGTGGACGGCTGAGTGGACCCCACAGAGACAGAGGCGCTGGGCCAGGTGAAGACAAGGCCGGAGTAGGAGGAGCCTGGAACTTCAGAGCACACAGCCGTAAGAAGAGAAATCTGCTTTTGGTTTCTCAGATTTAAGAAATTCCTCCTGGACCTATTCTTTGGACAGAGGGACGCCCCAATGTGAACGCATGGCTGAGACTCCCAGAATTAAGTTTGTTTTGCCATTGGATCAGGGAACAGGAGAGACGCGACGTAGGCATCAAAACGCCATTTCCACGACTCACTCCGCCAAGCGTCACGGATGGAGGAGACTTTATATTCAGATGAGACCTGCAGCTAATCTGTCACTCTAACAGCAAATTGCTCTCGAGCGGCTGAAACGACGGATGTGTCTGGATGAGAATTTAAATGGTCCGGTTTTCTTCTTGCGCCGTCACTCAGACGTGCCTGCTTCTGATCCCGTGCTCTGGTCTCTACTTGGACGGCCATATGCCACACATTTCCCCACGGCCTGTCCCCTCAGCCACAGGAAATACACGCAACATAAGAATACAGAAAAGATTTAAATGACATTGCTTCTGTCCAGGGTCTGGATGACAAATTCCTGCAGAACAGAACTGTGTCTCTTGCCCAGGTCGCTGTCACAGCTCACAGCTCAAAACCACCCAAGGCTATTTTTCCATTTTTTTTTATTGACTTCAGAGAGCAAGGGAGAGGGAGAGGGAGAGGGAAAGGGAGAGGGAGAGGGAGAGGGAGAGAGAGAGGGAGAGGGAGAGGGAGATAGAAACATCAATGATGAGAGAGAGTCATGGATTGGCTGCCTCCTGCAGGTCCCCTGCTGAGGATCAAGACCACAACCTGGGAGTGTGGCCAGACCAGGAATCGAACCGTGACCTCCTGGTTCACAGGTCGACACTCAGCCACTGAGCCACACCGGCCGAGCTACTTTTTCATGTCTTAATTCTATCCAGTCAGACTTTTGCCCAGGGAGGCTGGGTGGCCCACCTACAGGTGATGAGAGAGAGGAAGGCTGGGTGGCCCACCTGCAGGTGATGAGAGAGCAGGGAGGCTGGGTGGCCCACCTGCAGGTGATGAGAGAGAGGAAGGCTGGGTGGCCCACCTGCAGGTGATGAGAGAGAGGAAGGCTGGGTGGCCCACCTGCAGGTGATGAGAGAGAGGAAGGCTGGGTGGCCCACCTGCAGGTGATGAGAGAGCAGGGAGGCTGGGTGGCCCACCTATAGGTGATGAGAGAGCAGGGAGCCTGGGTGGCCCATGTACAGGTGATGAGAGAGAGGGAGGCTGGGTGGCCCACCTGCAGGTGACAAGGACCAGGGAGGCTGGGTGGCCTATGTACAGGTGATGAGAGAGCAGGGAGGCTGGGTGGCCCACCTGCAGGTGACAGAGGAGCTGGAGTCCCCGCTGGAAGTGGGCCAGCGGGAGGGGCGGTGGCAGAGGCTGGGTGGGCGGGAGGAGCAGCAGATGGACTGACTGAGCCCAGAACAGAGGCCCTTTCAGGAAACCCACTGCAAATGCCAGAGGGAGAGACTGTTGCCGTGGCAACGAGGGCTTGGGGCTGGGAGGGCCGCAGCCCTGGCGGTGAACAAGTGTGTTGAAAATGAACCGCAAAGAGGTGGGTGCCCTGCGGAGACTCCGAGGCTCCCGCACCCCAGGGAAGGCTGGCCCCGTCTCTCCCACCTGGGGCTTGGGCTCCTCTGCACTCCAGGGATGGAATGAGACTCCAGTCCAGCGTGGGGGCCCCCCCAAACAGCTGCCCTGCCCCCCAGGCCTTACCGTGGGGTCGGCACTGGGTCTCCTGTTTGCAAAAGAGGCAGCGGCCGGAGGAATCCAACGATGTTCTCCCGCCCACCCGGCTGCCTCTGGCTTTTTCTCCTGAGCCCGCCACCTGCCTGCCTCCGCGTCCTTCCGTGTTACCTGTGCGGGGGCCTGGATGATGGCAGGTTGTGCAGCAGGGGTACAGCCTCCCACGTCCCCCTCAGGTGTGTGGGGGACGCCCCTCACTCTAAGTCAGAGGAAGACAAGTACCACGGAATCTCACTCACACGTGGAATCGCGTGAACAAAATACGCTGATGCACAAAACAGATCCAGAGACACGGAAGCATGGAACACACTGATGAATCTCAGGAGGGAGTTTGAAAAGCAGTTAGGCCCGGCCGGCGTGGCTCAGTGGTTGAGCATCCACCTATGAACCAGGAGGTCACGGTTCAATTCCTGGTCAAGGGCACATGCCGGGGTTGCAGGCTCAATCCCCAGTGTGGGGCGTGCAGGAGGCAGCTGATCCATGATTCTCTCTCCTCGTGGATGTTTCTCTCTCTCTCTCTCCCTCTCCCTTCCTCTCTGACATCAATAAAAATATATTTGTTAAAAATTAGAAAAGAGCCCTAACTGGTTTGGCTCAGTGGATAGAGCGTCGGCCTGCGGACTGAAGGGTCCCAGGTTCGATTCCGGTCAAGGGCATGTACCTTGGTTGCGGGCACATCCCCAGTGGGAGGTGTGCAGGAGGCGGCTGATTGATGTTTCTCTCTCATCGATATTTCTAACTCTCTATCCCTCTCCCTTCCTCTCTGTAAAAAAATCAATAAAACATATTTTTAAAAAATTAGAAAAGAAAAAAAAAAAGGCAGGATCACAGGCACACAAGCTTCCGGTCTCCCCGTAGCTGTAAGGGGAGGTAGAGAGAGCTATGGTCGCCTCAGGCACCTGTGGCCCCTCCCCAGGCTGCGGTGGGAGAACTCAGATGAGATTTAAAGCCCAGGGACCCTTAGGAGCAGGAATTTCCATCCTTTCCAACCACTTCACCTGCATAAATATCTCAGAGCCGGGCCATCGCCAGCAGCCAGCCCTTCCCACCCCCTCCCCAAGGAACGTGGCCGGGGAGGAGGCCGATTACACAGGAACTTGTGGGAAAACGTGGAAGGGAATGAAGCTGCAGCACCCTCCTTATCTTTCCGAGCACGTGGCCTTCTCATTGCCATGCTCCCTGCTGGTGGGCCGAGTGACTGGCTGGTGAAAAACCAACAAAGCACTACACGTTCTCAGAGATAACGAAGGGTCACGTGTGGACGCCCTTCCCTTCTATCGGGAACCGGAGGAGATGCCACCAGGGTCTCCATGGAAACAGGCTCCACCCCTTCCCGGGGCCCAGGAACAACCCTGTCCCTGTGAGGTTGGAGAGTCCACGTTGGATGGGCGCCCTGGGCACGCTCAGCAGTGAGCCTCCTGCAGCCCTGCCCACTGAGCCTTCCTGCCGACAACCATCTCCTCCCTCCTACACGCCTACTCTGGGGCCATTTCTCTTCCTCGTCTGTCTTCTTACCCCATCTGACCTGTTCCAGGGAGAATTCTTCATAAACATAAAGAGCAGAGGGAGAGGGGACGGAAGGACATAGATAGGACCCCAGGCCAGAAAATCTGAATTCTACCAGCATCCCGCAGATATCTTTTTTATTTTAAGAGCAGGGAAGGAAGAGGGAGAGGGAGAGGGAGAGGGAGAGAGAGAGGGAGAGGGAGAGGGAGAGGGAGAGGGAGAGGGAGAGGGAGAGGGAGAGGGAGAGGGAGAGGGAGAGGGAGAGAGAGAGGGAGAGGGAGAGAAACATCGATGTGAGAGAGAAACATCCATCGCCTGCCTCCTGCATGCCCCCCACCAGGGATGGCGGCTGCAACCTGCGCCTAGATGACACCCAACCCACTGAGCCACACCAGCCAGGGCCCGGCAGCGACATCTGTCCGTGGCTTGGATGGCTGAGCTCCTCAGGGTCTCCGTTTGCTCCTTCCACACCCCCTCCTGCCCTCTAAGCCAAGCCACCAGGTTGGTCCTCGCTGTCACCTTGTCCATCCAGATGCCTCCCCGTCTGCCTCCCTTCCAACCTGTCCCACCAGACACATCCCGACCCGAGCACAGACCACGCCGTCTTGGGCACGCAGAACGCCTGTAGATTGACCAGGGAGTATCAGGAGGCGATATTCAGGGAAAGGGATGGAGCCTTTAGCTTGAAAGGAAGTTGCAACTCCACGCGTGACCAGAGCTCGAGTCAGCAAGCCCAGACGGGTGGCCTGCTTATGGTGATGCGGTCCCTTCCCTACGAGAATCAGATTTCCTTACTCCCCCCTCCTCCCCCGCCCCCGCCAGTCTCTCTCCTTAATCAAACCAGCAACCCTTCCGTGGGCAGGACCGTGCCCAACCAACTGAGCCATGTGGCCCAGGTCTGCGTTCCGTGTTTTAACTGTGCTGTTTAGCCTTATCGATATTTCCAAGTATCAATCGTGCACCTAGAACAGCCGTGGGCAAACTACGGCCCTCGGGCCGGATCCAGCCCGTTTGAAATGAATAAAACTAAAAAAAAAAAAAGACCGTACCCTTTTATGTAATGATGTTTACTTTGAATTTATATTAGTTCACACAAACACTCCATCCATGCTTTTGTTCCGGCCCTCCGGTCCAGTTTAAGAACCCACTGTGGCCCTCGAGTCAAAAAGTTTGCCCACCCCTGACCTAGAATCATCTCTAATAATAAAAGTGTGATATGCTAATTAGACTGGACAGCCGAACAACCTTCTGGACGACCTTCAGATGAAGCCGGGGCTGCGAGGGCTGAGCCCCTTGCGTGAATTTCATGCATCGGGCCTCTAGTCCAAGGTATAATAAACATGATCGGTGTCCAGGGAACTTATAATTGTGCATAACTGATATTAATCCCGATGGAATCTAATAACAACAGTTAGATTGTGCTCACACGGATCCGTTCCCTCTCATTTTCACATCCGGGCCTGGGCGAGCAGCCTCTGTTATCTCCACTTCTCAGATGGAGAACTGGGAGTGCACAGATACGCCAGGACCTGCCCAAGGTCAGAGAGTGGGGAGCAGAGGAGGGAAGGACAAGCATAACAATTTGCATTTGTGAATTCCTTTCCCTGCAGAGAAACCCACTACCTCCCCCCACAAACACAAAATCAGATCCATAGCCGGGGCCAAGCCCGCATGACCCCAGCCCCAGCCCCCATCGGATCCACAGTGACGGCCCCTGCAACACACAGATCCGTCTGGGTGGGTGTGGCCATGTCCGCATGACCTCCGCGTCTGCACACCGTTAGAGCGTCTCTCTTCTCAGATCTTTTCATGATGTCTTGTGAAATGAATAAAGGAAGTGGTAAAGCAGCATGGCGTCATTTCATTGGAGTAAAGAGAGTATATCTATTTAGCCCGGCCAGTGTGGTTCAGTGGTTGAGCGTCCACCTGGTCAGGGCACATACCCAGGTTGTGGGCTTGATCCCCAGTGGGGGGCGTGCAGGAGGCAGCCGATCCATGATTCTCTCTCTCATCCTTGATGTTTCTCTCTCTCTCTCCCTCTCTCTCTCCCTTCCTCTCTGAAATCAATAAAAAAAAAGAAAATCCAGCCCTAACTGGTTTGGCTCAGTGGATAGAGCGTTGGCCTGCGGACTGAAGGGTCCCGGGTTCAATTCCGGTCAAGGGCATGTACCTTGGCTGTGGGCACATCCCCAGTAAGGTGTGTGCAGGAGGAGGCTGGTCGCTGTTTCTCATTCATCGATGTTTCTAGCTCTCTGTCCCTCTCCCTTCCTCTCTGTAAAAAATCAATAAAATATATATATATTTTTTAAAAAAACAAATCTTGTAAAAGATTACATAGTTATATTCTACATATGTCTGTGCAGAGAAATGTGTGAAATAGTACAGACAAAACTGGTAAGAGTGGGAGTGGTGATGGGTGGAATGGGAAATGAGTTTTATTTTTTTAATTTCTTTTTTTTTTTTTTTCATTTCAGAGCGAGGACGTCCAAGGGCAATTCAAGACGCGGCGTTGGCATGGGCAGGGTGTCGGAGGGTGCTGTCTCCTCTTCCCTCATGTGCCCCGACCGGGAATCGAACCGTGACCTCCTGGTTCATAGGTCGACGCTCAACCCCTGAGCCACGCCGGCCGGGCAACACTGAAATCTCTAACTCCTCACACAGGAGGTGGGTTCCTCCCTGACATTTTCTTCTCTCAATGCCTGTCCCCTCTGCAAAGAGTCACCTTGTGGCACTGTGAGATGTCCCTGATGGCTGAAGATCATAAACTAAGCCAGGAAGACACTTCCCGTGGCTTCACTTCTACTTCATCTCCCTTAGCGTCGCTATTTAACATGAAAGACCAGTGTCCTGGCTCCCAGGTCCCCGTGCACAGCCTGCTCCGTGGGGGCCTTGCATGGCCTGTCCGTCAGATGATGTCTCTTTGTCCCCAAGGACCCCTCCTGTGAGTCCCTTTATCTGCAGCTCAAAGATCTCTCTCTGCTCCAAGCACTGCTGGCGGTTGGTGGGTTTGGACGGAAGGTAGGAAGACTCGACTCCTGACATCAAGAGGGAACTTCATAGAGGCTTCTGGGCCTGAATTCTTGAATTCTTGCTGAGACGGGGCTTTGAGGAACCCCGATGCAGAGATCAACCCCACTCTGTCTGCTCCCACTGAGCTCTTCAATCAGTGCTGAGGCACTTTGACCAATGAGCAACCCGGCACGGATCTCCACAAGGGAAAACCGTGTACCCAGAGAGCTCCCTGAGAGGGAGAGGAGAGCGTCATGAAAAAGGCCAGATCAGGCCAGCCGGCGTGGCTCAGTGGTTGAGCGTCCACCTATGAACCTGGAGGTCACGGCTCCATTCCGGTCAAGGACACATGCTGGGGTTGCAGGCTTGATCCCCAGTGCGAGGCGTGTAGGAGGCAGCCAATCAATGATTCTCTCTCTTCATGGATGTTTCTCTCTCCCTCTTCCTCTCCTTTCCTCTCCGAAATCAATAAAAATATTGAATAAATAAAAATGACTGTCAGATCACATGCACGTGAGGCACCTGTAGAGCGAGGGAAACAGTAAAAAACCTAGAAACTCTTCGCTCCGTGGCCTCCATGTCCCTTTAAGACTCCTCGCGACTTTAAAGGATTCTAAGCTGGGAATCTGGGGTAATGCCATCGTCATAGGTGTGGCTTCTCCAAGAATCATGATTTGGGGTGTCGGTTGGGCACCGTCTTCAAAGAAGCCGTTCGGCCTTAAATCAGCTTCTTGGTTGAAGTGAAATGTGTCAGGTCTGAGTAGGTCCCTCTTTGCGACTCCCACACACGTCCGCTGGCCTTCGAAGTCCTCCATGCCTGTCTCACTCCCACTGGGAGGGAAGTGCTCCCGGCACGCGGCACTGGCTAAATGTTAGTCCCTTCTCCCGTCCTCACCGCCACCCCCCACGGCTTTGGAAGTTCCATTTGGTTTCACACCCAAATGCCATCTCTGTTCTGTGACATTTCACCAGCAAACACCCCCTGCTGGGTGCCTTCAGGTCCCCCCCAAACCACTGCCCTTTGTGGAGAACATTTGAGGCCCAGGACATTTGCATTTTACACATTCCAGAAGCCTCACCCCCCACTGGGAAGACTCCAGGGAGGCTTGGGGGAGGCAGGGTGCGGAGATCGCTCATGCACAGTTCTCCGTTCATGCATAGTCTTCTGCTCATGCATAGTCCTCCACTCATGCTTAGTCCTCCTCTGCTCATGCATAGTCCTCACTAATGCATACTCCTCTGCTCATGCATAGCCCACCGCTCATGATACTCCTCTGCTCATGCATAGTCCACCGCTCATGATACTCCTCCGCTCATGATACTCCTCCGCTCATGCATACTCCTCCGCTCATGCATAGTCCTCACTCATGCATACTCCTCACTCATGCATAGTCCTCTGCTCATGCATAGTCCTCACTCATGCATACTCCTCACTCATGCATAGTCCACCGTTCATGCATAGTTCTCACTCATGATACTCCTCCGCTCATGCATACTCCTCCGCTCATGATACTCCTCCGCTCATGCATACTCCTCCGCTCATGATACTCCTCCGCTCATGCATACTCCTCCGCTCATGATACTCCTCCGCTCATGCATAGTCCACCGTTCATGCATAGTCCTCCGCTCATGCATAGTCCTCACTCATGCATACTCCTCCGCTCATGCATAGTCCACCGTTCATGCATACTCCTCACTCATGCATAGTTCTCTGCTCATGATACTCCTCCGCTCATGCATAGTCCTCCGCTCATGCATACTCCTCCGCTCATGCATAGTCCTCACTCATGCATAGTCCTCACTCATGCATAGTCCTCTGCTCATGCATAGTTCTCACTCATGCATAGTCCTCTGCTCATGCATAGTCCTCACTCATGCATAGTCCTCCGCTCATGCATAGTCCACCGTTCATGCATAGTCCTCACTCATGCATAGTCCTCCGCTCATGCATACTCCTCACTCATGCATAGTCCTCACTCATGCATACTCCTCTGCTCATGCACAGTCCTCCGGCTTCTCATGGAAATACCACCCCTCTAGCACCTGGCCCTCACACAGCACTAAGGATCAGGGAGGGGCCTGTGACCACGTGGACCAAGCTCCCTGCGCCTCTCTGAGCTGGGTCAGTGATGTTCTTTTCCACTTAGAAGCTCAGGGAGTGAGAGGAACACACAGGAGTTAATGGACTTGCTTAGAGCCAGCACCATAGGTTAGTAGAGGACATCGGTGAGTGAGACGCCCAGGGGCCAAGGTTGCCGGCTGTCTGCTTGGGCCTGTTTTTTTTTTTTATTATTATTATTATTGTTATTGTTATTATTGGTTCCCTTCTTGTGTTTGCTGACCACAATGATACCTTTCTATAAAATGTATGTGTGGCCTGGCCGGTGTGGCTCAGTGGTTGAGTGTCCACCTACGAACCAGGAGGTCACTGTTCGATTCCCAGTCAGGGCACAGGCCCAGGTTGTGAGCTCGATCCCCAGTAGGGGCCATGCAGGAGGCAGCCGATCCATGATTCTCTCTCATCACTGATGTTTCTCTCCCTTTCTCCCTCTCCCCGCCTCTCTGAAATCAATAAAAATACATTTAAAAAAAAATTAGCCTGCTACCTCTGGGCAAACATTTCATTAACTCACCCCTAAGGCCTTGGCAGGGCCTTATACAACCGGACCCACAGGCCTGATGTCCCCCACCCCTGCTTTTGAGGGACAACAGGAACACCCCCCCACACACACCTTTCCACGCAAGGATGACTGGTCAGTTTCTAGGTCCAGTTGGGGTGTGTGCGTGCATGTGCGTGTGCATGTGTGTGTGTATTCGTGTGTGCACGCACACTCGAATCCATTCCAGAGGAACTGGACGAACCAGGTGCTGTCCTGTGTGCACCTGGCCCTGGGATTCGGCCAGGTTGGCTCACTGAGGCGCGTTCACGGCCATCTTCTCAGATGCGAGCGACGACGGTGGGCTGGCGTGGAAAACGGCGAGCCCTATGCGTTCAGAGAAGCTCCTGCGAGCCGAGAGACCCCAGTTTCCCTCCTGGAGGCGTTCATTAATGAGCCCGCCTCTCCCCCATCCCTCACTCCCATGATTACGTCTCTCGTTTGTCATGCTGTGCGGTTCCCCGACTGACAGCGCACATGCCGATTGGAGAGGGCGCCTGTGCCCGGGGATGCTAACAAGTGTATCCCAGCCCAGGAGCGCGAGGAGCAGCTGTCTGGAGAGGTGCCAGCGAGGGACCCGGAGGCGCTGACACTCCTCGCAGCCGATGGAGGTGAGTGTGGCTTGCGCTTGGCAGGCCAATCCAAGTGGTTGTGAAATGAGAAGGCCCGGAGTGTCGTAGGGAAATGGAGAGGCCCCTACCCAGCTCGGCTGACGGCCCGCTCCCACCCATCCCGCTGATGGATGCCAGAGCTCTTCATGGCATCAACAGCTCTTTGCAAACAAGGCTCCTGGCTCGCACGCTGTGGCCAAAAGGGACGCGCCGCTTTCTCATCACGCCTTTTCTCTTCGTGCCTCTGGCTGGGGCCTCCTCCTGGTCCAGAGGTCGTCGCTCAACCACGGAACCTCACCGGCCCGGCGAGGGGACGAAGATACCTGAGTCTCAGCGCCCCGCTACCCTCTCCGATTGCCGCCAGCCTTTATCTTGACTGGCCCGGAAATGGGAGGAGTGGTCCCCTCCCCATGGAAACTGCCTCCGGAAGGTGATGGGATATGAACCGGCCAGGTCTCGGCTGGTCGGTCCCTGGCTCTCACCTCTGGCGCCTTCGGCTTGTGGGCTCACCACGGGCATTTCTGCTTCTTCTACCTCCAGGATCCCCGGGGATCTCCAATTCTCCTCCTGCCTCATCAGCTCCTTTCTCCCCGGTCCCCAAGGCAGCTGGTATCGCCGAGCGTCAGCCCTCCTGGTTTAGGCAGGTCCCAGGACGGACTCCCCCCTCCAGCCCCTGCACCTGACCCACCTCTGGGGTGGCCATGCTCATGGGATTGAGGGCTCATTGTCAATGCTTCCGGCCAGGAGGGGGCGCCGGGAGGCCCCGCAGTGCAGCAGGGAGCCTGGCTCAGCTTGGAGAGTGGTGGCTTGTGTCACACGAATGGACGAATGGACGAATGGACGTGGGTCGTCCAGGGCACGAGGTCTGGTGCCAGGCAGGGGGGTGGGTCTCGCTCAGGCCCAGCTGTCCCTGTCACTCCTCCTGTCCCCCATCCTGTCCAGGCCAATGCCCGGGAGGTCTGCTCTAACAAAATTAAGAACGAACGCAGCACCACAACCGCTAAGGTAAATGTCTCCTCTCCCCCGTGAATGAAGAAAATAGAGTTGAGCCCTAGCTGGTATGGCTCAGTGGACAGGGCGTCGGCCTGCGGACGGAAGGGTCCCGGGTTGCCGGCTCGATCCCCAATGTGGGGCGCGCAGGAGGCAGCCGATCCACAATTCTCTCTCATCATGGATGTTTCCATCTCTCTCTCTCTCTCCATCTCTGAAATCAATTTTAAAAATATTTTTAAAAAATAAGAGTCGAAAACTATTCTTTCCTGAGGAAGAAGGTTTGGAGTTCCAGCAGCGATGGCGGTGAGGAAGCCGGGCCGGCCCTGCTCGGGTGCGGGCGGGCACACGGCAGGGAGGACATGGGGTGCGCACCCTCGTTCCTCCTTCCCTTCCTCCCGGGGCGCGCAGGTAAAGGCATCTGATCTGAGCTCCCTGTTCAGAGCAGCCCTGGGCCCTGAGCGCGGCCCTGCAGTGCCACCATCAGGGCACCTGGGGGACTGCTCCGTGCTTGTCTGCGCCCCAGGGACATTCCAAAAGCTGGGGAGAGGGGTCCCGGCCAGACTCCCGCCTTCCTGAACTCCCAGCAGAGAAAACACCAGCAGGATCTCAGGAGTGTGTCTGAGCACAGGACCCGAAGGGAGAAACCCAAGAGACGACCTGGATTCCAGCTCTGTCCACACCTGTGTCCTTGAAAAGGTCACCTGCTGCTCCAATGCACCATGCCCACAGCATAATCAACGGACATAGACAACTGGGGGTGAGGGCATGTGCCGGGGAGGAGGGAGGGGGGGAGCGGCCGGGGAGGAGTCGATGGGGGGAAAAGGAGACTTTATGTAATACTTTGAACAACAGAGAATTTAAATTAAAAAACAAATAGATTAAGAATAAAATGAAGGGGAAAAAAAGCACCAATACATTTTTATTGATTTCAGAGAGGAAGGGAGAGGGAGAGAGATAGAAACATCAACGATGAGAGAGAATCATGGATCGGCTGCCTCCTGCACGCCCCACACTGGGGATCGAGCCCGCAAGCCCATTTTCCTGACCCGGCATCGAACCCTGACCTCCTGGTTTATAGGTTGACGCTCGTCCACTGAGCCACGCTGGACAGTGAGGCAGAGATATATTTTTTAAATATATATTTTATTGACTTTTTACACAGAGGAAGGGAGAGGGATAGAGTGTTAGAAACATCGATGAGAGAGAAACATCGATCAGCTGCCTCCTGCACACCCCCTACTGGGGATGTGCCCGCAACCAAGGTACATGCCCTTGACCGGAATCGAACCCGGGACCCTTCAGTCCGCAGGCTGATGCTCTATCCACTGAGCCAAACCGGCTAGGGCAGAGGCAGAGATATTTTAATGGGACTTTAATTACAAGTTCTACACAGTTCTTGGTGGGGAGAAGGGACCGAGGCAAGAACCACACCTGGAATGGCGACGAGAGGCTGGGCAATTGTTCACCGAGTCCACCTCGTTCTAAGGTGTGTTTTCGGGACGCTATTGCAGTACTTACTGCATGAAAAGGTATGTGTGAAAAACATTCGGTGTGAAAAGCATGGCTGTCAAATACAATGCACATGTTAAATAATCCACGTATTTCCCACTGAACATCTGAAGCCTTTCATTCGCCAGGTCTTCCTGCTACCGCCTCTCCCCGCGTGTCCTTAGACGGCGCACCGCCTCTCCCCGCGTGTTCCTTAGATGGTGCACCGCCTCTCCCCGCGTGTCCTTAGACAGTGCACCGCCTCTCCCCGCGTGTTCCTTAGACGGCGTACCGCCTCTCCCCGCATGTCCTTAGATGGCGGACCATGTCTCCCCGCGTGTCCTTAGACGGTGCACGGCCTCTCCCGCGTGTCCTTAGACGGCGTACCGCCTCTCACCCTCGTGCTTCGCCCGGTGGTACTTGACGTAGTCGTTGTGCAGCTCCTTGAAGACGTCCCGCACTCCCGGCGGCAGCGAGGCGCGCAGGAACTGCACGTCGGGCTCGATGCAGAGGTCCAGGATGAGGTAGATGCCCTCCTGCAGGTGGCCCTTCACGGCCGGGTACAAGGTGACCTGGGAAGGGACACACCCCGTGAGCGCGCGGGCGGGGCCGGGCCGCCAAGGCAGGCCCGGCGAGGAATTCCCACGTCTGCCCCCAACTTGAGAAAGACGCTCCTTTTAAAACACCGTTGTGCACACAGCTGACATAGCTGCACACGCCCATCTTGAAAGTTTATCGTTTGGGGAAACAGAAGGCAACTCAAGTGCACAAAAGCCCGGAATGAAGCGTCACAGGGGGTAGCTTCAAGTAAATAAACACACGAGGCCTATGTGCTTAGAGGGGCAGTGACATTTGGACTCTGGTCCTAGCTGGTGCAGCTCAGTGGCTAGAGCATCGGCCTGGGGACTGCAGGGTCTCGGGTTCAATTCCAGTCAAGGGCACATGCCCCCCGGGGTTGTGGGCTCGATCCCCACTAGGGGGTGTGTGCAGGAGGCAGCCGATCCATGATTCTCTCTCATCATTGAAGTTTCTCTCTCTCTCTCTCTCTCTCTCTCTCCCCCTCTCTGAAATCAATAAAAGGCGGGGAGCCGGCTTACCTTCTGCACCTCCGACACGTACTGGGCCACCATGAAGGGGGAGAACACGGCGAAGTCCTCGGCCCGGGCGGCGATGTGGCTGTACATCCTCTCCACCAGGCGGGCGCACGCCAGCACCCCCGCCAGGTCCTCCGCGCCGCCTGCACGGCAAAGCGTGTCCGAACCCGTCAGCCCCCCAACCCCCCCGCATGTGCGCTCCCCCCTCCTCATCTCACAGGGTCCCTGCCGCCCCGCGTTCCTCACAGCGCTGCACTCCCCCAACTCTCTAATCAGCTCATTCTGCAGAAAGGTCGGGGGTGGGACACACACACACACACACACACACACAAACGTACGTCCAAACATTTCGCTACGTCACGAAGGGAAAGACCGTTAGAATACTCAGGAGCCCACGGCTATTTCCTGAGGCTGCCGAGAATAATCAGGACTTTCAGGCTGAAGTCGGGGATGGCTGTTGTCTTTTAAAAGGAGACGGATCTCTACCAGGAAGGCTTAAAACGGGGAAAACGGGAAATTTTTTAAAAGTGCTGCTTGACATGTGATTTTTAAAGATAAGAGGGGCTCAGTCGTGTCATTGCCTCCTTACAAAGCTTCAGAAACTGTGCAGGGTTTTTCTCTTATAGACGGAGACATGCGACCCCATGACTAGTGTCTTCCCAGCTTGCTTTCTTTTTCTTTTTTAAAGAACAGTTTGCTGATTTTTAGAGAGAGGGGAAGCCCTGAGGTAGCTGAAGTACCTTTATCCTTCTGCCGGCCTTCGTGCATCACCGAAAACACCAACCGGTGGAAGCAGTTCAGGAAGGAGGGGACGGCTTTCAGCATCACCTGGAATACACACGGGCCAAAGAAAGACAGGAGCGTCATCGCCGATTTCCACTTCTCTCTCATAAAAGGGGCTCATCGTCGCCCTGTGAACCGGGAGGTCACGGTTCGATTCCCACTGGGGGCACAGGCCCGGGTTGTGGGCTCCACCCGCAGTGTGGGGCGTGCGGGAGGCAGCCGATCCGTGATTCTCTCTCATCACTGATGCTTCTATCTCTTTCTCTCTCCCTTCCTCGCTGAAATCAATAAAAACATATTAAAAAAAAAAAAAAAAAAAAAGGTAAGGCTGCTGGCCCCGGCCCCTCACCTTGGGGTGACACTGGAGGACGGTGAAGAGCACGCTGTGCACCCGCGGGAAGACGCGCCCGAACTCTGGCGGCTTCAGGTGGTCCAGCGGCACGGCCAGCAGGATGCTGAAGGCCAGGCTGACGTGGTGCGGGTTGCGGATGGCCTCCTCCCCCCGGCGCAGCAGCAAGGCCAGGACGTCCAGGATGGGCTCGACCACTGCCAAGGCCGCGGGCTGCTCCTGACACGCCTCTCGGTTTTGCAGCTACGGGACGAGAAGGAATAGAGCGGCGGTTCTCAACCTGTGGTTCTCGACCCCTTCACAGGGGTCGCCGAAGACCATCGGAAAACACATCTATAATTACATATTGTTTTTGTGATTCATCACTATGCTTTCATGATGTTCAATTTGTAACAATGAAAATCCATCCTGCCTATCAGATATTTCCATGACGATTCATAACAGTAGCAACATGACAGTGATGAAGTAGCCACGAAAATAATTTTATGGTTGGGGGTCACCACCACATGAGGAACTGTATTTAAAGGGTCGCAGCATTAGGAAGGTTGAGAACCACTGGAATAGAGGGAAGAAAAGGAAGGTGATTCTAGAAGGAGCAACAACAAAGCCTGAAGCAGGCAGAGGTAAGAACGGAGGTGGCGTAAGTCAGGATGTCCCAACTGCCAACGGTGTCGATGGGGTCAGTGGGCAGGTGGAAGTGACAAGAACGCTCCACCCTGGGTCTGGGCGGGAAGAGGAGTGACGGGTGATGGTAAGGGGTGTGGGGGGGGGCCCACACTCACCGTCAGAGCCGTGACGATCTGGGGGCTTGTCCGCCAGAACAGACTCGCCTGCTCCTCGCTGACCGGGCAGCTCAGCAGCAACTTGATCAACGTAACAGCCGACAAAATGGCCTGCGGAGGAAGAAGAGGAACGTAGCAGAGACCGCCCACTCCGAGAGGCCCACCCTGGGACCAAGCGGCCTCTGGCGCCCAATCCATGGGCCTGGCCTGGGCGGGACCTGGCCGGGAGAAGTCCCAGGGGCGATGCGCTTCCTGTCACCAAAGGAGGATTGAATGGATAAGGCGAGCGGACCTGGGGCTCAGCGGAGGTCGTGTCAACAGCGTCTCCTGAAATCGACACGTGTAAGTGTCAGGATGGGGACCTGCATGGCCGCACACGGGCACAGCCATCTACACGCAGAGGCCCTCTCACAGCCAGGGCCCGCCCGGCCGGTGTGGCTCAGTGGTTGAGCATCGACCTATGAACCAGGAGGTCACGGTTCCATTCCCGGTCAGGGCATAGGCTCGGGTTGCGGGCTCCATCCCTAGTAGGGGGCGTGCAGGAGGCGGCCGATCCATGGTTCTCCCTCCTCATTGGTGTTTCTCTCTCTCTCCCTTCCTCTTTGAAATCAATCAATATACATATATGTAAAAAAAAAACACACACACAAAAAAACTAGGACCCGAACATGCTGCAGACACACACAGCGAAAGGTCCGGAGGTGAGCCAGTGCCGGGCGACAGAGAAGCGGCCCTAGTCCAGCCCGGGCCTCGGGCTCAGGTTCAGGAGATGCGCGTCCTCTCTGCCCCACGCTACCTTCAATGACGCCCCCCTCCTCCCCTCCCACCCAAGTCAGAGCCCCATCCCTGTGCTGGTCATAATCCGGAGTCAGGCTTAGAACCAGAAACCCCGGCCTGGAATCCTGCTCCAGGGCCTTCAAAGCAGAGCTGCCTCCATGAACCCCCTCTCTGCCTAGAGCAGTGGTTCTCAACCTCCTGGCCCTTTAATACAGTTCCTCATGTGGTGACCCAACCATAAAATTATTTTCGTGGCTACTTCATCACTGTCATGTTGCTACAGTGATGAATCGTCATGTAAATATCTGATAGGCAGGATGGTCTTAGGCGACCCCTGTGAAAGGGTCGTTCGACCGCCAGAGGGGTCGCGACCCACAGGTTGAGAACCACCGGCCTAGAGTCCCCACTGGTTTGTGTTTGGTGTTAGGGGGGACCTGGCACCTTCAGCTTCCCCGTCTGAGCTCCCCTCCCTCATCCACGCGCCTGCCGGGCGAGGGGGAGGGGCCACCCACCGGCTGGTCCGGGCTCCACGCGTTCCTGAGGTCCAGCCCCCGGAGCACACACTGCAGCATCGCCCGGAAGTCCTGGGTGGTCCCGGCCGCCAGCAGGTGGGCGAGCAGGTCTCCCAGGTGAGGCTCGATGGCCTGAACCGCCGGAGCCGGAACGGCGGGGTCTGCGTGGAAGACGAGATGGACAGAGGGATGGGGGACACATCAGAGCGGCCGTGTGCTGACAGACACGGTGTGCCACCAGGGAAGGCCACGCTCGGGGGCCCGACATTCCCAGCCAGGTGCCTCTCGCCCGCGATGCTCAGCAGGGCTAACCCCGGACCACGCGGACGGGCGACTGTTACTTTCTTTATCGTTTTTCCTACCGTCTTTTTTTTGTTTTGTTTTGTTAATCCTCACCTGAGGATATTTTCCCATCGATGTTTACAGACAGTGGAAGGCAGGGGGAGAGACAGAAAGGGAAACATCGACGTGAGAGAGACTCATCGATTGGTTGTCTCCCGTAGGCGCCCCGACTGGGGCTGGGGATGGAGCCTGCAACCGAGGTTCGTGCCCTGGACCGGGATCGAACCCGGGACCCTTCCGTCTGCAGGCCGACGCTCTACCTACTGAGCCACACCGGCCAGGGTCGTTTTTCCCTATTTCCCTTGAATTCTTTTATAAGACCAGCAGGGTCACGGGGGTGGACGGGTACTTTTACGCAGACGGCCACGTGGAAGGGATAAAAGAACCCCGCCACCTCCGGGGACTGCCTGGGGGAGTCTCTCACTCAATGCCCCCTGGCCCACGGGTTCCTAACAGAGCCCCAAGTGAGGACATTCAGGGCCCCTCACCATCTGACCCCAGCTTGTCTGTGCCGCCCCGTTTCAGCCGTGGGGCCGCTGTGTGTAACCAGGGCACCTTCCCGCACCCCGGTCTTTACTTGCTGCGTCTGGCACTGAGGGCGGAGGGACTGAAGGCTGGGAGGTCTGGTCCCAGTTTCCCACAAGCTGTGAGATCCCAGACTCGGGGCCTCCCTGACCCTCAATCCCCTCCCCAGGGAAATGCCCTGCAGAGTGTCAACCACACGCCAGGCTCACCCGCCATCCCACTGGCCCCCGGGCCTCCCCAGGCCGCGGCTAACCCCAGCTCTGCCTGCCTGCACGCCGACCTCTAGCCGCAGAGTCAGCCCGAGGGGAGACCTCTTACCTGTGAGGACCCTTCTCAGAGACTGAAACACGGCGGTGAAGACAGACTCCCCCACGGGGTGGAGCTCCGGGGCCGAGAAGAAGAGCGCCAAGAAGCTCACGGCCGCCTGGAAGGCCGGGGGGTCGGCGGCCAGGGCGGGCAGCTCCGCCAGCAGCTGCGAGTACACGCCCCGGTAGAGGTCCGGGTGCGAGAGCCGCGTTCCGTCCGGTGCTGGGGACATCTCGGTCCCGGGGTGCTGGCCCAGGTCCGCCTCCAGGAGCGCGCTGACCGTGGCGAGGAGGGCGGCGGGCGGGGGGCCGCGGGCCGCCCAGGGCTGGAGCACCGCGCCCGTCCGCAGCACCGCCTGCTGCAGCAGCCCCGGCAGCGCCTCGGGGGTGTCCGGCTGCGGCCTCCGCTCTCGGACCACGGGCCCCAGGACGCGGCACAAGGCGGTCAGCGACGCCAGCAGGAGCTGCCGGCCCAGAGGGCGGGGCTGTTCCCGCTGTCTGGCCGCGGCTGCGGCTGCCTCCTTGTACGCGCTGCACCCCGAGAGGAAGGCGAGGATCTTGCCGAAGTTGAGCACCAGGCTGTGCTTCACCTGCACCAGCATCTGCAGGAGCTGCTCCAGGAAGGTGCCCGCCGCCTGGAGGAACTCCCGCCCCGGCGCGGCGTCCCCGTCCACGCACAGCCCGCGGCAGGCCCTGAACAGCGAGGTCAGGACGATCTCGCAGAGCTCGCTGGCGTACATGACCTTGAACACAGAGCGGCCGCTCTTCCCTCTCTGCAGGCGGCCGAGGAGCCGGTAGCAGGTGGTCAGAAACATCAGGGCCAGGGACGGGGGGCAAGAGCCCCCCGACGCGGCGAGGGCCGCCGACAGCAGCAGGAGGAAGTAGTGCGTGTGGTGGGGGGCCGCCAGGCTGTCCAGCTGCAGGGTGGACATGACCTCCAGCAGCCCCAGGAGGCGCCCCAGCGGCTCCTCCTCCAGCCGGACGGGGAAGCCGCCCTGGACCAAGGAGAGCAAGTTCTGGGCGACTTCCCCCCTGGGTTCTGTCCCTTCGGGGCCCACTTTGGCCAATTTGGTTTCCCAAGGAGCTGCGTCCACGGGGTCCTCCTCGAAGAGCCAGGGCAGCTGCTGGCGGAGAGGCCCCGGGTCGCCCCGGGCGCCCGCACGCAGGATGCCGGCGCAGCCCTCGGCAAGGTGGGTCAGGAAGGCGGCGTACAGGGACGGCAGCTCTGGGAAGAGGGGGCTGCGGACCACGGCCTCGGAGATCTTCCCCAGCGTGACCCGCGGCTCCTCGTCGTCGTCGGCGGGGCCATCCTGGGCCCCGTTCCCGGGCAACGTCCTCAGCAGGATGCCCGCCAGGTACCGCACGTCACCCGGCCCGAGGTAGGGCACTAAGATGGTGAGGTTGGACACCACCAGGTGCCAGTGTGCGACGGGGTACGTGTCTGCACTCACCGTCCCCACCTGCCCATCCCAGGGAGCCGCCGTCCCCCGGGCCAGGCTCTCCCGGCCGGAACCCAGGATGTAGGCGGCATCGGCCCTCAGGGCCTGGAGGACCTCTTCGGACCGGGAACCCGTCTGCACTAAAGTCCTCTTCATCTTCTGCAGGTGGAGCTGCTCTAGGCAGTACCTGCCGACCGAGTCGAACCGGGCCACGGCCTTTTCGATCTTCCTCCAGCTGCGCACTTCCACGCCCGGGAGCAACGGAGGGAGGCCCGAGCTCTCCGGGGCCTCGGCCGTGAGGGCCCCCGACGACGACGACGACGACGACGACGACGACGACGACGATGCGGCGCGATACTGGCTGCAGTTCAGGCCGAGCGTGGCGTCCACCTGGGCCCAGGTGTACGCGAGCAGCAGCGCGGCGTCGCCGACTTTCTGCAGCCACAGCTCCGGCCCCGGGCCCGGGGGAGCCAGCAGGAGGCCCAGCAGGGGCTGCACGAGCTCACGGAGCATCCGCTCCATGGTGGCCCGCGTCCGCCGGACCACGGGCAGGGGCGTGCCGCCGTCCGGGCACCGCGTGTGGGCCATGACGCAGTGCAGCAGCGCGCTCAGGGACAGCGCCTTCAGGGCCATGTCCACGTCGCCCCGCAGGCAGGGCAGGACCGCGGCCCCGAACTTGTCCAGCACCAGGGCCCACGTGTCCAGGATCTGACTCGGGGGCAGGTCCAGGAGGCCCTCGCGGAGGGCCGAGGAGGGGCCCGCGGCCAGCACCGGCGGCCTCAGCGCCTCGGCGGCCGGCCGGCAGATCACCCCCAGCACCTCCTCCAACAGCCGCGGCACCTGCCGGAGCTTGACGTACGTCTGGAAGAGGGTGTGGACCAGCGCCTCCTGGGCCTTTCTGGTCCGGAGCTCGGTCACGTCGGCGTCGATCCAGGCCGAGGCCAGCAGGTCGTCCAGGTCGGGCTCCAGGATCAGATGGTTCAGCGACAGCAACGCCCGGAGGCAGCGGAACCAGGCGGGCACGGAGGCCTGCGGGTGGCTGACCAGCAGCTCGGCCAGGCGGCGGTAGAAGCGGAACTGGGCCTCCCCGTGGCGGATCCTGTCGGCCGCGATGTTGTAGATGTTGTTGTTGGCCACGGAGGCCAGCAGCTGCTCCACGACCAGGAGCTCCGTGGTCCAATCGGACGTGGACAGGGCTGGCCCCGGCCCCTCCTGCAGGCGCGCCACCCTCAGGCAGCCGAACAGCCGGGGCAGCGCCTGGAAGCACAGGAGCTGGGTCCCCTCCTTGAGGTATGCGTCGAGGAAGAGCTTGTACAGCAGGGCCACCGCGCTGGCCACGACGGCGGCGTGGAGGGGCGGCTCGCAGTAGCCGGCGTCCGCCAGCCGGGCGATCACGGTGGCCGTGGGAGCCAGCAGGTTCTTCATGGCGCCCATCTTGGTGTCCTCCGGCGGCTGGTCCAAGAGCTCCTCTTTGTAGGACGAGAGCAGCTCGGGCTGGAAGGCCCCGCCTCGCACCACGGCCTCCAGCTGGCTCCTGAGGTCCCGGCTAAGCGCCGGCCGCAGCTGGCCCGGGCCGGCCTGGGCCCACGTGCCCGCCGCGAGCAGGTGCCTGAGGACCAGGCAGGGCTGGAGCAGGTGGCCCGTCACCTCCCCGAAGGCCCGCCTGGGGTTGACCTGCTGCTGCTGGACCGAGAGGTAATGGCCCAGGGCCAGGTGAGTGACCTCGAACAGCAGGGCCGCCGCGGCGGAGGCCTCTGGCTGCCGGCAGGCCGCCCAGCACAGCTGGCTCAGCAGGGCCACCAGCAGCTCCTGCCGGGCCGCGTAGATGACCGCGAGGGCCGGCGTGGACAGGACGCCCTGGCAGCAGCTGAGCACGGCACCGACGTGCCTCTGGGATCCCGAGAGGGAGAACTCGGCGATTCTGTCGTTGATGACCTGAGCGTTAGGAGAGAAAGGAAGCAAGCTCATGACTGACCCTAAACCCACACATACACACACACACACACACACACACACACACACACACACAAAATACAGCAGCATCAACCCACTCACTCCTTACCTCATCTTGATTTAAATAATAATAATAAAAAGGGATGCCAGAACTTGGCCTGCGTGGCTCGGTGGTTGAGCATTGCCCTATGAACCAGGAGGTCATGGTTCGATTCCCGGTCAGGGCACATGCCCGGGTTGTGGGCTCCATTCCCATGTGGGGAGTGCAGGAGACAGCCGATCAGTGATTCTCATCATTCATGTTTCTCTCTCTCTCACTCTCTCTCTCTGTCTGTCTCTCTCTTCCTCTCTGAAATCAATACAAGATATTTTTAAAAATAAATAAAATTAAAAATTTTAAAAAGTGACGCACAATTTAGAACATATTTTCAAGAACTACTAGAGCGGCTTCAGGCAGTTTGACCTGTTAATCCTTCCCCCGGCAGCCTCCCCTGCTCTTCTCCCTCTTCCTGCACGCACGTGGGCGAGGCAGTGCGGGGCGAACAGCACCAGCCTGGCCGTCAGGCAGGCCTGGGCCACTTCCTCGCTGTGTGGCTTTCAGCAAGTTACTTAACCTCTCTGAGCCTGGCCCACACAAAGCACTCCTTATCAGTGCTTTCTAGGGTCACCAGCTATTCCCAGCGTCTTCGCAAATACTCCCGTTTTGACAACGAAGCTCATAATTCTGATCTGAGACTTCAAAATCACTCTGAGTCAGGAATCTGAGGAAATTCCGAACCAGATTTTGGCATCTGACCTCCCCTTTAGGCCGACAGGAAGGGGATGGGGGTGGATGGGGCAGGGGAGGGGGGGGGGCACAAAGTAATATCATCGGCTGGCTATCTCTTCCAGTTCAAAAGATAATCAACAGCCACTTCATGCAAGAGTTCTAAACTTTTCCTGAATATTAAACAACAAAGTACTCAGCCCAGCGTAGAGGACACGATACTTGTTTGATGAACAACGGTCGTTATTATAACTCTAACTAGAGGCCCGGTGCACGAATTCGTGCACAGTGGGGTCCGGCCGGCTTGCCCCCATCGGGCTGATCCGCGGCGGTTGGCAGGCCGTCCCTGCCCCTAATTGGGGTTGGGGGGGGGGGGGGGGGGGAGCTGACTGGGGCTGGGGCCACTGCGGGGGATGGGCCATAG
This sequence comes from Myotis yumanensis, assembly GCF_028538775.1. Lineage (NCBI taxonomy): Eukaryota > Metazoa > Chordata > Mammalia > Chiroptera > Vespertilionidae > Myotis > Myotis yumanensis. Next base: position 3,307,668 of record NW_027223773.1, on the reverse strand, counting down.
GTGGTTGGCCGGCCGGCCCTGCTCCCTGGTCAAACTCCAGGTGGAGGGGACAATTTGCATATTAGCTTTTTATTATATTGGATTTTATTTCTTTCTCCCCTACCTTGACATTTCCTGCAAACTGATCTAATTGACCCTAACACTAATAAGAAGCCTCCCGCACGGACAGGAAGTTGAGAGAGAAGCACGTCACGCACACAGCACAACACAAGACACTCCTACCTTGACCAGGGAGATCTGGAGGGTGATGGTCTTTCCATTCTTCAGGAGGTGCTGCAGTTTTTTGCTATGCAGAATGTTATCTACGTAGACCCAGAGTCTTTCAACAATGTCCTCCTTCAGTTCAAGTTTCTTCTTATAAAATGAGACTAATGATTGGCTGGCCCAGTCAAGTAATACCTAAACGTGGAAGAAATAGACTCTGAAAAGGAGTGAAGTTATTTGCCGAGAAATAAAAACACTGGGTGTTTACGGAGACATCTCAGGGACAACCAAATCCAACTGCCAGGGGGAACCCTCACCTCTAAGACCCACCTTTGCTAATGGTCTATTACATAGATGCTTCCACATTGTAAAATTATTATTATTCCAGAATAAAAACAAGTTGGTCTTCATCTGAGGTCAATAAAAAGTTTCAATGAAATTCTAGCAGTTTCTTCTAATTTCTCTATACAGTTATGCTAAATTTCTCAGGTTAGAAGCACGATTGCTCAGAAAGGCCACAAAACGAAGCGAAAATACAGAGTTAAAAGACAAGGGTTTGGCCTGGCCAGCATGGCTCAGTGGTCATGGTTCAATTCCCGGACAGGGCACATGAAGCCTACAACCCGGGCATGTGCCTCGCCCAGGAATCAAACCATGACCTCCTGGTTCATAGGTTGACGCTCAACCACTGAGTCACAGGGGCCAGGCAATACTAAAGCTTTTCCCCCCAGCCGTAACCGGTTTGGCTCAGTGGATAGAGCGTCGGCCTGTGGACTGAAAGGTCCCAGGTTCGATTCCGGTCAAGGGCATGTACCTGGTTTGCGGGCACATCCCCAGTAGGGGGTGTGCAGGAGGCAGCTGATCGATGTTTCTCTCTCATCAATGTTTCTGACTCTCTATCCCTCTCCCTTCCTCTCTGTAAAAAAAAAAAAAAAAAATCAATAAAATATATTAAAAAAAAGCTTTTCCCCCTGTGATTTCTCAGGCAACCTTCAGCTCATCAAATTCCAAAGACGTTCAACGAAGCTCCAACAAGCAGTTGCACCTGAAACATGGCTTTGGATTTACGGACAAATGGAGCTACCAACACAGTCAGGACATAAGTTTGGTACCTCACTCCCCATTTGTTCGCCGATGCACATGCTTAATTTGGAATAGGAGAGGTTTCCAAGCATAAGAGATGCTGGCGGAGGTTTTGCAACAGAAACCGTTTGTTCATGAAACGCCCGACCGATTACTTTTCCCTCAGACATCACTTTAACTTCCAACCATGTTTCCTTCCCCCGATTTTTCTCGGATCTTCTAACTTTTTTAACTAAATGTCAACATGCAGTCTACATAACCGGTGATTAGAGTAGGTTATAAAAATGTAAGTCTCGCGTTAAACTTACTTGCTCTTTGTTTGGAAGAACGCACTGGTGAGATATCCAAGCAAAGTGCGCTAGCTTTAGTTTATCTTCCCAGGAAGTTCTCTTGCTTTTAAGCTTAAGGGAAATGCCAGAGTAAACAGCAGCCATCGCCGCACTTCACCTACGACAGAACGCGATCGGAAAAGTCAGATTAAGGTCAAACTCTACAGGCACCAGAAAATGAACATGATGGATCTTATGGTCTACATAATACATATGTGTGTGTGTGTGTGTGTGTGTGTGTGTGTATTTCTTTAATGAATTAAACACATCAACAGGCCCTCGCTGGTCTGGCTCAGTGGATAGAGCGTCGGCCTGCGGACTGAAGGGTCCCAGGTTCGATTCCAGTCAAGGGCATGTACCTGGGTTGCGGGCACATCCCCAGTAGGGAGTGTGCAGGAGGCAGCTGATCGGTGTTTCTCTCTCATCGATGTTTCTAACTCTCTATCCCTCTCCCTTCCTCTCTGTAAAAAAAAAACAACAACAAACAATAAAATACATTTTTTAAAAAACAACACTTCAACAGAATTGTTGGGCATAAATCTATACAATAAGTTGCTGGCGCACAAGGAATTTCTGGGGGGGGAATGCAGAGAAAAGCAGGCAGAAGATAGGTTACACACATAGGTACAACTATTCCTACTATGCAAACATCACATCCTCAAAGGTGAGTACGCATGAATTCAACGGGGCAAAACCCAATGGAAGAAGATCCATTCACACATGGTTTGGGGTTGAAAAAGTTTAAGTTTCTGTACAAATCTCCTAAAACATACTATGTATTATGTATCAGAAAAGGGTTCCATTAAATCGTTCAAAGAGCTAAACAAGCAGTATTTAGAGAAACAATATCCCTCCAAGTGAAAAGAAAATTTTTGTATAAACCCAAAGGGAGTAGTGTTATTTCGGATGCAACAGTAACATCCCACTATAACTCTGTTAATGTGTAAACTCACAAAGACCTGCTGCTTTCCAAAAAGACTACAAACTACAGCTACACAATTAAGCGTGCAAACAGAGAACACAATAACATCATCAACAACGAAGGAAGGCAAACATACCAGCCACCTAGAATTCTATACAATTGAAAGGTAGCTTTGAGTTTCCTAAAAGTCATAGTAAAAAAGGGGGGGGTGGGGGGAATATCTCTGGTTAAGCCATTTTCATTAGATAAAAACACACGTCATTACTTCAAAAGAGAAAAATGTTCACGATCCTTAATACTGAAATTATGGTAAATAAAAAAAAAAAACCGGGGCAGCGGAAACACCAAAAATAAAATAAAATAAAAATCGCAGTCCATGATTCTAATATAAAACTGTCAAAGCGAAAGCATTTCCGGTTGGATCACTTGCACTTTTTAAATCCATGGGCCCGGGAATCCTCGGAGTCCAGACCTGCCTTCAGAACTCACTCTCAACACGGAATGAGCGAACGCCGGTGAACGGCACCGACATGGAGCGCGGGACCCTTCACTCCGCTCCACGGGACAGGCCCGGCCCCGCGCTGTCATCTTCCCGTTTTGCCAAAATGTCCCACGCCCGACAACTAGTTACTTAACTTCCAAGTTCAGTGTGTTTGTAGCCACCGCCGCAGCTACAAGGTAACTTCCAAAGGGTTTGCAGAATTGGCTACAAAGACGCGCAGGGACCCTCCGGGATCTACCTGCGCTCCGCTCGGGGGTCCCTGCAGCGGCCCTGGGAAGGGGTCCCCGAGATTTCTCACGCAAAAGCTGCTCACGCGCGGCTGCCCTCGGCATCCCGCCGGGAGGGGCCGGGCCCGGGGCGGAGGGTCGCCCCCAAGGTAACCAGCTCGCCTCGGGGTCCGCTCTGGGTAGGGACCGCGGACGCGGGCGCTCACCTCCGGGCTGGTCCTGGGAAGGGGCCAACCGGTCCACGGTCCGCGGTCCCCAGGTTAGGGCTCACCGGGGGCCCCGGGAGGCCGGCGAGGATGGAGGACGGTCCCCGGGTTAGGGCTCACCGGGGGCCCCGGGAAGCCGGCGAGGATGGAGGGCGGCCCCCGGGTTAGGGCTCACCTGGGGCCCCGGGAGGCCGGCGAGGATGGAGGACGGTCCCCGGGTGAGGGTCCCCTCCAGGCCCGGCCGGGACAGGGACCGCGGGCGGGGGCGGAGCGCGGCGGCGGCCGTCGGGGCTCCGGGGCTGCTGCACCACGTGGGCCGGGCCCCCGCTCCTTCCGACCGACGGCGGCGCGGGGCGGGGCGGGGCGCGGGGCGGGGCGCGCACGCCAGGCATCGCCAGCGGAGCGCCGAGGCGCCGCGCCCATTGGCGGAGACGGTTGCGCGTCGGAGGCCCGAGCGGCCCAGCCCGCGGCGCGCTCCGCGTCCGTCAGTCATGGGGCGGCCGCCCAGAGCCGCGGCGGGGGCGGCGGGGCGCGGGGCGCGGGGGCCGGGCTGAGCCGCCCGGCGGAGCGAGACCCTGCAGCAGGGACGACGGAGGCGGCAGCGGCCCGATCCCGGAGGCGGCGGCGGCGGGGGGAGCCGGAGCCGCCTGGGATGCTCAGTGCGTGCGGGGCGCGCGGGCGGGGAGGCCGGGGAGGGGGGGTCGCGGGCCGGGCGCGCGCGCGGGCGGCGGGGCCGGGCGGGCGGGGGCGGGGGGGGGCGCGCGGGCGGCGGGGCCGGGGGCGCGCGGGAGGCCGAGGCGGCGGTGGGGGCGGGGCGGGCGGGGCCGGCGCTGCGCGGGCGCGGCGGCCGCGCCTCCGCCCAGGGCCTGCGAGTCCCGGGCGGCCGCGGGCGGCGTGGCCTGCAATCGGCGGCGACACCTGGCTGGGCGGTGCGTTTCCCGCGCGGGGTGGGTCCTGCCGGGGCCGGACGATCGGCTGGGACGACCCGCCAGGCGTTGGGAGGCGCGGGGAGGGCACCGGGTCCAGGTCTCCTTCTCGTGGAAGGAAAAAGGAAATGTCTTCGGGGCGAACTCAAGAGTCAACTTCGCACATGGTGATGGTGGGCGGAGGATGTGAAACCGACTTGCGCCGGTGACAGGGGAGATCGGGAGGGAGACCGGGGGTGGTGGCCGGCGGAGACCCACCTGCCAGGTGGCCTTTGCGGGGGCTTTTGCGCCTGACAGCCCGGGGAGAGGGGGGCGCTTCGGCGGGACTCGCGATCGCCAGGTAAGGCGTGGGGTCCGGAGCGAGTGGATGGTCAGGACAGGGGTGTCCTGTCCGGTTAGACTTGGCGGAAGTGGCGCCCGGGAGAGCTTGCTGCGTTCGCCCGGCACGTGCCAAAGTGTCTGCACCGTGCGCATCTCGCGGCGGGCGCGTGGGCTTCTAGCACCGAAAGGTGGGTGCCAGCCCCATGCGGCGCTCGCCTGCCCTGAGCTCACCTCTGACCTTGCAGGGTGGCACCTGGGGATGGTCGCTCCCGCTCAGGAGCAGCTGTGTTGGGAGGAACCGTAGGAGATGATACAAGTGTGTGCTATACCTGAGTTGGGGGGCGGGGGAGGGGGGGGATGGAGGGATGGGGAGGTGAGGACGCCGCCTCCACGTTCCCCAGCCTGGGTCTGGGCTCTGCGTAAAAATCTTGCAAATGAGAGTAGGAAGGGGAGTGTGAGCTACACCTTTACACTCGGAGAAACTTCTCGTGGTGGGTGGGGGCTCGGGGACTAACGACACAGGCCTGAGGTTGAAACCATGGAACCGTGTGTAAGCTCTGTGTGCCTTCGTTTCCTCTTCTGCAAAATGGAGCCACTGAGGTGAGGCTTGCACGGGGACCGAGGAAAGAATAGGGTAGGCCAGTGGTTCTCAACCTTCCTGATGCCGCGACCCTTTAATACAGTTCCTCATGTGGTGGTGACCCCCAACCATAAAATTATTTTCGTGGCTACTTCATAACTGTAACTTTGCTACTGTTATGAATCGTCATGTAAATATCTGCTAGGCAGTATGTATTTTCATTGTTACAAATTGAACATAATTAAACATAGTGATGAATCACAAAAACAATATGTAATTATCTATGTGTTTTCCGATGGTCTTAGGCGACCCCTGTGAAAGGGTCGTTCGACCCCCCCCCCCCTGCCCAAAGGGGTCGCGACCCACAGGTTGAAAACCGTGGAGGTAGGCGACAGGGCCCCACGGGTGGGCAGCGCGCTGTGAATATTAACTGTTAGCTGTCATCGCTCCCTTTCTGTCGAAAGGCCTTCCCGGTGCCTGTAGGCCCGAGTTCGCTGTGTGAAACGTGAAGCAAACTAACTCTGGTTTTCTCTTATGAGGTCCCCCATCCTTCCCGTCTTGAAAGTCACTGTTAAATTAGAAAAACCAAAGCGTATTTCTCTGTGATCAGTGACGAGTCCGATGGACTTCTTTTGGCACGGCTCAGAGGCTCCTGCCTCAGGTCTGCGTGTGCTCCTGTCTCTGAAACTGGGTGAAGGTCTCACTTCACTGCTCAGGGACTGTGTGTGTATTTGGGCGCAGGCGGTTGTATGTGGTTGGTTTTTTAAAAATATATTTTTATTGATTTCAGAGAGGAAGGGAGAGAGAGAGAGAGAGAGAGAAAAACAGCAATGATGACAGAGAATCCTCGATTGGCTGCCTCCTGCACGCCTCACACTGGGGATGGAGCCCGCAACCCGGGCATGTGCCCTGACCGGGAATCGAACCGTGACTTCCTGGTTCATAGGTCGACGCTCAACCACTGAGCCACGCCAGCTGGGCTCAAAGAAGCTTTTGGAAGGAAAAGATGGCGCAGCTGAGCTGAGCTGTGACGCTTGGGTAGGACGTAGCCTGACCAGGTTGGAGGGCCAGTGTGGGTGGCTCCAGCGAATGGAGGAGCCTGAGGAAAGCCCCTGAAGTGAGAAGGTGGGTGTTACCCCCACACACACACAGGCGGGTCGGAGTAACCTTGAAATGACGAGGTCTTTTCATCCTCCACTCGGGCAGAAGCAGTGGGACGTTTTTAGACGAGCACAGAGGCCGTCAGATTAGCTCTTTGGATTAACAGGGCCTGCGGGTGTGTGGGGTTGGATTGAAGGTAGAGACGGCCCATCCACTTCTCCTGGCAGCGAACTGTGTGCCTGTGGCTCCTGAAGGAAAATGACGGCTTAGCCCAGACGGACTTCTGTTTGTTTCTTTTTAAATATATTTTTATTGACTTTGGAGAGGGAGAGGGAGAGAGAGAAACATCCATGGTGAGAGAGAATCATGGACGGGCTGCCCCCTGCACACCTCCTACTGGGAATGGAGCCCACAACCCGGGCATGTGCCCTGACCAGGAACCCAACCGTGACCTCCTGGTTCGCAGGTCGATGCTCAGCCGCTGAGCCACACCGGCCAGGGCCAGAGACAGACGTTTTAATCCGCGTGTGGAAGCTGGAAGAGCCCTTAGAGGAGGCATGAAGGAACCCTGAGGTCTTCCCTCTGCAAAATTAACTTCACGGATATGCGGTACCCGCCTGAATATAAGGCAGATGGGCCTCCGAAGAGGGCGTCACCACGTGGTTCAAATCTCTCCCATTTCAGGGCACTCCCTCCGTTACCCTATTCCCAACAACCAGGCGCTGTTTGGGCTAAAACAACCTCAGTGGAAGCCAGTTTGGGGTATTTACACCATCAGTGGGTGCAGGGCGTGATGAATGAGAAGCGTTATGCCCACCTGGGTGGGTGTTGATGGCCTGGGTAGAGATTCCACGGAGGGCACCATCGGTGGGTCCCAGAAATGCTCTGTCACGGCTGGTTGGGTAGATGTAGAGGTGATGTGCTCTGGAAAATGGAATTTGATGGCTCAGAGTGGCTGAGGCGACCCCGGGGACAGTGACGCTGACGGTGTAAGTGATTAGTGGGAGTTAAATCGTTTCATGAATTAATATACGTGCTGCCTCGTGTACTAGACCTCGCAGTACATATATGTAAGGTAAAGATTATTAGCAGACATCTGGGCTGTAGCTACAGTCCTAAATTCTTTTGTCTTTAAGTGAAGCACATTTTCTTTTTAATTTTCTCGTGTGAAGGGGAAGGTTGTCTTAGGTGTGGGCTTACCTTTCTGACACTTTACTGACATGAACTGCTGCTCGGTGGCTCTGCTGAAGCAAAAACCCCTTTCCCATCTCATTTTTTTTTTAAATTATATTTTATTGATTTTTTATAGAAAGGAAGGGAGAGGGATAGAGCGTTAGAAACATCAGTGAGAGAGAAACATCCATCAGCTGCCTCCTGCACACTCCCCACCGGGGATGTGCCCGCAACCAAGGTACATGCCCTTGACTGGAATCGAACCCGGGACCCTTCAGTCCGCGGGCCGACGCTCTATGCACTGAGCCAAACCGGTCAGGGCATCATTTTTTTTTAACTTGAAGGAGGTTTTAAAGAAGGGGTACTGGCAAGATTTGGGAAACACCGCAGAGAACTTCAGAAGGCTGTAATTTAGCAGGCTATTCAGTTTCCTTCTGGGGAGATGTATTGAAATGTATCTCTAGCTTAGTAATCGGACAGTGTTTGTCAGTAACAAAAGGTAGCGCTTTCTTTTTTTTTCTTACAAAGTATGAGTGTTTAGTGATTTGGTAATTTAGTCGTCAGAAACGTTTTGCGCCACCGCCACCCACCGGGTGAGTTCACGTGTGGTAAGTTGAGGTGCTGATATGATACGTTGTTTCACACAGTAACGCTTCGGCTCCGGAACTGTGTGGGCCCGTCCGGTACCCATCACCCCCTGTGGTTACTTAGATTTACTGTAACTGAAATTCAGCATTCAGTTCCCTGGTTGCAATGGTGCTTCGTGGCTGGTGGCTACAGATTTAAACAGTGGGGACCAGTGGTTCTCAACCTCCTGGCCCTTTCAATACAGTTCCTCATGCGGTGACCCCCAACCATGAAATTATTTTCGTGGCTACTTCATCACTGTCATGTGGCTACTGTGATGAATCGTCATGTAAATATCTGATATGCAGGATGGTCTTAGGCGACCCCTGTGAAAGGGTCGTTCGACCGCCAAAGGGGTCGCGACCCACAGGTTGAGAACCGCTGGTAGACCTAGAGCAGTTTTGTCAGTGCAGGAAGTCGAATTGGACAGTCCTACTCTATGGAAAGTTGAAGGTTGTCTCTCTTCTCTCTCTCTAATGTCATTAAGAGACCTTCCTCACTTGCTGCCTTTGAATTCTGGGAGAATGCTGAACATCGGGAGGCATATTCTCCCTTACGCTCTGAGAGTGACGCCTCCTGCCCTGTCTGCCTACAGCGCTGTTTGCAAGAAGAGCAAACCCGAGTCTCCTCCGTGAAACGGAAGCGTGGTGGACGTGGAGGTCCATTTCATAGGTCGCCTTTGCTCTTACGTTAACGAGGTTCCGCATAGGAATCATCTTTCTGTGCCCGAAACAGTAGGGATCGAATATTTGACGCTGTTTGGCTCTTAAAAATCTAGAGACGTTGTGAGCTTAGAGCGAATTGTCGGTTCCCAACAAAGGCCGGATGATATTCACTTTATTTTTGACGTGAGTTTCGAACAGAAGGACGGCCCGGCCCAGGGAAACTGGGTGAGGGGGAGGGCAGGAGTGCCAAGTGCATTGTGGGTGGGACTAGCATCCCCGGGGCTGTCTGTTCCTCGGGCTGCATTCTAAAGGGCGGCCTGGCTCAGTGGTTGAGGGAGGTCAGGATTCGATTCCCGGCCAGGGCACATGCCCGGGTTGCGGGCTCCATCCCCAGTGTGGGGCGTGCAGGAGGCAGCCGATCCATGGTTCTCTCTCATCATGGATGTTTCTCTCCCTCCCTCTCTGAAATCAATAAAAAACATATTATAGTAAAAAAATAAGTAAAGGGTGGTTTGAGGTAGAGCCAGGGGTGGGCGGATGTGACTTGTGCTGTCACACAGCAGCAGTGGCTAGAGAGCAGCAGTGGCCCCAACAGAGAATCCTGTGAACGGTAGAAGGAGTTGGTGGCCTCTTAGAATTGAGACGGGGAGAGAGAGAAAAGGATCGTAAGGTGCTGGCCTTTTCCGCTTCATGTGCAACATCCAGATAGAAATGCCTTTTGGCTCAGGATAGAGTGTCAGTCTGCGGACTGAGGGGTCCCGGGTTCGATTCCTGTCAGGGGCACATGCCTGGGCTCGATCCCCAGTGGGGGAAGGGGGTGAGAGGTGGCCGGTTGGTGGTCCTCTCTCATCATTGAAGTTTCTGTCTCTCCCTCTCCCTTCCTCTCTGAAATCAATACAAATTTTTTTTTTTTTAAAAAAGGAAATATCTTTTAGACGTGAGTGCAGGAATGCGATCTGGCGGGAGGCTGTACGTCTTGGGTGGCAGTGCAGTGACGTAGGGGGGTCAGGAGACATGCTTGCAAGGGGAGTGACTGAAGGAGGGCACTTCAGGGACGGAGGCAGGTAGGAGTGTGGAAACGTGACTTAGGTTTGGCAGGAGTTGAGGAATCTCAAGTCCTCGTAAACAGCCCGCCCCCCCGCCCCAAGGTAGGAAGCAGGGTGGGCTGGCTGGGGAGGAGGCAGAGCAGGTTGGGAATGGCCGGGGTGCGGAGCTGGAGGGCAGGAAGGCGGTTGGCAAGGAGCCTTCCCTGGGGGGAGATGCCAGAGGTCCTGGCTGACATGGGAGACAATCCGTTTCTAGTGGCATCTGCCTGCCTGGTTGTATGACTTCTGCTTCTCCAATCCCCACTCCACCCCCCCCCCCCAAAAAAAAAAACACCTTTGAGGTTCTACATTGCATCCTGAGCCCCCCAACTTGGAGCCTTACTCATTTATGTGCCATTTGCACCTTGGGACACGTGGGTCCGTGTCCGTCTGTGTCTGCGTGGAGACTGGATATAAAAGGCCCTCGTCATTTTATTTTTTTTTAAATATATTTTATTTATTTTTTACAGAGAGGAAGGGAGTGGGATAGAGAGTTAGAAACATCGATGAGAGAGAAACATCAATCAGCTGCCTCCTGCACACCCCCCACTGGGGATGTGCCCGCAACCAAGGTACATGCCCTTGACCGGAATCGAACCCGGGACCCTTCAGTCTGCAGGCCGACGCTCTAACCACTGACCCAACCCAGTTAGGGCGGCCCTCGTCATTTTAAAGCTCCATGAGGTCTGACCGAGGCAGGGAGTGTATGGCTCATTTCTTTTTCTGCTGTGAGTTACATGTCCGCAAAGCTCGTTGAATACACTTTGCCCTGGCCGATGTGGCTCCGTTGGTTGGGCATCATCCCGTGCACCGAAAGGTTGCCGGTTCGATTCTGGTCAGGGCCTGTGCCTGGGTTGCGGGCTCGATCCCCGGTGGGGAGCATGCAGGGGGTAGCCGATGTTCCTCTCCCACATCAGTGTTTCTCTCTCTCTCCCCCTCTCCCTTCCTCTTTCTCAAAAAATCATTAAAAATAGCCCCTGGCCGGTTTGGCTCAGTGGATAGCGCATCGGCCCATGGACCTAAGGGTCCCGGGTTCGATTCCGGTCAAGGGCCTGTGCCTCGGTTGTAGGCTCCATCCCAGCCCTGGTCGGGAGACAACCAATCAATGTGTCTCTCTCACATCTCTCTCTCTCTCTCTCTCTCTCTCTCTCTCTCTCTCTCTCTCTCTCCCTCCCTCTCCCTCTCCCTCCAGCCTTGCCCCCTTCCTTCTACTCTCTCTAAAAATCAATGGAAAAATATCCTCGGGAGAAATCTCTCTCCCAGCACCCTCCACTGACCACATCGTATGCATTTGAACATGAGCGGGTGGAGTTAGGATGCGGTCCCGTGGTACCATCGTCTAAGTGTGCCTGGTTCCCATGAGTCTTTGCAGCCCCCCCACTGCTGTCTGTGGTTAAATGTTGTGAGTGTGGCTTTGGTTCCTCCTGAACACTTGTTACTATGAAGCAGGAAAATTATCATGTCCTGGTTTGATATAGCAACTTTGTTGGAGGATTTGTTAAACTGCGGGCACTATTGATACATGAGAAAGAGATACGCAGAATCCTCGTTTTAAATTCCAGAAATACTAATAAGGTGACATTCAGAGAAAAGGTCTGTGATCGCCTGTTTTTATCTGGAAAAGTTAAGGTATTTTATGTAAGTTGAAAATTATGGGAAATTCTCAAATTTTTTTTTAAATATATTTTATTGATTTTTTACAGAGAGGAAGGGAGAGAGATAGAGAGTTAGAAACATCGATGAGAGAGAAACATCCATCAGCTGCCTCCTGCACATCTCCCACTGGGGATGTGCCCGCAACCCAGGTACATGCCCTTGACCGGAATCGAACCTGGGACCTTTCAGTCCGCAGGCCGACGCTCTATCCACTGAGCCAAACCGGTTTCGGCGAAATTCTCAAATTTTAACAAAGATATAATTATGTCCAAACTCAATTTAAATTTTAAGGATTTTTATCATTTAAAAGGCTAAGCAGGTAAAACTTGAAATTACAATATGCGTTTCATGTCTGAGTCTCTCCAAAGACAGGTCTATTTTAAGGAGTTGTTTTTATGTGTGTTTTTTTTTTAAATGTGTCCATTTATGGATATTATTACTATGGAAATCAGTTGGGGGAGGGGAACTGACTCCTCTGCAGATTTTTATTTTTGAGAACTTTTTTAACATATGTTTTTACTGATTTTTAGAGAGAGAGAGGAGTGGAGAGGGAGAGAGAGATGGAAACATCCATGATGAGAGAGAATCATGGACTGGCTGCCTCCTGCACGCCCCCAACTGGGGATGGAGCCCGCAACCCGGGCATGTGCCCTGACCGGGAATCGCACCGTGACCTCCTGGTTCCTAGGTCGACGCTCACCCAGAGCCACGCCGGCCGGGCCTGTCTCTGTGCTTTAGTTGAGTGTGTGTATAAAAGAGAGTTAAAACCCGCATTTCCGCCCTTGACATCCCTGTTCCCACCCTCGGGGCAGGTGCCATGTTGTAAATGATGAATTGGATCGATAGAAGCTGCCGTTTGGGGCAACTAACGGGCAGATTTGTTAAAACGCGTGTTTACAAACCAGTTCCCAGCGACCCCAAGTGTGGCCAGTTTTTCCTGTTGTTCATTTTCACCCCTTGCTGGTGACTCCCCTGCGACTTTCCTATCTTTCTCCCTCCTCCTCCTCCTCCTCAGACCTGCACACACATCGTTGCTCCTCGAGGACACGGTGTCACTGTAGGGCCTGTTCTCTTGTCTCGGTTTTCCTATCTTTCACGCGCTCGCTCGTGGGCTTTTCTGTAGAGATAGGATCCCTTCCTCCCCTCCTGCTGGGAACAAAAAGGGAGACACATGAGACAAGATACGCTCCCATGGCAACAAGAGATTGGCCGTCAAAAATCTGGAAAAGTTTTAGCCAAGGCTAAAATACGAGGAATCGGGCTGCTTTGGGGGAGTTTGGAGACGAAGAGTTCTTGAAGTTAGATTAAAAGCAGCTTTAGCCGGGGGGCGGCGGGGGGGAGCAAAGGTGGTGGGTTGACAGAACAGCCCTGACTTTGGGCCATACTGGGGAGGGACCGTACTGTCGCCATCTCTCTATGCCTTTATTTATTTAATTTTTTTTTTCTAAATATAACATTGAATCAGGGTCTCGGGGCTGAAAATATTTATGCACACACACACACACACACACACGCACACGAGATGCCTAAGTGTAGCCACCCAGGTTACTGGAACCGTCAAACTGATACGGTAATGCTTACTAGTGACCACAGCTCAACAGTGATCTGTCTTCATTGACGGACAGGTGAATGCGGGGCAGGGATCCCCACTCTCAAAGTAGCAGAATCCTTCTGTTCACCATTAAAGAATCTTTATTAAAAAATAACCTTAGCCCTGGCCGGTGCGGCCCTCCTGCTGAAGGGTTACTCGTTCCGTTCCCCGGTCAAGGGCACATACCTGGGTCGCAGGTTCCATCCCTGGCCCCACCAATCGATGCTTCCCTTGAGCATTGGTGTTTCTCTCTCTCTCTCTCTCTCCCTTCCTCTCTCTCTAAAAATCAATGAAAACATATCCTCGGGCGAGCATTAAAAGAAGAATCACCTAAGTTGTCAATACAGTGGAAGACTTCTAATAACCCAGGGGTGGGGGCAGGGCGGGGGGGGGGGGGCAAATACATCGTGAAAAGATGGGTCACTAGTGGGGAGAGGAGGAATATGTTCTGTTGCATCACTGACTCGCAGCCAGATCAGACCCTCCATGTAAACAAAGCTTTTTGAGACTTGATCCCCAGTAGAGGAAGTACAGGAGGCAGCCGATCAATGACTCTCTCTCATCATTGATGTTTCCATCTCTCTCTCCCTTCCTCTCTGAAATCAATAAAAAATGTATTTATTTTAAAAGAGAGAGCATAGCATCCCCTGCCCATGAGTAGCCCCTCCCTTTCCCAGCACCTCTTCAGCCCGATCCTGAATTTCCCAGGCCTTGGCCTGGGTGCCGCCTCCCGCCTGCTTCTCGGCCTGGGGAGCCGGCAGGAGACCTGAAGGGCCCAGGATCCCGCTGCTCTTGTGTGCGAGTTGAATGCGTCTCTAAGGAAAAGCTCAGGGCGGGCAGTGGAAATCTGGGCGTTCAGTGGAGTCGGGGTGATCTGAGGGGTTCCACCACTGACGGTGGCCGTGATACCATCACCACCGGGGACTACAGAGACGGACGCGAGCACCGGCCGGTCCTCGAGGGATTCGTGTTGCTTCTTAGCTGCTCGCGGGGCTGGTCCTTCCTACCGTTGATTTTCCGTGAGGGAGGCACCCCGGCTGGGTGGGATGCGCCCCCAGATCCCTGACAGTCCCGTGTTCTGGTTCCCCACCCCTCCCCCAGGTCATGAAACGGGTGCGCACGGAGCAGATTCAGATGGCCGTGTCCTGCTACCTCAAACGCCGGCAGTACGTGGACACCGACGGTCCCCTGAAGCAAGGCCTGCGCCTGTCCCAGACCCCCGAGGAGATGGCAGCCAACCTCACAGGTGGGCGCGGGCCGCTCCGGGCGGGCGAGCTGGAGAGGGGGACGCGTGACAAGGTCCCTTCCCCTCTGAAGCCAATGAACATAGATATTTTTTTTAAATGCCACCATTGCCCGGCCGGTGTGGCTCAGGGGTTGAGCGTCGACCTACGAACCAGGAGGTCACAGTTCAATTCCCAGTAGAAGGCAGCCGATCCATAATTCTCTCTCATCATTGATGTTTCTATCTCTCCTCTCCCCCTCCTCTCTGAAGTCAATAAAAATATGTTTTTTTAAAATATCACCATTGATAGCCTTGAAACAAGGAGAGAATGCTGCTTTTAAAAGGAAAGGACGTTCTCAGGACACACACGAAAATTATACATTTAAATACGTAGTAAAAATGTAAAGTTGAGGACGCCCCCAGGAAGCAGAGCAGAAAGACCAGTGGGATATGGGGGGCCGGGGTGGAGAGATGAACGATCAGTTCAGGAATCTGTCCTGGAAGTAGTAGGAGAGCCAGAGAAAAAGCAGGGGAATCAACAAAATAATTCAAGTCCGGCCGACATGGCTCAGCGGTTGAGTATTGGCCCATGAACCAGGAGGTCCCGGGTTCGATTCCCGGTCAGGGCACGTGCCCGGGCTGCGGGCTCGATGATCCCCAGTCGGAGTTGTGCAGGAGGCAGCCCATCAGTGATTCTCTCTCATCGTTGATGTTTCTATTTCTCTCCCTCTCCCCTCCCCTCTCTGAAATCAATAGAGAGATGTTTTTAAAAGAAGAAGAATAATTCTTTTTCCGTCCCCATCTGTGTGTCTTCTCCGCCTTAGTCCAAACAGAGTCCGGCTGTGCCAACATCGTGTCCGCCGCCCCGTGCCAGGCCGAGCCCCAGCAGTATGAAGTGCAGTTCGGGCGGCTGCGGAATTTCCTCACGGGTGAGTACCCGGCAGCCGGAGCCTTGTCCGAGGAAGAACGAGTCATGGGGATTTTCCTCGGAGCCTGTTACGTTCCAGGCACGGTGTTGGGCTAGAGAATCAAAGGTAGTTTACCGCCCTGACCCGTTTGGCTCAGTGGATAGAGCGTCGGCCTGCGGACTCAAGGGTCCCAGGTTCGATTCCGGTCAAGGGCATGTACCTTGGTTGTGGGCACATCCCCAGTAGGGGTTGTGCAGGAGGCAGCTGATCGGTGTTTCTCTCTCATCGATGTTTCTAACTCTCTATCCCTCTCCCTTCCTCTCTGTAAAAAATCAATAAAATATATTTAAATTAAAATATTTTTTTTTTTTTTTTAAATGGTAGTTTACCACTTGCCTCAAACTTACGGTCTTTGGAATTTCTGAGAGAGTTGAAGGACAAGGTTGAAATTTGCAAGGGTGAGGGCTCTGGGTGTATTTTTGTGGTATTGTTTACATATATGTGTATGTGTATATATATACACACACACACACACACACACACACACATATTTTTTATTGATTTCAGAGAGGAAGGGAGAGGGAGAGATAGAAACATCCATGAGGAGAGAGAGCCATGGATCGGCTGCCTCCTGCACACCCCACACTGGAGATGGAGCCCGCAACCCCGGGCATGTGCCCTTGACCGGGAATCAAACCGTGACCTCCTGGTTCACAGGTCGACGCTCAACCGCTGAGCCACGCCGGCTGGGCTTTGTCGGGCTCATATTTCAGTCACCAGCCTCAGAAAACAGGGTCCTGACACCGTGTGGTGTGGCGGGGAGGTGGGGGGGAGGGGGACTCCCCGGGAGGGCCCCCCTCGCTCTGCGATGATGCTGACTGTCCAGCGCTCCCCTCTTCTCGTCGTAGATTCCGATTCCCAGCACAGCCAGGAAGTGATGCCTCTCCTGTACCCCCTCTTCGTCTACCTCCACCTCCACCTGGTCCAGAACAGCCCCAAGAGCACCGCCGAGAGCTTCTACAGCCGCTTCCACGGCATGTTCTTGCACAACGCCGGCCAGAGGGACGTGGTCGAGCAGCTGCAGGCCACGCAGACCCTGCAGGACATCCTGTCCAACCTCAAGCTCCGCGCCTTCCTGGACAACAAGTACGTGGTCCGCCTGCAGGAGGACAGCTACCACTACCTGATCCGCTACCTCCAGAGCGACAACAACGCCGCCCTGTGCCGGGTCCTCACCCTGCACATCCACCTGGACGTGCAGCCCGCCAAGAGGACCGACTACCAGCTCTACGCCGGCGGCGGCGGGGGGCGGCGGCTCCTCCTCGCGGGGGGGAGGGCGGCGGCGGCCTGGAGCCCGCCGACGTGCCCGGGGGCCCCATCCTGCAGAACGAGGCCGCCCTGGACGTCCTGCAGGAGAGCATCCGGCGGGTCAAGGAGGGCCCGCCCTCCCTCACCACCATCTGCTTCTACGCCTTCTACCACACGGAGCAGCTGCTGAACGCCGCCGAGATCTCCCCCGACGGCAAGCTGCTGGCCGCCGGCTTCGACAACTCCTGCATCAAACTCTGGAGCCTCCGGTCCAAGAAGCTGAAAGCCGAGCCCCACCAGGTGGACGTGTCCCGCATCCGCCTGGCCTGCGACGCCCTGGAAGAGGAGGTAGGGGTGTCCTGCTTCCTTCCCCGCATCCGCCTCGCTCATCTGCTTAGAACAGTGGTCGGCAAACTGCGGCTCTCGAGCCACATGCGGCTCTTTGGCCCCTTGAGTGTGGCTCTTCCTAAGCCTTAGGAGGACCCTAATGAAGTTAATAACAATGTATCTACCTATATGGTTTAAATTTAAAAAATTAGGCTCTCTGAAGAAATTTCAATCGTCGTACTGTTGATATTTGGCTCTGTGGACGAATGAGTTTGCCGACCACTGGCCTAGAATATTCTTTCCAGACGTGACTGATCTTACAGAGCAGGGGCTTTTTGACTTATAACCCTCATCCGATAGCAAACTCATGCCGTGTAACCTGCAGCCTTGGAGTCCTGCCCATGCCTAACCTCGGAAGAGATAAAAATTACTATTGTTTGTTTTTTTTAATATAGATTTTTATTGATTGCAGAGAGGAAGGGAGAGGGAGAGAGAGAGAAACATCCATGATGAGAGGGAATCATGGATTGGCTGCCTCCTGTACGCCCCCACACTGGGGATCGAGCCCGCAACCGGGGCATGTGCCCTGGTTGGGAATTGAACCGTGACCTCCTGGTTCATAGGTCGACGCTCAACCACCGAGCCACACCGGCCGGGCGCTCCCGTAGTTAAGTTCTTATATAAACTTCCTGGAGTAGAGCAGTGAGTCATCTTGAAATTTTGAAGTGTTGTTGTAACCTCTTTGGAAGAGAAAGCACTGATATTCGTGGCCACAGTGGAACCGTAAGCTCCCAAAGGCTAATGTGTTTTGAGTCCTCGGTGCCTGCCACAGCCGTTTTGAACGTGGGTGGACATGCGTGTGTATTTCCCCTTCACTTTCCCTCGACGCTGTACACATTGGAGCCTTTGCTTCATTTCAGTTTAATGGTTTTTTTTCAAGGAGCAGTGAAAAGGATGCCCTTTTCCTAGGCGAGAACCTAAAGCTCACACATATATTTATTTATACACCCACAAGGCAATGGGTGAGAGAATCTTCATCTCGCTGCCCTTCATTCTGGTAGTGTTTCCTGAAAACCCACCGTGATCGATGAATCCCGGGGTCGAGGCGGCTGTAGCTTTAAGGAGCCTGCCTGTGAGCGAGTGAAGGTTTTGGACACAGACAGCGTCCTGGTGGGGGAGATGCTGGGGGTAGGGGGAGGCTTACCCCCGGGGACCAGGGGCGGCTCTCTTCCAGGCTGTCCCCCACACAGGAAGTCTGTCCGAGAATCACAGGGGCCACTTGGCCGTAGAGTCTCCAGGCCTTGCGTTGCTTCTCCGGGGAAATATCTGCGACCCCCGGAAAGTCACGGTTCTAAAGCCGCATCTCTCTTCCCTCGTGGACACCAGCAGTGCGTGCCTGGTCACAGGGTGTGCGTGCCGTTTACTGGTGATCTCGCCCTTCTGGCTTACTGTTTTGATGGGCCCGGGGTTAGTTTTGGCGACACGGCTACAGTGGTTCCGTATTCATCATGCACTGAGCCCGGCCGGCGTGGCTCAGTGGTTGAGCGTCAAGCTGTGAACCAGGAGGTTACGGTTCGATTCCCGGTCAGGGCACATGCCCGGGGTGCGGGCTCCATCCCCAGTGTGGGGCGTGCAGGAGGTGGCCGGTCCATGATTCTCATCATGGATGTTTCTGTCTCTCTCTCCCTCTCCCTTCTTCTCTGAAATCAATAAAATAAATATATATATATATATACTAGAGGCCTGATGCACGAAATTCGTGCAAGGGGTTAGGCCAGTGATGGCGAACCTATGACAAGCGTGTCAGAGGTGACACGCGAACTCATTTTTCAGTTGATTTTTCTTTGTTAAATGGCATTTAAATATATAAAATAAATATCAAAAACAGAAGTCTTTATTTTACTATGATTGCAAAGATCAAAAAATTTCTATATGTGACACGGCACCAGAGTTAAGTTAGGGTTTTTCAAAATGCTGACACGCCGAGCTCCAAAGGTTCGCCGTCCCTGGGCTAGGCCCTCGCAGCCCTGGCTTTGTCTGGAAGGTCGTTCTGCTGTTTGGCCATCCGGTCCAATTAGCATATTACGCTTTTATTATTATAGATGTTTTAAATCATTAAACTGAGACCAGGTCTGCGCAGGTGTGGGCGCAAGGACGTGTCGGGATTGGTCTCAGTGGGCTGGACACGGAGCCGCATGGCTTCTAAAGCAGCCAGACCTGACATGCCCCTGGAGTGAAAGCACTGAGGACTGAACATACACTCAGAAGTAAATCTTTTGGGACAGCGGCTTTCAGAATCCACAAGGAAAGTCACCATGGGCTACCCTTTCAGTCGGCTTTTGAAATCCCTTAGCCTCGACCCAAGAGTGAGACCCACAGACATCACGCCATAAACAGCCTCATGTTGCTGTAGCTTTTTTTTTTTTTTAATACATTTTATTGATTTTTTTACAGAGAGGAAGGAAGAGGGATAGAGAGTTAGAAACATCGATGAGAGAGAAACATCAATTCAGCTGCCTCCTGCACACTCCCAACCGGGGATGTGCCCGCAACCAAAGGACATGCCCTTGACCGTAATCGAACCTGGGACCCTTCAGTCCGCAGGCCGACGCTCTATCCACTGAGCCACACCAGTTAGGGCTGCTGTAGCTTTTGAGGGGCTAAATCCTTGGCTGCAAAACACATGGAAGGAAAGAGTTGTGTGAGCTGTCGGGGACTTTTTACTCGGCCACGCGGTTACGGGCGGATCTCCTGGGGTCGCCCATGAGAGCGAGACCCCTGTCATGTCCCGGGTAGGGGCTATTTCCTAAGCAGCGCCCCCCGCCCCCCCGCTTCCGCTGCCCCCAGATTTTGTTTCCCACACGGACCACTAAACATCTCTTCTTGTGTCCCCTTTGCGGCCCCGCCCGGCGTGCCCAGGAGGAGGAGGAGGAGGCCGAGATGAAGACGCTGCGGGGCCACTGCGGACCCGTGTACAGCACGCGCTTCCTCGCCGACAGCTCGGGGCTGCTGTCCTGCTCCGAGGACATGTCCATCCGCTACTGGGACCTGGGGACCTTCACCAACACGGTGCTGTACCAGGGCCACGCCTACCCCGTGTGGGACCTGGACATCAGCCCCTACAGCCTGTACTTCGCCAGCGGGTCCCACGACCGCACCGCGCGGCTGTGGTCCTTCGATCGGACGTACCCGGTGAGGATCTACGCCGGCCACCTGGCGGACGTGGACTGCGTCCGGTTCCACCCCAACTCCAACTACCTGGCCACGGGCTCCACCGACAAGACCGTGCGGCTGTGGAGCGCCCAGCAGGGGAACTCGGTGAGGCTGTTCACGGGCCACCGCGGGCCCGTGCTGTCCCTCGCCTTCTCCCCCAACGGGAAGTACCTGGCGTCGGCGGGCGAGGACCAGCGGCTGAAGCTGTGGGACCTGGCCTCCGGGAGCCTCTACAAGGAGCTGCGCGGCCACACGGACAACATCACCAGCCTCGCCTTCAGCCCGGACAGCAGCCTGGTGGCCTCGGCGTCCATGGACAACTCGGTGCGCATCTGGGACATCCGCAACAGCTTCTGCAGCGCGGCCGCCGATGGCTCCTCGGGCGAGCTGGTGGGCGTGTACACGGGGCAGATGAGCAACGTCCTGAGCGTGCAGTTCATGGCCTGCAACCTCCTCCTGGTGACGGGAATCACGCAGGAAAATCAGGAACATTGATCTTTTTTTTTACACCCTCGTGGTGACGGACCGGGCAGCCGTGGAGCGAGGGCTCCGGGCTGCATCTGACGATGGAATCACTGACTGACTGTGAAAGACTCCCCGCCTCTCCCTGTGTCCCGCGTGGGCATCCTGGGTGCGGTCACCCCTTCCTCGGCCCCCCCCCCCCGCCCCCCAGTGTCCAGGACGCGGGGGCAGGGAGGGGGGACGGACAGGCGGTGGTGGTGATGAGCGGATGCGAGATCAAGAATTGGGGTGCTCTGGAGGTGGGGGGCACGTTCTTCCAAAGAGGCCCCTGTGTCCTCGCAAGAGCACCTCCTGTCTGTCTCATTTCCCCCTCTCTCCCCCGCTTTGTGGAACCAAGATCCTGCTGCTGACCAGCCGGGGGGCCCACTTTGGTCCCAGGAGGGTCGCAGGTCACAGCCGCTGGCTGGCAGGAATGCAGGGATGGGGGCGAGGAGCATCCAGGATTTTTATTGTTATTATAATTACAGTAATTATGATGATGATGATGATGATGATGATGATGGAGAAGGGGCACCTAGCACTGGCAGAGGCCTCTCTCTGCTCTCCACCTTCAGGTCCGGCTCCTGGCACTGGCTCTGATGCTTGGCATTTTGAGGTTCAGGGAATCCGGGGGCTCCAGGAGCGCAGTGTCTTGTGGGAAAGGGAGGGTTTCTGGGCGACGGGTGAATCACCCCCTTCCCCCTGCCCCCGAAGTGTTCCTAGAAGTGGGTGCATCCAGTGGAGGAAGCCTGGGGCTCGGGCAGTGATGGTGGGAAAGCGAGACCTCCTGGCTCACTTCTGTGAACAAGCCTCCACCCCCCTGGCCCCCGAAATGTTGGAAAGAAATGAAAATAATGTGAGGTGATCAGTCCGGAGGCAGAATTAGAAAGCGTTGGCTTCCCCCCGCCAGCGTACGGTCAGAGGGGTGGCTTTTCCGGCCTTTGGCTCCTTGAGGTCACTGCTCCCGCGTCCTGCATCGCAACAGCAGCTCGATGCACGCCTTGTGAAACACACTGTAAGTACCATGCACGCATCCGAAAACCCCGAGGACAACGCCGGGTCTGATTTGTGGGAAAAGGATTCAATCTTTCTGGGTTTTTTTTTTTTTTTCTGAAAAGAGTTATTTTGTATTTTGTTTTCTATTAAAATGTATTTAGTTTCCCAAAAACAAAAGTGTTGGCATCTCATTTAAGCTGTGAGGAGAGGCGGGTGTGGCCTGCCTCAGAGCTGCACCTTGGTCCGCTCTGTGCACTGCTCAGCTCGCTTGGAATCACGCTTCCTCGGCATTCCCGTGGCTCACCGATCGCATTTCATACCGTTCGTACATCCCAGGCTGCCATGCTGACCGGAGACAACATCTAATCACCAGGGGGTGTTATTTAATGAACTCAAACTATTTATTGAACCATTTCCAGGTAAAGGACTCGTTCAGAGATGTAAATGACGCCAGAATTTCCACAGTGTGCTTCCGAGGCGTAATTTTCTGGCAAGGACACGAGAATTCCCAGGAGGGTGTCTAGGGAGACTCTAGAATTCTGTGCCAAAAAACTTTTTTTTTTTACTTGAGCCTAAGGTGCTAATCGGACATGTTTCTTATAGATAAAAATATATATTTGAGACATTGCAAGAAGGATCCTTTGGCAACTTAGACAGTTCTCACCTTCCACGGGGCCTGCAGGGAAAAGCCTAGAATATGCAGGCGTGTGCTCGTCTGTACGGAGTGGACCCCTCCGCTGGATTGTACGGTGTATTGCTAGAAATAATGAAATTCTCCGATTGGACCGAATCATTCTCAGAAGTGGAACTATCACTGATCTGGAAGCTTTTGTGTTTGTTTGCTTGTTTTTTTAATGCAGAACTTCTTTGATTAAACGCAGAAACGTATAGGTTGGTCAGTCTTCACCTTGCCGATCATGTATATATACTTGTGTGATTTCAATGGAAGCTCTTAATGATTTGCATGTTTGGCCTGATTTTTTTTTTTTTCCTTTTGTGCGCTCATTTTCATGTGGGGTCATCAAACTTTCTAGAACGCCCCTCACAACTTACCCCCAAATCTTGGAACTATTATGAGGTGGGTGGGTGTGTGTCTGCGTGTCCACAAGGGTGTACAGAGGACGCGGGCGCCCCCTTCGGGTGGCTCCCTGCTGTCTTATTTCCTCTTCAGAGTAGTCCTAATGGTGTGGACAGGACGGGTGATGCTACCATTTTGTATTGAAAATAACCTAAAGCCTAAAAAAAAAAAGCTATATAATTTATTTTTTTGGAATAAAGAAACTTTAGAATATTCAGTTATTTTGAACCACAATGATGAATCTGTGATGTGTATATGGTGTGGGCGGGGTACAGCTGAAATAATCTTACACTGACAGGCTCAGCAAATCTGATTGTAAATTTTAATTTTAGCCGTAGACTGGCCGGAAGAAAGAATTATGATAAAGGAAAGTCCTGAGCAGAGAAAACGGGAAACCGTGAAAAGTTTTTCAAGGTCTAGCTTCCAAGGAGACGATGACTAGCTTTTCATTGGTTTCATGCGTGTATTAAAAAATGTCTTGGTTGTATTAAAAAAAAAAAAAGGGTATTTTTTTTGAGTACGTAGGCTTCTCATTTTGCTGTCGCCCAGACTGGTATTTAAGTATATGGATTAAAAACTTAGTCTGTACTTCAACCTGGCTTCCAGTCGCATGTTTGGGAAATGTGTCCGTTCACTCTATGGCCGGGCCGCAGGCTGGCGAGGCTTTTGTTTGCTCCCGGGGCAACTGTCCTGGAGGTAATCCCAGCTGCTCTCCAGTTCCCATCAAAAGAAGTCCCTTTTGAACTTGACACCTGCTGGCCACTAAACCCCTGAAGCGTCTATTCACTGGGGGCCAGATTTTGCTGCTCGGGGCAACCACACCTCCACCAAGGGCCCTCTCTGTCCTTGGGGGGGTGGGGGGGGCAGGATCTGAGGATCTGCTTGTTGTCTCAGAATTAACACCCAACCTTCCCTTGCTTTGCTGTCCTATTTTTTTTTTTTTACTATTAATCCATTCATATCTCAGTGCTTTGCTTCTTCCTTCCCCAAACACACCTTAGAGCATTTCTTGCCCTTTTCAGTGGCCAAGCAATATTTTTTAATGTTTTTATTGACTTCAGAGAGGAAGGGAGAGGGAGAGAGATAGATACATCCATGATGAGAGAGAATCATGGATCGGCTGCCTCGTGCACGCCCCGCACTGGGGATCGAGCCCACAACCCGGGCCTGTGCCCCGACCCGGAATGGAACCGTGACCTCCTTGTTCACAGGTCGACGCTCAACCCACTGAGCCACACCGGCCGGGCCATTTTATCCTAATTTCTAAAAGGGTAGTGAGACATTATCCTTATTTTCAAGTGGGAATAGTAATTCGCATTACTTAGGACCGCTATCCACCGGCCTCAACCAGGACCCTGACATAAGAACCAGCTGGCCCCGCGGCCATCCCTCAGCTTACAGATGCCCCCACCACGAGGTCTCCGTGTGTCCTCGGGGCTTTCCAAGACCCTTTCCTCCAGCTTTCCTGGCGCGTGTGTTAAAACGCATGGCGCCCGGCTTGGTCTCCATTCTGAGCGGCCAGAGGGCCTGGACCACGTGTGCGTTTGCACGTTAGAAACTGATCTCTGCGCCTTCGCCAAGTTCATCCAAATGCCACTCTCCGCCAACCACCTCCTCCATCCACACCGCCTTTCGGAACGGAGCAGCCCCGCAGCGAGGTTCCCTCCAGCAGTGCTCCTGCGCCTCCGCCCGGGGATGCGGGATGGCAAGACCCGTCCCCGCTGGGTCCCCGGAGGACCCGCACCAGCCGCACGCTCAGCCCCGCTCGCGGTCCTGCAGCAGCCTCCTCGCGCCGGGCCTCCTGCGATCGCGCCTGCGCACTCCGACCCGCCTCGTCCCGCCCAGTCCGCCGGCGTGAGAAAAAGCCCGCGCCGCTCCGGGTTCTGACGGGAATGGACGGAAAAGCGTGAAAAAGCTCCCTGCGCGCCAGTGCGCAGGCGTGGCGGTGCTCACCACTTCCGGGGCCGGGCCCCTGCCACACCGCGCGGGCGGCGGGCGGGCGCTCGGCTGCCCGGTGGGGGGCGCTGCAAGGAGGGCCCCCCGGGTCGGGGCCGTCTTCCTGGAGGGCGGGGTGCGGCCGAGGGGCGCGGCCCGGGGCGGGCGCCTGGGGCGCCGGCCCGATGCGGCGGGTGACGGCGGGTGACAGCGGGCGGGGCCGAGTGCACGCCCTCCGCTCGGCCCGGCCGGGAGGGTCCTCCGGCGCCGTGCGCGCGGGGCCGGGCGGGCGGGCGCAGACACTCAGCTCGGACGCGGCGCCATGCGCGGGCCGCTCGCCTGGCCGCTGCGCCTGCTCGTGAGGCGGGGCCCGCTCGCCTGCGCGTGGACCCCGGCCGCCCGCGCCCCCGTGTCCCGGCCGCTGCCGACCGGCCTGGGGCCACCCCGGCTTTGGGGCGCGGGCCCGGGCGCCCTGCGGGGTGCGGGGGCCGCGCGCTGCTGGGCGAGCAGCTGCCCGGGCGGGGATCCCGGCGGCGGCGCGGGTCTGGCGCGGCTCCTGGGGCTGCGGGCGCGGCCCCCCGGGGACCCCCGCCTCCCGCGCGCCCTGCTCTCCGGCGGCCCAGCCGGCGGCGCCCGCGCGGAGGGCGAGGCCTGGCGGCGCGGACCCGCGGTGCCTGCGGCCGCGGCGGCTCCGAGGGACGACTCGCGGCTGCGCCCCGCGGCGGCCGGGCGCTCGGAGGCCCAGAAGCTGCTGGGGCTGGCGTACCCCGAGCGCCGGAGGCTGGCAGGTAGGGGTCCCCCCACCACCACCACCACCCCGTCCCCTTCCCGCCCCGCACCTTGCCCGGCGCGCGGTCCCGGTCGCCGATCGGGACCCCCCCGCCGCTTGCAGCGCCGCGAGGAGGGCAGGGTGACCTCCTCCTGGGGGTTTTGGACCCAGAAGCGCTGGACGGGGCGCTCCGCCCACAGTGGGTGTTGGGTTGGCAGGGCACCTGCTGGGCGATTCGCTTTACGTCTGTTTGGTTCGCGGACCCACGTTCTCCGAGGCGCGCGGTGTGGTGTCTCCCTAGAAAGTTGGGTCGGCTGCTCCGTGGCGCTGCCAGCATTCGCAGGATCAGCCGGGTTTTATTCTCTCTTCTCCCCCCCCCCCCCCATCTCTTATTTTTAGAAATTAGAACTCGAGCCAAAAACATGTCTGTTTGTATTATGCACTTACACTGATTTTTTACAACATGATTTGCTCTGTTTAGGCAGGGTTTCTAAGCAGTCAGTTTTGCCAGGTGAAGCGGAACAATCTAAACCTTTTTCCCCGTCTGCCCCCCTGCCTTTGCCCCTGGGGTGATGGGTAGGAAGTTGCTTTGCTATTTTCAGAGCAGTCGGCCCTGGCCCGGGTTACTGGTGTATAAAGTCTAGTTTTGCCCTGGCCGGTGTGGCTCAGCGGAAGGAGCGTGGGCCTGGGGACGGAAGGGTCCCGGGTTCGATTCTGGACTATGGCAGGTGCCTGCGTTGCAGGCTCCATCCTCCGGCTCTGGTTGTGGCTTGTGCAAAGGCAGCCAACTGATGTCTCTCTCTCTCTCTCTCTCTCTCTCTCTCTCTCTCTCTCTCTCTCCCCTCTCTCAAAATTAATGGGACAATATCCTCAGGTGAGGATTAGCAACAAAATCAAAGATAAATCAGTATACTTGAGAAATTTTGAGAAACGATAGATCACAACCCAACTTAATCAAAAGTAATTTTTATAAAGAGAATGAACGTTTTTAGAAAACAAAATCCAGATAAACAAGGCGGATTTTATAGCTCCTCGTTTTTAGCCATTAGAGAAAGCTTTAAATGCTCGTTTTTTAGGTTTCTCTAAATCTTCCTTTCTTTTCTTTCCTTTTTTTTTTAATTGATTTCAGAGAGGAAGGGAGAGGGAGAGAGAGATAGCAACATTAATGATGAGAGTATCATTGACCGGCTGCCTCCTGCACGCCCCACACTGGGATTCCAGCTGTGAACCAGACACGGGAAATCGGACTGTGACCTTCCGATTCACAGGCCGATGCTCAACCACTGAGCCACGCTGGTTGGGCAAAATCTTCATTTCTTTCGTTGTGGGTCCCCTTGGTGAGCAGAAAGAAACGTGGTTTCTGTTCCTGCTTGGGCTTCCCATGAGTGAAATAATGACATGATCACATGACTAGAGATACAGGTGCATCTGTGATGAGGGCTTGGAAACAGGCTGTGAGGCTCTTGGGGAAACACTTGAAACCGGTGAGCACCCCACATTCTCTGCTGCAAAACCATTGCCTTAGCAAGGGTCCTCCGGACAGTGGCTGGTGACTTGGGCGGGGGGGCGGGGGGGCAGTCCCATGGAAGCTGTCAAATCTTAGGGGCATTCTTGGCATCACCCAGGTGCAAAGAGGACTAGTTCATCACTTGGTCGTATGTAGATTTTGATGGAAATAAAGATCCTTGTGCCCGGCCAGTGTGGCTCAGTGGTTGAGCGTTGACCTAGGAACAGGAGGTCACGGTTCGATTCCCAGTCAGGGCACAGGCCCGGGTTGTGGCCTTGATCTCCAGTGAGGGGCGTGCAGGAGGCAGCCGATCCATGATTCTCTCTCATCACTGACGTTTCTCTCTCTCTCCCTCTCCCTTCCTCTCTGAAATCAATAAAAATATTTTTAAAAGGGAAAATCTTGAAACGAGGAGCTCTCGTGGACTGAGCTACTTGAGCGAGCGGCCGTCCCCCTCCTCTGTCCCCCTCCAGTTGGCAGCGTGGGGCCCAGAGCAGGGGCACAGAGCGCCTTCGATGAAGGTGTAAGTGGTGGTGGGACCAGGCCCAGGTTGAGGCTGAAATTTAGAGACCCTGAGCCCTACAGGGAGTGACCCCCTTTCTCCATGAACTTGGAGCAAGTGTCCGGGAACCCAGTGTTATTTTGTTCCTGAGGTATTCAGTGTCAGGAAGGTTTTCTGGTGCCCACACGTGCTCAGCCCACTGGGTAGCCCAGCCCTGCCCCTCTCATGCCCATCGTCCCTGTACCCTCTTACCGTGTTCCCACATGTCCTGCTGGTATGTTAAGACAGCCCTAACCACGGCAGGAGCTGTACCTCCTTTTATTTAAAGAAGGGAGCTATGTGGATACGCCACATGGAACGACTGTGAACATAGAATTTGAGGAAATAAATTGGGTTGCACACTAATTTTAAAAAATATTTTTAAACAGATGATGAATACATATGGTATCTTATGAGGAAATCTGACAAAAAATCCCTCGTTAGGACATCTGGCTTCCTCAGAACTCATTCGATAGGATATATTGAAGCCAGTCTGGGCGTCGGCATTCGTGGGGTTCAGAGGAAGTGAGGGGTCATCATCAGTTTGTAACTTATCTTCATAAGGACAGTCCCAGAGGTTGCCACATGGCTGTCAAGTGCTGGAGATAAAGAGCAGTTGTGTGTGTGTGTGTTTCTTAATCGAGAGGCCAAAGAAAGCTGACTTGAAGAGAAGGAATTCCACTGTCAATGTGTTAATTTTTAGGAAAACAAATATAAAAAGAACAGCACATTTTTCAAAAATTCAGCTACCCACTCGAATAACAGTATTTTCAACCTTTTGCAGCAATTTCGGAAAATGCCCCCTGAACTGCCTGAGCAGAACACTTCGATCTTAAGTCATTTGTACCAGGACCTTAAAAACAGGACCTGCTGTCTGACATGTAGCAGATGTGTGTGGAGACGTGTTCGCTTGACGTCCACGCCCAGCCCCCTGGCCCCCGCCCCGCGTCGCCCTGGGTGTCGGGATGTGCAGCTATCTCTCTCCAGCTGTGGCCCGCACAGTGGCTCTCCAGGCTTTTCCCACTGATAACCCTTCATCTTATCACCGTGGCCTTAGCTGCAGGGCTGACGGGATAGGAGTCATCGGTCAGAGCGCTCGGCTGCACCTGGACGATAGGAGAGCCTGCGAGGCCTCTTGCCGTTCCCAGTGAGCCTGGCAGTGAACAGGGCATAGAGTTGGGCCTTCGATGAGCCGAGGGCCCCTTGGGCTCCTGGGAGATTATAACGGGGCTGCCAGACGGGAGGCCCTTGGTGTGATGGGCCGCTGTGTGCAGAGGCAGCTCTTCCCACACTTCCCAGGCCGGCTCCTAGTCTCACTGTGGAAGGTACATCCCCCACCCTCCACCCCCCACGTGTGCATTTGGGGCCTCTGGTGCGGGGGGGGGGGGGGGGGGGCGGGGGGGGCGGTAGGCCTGGGAGGACGCCTCTCAAATTCTTGATAAGGTCTTGTGTGTGTGGCTTTAGATTAGGACCATTCTTGGAACCCTATGCCACCAGGAGCTCTGGCTGAATCTGTAGTTAGATTTTATGAAGACAGACCAAGAAGTGACCAAAATAAACAGAGGCTAGGCCTGTGGGTGCCGTGAGCGAGGAGAGGGCGGGCAGTGCTCAGAGCGGCCGTTCCCTGGGGCCCAGGCCGGGCAGAGGTGCTGGCCAGGACACTGAGGCTGCGCCCTGGCGCGGGGACCACTCCTGGAAGCCAGGCGTGTCTGTCCGCCGGGGAAATGCCATATTTCAAAGAGAACATGAACATTCGGTGCATAGCTTTAAGGGTAGAATACACACCAGATTTGGAAAGGACTTAGTATGAAGAAAAGTAAAATCTCGTTACTTTTTATCTTGATTCCATATTGATGCCTATTTTTGGATAATTTGGGCCAAATAAAATGTATTGCTAAAATTAATTTTACCTGTTCCTTTTACTCTTTTTTAAAAAAATCTTTATTGTTGAAAGTATCCCATATGCCCCTTTTCCCCCAATTGGCCCTGCCATAAAGGGAGCATGGCAAACATACTCTTTTCAATGTGAGGGGGACATTTTAAATGACACGGGCCGGCCCCCCGGACACGCCTGCAGGCCAGTGAGCGCTGGGGTCCAAGACAGGCCTCCCTGCTGTCACTATGGCACAGGCGCCCCGCTCCTGGCACACGTTCACGGTCTGGCCTTGCACCAGGCCTGCCAGGGAGGGCTCGGTCTTTGTTCTGCCGATTCCTCTCTGAACCTGACCAGTTTCCTACACTCCCTGCTTCCTGCTCGTCTCCCAGCCCCCTGTGTCTTCACTTCCTTCCCCGCCCAGCCACATGCTTTGTCACCAAAAGCAGTGATATTGAGAAAGGACATGCCCCATGTGCGATGAGTGCCTGTTACTGCCTTCCCACGCGGATGGCGAGTGTTGTGACATTCTAGACATCATCCAGGGCTTTACCTGCACAATTTGGTCTAGAAACTAAGATACCGTTAGATCCCAAGGAGGAGCGATGAGTAGTGTGAATGTAGGAGAAAATACCATCTGAGATGAACGCCCAGATCAAGAGACAGGAAGGAGGGGCCGGGGACGGGGGGGACGTGGTCAGGTCAGGGTGATGGGGACAGTTTTTACCGGGTGCAGGGCATGGTCAGTCCCTCCCTGCGGTCGCCCTACTTGTTCTGCCCTGGGACCCATCGGTTCTTCGTGTAGTCGGGTTGGAGCGGAAGGGACGACCGTCCCAGCGCCGGCCTCTCGCCCAAGGCGCCCTCGAGCTGAGAATGGCCCCTGTCTTCCAGCCGCCGTCGGGTTCCTGGCCGTGTCCAGTGTCATCACCATGTCGGCGCCCTTCTTCCTGGGGAGGATCATCGACGTCATTTACACCAACCCCACCGGGGACTACAGCAGCAGCCTGACCCGCCTCTGCCTGGCGCTCAGCGGCGTGTTCCTGTGCGGAGCTGCGGCCAACGCCGTCCGTGTCTACCTCATGCAAACCTCAGGTCAGCGCCCTCCCCCCGGGGGCACGGAGGGGAGCCCCATGGGTGTCCTGTGCTGCGGGCCCCAGGCTTTTCCTCTCCTCTGCATCACATTCAGCAGGGGCCCGGCCGGTGTGGCTCAGTGGTTGAGTGTCAACCTGTGAACCAGGAGGTCCCAGTTCAATTCCCGGTCATGGCACATGCCCGGGTTGTGGGCTCCATCCCCAGTGGGGGGTGTGCAGGAGGCAGCCGATCAGTGATTCTCTCTCATCATTGATGTTTTGTTCTCTCTCTCCCTCTCCCTCTCTGAAATCAATACAAATATATTTTTTAAAATATATTTTATTGATTTTTTACAGAGAGGAAGGGAGAGGGATAGAGAGTTAGAAACACCGATGAGAGAGGAACATCCATCAGCTGCCTCCTGCACACCTCCTAATGGGTATGTGCCCGCAACCAAAGTCCATGCCCTTGACCGGAATCGAACCCGGGACCTTTCAGTCTGCAGGCCGACGCTCCATCCACTGAGCTACACCGGTTAGGGCAATACAAATATATTTTTTTAAAAAACACACATTCAGTAGGGACACTGCCCGACACTGGAGCTGTGGATTGTGGTAGCTCAGTGCCTCTCCGCCCTCCTTTTACGTGACTTGGACTGAGCTGGGAGGGAGCAGCCGTCTGTGTTCCGGGAGGTTTGAGAGCACGGCTGTCACGCGGGAGGCTGGAGCGGGGCCTCCCTCCTGGGGGAGCCGGGTGATGCCTGGACAGTGTGTCTGTGTCAGGCCAGGTGGCTCACGGGCACGTGCCCGCCACAGTCACGACAGCGCCCCGGACGCCCGGCTCCGCGTCGGTTGCTGGCCATTGAGTGAATAAAATAAATACTCGGTAGATAATTAACCAGTTGTTGCCATTTGGAAGTTCAATACAGAAAAGGTTGCCGAGGAAGGACACCATTAGCTCTCGAGCAGTCACTGTTGTAAAATGTCTTTGTAAATAAGTCGTGAGCATCTCAGTCACGTTATGTTTGCACGATCCCTGTAGCCTCTCCTCCGCCTCCCGGCTGCAGGGACGAAGGGAGAATAATGCTCATTTCTGGCAGCTTCCTGCCCAGCTGCCAGGGCCCCGCTGAGTGTCCCCAGGGACCAACAGGGCAGCAGCCGAGCCTCCGAGGCCGCAGGCAGAGAGGTGCTGACCTCGGGCCCCTCGCTGACCCGCCCCGTTGGCTTCTGCAGGGCAGCGCATCGTGAACCGGCTGCGAGCTTCCTTGTTCTCCTCCGTCCTGAGGCAGGAGGTGGCTTTCTTTGACAAGACCCGCACGGGCGAGCTGATCAACCGCCTCTCCTCG
Organism: Myotis yumanensis; assembly: GCF_028538775.1. Taxonomy (NCBI): domain Eukaryota; kingdom Metazoa; phylum Chordata; class Mammalia; order Chiroptera; family Vespertilionidae; genus Myotis; species Myotis yumanensis. The sequence goes on along the minus strand of NW_027223773.1, from coordinate 3,275,873 downwards.
GACACGGCGCTCCTGGGCCGCTCGGTGACCGAAAACCTCTCGGACGGGCTCCGGGCCGGGGCCCAGGCCTCTGTCGGGATCGGCATGATGGTACGTCGGCCCCACTTGCGTCGGCACCTTCTGGTCAGGGCTGGGCCTGCGCCAGGCCTCTCGTGTCCGGGAGGAGCTCGGGGTGAGCTGCTCTCTTCACTCTGTAGCCACTGGCCAGATCGCCACCTGCTTCCCGCATGGCCTCTTGCACTGCATGTCCCAGGACGCAGTCCTATCTGGAGGCAGGCCCGCTGCTTTAGGAAAGGTGGCGTGTGGCCTGGGCTTTCTGAGGATGCTCGAAGGCAGCAGGGGGAAGGAAGCTTCTGGTGCTGAGCAGTGGGTCCGAGGGAAGACAGGAAGTCACACCGCCACCACAGGCGGTGCCACCTCTGCCCAAGGGACCCCTTCCTCTCCTCCTGGCCTGGGAGGGAAGATCAGTCCCCCTCCTTCCAGGTACCTCTCGCCACTCCCACGCCTTTGTGTTGTCCTGAGTCCGTGGTTGGCAAACTGCGGCTCACGAGGCACATGCAGTTCTTTGGCCCCTTCAGTGTGGCTCTTCCACAAAATACCACGTGCGGGCGCACGTACAGTGCAATTGACACTTCGTGGCCCGTGCGCAGAAGTCGGTTTTCGGCCTTGGCGAGTCTATTTTGAAGAAGTACTGTTGATATTTGGCTCTGTTGACTAATGAGTTTGCCGACCACTGTCCTAAGTGAATGAGTGAATGAATGAATGAACGAATGATTGGTTCTGTCCATTACTTTACACTGCAGTCTGCTACTTTTTCTCAGCATGTTAGAAGAGCCTTGTTCTGATTATGCTATTTTCTGAGCAAATGAGATTTGGCAGATCTTAATAATTTGTTGAAGGGGTGCCAGTACCGTTTAAGATACGGTCACCAAATTGCAGGGTTGACAGGATACCCCACCAGGCCACTTCTGGAAGTCGGCTGTTTCTTCTTTGAGCAGGTCCAGCTGTCAGGAGTCGCTCCTCATGCTGTGTTCAGATCCACGTGCTTCCGTCCACTGAGCCAGGGAAGCGCTGTAACTCTTCCTGCCCTTGTCAGTTATGTCTCCCGCCAGGTCCCTTCCGTCTGCCCGTCGCAGGACGCGGGTGTGTTCGGTCTCTTTGCCGTCTTGGGCATTTCAGTGGGACCCGTGGCTCAGGTTGTTCAGTGGCCTCAAGGCGGTCCAGACCTGGGCACAGAACTCCTGCTGTGGTCCCGCAGCGTGAGCAGGCAGGCCTCTACCTCACTCCCACCGGCTCCCCTTCTCTATCGATGAACCCCGTGGTCCAGAGCGGCGGGGGTCAAAGGCTCCCGCCCTGTCTGCAGCAGCTCTTGGTCACGTGACTCCTGTGTGGCATGCTCAGTATTCGTGGGTTTTATGAAAAGTTCCACCAGTACAGCCTGTCTCTTCACTGAAACACACACACACACACACACACACATACACACACCTACAATAGGTGGTGAGAATTTGCTGCTACTCTGTGTAACAAATACCTTCTGGCTTTGTTCCTGACAGTTTTTTGTCTCGCCGCATCTGGCCACTTTCGTTTTAAGTGTGGTGCCTCCAATATCCATCCTTGCCGTGATTTATGGACGGTACCTCCGGAAACTGACCAAGCTCACTCAGGACTCCCTGGCACAAGCCACGCAGGTACAGGCCTTCCTTGGCACGGTCCCCCCCGAGTGAGCTCAGAGCCACCCGTGGGTGGACCCTAGGAAGTGTGCTCAGACTTGGCAGAAACTGCTTACTTTTCCTTAACGTTAGAACTAAAATACTCTGCCTTCTAGACTAGATCACTGCCCACGTGTCAGAATAGATCCAACTTAACTGAACATGACCTGGACTTCTTCCTTCTTCCATCACTATTTCTTGTTGGACAAAAAAGCTAACCATATTTTCCAAACACTTTCTGGGTGCCACTCTGTTCTCCGTTCATTAATAAAGGTAGCTTTGCAATGCTGTCCAGTATTGTCTTAAAAAATTAAAAATAATTCTTACATTTTCGTATTACAGAAACCATCCATGTTTCTGTTTGAAAATATAAAGGGAAAAAATAATCGGCATCAGCCTGCCTCTCAATGAACATTATTAATATCTTGGAGCCTGTGCTTTTTATAAGTCTTTTTCTCTGCGTGAAGACATATTTCTGTATCTAGCTGTATACCCTCCAGTTTATCTTTCCATGTACCTCTGTCTAAGCTGTGCATCTGCATAGATAGATGTTTCCAAAAATAAGATTGTTCGGGACTCTCTCCTTTGCAGCCTGTTTTTGACTAAGTCACGTATCCCTGCAGCTTCCGTTGCTCGTGTCTTAAAAATGAGAGCCGGTTTTCAGTTGTGCCTCCAGAACTCTTGGCATGTGACCTTTCCCCCTTCCCCCCGCCCCCCAAAATGTCTTTGTTCTCCCAGCTAGCCGAGGAACGCATCGGAAACATCAGAACCGTTCGAGCTTTCGGGAAAGAAATGACTGAAATCGAGAAATACACCAGCAAAGTGGACTTGGTGATGCAGTTAGCAAGGAAAGAGGCGATCGCTCGGGCGGGCTTCTTCGGAGCAGTAAGTGCATCGTGGCGGATGTTGTCATTGGGAGAGAGTGCTATTCTGTGACTCTGGCCATAGATAGAAAGTGAGTCTATTCTACCTCAGGACTAAGAATTATCTTCCTTAGAGTGTTTTTGTGAGAGAGGAGGAAACCAATAAATGTAAGGAAGGAAAAGGCAGTGGGCAGGGAGACCAGACACTGTGGGATCAGGCACTGGTTCTCAGCGTCACGTGGGTGCTGCTCAGACAGGCAGACTGTCCGCCCCTTCCAGACCTGTTGAACCGGAAACGCCGCAGTGGGGCCAGCAGTCTGTTTGAACAGGTTCCCCGCGTCTTCTGCTGTTTCCAAAAGCATAACCTCAGTGCACTTCGAGAAGGAAGTGCCCCAGACTGATCATAATGAACTAGGTAGGACACTGACCTAGAAGCTCACCATGAAGGCAGATTCGGAACATGTCCGATCTGGACAGAACTTCACAGGTGACGCACAATGGCCGGGATTCGGCAGGTAAGGAACAGGCCCCGAGGAGGCACGCCTACCCGAGACCCCACATCCGACCCGTCAGGGTGGATCAGAGATCCCGGACTCCAGTCTCCTGGCCCGTCCGTGCCCAGGCATCACGTTAGGCCATGTAAACACACATGTCAGCTATGTGCTCACTGCCTCCAGTTAGGGAAGGAATCCTTCATGTTATTTTTTTTCTTTTGCAAACCGGGCAGATAGAGTAGAATAGGAACCTGAGGGGTGACTCAGCTTCTAGGTTTCCGTGTTGATGAGATTATTTCTTTCGATATTGCAGTGTTTTTAAAGTACGTCTTCATTTGAAATTCAGATGAAAACAATAGTTTGGAGAAGCCTTGCTGTGATAGTTAAATGAGGAAGGGGTTACGGGCCGTGGTCTTGCTGTCCGCTGTGTGGGTCTTTGCCTCCCCCCTGACTTCTGCGTTTCCTTCACTCGACAGACCGGGCTCTCTGGGAACCTGATTGTGCTCTCCGTGCTGTACAAAGGCGGGCTGCTGATGGGCAGCGCCCACATGACCGTGGGCGAGCTCTCTTCCTTCCTCATGTACGCTTTCTGGGTTGGATTGAGCATCGGAGGTATATGATCTAACCGGGCGTGGGGAGTTACACGTGGAAAATCGGGTTCTAGTTTCTGGAAGTAAAACTTCACTCTCCTATTGTTCCATCTCTCAGCAAGTAACTGCACCTGAAAAAGCTCTGTCCTAGAATCTTATCCCCACTCGACCATGTTTCATCTTCTGAGGAACCCCGTACTGCTTTCCATAGTGGCTGCCCCCCTTCACAACCCCACCACCAGTGCACACAAGTCCCCATCTCTTCACATCCTATCCAGTACTTACTATTGGTTGACTTTTGACAGTAGCCATTCTGACAGGTGTGACGGGATATCACTGTGGTTTTGACTTGCATTTCCCTGATAACAAGTGATACTGAGCATCTTTTCATGTCTGTTGGCCATCTGTGCGTCTTCTCTGGAGAAATGTTTATTCAAGTCAGAAAGCCCAGAAATAAACCCACAGTCAGATGGTCAATTAATCTACAGTAAGAGAGACAGGGTTATACAAGAGGGAAATGAGTCTCATCAGTAAATGGTGTTGGGGAAAACTGGATAGATGTATGCAGGAAAAGATAGGAAACTAGACCACTCTCTTACATGATATACAAAAATAAGCTCAAGATATATGAAGGACTTAAATACTGGTACACAGAAGACCTAAAACCAGAAAACTCCTCGAAGAAAACGTAGGCAGTAAACTCCCTTTGACATCAGTCTTAGCGATATTTTTTTGGCTATGTCTCCCTGAGCAAAGGAAACAAAAGAAAAAAGAAACAAGTGGGACTACCTCAAATTAAAAACTTTCTGCCCAGCGAGGGAAACCACCAATAAAAGGAAAAACAACCTACTGGGTGGGACAGAGGTCACTTTAAGAAGAGATTGTTGGGGTATTGAACATTGCCAGGTTCCTGTTCAGTCTGTAGCCCAGTAAAAGTTGAATTTTGAATGCCTAAAAGGGAAGTTTGGTTTTTATAGATAGGAATATTGGGGTACTTTATTTCCCTTCAAGTATAGGCTAAGCATTATATTTTATTTATATTGGTATGTTTCTGGCTCGGCAAAATTTCCTCTGTAGCACTGTGCTTTGAACTCAGTGGTTGATCAGTGCGGCCGTATGTGTTTGTAAATTCCCTGACCAACCACTGAATCCTCATTAGAAATCAGGGAAATCGGAGGAGGAGATGCTGGAGGAGAACGAGGGCACGAGTCTGAGGGGATTCTGCCCACGGGTTCCCAGGCAGCTGCCTCGGGTCCTTCTTTGAAAGCAGCAGGTTTTATGTTAAAAGCACCTGTCACTTTGCCCAGCGGGATGGGAGCAGCCGACGGCTGTGGCCGGCACCAGTGACGGATGTAGCGTCTCCCCTCAGGTCTGAGCTCGTTCTACTCTGAGCTGATGAAAGGACTGGGCGCCGGGGGCCGCCTCTGGGAGCTGCTGGAGAGGAAGCCGGGGCTGCCTTTCGACGGTGGGTCTGCAGCGCCTTTGCCCTTTCTCGTGGGGGTCAGGTGTGCTCCCTGCCCTGCCTGCAGGAGGGGCACGAGGGGGGAGGTCAGCAGCGGGGCGGGGGGGCCCCGGGACATCCCTGGAAGCACAGGGCTGACCACAGGCTGTGCCGCCCACCGCCCACCTCCCCGCAGGGGCCCTGTTGCCAGGGGCCAGGGCCCTGCTGGTCCCCCGATCTGTTCTCCTTGGTGGTTATGATGCGTGTATGCGGGGCAGGAGGAAAGGAAGAGGCATCATACGTGTAAAAGCCTCCGCGTGTATTGGTTTTAGGGGAAGGCGTGAGGAATGCTGGTGCTGATGGTCTTGGCCAGCTGCTTCCCGGGAGGCCAGTCCTCAGCGCTCAGGAGGAGTGGCCGTGAGCTGTGACCATGCCCAAGCCCTCCTGGGGCCTTGCTGGCGAACGCCCAGTATTGCCCAGGGCCCTCCAGGACCAGGGCGGGGGAAGTAGCCCAGGGGGCACCAGGCAGCATGAACCCTGCCCCCTCTGCTCCGTGGCTGGGGTGTGTCGTCATTCTCTCAGAACATGGATTGAGAGCAGATCAGACAACCCGGGAGCAAGGGAGCGACAGAGGCTGGCTCAGGGCGGGAGCCCCCTCCAGGCCGTGGTCTCTCGGGCAGGTGGTTGGCTGTGAGCGCAGTGACCTGCAGGGGAGCTGGGACAGTACCTTCCACCTCTCGGTGCACAGGGCCTGTGCATCGCCTTGGCTGGGGGGCGTGCGGAGCAGCTAAGGGTAGACAGAGGCCTCTTCCTGACTTGCCCGGGGAGCACCCCCAGGGCTGCTGTGGGCGGCGTGTTAGTCAGACAGGTGGGAGCTGCGTTCACCTGGGACTGCCCTCCACACTGAGTGATGACGCTCCGTCTTCCGTTTCAGAGGGGCTGACCTTGAACGAGAAGAGCTTCCAGGGTGCGCTGGAGTTCAAGAACGTGCACTTCACCTACCCCGCTCGCCCCGAGGTGCCCATCTTCCAGGACTTCAGCCTCTCCATCCCCTCGGGGTCCGTCACGGCGCTGGTGGGCCCCAGTGGGTCCGGCAAATCCACGGTGGTTTCCCTCCTGCTGAGGCTGTACGACCCCCTTTCAGGTGAGCGGGTGGGTCCTCACCTCGGAGGGAGGGCGGGGCTGTTCTCGCTGCTCACGCCTGTGCCCTGCACGAGGGCTCCATTGTGCTAAGAGCTGGGGTGAGAATTTATTTCGACTTCAGAATGCTCAGGAGACTTTAAAAAGGCCCAACGGCATCCAGTTTAATGTAAGATCGTCCCGGAGTGGCGTCCGTCGGTCTCTCCTTTTGTGAGACTTTCAACCTTTCAAAAACGGTGCCTGGAGCCTCCCTGCCCGACCTGGTGTTTACGCGTCGGTGGCCCCTGACCAGTGGCTTTCCTCCCTCTGCAGGAACCATCAGTCTGGACGGTCGTGACATCCGCCAGCTGAACCCCGTCTGGCTGAGATCCAAGATCGGGACAGTGAGTCAGGTAGGAGGAAGGGGGTATTTTTATTGTGGTTTTTTTTTAAAGCTGCATTTGTCGCTTGATTTTTGCTTGGTCGTGAGTCTCCGTGAGAAGGATGGCGGTTTTCCAGATGCGCTGAACGGGTCTCACGTGGCAGGTTGCGTAGGTTTGTAAACAGTGCCGTTTCTCAGGACCTCACGCACTTTAACCCGCTGAAGCACTGACTTTTTTAATTTCTTTTTTATTTATTTTTAAAATATATTTTCATTGATTTCAGAGAGGAAGGGAGAGAGAGATAGAAACATCCATGATGAGAGGGAATCATTGATCAGCTGCCTCCTGCACACCCCACACTGGGAACTGAGCCTGCAACCTGGGCACGTGCCCTTGACTAGAATCGAACCTGGAACCCTTCAGGCCGCAGGACGATGCTCTATCCACTGAACCGAACCAGCTAGAGCTGGTTTGTGTATATTTCAAAAAGCAATGTCCTCGGTGGAAGGCAGGCCACCGGAAAATGCAGATGGGCTTGTGGTCTCCCAGGGCCTCACGACTCCCAAAAAGAGGGAGCATGCATTTATGAAGTGCCTACTGTGTGCCGAGCACCGTGCAGGCGTCTGCCATGGGATCTCCCTCCCTGCGGTGGGGTGGGAGCTACAGATGATGAGATCAGTCCTGCTAGGCGATGCATGAGGAATGAGGAGGTGGAGCCAGGAAAGCAGCATGTGCTCTTTGGGGGCAGTTTAATAGTTTCTCAGATGTAAGTGCTGCGCTGAGTGAGCCCCACGGTGTTCGCTAGGCGTGTGAAGTCTGTTTTGAACTTTGAGGTCAACATGTTTTATCTCCAATTTGCAGGAACCAATTTTGTTCTCTTGCTCAATTGCTGAGAACATTGCTTACGGGGCCGAGGACCCTTCTGCGGTGACTGCTGAGCAGGTGGAGAAGGTGGCGGAAGTCGCCAACGCAACTGCTTTCATCCGCAGCTTCCCGCAGGGGTTCAGCACTATGGTCGGAGAAAAGGGGGTTCTTCTCTCAGGTACCTGTTGTTCTGTTTTTAAATGTATTTCTATTGATGTCAGAGAGGAAGAGGGAGGGACAGAGAGAGAGAAACATCAATGAGGGGAGAGAGTCACTGATCCCTGCCTCCTGCACACCCCACACTGGGGATCGAGCCCGCAACCTGGGCATGTGCCCTTGACCAGAATCGAACCTGGGGCCCTTCAGACCGCAGGCCGACGCTCTATCCACTGAGCCAAACCGACTAGGGCTGTGCCAGGCATTTTCTAAACGCATTACACGTATTATCTCATTTAATCTTAAAAAACCCTATGAAGCAGATCCTGTCACTGTTCCCTTTTCACTGGGGCACAAGAGAAGCTGTCCATGCTGGGAAATGGCAGAGCTGAGTCTGCACCTGCAGGGGAAGGGCCACAGGGAAACCAGGAGCCCAGGGAACCCCAGGATCCTGAGCAGAACACGCAGAGGACGGGAGCAGAGAGCATCTACCTCAGAGCGTCACCCCTGACCCTTCCTTCCTCATGTTATGCTCCTCTTTCCCCGGCCCAGAGAAGAAACTGGGGGAAAATCAATGGGAAAAATATCCTCGGGTGAGGATTAAAAAAGAAAAGAAAAAAGGCCTGGTGCATTGGAACACCTCAGTTAATGTTAGCTAGCATAGTATTTGTTACTGTGAATCCTGAGGTTGATGAGGAGGAGGAGGTTTTAAAACAGGTTTCTGTTCTGCCATCTGTCTTAGCGAGGGCTGCCTGGGAGAAGCTGCCTTCCAGTTGCCACATGGCTTCTTAGAAAAGCCCGTTACCAGGAATTGGTGTTCAGACTTTGCTTTAAAACACCCCTGTCGTTGCCAGGTGGGCAGAAGCAGCGGATCGCCATCGCCCGGGCGCTGCTGAAGGTGAGCCTGCGGCCCCGCGGGGCGGTTGTTTTGTTTTTCATTGGAGACCTTGTAACTTGTAATTTACTATTTTCCCTCTCCCTGTTCTTCCCTTTTTCCTTGGAGGGGAGGGAAGATACATGATTGACAGTTCTGGTGAGAGATGAGTGAGGCCTTCCCTGAGTGATCGCTGTCCAGACTTAACAAGTATTTTGGGGATATGGGGAGGCCAGGCCTGTGCTGGGATTGACAGAGGGAGAAGCATTCAGTGTAACGAATGAAACAGTGATCCTATCAGAATCTAGAACAGGACCAGTCTGCTTGCTGTTATAATCCGTAATCAGCTGCTAAGCTGAGTAATACAGACTTGAAATACTTGTCCAAGACTTCTGAGAGGAAAGGGAACGCATTTTAGCTGGAAGTCAGACATGGGATGTTTTAGGAAGGGATCGTCTTTCCTCTGTTATTTAACGACTCTCCTCCGATGGATAAGTGATTTAAAAAACTGCTTTATTGAAGCATGACTTACACACCAGGAACTTCCATTTTCAATGTACTTCCAGTGACTTACAGTAAATTTACAGTTACTCAGTCATCACACAATCAAAACAAAACAAATATTTCCTTTTTATGTTAGAGCATTTCTATCCCCCTCAGATAAACCCTTGTACCATGTGTCGCCTTTCCCCGTTCCCAGCCTCGGCCTCAGGCGCAGCTCATCTGCTCGCTGTCTAGACTGGCCTGTCTGGTCATCTCAGCTCGATGGAATCGGACAAGAGATGGTCGTTAGCCTGTCTCACTAGCTCATGTCTTTGTGTTTCCTTCTGTTGTCGCCTCTGTCAGAACTCTCTTCCTCTCTCTGGCTGAGTGGTACCCTCCCTGGGGCTGGCCCACGGGCTGTGTATCCGTTCACCACGGATGACATCGGGCTGTTTCCGGTTCGGGGCCCTTGTGAACAGCGCTGCTGAGAACGAGGGGGCAGAGGTTTGCGTGGACACGTTTTCCTTTCTTGTGACCAACCCCCGGGCCAAGCTAGGATGGAGTGTGTTAGTGCATCAGCTCACCGTACGTTTTCGTCTTACGTGCTGCTCCCAGCGGAACAGCAGGCAGGGCCTGGAGGGCCTGGCTTCCGTGGGACTCACTTCAGAGCTGCCTCGCACTGCGGTTGATTGACAGCAGGAAACAGTGCCCTGAGAGCAGCACCCAGCCCCGGGGTCACTGTGATACGGTCTCAAATCGCCTCCAGCCCCCCTTCTGTGCTCATCACAGTCACCTACGAGCTGTGGTTCTCTTTCTCTGCAGCAGTTCTGTTGTGATATCATTCACACACTCTACAACTCACCCATGAGAAATGATAATTCAGTGGGTTTTAGTGTATTTAGTGTCGTGTATCCATCCCAGAAGCAATGTCAGGACCTTGTCATCACCCCAGAAAGAGATGCTGTCCGCTGTCGCAGTCACCCACACCCCCTGCCTTGTGGCCCCAGGGACCCCAGCCCCCAGGGACCACGGACCTGCTCTGTCCCTAGGGATGCGCCTACTCTGGGCACTCCCTGTAGAGTCACATGACATGTAGCGTTTCGCATCTGACTTACTCACTGAGCAGAAGGTTTTCAATGTTCATCATGTTGTATCATGTACGGCACTTCATTTATTTTCATTCCTGGGAGTTTGTGTTTTTCTAATAACAATGTTTTCTTTTTCATGTTTTTCCTTCTTTAGAATCCCAAAATTCTCCTCCTGGATGAAGCCACCAGGTGAGGATGTCTCAATACTACATGTGATTATATAAAGCAAAGGCTTCCTTTTCCAAAGACTCACCTTCCTGTACTTTACAGTGTTGCCACTGCCAGGGCCCTTCCCCTATTTTATTTATTTATTTTTTAATATATTTTATTGATTTTTTACAGAGAGGAAGGGAGAGGGATAGAGAGTTAGAAACATCGATGAGAGAGAAACATCGATCAGCTGCCTCCCGCACACTCCCCACTGGGGATGTGCCCGCAACCCAGGTACATGCCCTGGACTGGAATCGAACCTGGGACCCCTGAGTCTGCAGGCCGACACTCCATCCACCGAGCCAAACCGGCCAGGGCCCGTTCCCTACTTTAAAGTGACCGAGTCTGTGTGAGTGAGAGACAGTCGGGAGGCAGGGGCAGGCTGAGCCTGGAGGGAGGGTTGTAGCTCCAGGTCAGGCACATGTGTGATGAGTCCCCGATCACTCCCATCAGCTTCTACTTATGTGACAAGTTTTGCGGAAATGTAGAGGCCCCGCTTCCTGTTTAATAGCACCGTTATACGATCAAACACGTAAAGTAAACCCAAGAAGTTACCATCTAGAATTCAGTGGTTCTCAACCTTCCTAATGCCGTGACCCTTTCATACAGTTCCTCATGTTGTGGTGACCCCCAATTTCATTGATACAAATTGAACGTAATTAAAGCATAGTGATGAATCACAAAAAAATATGTAATTATATATGTGTTTTCCGATGGTCTTGGGCGACCCCTGTGAAAAGGTCATTCGACCCCCAAAAGGGTCGCGACCCACAGGTTGAGAACCCCTGATCTAGATCCTAGTGAACATTCACTGCTAGCGCAGGGCCGCTGTGTGTGTAAAGCGAATGCATGGGCTGCAGTCTGCCTGCACTGACTCTTTGCTTTCTCGCTGGTTTCCCGCTCAAGCGCGTTGGATGCTGAGAATGAGTATCTGGTGCAGGAAGCTCTGGACCGACTCATGGAAGGAAGGACGGTGCTGATCATCGCCCATCGTCTGTCCACCATCAAGAATGCTAATATGGTGGCTGTTCTCGACCGAGGAAAAATTATCGAATGTGGGAACCATGACGAGCTGCTTGCCAAACCAGACGGGATATACAGAAAATTAATGAACAAACAAAGCTTCGTGTCGGCATAAAGAAGCAATTGCTGGCCAAGTGAATCCAAGAGACTTTAAAACAAAACAGCACTGCAGGGGGGAAATTCCTTAGAGAGGGTATGGAATCTATAAATGATACTTCGAGTTCTTTGAAATAGGCCTATTTTTCCCAAAGTATATAAACTATTGTTTTGAGATGAACCTGTTCTCAAAACCTTTACAGTCAGAATTTTAATAATTATAACTTTCTAAATGTCTATAGCACTGAAGTTATTTTCAGGTTTTATACTTTATTTTATCTTGGGATATTTTATACAGCATGGCACCTCATTTTTTTTACCTGCTGTTTGAGATGGAAGTTATTGTCAAATGACAACTTTAAAAGGGAATTATAAATTAAAAGGCCTAATTATTTTAGGCCAGTTTGCCAATCACTGTGTAATTCTCTTGGTAGTATTCTGCCCTCTTTGGGTCGAATGGTACCGGGTTGTGTCATAGAACAGTGGTCGGCAAACTGCGGCTCGAGAGCCACACTCGGCTCTTTGGCCCCTTGAGTGTGGCCACGAAGTTTCAATCGCACTGTACGTGCACGCCCGCACGTGGTATTTTGTGGAAGAGCCACACTCCAGGGGCCGCAGTTTGCCGACCACTGTCATAGAAGATGAAAACCTAGCCGTTTATTTTATCCTCATGCTCATGAAGTGAGCCTGCGTGTCACACATACAGAGGTAGTGACTGCCTCCTGGCAAGAAGGGAACGTTCTCATTCTCCATCCCCTGCGTCTTCAGAGGCGTGAGAGCACAGGAGGCTGTATCCCTCTGGGACGAGGCTGTGTGTGGGTGTGTGTGGTCTTTAACGTTTTGGGCACATGAGAACCTGATGAGTTTGAAAAGGGGAAGAGGCAGCCCCATCTTTGCCCAGGAAAACTTCTATTTTCACTACTCACCTATTTCTCTCTGTGAGCCCCCTGGAAAGTGAGGGTGGGCTGCCAGGCATTATCAAGAAAGATGTAAAAATGAATTTTACATGATGTTGTCTAAGGCTTGTTCTGAAAATTGTACTTTAAAAATGTATCAGCCCTAACCCAAATTTGACGGCCTTTTCTCTGTTACTTAAATACATTTGACGTGTCATTTAATGAGGCTAAAATCTGAATAATGTAACTGTAATTTTCAACCTTAAAACATTTGAAGAAAGTTTAGACCAGGGGTGGGCAAACTTTTTGACTCGAGGGCCACAATGGGTTCTTAAACTGGATCGGAGGGCCGGAACAAAAGCATGGATGGAGTGTTTGTGTGAACTAATATAAATTCAAAGTAAACATCATTACATAAAAGGGTACGGTCTTTTTTTTTTTTTTAGTTTTATTCATTTCAAACGGGCCGGATCTGGCCCGTGGGCCGTAGTTTGCCCACGGCTAGTTTAGACGTTCTTGCTATTCTACAGAATATCAAGAAACCTTAAGAACTTGTCAGTCTTCTAAAAAGAGGACATTAATAACTCTCTTCTATTTATAACTATAGTTTCATTCACCTGAACGCCTCAGAATTCCTAAAGCAGTGCTGACAACCACCAGATTTGCCAAATTTCATGTCAGTGCTGATCACTTGCTCTTACCTCCAGAAAAAGTGCTTTTTTTCTGCATAGGTGATGCCAGACCTAAGAAGTAACTATGTTGAGATAAGTAACATGGAAGTTTCCTCCTGTACTAAGTAATTGTCAGTTCCCTGGTTAGACTGGAAGAAGAATCCACTATTTCATGATAAGCAGGGAGACATATAATTCATTCTGCATCAGGGAATTCATTCATGAATAAGTGGACTGTGGGTTTTGGATTGGTAAACAGTACACCTGTGACCATCATTTGAACAGACTTCACTTGTCTTCCCTGCACAGTGTGCTGTGACGGACGGTGTGGGTCAGCAGCAACAGAGCTGGGCACGAGGGAAGTCTGTGCCACAGAAGGACTTACAAACCCGAACTTGATCATTATGTGTCATTTTCTAATACAAGATGTTCAGTGTGTCTTTAGGTTACATTTATATCGTGGATTAAAATTTATAGTGAACTTCATCTGTGTCTGTCCCTTCTTTTCTGTTTTTGCTATTTTTATTCAGTTTATTGGGGTGACTGATTAACAGCATTATATACCAGGTAAGTTTCAAGTGTGGGCGTCTACAATACCCTGCAACCAAGTATGTGCCCTTGATCAGTGATTGAACCTGCAACCCCTCTGCTGTGTGGACCAGCGCTCTAACCACTGAGCACACTGGCCAGAGCTTGATGTTGTTATTTTCAAAGAACCAGCTCTTGGTTGCATTCATTTTTTTTATTGTATTTTTTCTCTATTTTGTTTAATTCTGCTCTGATTTTTATTATTTACTTCCTTCTACCGACTTTGTTTTTTTTCTAGTTACTCAGGGTGAAATGTTAGGTTGTTTAGTTGAGATTTCTCTTGTTCTTGAGATAAGTCTGTAATGCTGTAAGCTTCCTTCTTACTACCACTTTTGCTGCTTCTCTCAAATCTTGATGTCACGTGGTCATTCTCATTTGCCCCTGTTACCTTCCGATCTTCTATTTCTTCTTTGACCCGGTCTTTGTTTAGGACCATGTTGTTTAATCTCCACATATTTGTGGTTCTTTTCCGCTTCCTTTTTGTAGTTGATTTTTCCATTTCAAAGCATTGTGGTTGGAAAATATCCTTGGTATGATCTCAATCTTCTTAGGTATGCGAGCCTACTTTTGTGTGTGTTGAGAATGTTCCATGTGCACTAGAGAAGAATGTATATCTTCCCTACTGTTCTGGGATGAAACACTTGGTAAATATCGATTATGTCCATTTGGTCTAATGCATCATTTAAGGCTGATATTTTCTTACTGATTTTTCTATTTGGATGATCTGTACATCACTGTCAATGGGGTGTTCAGGTTCCCTACTATAAATTTGTTTTTGTCAGTTTCTCCCTTTAGTTCTGTTAGTGATTGCTTTGTGTATTTTGGTGCTCTCTGGTGGGGTGCATATATATTAATAAGTGTTATGTCTTCTTGATGTATTGTGCCCTTTATCACTATGAAATATCCATCTGTGTCTCTTGTTACCTTTTATATCTGGAAATCTATTTTGTCTGATATAAATACAGTGATACCTGTTTTTCTCTGAATGCCATTTTCCACCCCTTCACTTTGAGTCTGTCTTTGCAGCTAAGATGTGTCTCCTGAAGGCAGTGTATCGTTGTTTTGTTTGCTGATCCATCCCATTACTCCTCTGTGCCTTTTAATTGATGAGTTCAATCCATTTATATACATATATATGTATGTGTGTGTGTGTGGATATATATATATTAATTGATTTAAGAGAGGGGGGGAAGGAGAGATAGAAACATCAATGATGAGAATCATGGATCGGCTGCCTCCTGCACGCCCCCTACTGGGGATCAAGCCTGCAACCCAGGCACGTGCCCTTGACTGGAATGGAACCCGGGACCTTTGAGTCCGCAGGCCCACGCTCTATCCACTGAGCCACACCAGCCAGGGCAGCCCATGTATATTTAGAGTGAATATTGATATATGAAGATTTCCTATAGCCTATAGATTTACCTTTTTTATTTTATTGTTGACACCCTTACAGATGTTCCCATTTCCCCACCCCCACCCCTTGGCCTACCTCTGCCAAGCCCCCTCCCTTCCCTGTGACCATCAGCCTATGTTGTGTGTGTCTATAGGTCATACATACGTGCCCTTTGGCTAATCCTTTCACCTTTCCAGTCCCCTCCCCTCTGCGCTTAACGTCATCATCTCGCGCACTCCCTCCAGCGCGCGGGGCGGGCGGCGCGGCGCTTAACGTCATCATCCAACGCCCACCTTCCCAGCCCCGACCGCCGGCGCGGCGCGGCGCTTTGACGTCATCATCCAACGCCCAGTCCCGACCGCCGGCGGGCGCGGCGCGGCGCTTTGACGTCATCATTCCGCGCCCTCCCCGCCCCACTGTTGAATCTCCGCGCGCGCAGCGCAGCCGCCCCACGGCCGGCACCCACGCGCGCTCTGTAGCTTTTCCTTCCCGTCATGTTCCCGGCCGTCTCGTCTCCGCGGACCCCGGGGCCGGGCGCCCGGAGGGGCCCGCCGGGTGGAGTCGGGGCGGGCTCCACGCCGCGGGCGGCCGGCAGGAAGGGCCTGTCCCTGGGGTCCGGGGCCGGCTCCCCCGCGCTCTTCTCCCCGGTCGGCCGGCACAGCTCGCTGAGCTCGCGGTAAGCGGTCGCCCCCGCCTGGGGCCTCCGGGCCTCGGGGGGCTGGTCGGGAGTGTCGGGGAGACGGGCGCCCGCTGCCCGGGCAGGTGACGGGGCGGCGCCGTCATGGACCGGCCTCCGCTGTCGCGCTCTCCGTGGGGTTAGCTCCGTGTGGAGGGGACGGAGGGCGCGTTTGCACCGCCGGTGACCGCCTCCCTCCCTCCCTGTGACCTGGTGGGAGTTCTCCTGTCCGGGAAGAGACGGGGACGGTGGCCCCCTCCGGCCGGGGGCGTCAGTAGGAAACGCCAGGCGGATGGAGAGCGATGGTGGGGATGAGGCCCCCAGTCATTGTGTGGCACCTGACATGCTCGCTGCCCATTGGGATTGTAAAGGGCTTTTAGCTACACACGTTCACCTGCAGCTAAATCAATCGGAGAAAGGCTTCCCATGGGCAGGGAGGTGAGAATAGCTTTGCTACCAGGTGAAAGCTTGGCGCGCCGGCCCGCACCGCTGGTCCACACCACGCCCCCTTTCGGAATTAACCTAGGGCTTTAGGAGGAGGCAGCATGTTTCTGAATAGTTTGATGATCCTTTTTTAAAAATGTATTTTTATTGATTTCAGAGGAAGGGAGAGAAACATCAGTGATGAGAGTGGATCCCTGATGGACTGCCTCCTGCACGCACCTACGCTGGGGATCGAGCCCACACCCGGGCATGTGCCTTTGACCGGGAATCGAACCCGGGATCCTTCAGCCCGCAGGCCGGCGCTCCATCCAATGAGCCAAACCGGCCAGGACAGTTGGATGATCCTTTAAAGAAACATCTTTGTTGTACTACCCTGTTGGTCAGCAAAGCTCTGAGCCAGTCTGTATTTGAGTCTCCTCGCTTAATCTTCATATGATAAGAGATTGAATAGCTTTTAAACTGGTGACTCTCCATTATTTTTCTGAACGTTAAAATGAAGGTGAGAATAACATTTCTCTGGCTGTATCGGCTGTATTGAATGGCAGGTAGCAGCAGCTACGTGTGACCCATTTAACTTCTTTTTTTTTTTTTTTTAATATATTTTATTGATTTTTTTCAGAGAGGAAGGGAGAGGGATAGAGAGTTAGAAACATCGATGAGAGAGAAACACCGATCAGCTGCCTCCTGCACATCTCCTCCTGGGGATGTGCCCGCAACCCAGGCACATGCCCTTGACGGGAATCGAACCTGGGACCCTTCAGTCCGCAGGCCGACGCTCTATCCACTGAGCCAAACCGGTTTCGGCTTAACTTCTTTTTTGTTGTTAATCCTCAGTGGATATTTTTTCCATTGCTTTTTCAGGGAGAATATTCAAAGCTAAGGAGGCAGAGTTATAAAGAGTTTAGGTGAATGGCACGTGCATCCAAAAACTAGAGTATAAAAGCGTAAGGCCCAGGTCTCCTAAATCCCGTCAGTCTTTAATGAAAAATACATTTAATGACGCTGAATACATGAGCCAGAGTTGTTTTTCACTGTTCCACTTCATATTTCCTGTTCATCAAAGCTCTCCTCTTTATTGTGGAAATAGATACGTAAACATCGGGGTGACGGGCAGTGTAAGTTCTGCTGAAGGAATGTGCTCTCTTCTGTAGGGGAACACCCACCCGAATGTTCCCGCATCACTCCGTAACCGAGACCATGAACTATGACGTGAAGACGTTCGGATCGTCTCTCCCCGTGAAGGTCATGGAAGTCCTGACGTTGGCCGAAGGTGGGTGTCGGCTTCCGTTTGCCTCTCGTCGCAGTTCGCACGAAGCCTCGCTCCAGCCTGGAGCTGGAAATGGGCGCTTTCTCTGCCAGCCCTCCGCCTAAATGGGCGGACAGGGGCAACCTGTTTGCTTTTTCACTGTAACTGAGAAGTATCATAAATTTAGAAGCAGACTTTCATTCCAGCACAGTCAAAGCTTTAACGGCTGTAAGTCCTGCAAATGCAAAACTCGGTCCCATTTCAAAAGTTCATTGGGGCCCGGCCGGTGTGGCTCACTGGTCGAGCATCAAGCTGTGAACCAGGAGGTCATGGTTCGATGCCCAGTTGTGGGTTCGATCTCCAGTGTGGGGCGTGCAGGAGGCAGCTGATGAGTGATTCTCTCTCATCATTGATATTTCTATCTCTCTCTCCCACTCCCTTCCTCTCTAAAATTTATCTATCTATCTGTCTATATATGTATATATAAAAGATTTTCATTCTAGATCTGTGATTTTCTGGAATGTTGTTTTTCAAACTATAGGTGGTGACTGAGATCAGTTAAGTGTTTCATAACCAACATTTTTTAAGAAATGAAATAAAGTAGAATCTAGAATATCAGACTGCATCTCAAATAATGTTAAGTTTTGTTTTTTTTTATTTATTTTATTTATTTATTTTTATTTACATTGTTTATGAATGCGTCATGATGTAAAATGTATTCATACTGTGAAGGACAGAAAAGTTGAAAGTAAGTACTCCGTTCTAGAAGACGGAATATTTCTCATCAACTTGAACTTGCACATCTTGACTATAATAGTATTACAGAAAGTAAGATATCTTGTTTATTAACAAATAAAAATTAACAAATGTTAAACCTAGGCCCAACATACACTTTTTGTCTTCAGGTATATTTCTAAAAGTGGTTATCAGAGTAAAATGGATCTCTTGTTTTGGATATTGATAACTCCTGAATGATATACAAGAGTATTTTTTGTTGTAAATTAATCTCCTTAATGAGTGGTAATTTTTGTGGTGAAGACTGTGGCAGTGAAGATTTTGATGTAAGGAAATGTTAACAGTTGCTCTTTTTCAGACGCTAAGATGCACTATGTACCTCATTTTCTTTCCCCTTATATTTTTGTTTAGATGATGATCAGCTGACTGTTCGCATAGATGAAGGTGGATGGGCTTGTCTGGTCTGCAAAGACAAGCTCATTATCTGGAAGATTACTCTGTCCCCCATTTCTAAGGTAATGGCTCTTTGGAGAGTTGAAAGGAGATAGAGGAGAGGGAACCAATTGGCCCTTAATTTTTACCCTAAATTCTTAGAATTGTTGGGAGGAGAGTCTGAAGCTACTCAAGCATGAGTGGATTTGCATGTGCATAGTGATATGAAATACTCAGCATGTACTTCTCTCTGAACCAGAATACTCTTTCCAGTCCGGGAAGAGATTGGATTGGTTGATATTCAGAGTGCGGTCTAGTTCCTAAGTTTTCCTGATTTTATATCTCTTAAGAAACTTTGTTTTACTACTGGAAGCCTGATCGAAAATTCTGAGAAGAAAGAATATTTGTAGAGTGCTGTTTCCAGCAATGAAATAGAACGTAAAATATGCAGAGAAAGAAAATGGTGGAGTCAGATGCATATTCAAAAAGGTGGACTTGCTGTGAAAGGTCTTTTGTTGGGCTCTGTTCCGCAGTTATCTGTGTGCAAAGAACTTCAGCTGCCACCCAGTGACTTCCAGCAGAGCGCGGACCTGGTGGCGCTCTCGTACTCGGCTACCTCGGGTGAAGCGCATTCTACGCAGGTAGGTGACTTGAATGCTTCTTGAAATCATTTTTTTCAAATAAGGGGGATGTTAAATCTCATGCAATTGTACAACCGAAGGAAAAAGTCAGTTTTACTGTATGATGATTTTTTTCAATATAAAAAGGTGTTTTTATTTCTGATTTTTCCTAATCAGATAGTAGATTGCCCTGGTGTTTTAATATCCGCTTCATCAGACTCCCAGTTCTTGCGTCCTCCTTTTACCGTGGTTGCTGAGTGTGGTGATCTTGTTTTCAGTCTGTTGCTGTCATGGCTGCCACCAGAGAAGGAGCCGTTCGCTATTGGCCAAGTCTTGCTCGCGAAGACGCCTACACAGAGACTTGCGTAGATTCGGGAGGTGATAGGACTTACAGTTTCCTCACAGCGGTGCAGGTATCGTATACGATGGATATCCTTCTGTCTGTATTGGAAAGCTGTCACGTGGCTTAGAAGGGGGATTGGAATGACTAAATATTCCGGGTTTTGAACAGACCATGCAGGCCAGGGAGTGATAAAAGAGAGACGAGACGGATGGAAGGGTCTATGATCTGAACAGTTAGAGCAAGAAAGGGCTTCTCATGGGGCTCTGAAACGTCAGCACTGGAGAGTAGCTAGTGGTCATTTCTTTCAGGAACATTTCACACGAGTGACGTAAAAACTGACACTACGCAGAATGGTTTGCTGCTTTATACTCTGCAGGTTTACCAAAGAAATAAAATCCTACACTCGATTTGTTTAACCTGCAATGTGGTGAACCTGTAATTTAAAAATCAGAAAAAATAGGCAATTTAAGAAACAACTGCAACAACAGTTTTTCCATGTGGAATTAATAGTCTTAAGTGAATGGATTCATATGTAAGTTATTAACTAGCAGTGTTCCTTTTTATCCTCGGAGATTTCTTGTGAAGGGATAGATGATTTTCCTTGTATTGAAGCATTTTGTGTTGATTTTTTTATCTTGATGTCAGGCGCTTCCCTGAACTAATTGCACAGTATTTGTTCACAGGGAGGAAGTTTTATTTTGGCCGCGTCAGGAAGCCAGCTGATGCGCCTGACGCCTGAGAACTTGGGGAAGATCCATCAGCGGGCCCTGCCCCAAGGCCAAGGCGTGCTCTCCGGGATCGGGCGGAAGGTTTCTTCTCTCCTGGGAATTTTATCTCCTAGCAGTGATCTCGTAGTAAGTTGATCAATCACTTTGTTTTTATAAGCTTGTTTTTTAAATGTATTTTTATCGATTTCGGAGAGGAAGGGAGAGGGAGAGAGAGATAGAAACATCCATGATGAGAGAATCATTGATTGGCTGCCTCCGGCACGCCCCACATGGAGATCAAGCCCACAACCCAGGCATGTGCCCTGACCGGGAATTGAACCGTGGTCTGGTTCATGGGTTGACGCTCAACCACTGAGCCACACCAGCCAAGGATAAACTCCGTGAGTTTTTTTTTGTCCTTAACTCCTTATTGCGAGTTATGGGAACAATGAGGAGCTCCCAAATTCATAAGAATTATTGCACCGAGTGGAGACTGCCCTCAGCCGCCTGGTCAGCCTGCATCTGCGGGCCTCCTCCACCTGCCTCTCTCTGGGCTTCCGTCTCCACCTTGATGCTGTGGCTCCGGAGGGCGTGGCCCCTTCTTCCATGAGCTGGCTAAGGAGAAGCCTGAGGGTGCCCAGCGGCTCTTAAAGACGCACACCCAGCACGGTGGCTGCGTTCTCCTCCAGGACACGCCAGAGCCTTTCCCACAGGGAGGGGGTGAAATTCAGGACGCCATGGGAGCCACCATGGCCTTGGAGAGGAACCAGACCAGGCCCTGTTGGATCTGCAGGCCCTGGGTCCTACCCGCAGGGAACTCTCTGACTTCCCAGAGGAGAGGAAACTCCTCAGGAAGATGGGTGACACCTGCCTCACCCCACTGGCTGCCAGCCCCCGGGCTGGGCGAGTATCTCTTCAAAAGTCTCCCCCTTCAGCATGACTGGGAGCCTGTGGAGCCCAGAGGCCTTTGAGGGGCCCCTCTGCATCCCCTGGGGTCTGGCTTGTGCCTGAGCCTCTCTCTCCCCGAAACCACTAGGCATCCTTTTCACCACCCTGGAGCCCTCTCCCATGCATTGGACCAAATGGAAACAAGCTTTTTGCAGCAAAAATGAACAAAACAAAAACACTCATGTATATCCAACTGTAAAACACATGTATACTTCATAAGCCAGCAGATGCTTAAAAGGCAAAATAGTATACGTGTCACCATCTACACACGCCCCTCCCGATTCAGTTTTGTCTAACAGTCTGTGGTCCAAAGCCGTTGATTAGAGCTCCCTTGCTGACTGGGTTTGCAGACTTACATTCCAGGCTCTGCTGTGCGTCCCTGGTTTCTCATTGGGCCTCATCTCTTGCCTCTTTTCTGGTTATGACCTACGTGCCGCTCACAGGACTGCTGGTCCTCTGCAGACCCGTCCGTTTCCCCGCCACCACCACCTCCCGCCCCGCGTGGGCCTCTGCCTTTATGTCTCTGCCTGTGGAAGCCTGCCTGGCTCTCGGGTCTGTCTCAGCATCACTCCTTCCTTTGGGTCCTAAATGAAGAATTCTGCTGGGAATACGAATCAAGTATCATAAAAGAGACGACGTTTGAATTTCAGAAAAATAGCGTATTAACATCAGAACTGAATCGGTGAACTTGACTTTTTTCTCTTCTCCGTCCAGCTCTCCAGTGTCCTCTGGGACAGCGAGAGGGCCAGCTTTTACAGCCTGACCAGTGCCAACATCAGTAAGTGGGAGGTAGATGAGTCGTCGGAAAAGCAGGTGCACAGCTGGGACATCCACAGGGCCCTGAAGGAAAACATCACCGATGCCATCTGGGTGAGAAACGGCGGCCTCGCCTCTCCTTCACATCTGTGGTGACATGAGTATGCTTGTCCCTTTAGTGCTTTATTCGTAAGAACATATTTTAACGTAATATACAAACACAGGTTTTAGCCATCGGATAAACAAATCAAGTATCCAAGCTCTAGAACAGCGGTTCTCAACCTGTGGGTCACGACCCCCTTGGTGGTCGAATGACCCTTTCACAGGAGCCTAAGACCATCCTGCATATCAGATATTTACATGACGATTCATAACAGTAGCAACATTACAGTGATGAAGTAGCCACAAAAATAATTTTATGGTTGGGTCACCACATGAGGAACTGTGTTTAAAGGGCCAGAAGGTTGAGAACCACTGCTCTAGAAATATTGTAACTCCCTGATTGACTTAATAATGTTTAAAACGCATGCGTCACTCAGTAACTGAGCTGCTGTGGCTGAGGCACGTGAGCCGGTGCTGGGGATGCAGAGGTGACCGATGAGTCCCGTATGCACGGAGCTTACCTTGTTGATGTCTTCACCTAGGGATCCGAAAGCAACTACGAAGCTATCAAAGAGGGGGTCAACGTTCGGTATTTGGATTTGAAGCAAAACTGGTAAGCAGTTACTCTGTCATAAAGAACCTAGGTAGTTGTCTGGGGAGGAAGTTGATGTGTGTGATAAAATAATGGCAGTCTTGCTAGGTCTCTAATGCTAATCTTGCCTGCTGACTGAGGGGCCCTGTGTTCGATTCCAGTCAGGGCACATGCCCGGGTTGCGGGTTCGATCCCCGGTGGGGGCGTGCAGGGGGCAGCCAATCAATGATTCTCTCTCATTGTTGACGTTTCTATCTCTCTCTCCCCTCCCTTCCTCTGAAATCAATAAATATATATATTTTTTCATTGTGATTATCTTTCTATCATCTTTACCACCTAAAATAGTTCCATGTTTTTTTAAACATGAAGACTTTTAAAATAAAGATGTCAGTGGACGTTTACACACAGGTTTCCGTGTGAGCCCCGGCGAGTGCTTCTCCTGTGTGCACATCTGGGAGTGGGCTTGCGAGGCCGCATGGGAAGTGCATGTTTAACCACGTGAGGAGCTGCCAGGCTGTTTGCCAAAGACTCTGTCGCTCTCCCTTTTGCCCTGACCAGTGACGGGCTCCTGGTGCTGGCAGCCGCGTGGCACCCCGCAGACAGTCCCTGTCTCGTCTATTACTCCCTGGTGACAGTGGAGGACAATGGCTACCAGATGTCAGATGCCGTCACAGTAGAGGTCACTCAGTATAACCCACCTTTTCAGGTAAGATCTTACCTAAGTTACATCCCACAGTGATGACCGCATGCTGCGTTTCCTTCCCCTAACCATTTCGGGGTCAGATTCTTTGAGAGATTCATCTGCAGGGCTTGGGTATATTTTATTTTATTTTATTTATTTGGGGAGGGGTGTGTGTTTTAAAATAGCTCTGTTTTAGATACTGCATTTTACTTGCCATCTCAGACTTGCTCCTGTGCTCAGGTTCAGCTAAAGAGAAATGAGAGTCGAAGCAGCTGACAGCAAGCAGTTTGCTGCTGCCCACCTAGCTCTGTGAAGAGAGCCTCATGTCTATATTGTTGAGTAGAAAGAAAATATTGATGGTGAACCTCCAAGTGAACAATAAGGAAGAAACTGGGTAGACACTGGGGTTTGGTTTTGAGCCCTGTCATTACAGAAAAACTCCCTTTCGCTCCAAGCAGGGTTATATTTGTAGGCATTATGCACTTAAAGCTCACGTAAATTATTAAAAAGGTGAAGAGATCTCCAATGTTAAGCTTCTTAATAGCAATTGGACATATTGTTTAATAACTATGATGTTCATGAGGGAAAGCCTTAACCACTGTTAAGTTCATTTCATTTAACTTCGTATAGTACTAATTCTGCTAAATCCTTCTTCTTAATGTGACTGGTTAAACTGAATATTGTAAGGAAATCTAATTTGTTCTTTTATTTCAATAAGCCATAATATGTTGTACCAAAGTGGGAATTATGAAATCATACAGACAAGCGTTCGTGTGTCAGTTCTCAGGAATTGGAATTTTGAATTTAATTTTCAGTCTGAAGAGTCGGCCATGTGTCGGTTGATGGTCCCTGACTTCTCCAACCAGACCACCTACCTGTACAACGAGAGCACCGTCTTTGTGTGCTCCACCGGCACCGGCAAATTCTCTCCTCCCCAGGAGAAGATCGTCTTCAATACCCAAGGTACAGAGCAGTTAGACAGCGAGATCAGGGAACTCGTTAGTCATTCTTGTATCTTTATTCTTCTTCCATAAGTGTTTCTTCCAGCTCGATACCTCCGGGGTTGCTGAGACCTTCAGTACCATACACCTATGGTAGCTGAAGTCACAGCCCTAGTGAGAAACTGATAGGGGGGTAGAAATCCCAGGCTGTCATGTTTATGGACAAAAAAATAGTAATGTTTTCTCCAGAAGAGACCAAGAAGGAAAGAACAAGCTAAGAAGCAATTGCTTATCCTTGGTTAGTGAGAGTGCCTCATTCTGAGTTGTTCTTTAAGTAAGTGTATCCAGACCCCTGGATGAGAAGATTCATGGGGGAGGGAGCGAGGGAGGGGGAATTAGCCATCTGGAGGGTGAAAGAAAGCCAAGCAGGTGGTTAAATCAGGATATTTATCTAAAGGGGTTGGGCAGAGGGCAGAATCCCAGTGAGGCAACAGGATGAAACCTCGATGTTCTGGTCCCAGCACGAGACTTGGCTGGGTGGGTGGGATGGCATTAAGCAGGCCCTGAGCAAGCGTAGACCTCCCCCAACTCGCTTCCTCAGTGAGTCACCTCGGAAGAGAACAAAAGGACCCATCAGAGCACAAACGCTGATACTGTGAATTTTGCAGGACGAGTCATTTGATTGTTTTTGCTCACTCTGCCTGCTGTTGTCTTGCGAGGCTAGTGTTGATTGTCCTGAAGCTGAGGGCACAGGCTGCTACTTCAGACAGCAACAGGTTCTTGACCTTGGACCCGGGCTAAAGAACTGCGTTCACAGCAGGAGTGATATTGTAAAGGCCAAGGACGAGTCTTCGTGCGTCAGCTGATTTTCTGCCGAGGGGGCAGATTTTAGGAAGCATCTGTTCGTGTGATTGATGGTGTGCTTTGCTGTCTTCCAGGGGACAGTATTTTAGGGGCCGGTTCCTGTGGTGGTGTCCCGATCCTGTTTTCTAGAAACAGTGGCTTGGTGTCTGTTACTCCCAGGGAAAACGTGTCCGTATTAGCAGAGGACCTTGAAGAATCTTTAGCATCTTCAGTCGCTGGGCCCAGCAATGAGGTATGTGGTTCTGTATTGCTTTTACATTTTGATCAGGCTGTTTCCACAAATGTTTTTAAAAGTCAGGTAGTTTTAAAAGCGTTGTGATGAAAACATTCGTTCTTTTCTCTCTCTCATCCTCTTGGTCCTCTTTGCCAGAGCAGCCACTTTTAAGTCCTTTTTGCTGTTTCTTCTGGTATTTTTTTCTATATTTCTAAGTAATAACCATATATTGCTCTCTCCTAATTCACCAATTTTAGACATCCTATTATAGAAGACTAGAAGCACGAAATTCGTGCAAGGGGCTCGGCCCTCGCAGCCACGGCTGCATCCAGAAAGTCATCTGGAAGGACGTCCGGAAGGTTGTTCAGCTGTCTGATCTAATTAGCATATTACGCTTTTATTATTATAGAAACCATTGGTATAGAGCAGTGGTAGGCAAACTTCGGCTCGGCAAACTGCGGCTCTCGAGCCACATGCAGCTCTTTGGCCCCTTGAGTGTGGCTCTTCCACAAAATACCATGTGCGGGCGTGCACATACAGTGCGATTGAAACTTCGTGTCCCATGCACAGAAGTCGGTATTTTGTGGAAGAGCCACACTCAAGGGGCCAAAGAGTCGCATGTGGCTCGCAAGCTTCAATTTGCCAACCACTGGTATAGAGAGTATGGTGTACCTGTGTTATTGCTGTCATAGGTGGGCCCAGTTTTTAGTGCAGTAATTAGGAATATTCTGCTGGGTCGGCATGGCTCGGTGGTTGAGCATCAACCTATGAACCAGGAGGTGACGGTTCGATTCCCAGTCTGGGCACATGCCCCGGTTGCAGGCTCGATTCCCCAGGGTGGGGCGTGCAGGAGGCACCCCATCAGTTACTTTCTCTCATCATTAATGTTTCTATCTCTTCCCCTCGGATGTCAATAAAAATATATATTTTTTAAAAAGAATATTCTGATACCTTCACTTCTAAACTACCATTTGTTATTTTACAGAGTATGGTTTTTGAGACCTCTGCAAAGAACGAGACCATAGCCCAGGAGGATAAAACCAGATTGCTAAAAGCCGCTTTTCTGCAGTACTGCAGGTAAAACCGGTTTTTAAATTATGGCTTATTTTAAGTCTGAGGACACAGTTTACTGACATGCTCCTTATTTGATGACCGAGTGGGTTGGAAGAATGAGCCGTTAAGGAGAAATGCTTTTTGAACTTGACGCTTTCACAGCTGTTATTCTGAACTTGGTCGTCACAGGAGGGTCCCAGCTACGGGGGGAGATGATGTAACACCCTCTCCACTTCCTGAAAAGCAGGTTTTCCCTGCCCCTTCAATGATGTTGGGTCCCCTCTGCCCTTCCCCAGTCATCGTGTATGCGTAGCTTTCTGTTTAATCGGCTGATTCCTCATGACAAGTCGTGGGCTGTTCTTCATCGTCCTGTCATTCTGTCTCCAGTGCCTGGCGTATTCTGAGCATTCAGCATATACAGTACTTGCTGAATTCCTGAATGCATTTAACTAAATGTTATTCTAAGTCGTTACCTTTGGGCTAGATTCTAGCCGCTAGAATATGGGACTTTAACTTCACAATTAACTTTCTCACGGTGGCTATTGAACATGCTCTGCCTCCTTTCATGCTTTGGCTTCCCGATTCCGTTTCAGAAAAGATTTGGGTCATGCTCAGATGATGGTCGATGAGCTGTTTTCCTCCCACGCGGATCTGGACTCCGACAGTGAACTGGACAAAGCTGTGGCCCAGATCAGCATGGACCTGGTGGACGACTACCCCGCCTCGGACCCGCGCTGGGCCGAGTCCGTCCCTGAGGGTGAGCACGTCCTGGAGTTAGTGTATGAGGTGATCTGTTCTGAGAAGAACATCCTGGCTCTTTTGTTTAAGTGTCTCTCAAAGCATATAGTTTAAGTTTATGAAACAGTTTAGTATTAACTCAGGATTTTTTAAAAGGTGGTGACTCTCCTTGTAGTCGATTGTGAGAAGGGCTCCACACAGACCTACGTGTTAGAATAGAAGCTGAGGGGACGATGGGGCAGATCTACTTGTTTAGCCGAAGACTGTGGATGAGCCCTACTTATCTGCTCGACGTTTTATTTCTGAAAGGAAACTGGTGTCATAGGTAGCAGGTGGCACTTACTAGCATCCAGAGTAAGTGATAGTTCTGGCGTAATCGCTGTGCTTGGCTATAGAAGCTGTACATTTCCCTACGCACTGCAGTGAGCAGATCCCAGCATGTGGAGTGTGCACACCACGTGTCTGCCTGCCGGGGGCTGTCCCTCCGACACCTCCACCGCAGCCCTGGGCACTTAGAGTTCCCAGCCTGGGAACTGTCTCAGACACCCCTTTCCCTCCCTAAGTTCCTACTTAGCAAGCTTGCCAAGCCTCCAGAGACTTAGGAAGAAAACTTAAGTGTTCACCTTTCCTTCACTGTTTCTTCTGAGCTGGCCAGCTTAGACTGATGAAAAACAAATGGTTAAACTAGTAGTAACATATTCTATGTTTTAAATACAGTATGAGTGGTAGCAAACTCCAAAATTTTTCCCTAAGTTTTCTAAACTCTTGGGTAATCCTATATAATAAAAAGCAGATATGCAGATTGGCCCCTTGACTGGGAGTTCAACCAGTGGGTGTGGCTGGCCAGCCAACTGCCCGAGGCCCCTCTCCTCAGCCGGCCCTGCTTCCAACACACACCCCGATGGGGGCGGGGCCCCACCCATACACAAATTCATGCACCGGGCCTCTAGTGTTATAAATAATTGCATTGAAAAGTTGGTCTTTTCCTTTTGTATGGCTTTTTCTTAACTTTTTATTCTCATCTCAGTAATTACGATAAAGCCGGTATGTTCTGTGTTTTAAGTTTCGTTGCTGTGTTTCAACAGAAGCTCCTGGGTTTAGCAACACATCGCTGATCATCCTGCACCAGCTGGAGGACAAGATGAAGGCCCACTCTTTCCTCATGGACTTCATTCACCAAGTGAGCGTCCGCCGCTGGGAGCAGGGCCCGGACGCTGCTCTGCGGTCCCGTAGTCGACTCCCCCAGGGCAGCGGGGAAGGTGTCCTTTTGGTTTTTGCATTTTCTCTTCCTTTTTTCCAACTTAAAAGTAAATACGTCCAGGGCTGTGTGGAGACCTATTACCCCAAGTATAAAAGTTGCATTGAAAATAAGATAAAAAGCACAGAAATCGTGTATTCCCGAAGAAGTGTTGTTTTAGCTTTTCCTGGGATAGCCTGCCTTTCATTCAGATTCCCCTGTGCTTTCACGTCAAGCTTACATTTTCCTGAGCTGATGTATTATCAGAAAGACAGTGGAGAGGAATAAGGCGATAACAGTAAGATTTTTAGCTGAGGATTTTTAATTTCGAAGTGCCCTGAGAATCAGATTCTCATTTACAGTGCTTCTTAAAGGGATAGTGCCATTTATATGGAGCCTAAAGTAAAATTAAAAAACATGTCTGCTATTAGAATTGTTACACAAAACCACACAGTTTTGCCATTATAGTGGCTCCCATGCCTATGTCCCAATGAGTGAAGCTAGTCTCATTTTTGCTTGTTTTTCCCCAAATCAGGAAGCCTTCGTGTTAAAAAGATTCTAGTCCCTGATGCCTGATAGGCCTTCCTGTGGGGACGAGAACATTCTCTCTGCTGTTCAGTGCGTAGCTCCCTGTTCACAGCATATAAAAATACATAGAAACCAGGTCATTTATTCATGATGCGGGTTACGCTTAAAATGTGGAAGACTTTTAGTGTTTATGTCTGTCTCCTGGCTTTTGGTAGTTCAGGTTATTGTAATGATTTAGCAAATAGGAAGTTAGAAAAACTCTAGAACCTAGTAACATCCCAGAAATGGGCACCAAGCAAACCAGAGGTTGGAGTGCAAAGGATTAAAGACCCTCCCGCTTGTACCCCCACTCCCTCCCACACGCACGCACTCACTGGCTTTGGGGTCTGGAAATCGGTTGTTGAAGATGGAAACTGCTAAG
Organism: Myotis yumanensis; assembly: GCF_028538775.1. Taxonomy (NCBI): domain Eukaryota; kingdom Metazoa; phylum Chordata; class Mammalia; order Chiroptera; family Vespertilionidae; genus Myotis; species Myotis yumanensis. The sequence continues at coordinate 3,246,650 of NW_027223773.1, read as the reverse complement.
TTAATAGCCCACAAAGGTGTGGAATCCAGGGGAGTTCAGGGATGCAGACAGGAAAGAAAGACTTTATCATTTTGATAACCAGAAGCAATCACTTGAGAAATAAGATATCTAGAGACAACAGTGGACAGGAACTCAGGAGTAACCCTAAGCTTAGAACTGGAATGTCTGTATTTCCTCCAGGTGTTAGCTGTGCGTGTGTGTGCGTGTGCGTGCGTGCGTGCATGGCTGTTGGAAATAGCCAGGAGAGGCAGCTGGGGGGACTTTGTGGGGAGCGCTAGGACAGTGGCTCTGCACCCCCCGTGCTTGGGTGGGAATGTGACTGCATTCTTTGTGTCCCTGTAAATGCATTCCAAGAACGTGTGTGTCTCTCTCTCTGCAAGGTGGGCCTGTTTGGGCGCCTGCGCACTTCCCCAGTGAGAGGGACGCCCATGGCAACGCGGCGGCTGCTCTGTGAGCACGCAGAGAAGCTGTCGGCCGCCATCGTCCTCAAGAACCACCACTCCCGGCTGCCTGAGCTCGTCAACACGGCCATCCTGATCGCTTTGCACAAGCGGGACTGTGACATCCCGGCCAGCCTGACCCCCGCAGACATCTTCTTTAGGGAGGTGAGATGAGCGCTCTTCCCTTCGTGGCTGCATCGAGCTGGGCCTCTTACACACAGATGATGCCCACGCAGGGGAAAGATGGGGGACAAAGAGCTCGTTGAAATTTTAAGTTGGACTTCCTACTTTCTGGGTAAATTATTCAAAAAGTACCACTGATTGATGGCTTTCCGGTGCTCGCTGAACTAAGAAGCCCTCCCTATCCTTGCTGAATGTTTTAATCCACATTTTAAAATATATTTTTATTGATTTCAGAGAGGAAGGGAGAGAGAGAGAAACATCAGTGATGACAGAGAATCATTCATTGGCTGCCTCCTGCACACCCTGCACTGGTTAATCCACTTCAAATGACAGAAGACAAAGTCTGCACATGCTCAGTGCAGATGCGGCCCTGGTAGGCCTAATACATAGTGCAAGTCAGTGACAATGTCACATTTCCCCCAGATATTTTGAATCCCGCAGATAGCTATGAAGGGCTGCCTGTACTTGGTATTTAAGTTTAAAATCTACCTGATAACAGTCCAGAATTCGCTTACCTATAAGACTTAATTATTTGGGTACTCTAATTTTTCAAAGTTAGGGGATTTGAACTTTTCTTCATTTACCCATTTATTTTCACCATTACTTGTTCTTTTCTGACTAATGAGCTGAAGGCATAGTGGATTCTAGGTGGTTGTGATTGTGACCCAGCACCCTAATTGTGACACATGGTTGACGTCTCTCTCCTCCCGCAGGTGTCCCAGGTAGATACGATCTGTGAGTGTTTGCTGGAACACGAGGAGCAAGTCTTAAAGGAGACGTCTTTGGAATCAGTTGAATGGGCTGAGGTGGTGATCAGTGTGAACAATATTCTCAAGGTACCAAAATACAGTGCGGTTTTCAGCAACTCAAAGCCCAGATGTGGATAGAGAAAATGGTTTCTCTAATCCTATTCTGTATCACCAGTCATTTATAAGAGCTTTGCCATTTGTTAATTCCGGAAAGTTAGAAATTGTCAGTCATTTCATCAATCAGTTAACACGGCGGTTCTCAACCTGTGGGTCGCGACCCCTTTGGCGGTTGTACGACCCTTTCACAGGGGTCGCCTAAGACCATCCTGCATATCAGATATTTACATTACGATTCATAATAATAGCAACGTTACAGTTATAAAGTAGCAACGAAAATAATATTTTGTGGTTGGGTCACAACATGAGGAACTGTATTTAAAGGGCCAGAAGGTTGAGAACCACTGAGTTAACAGCTGTTTTGATATTTGCATGTGCATGTTAAGTTTCTGTAATCCTGGGTTCTATTTAGCGGGATAAACATCTCTTTGGAGAAGGATATATATATATCATTGCAAATGTATTAATATTCATGTCACTGTCTAAATAAGTCTGTTTTTTAACTACTCAAAAGCTCACTACTTATTGATTAAAACTTCCATTTAATTTTAGCCAATGTACTTGTTTTTTTTTACTTTGGTTACCATAGTTTTCAAAAATTGGAGTTAGATTATGGAGTTAGATTTCAAATGCAAAAAAAAACCAAACAGTTATCCTCTAGGCCTGTGTTGAGGATTTTTTCATATAAGGAGATTTTGATGTTCCGGATTCCCTTGCGAAACACTGGGACTCATTGCTTTCTGCATATGGTAACGCATTTCATTTTTCCCCAGGACATGCTGCAAGCTGCTAGTCACTATCGGCAAAACAGAAACTCCTTGTACAGCAGAGAAGAACCACTGGAAAAGGAGCCTGAATATATTCCGTGGACGGGTGAGCTTGCGAGCACTGCGCCCAAGGTTACTGGTCTCCTAGCAGTTCCTCAAAATACGTTCTAATGACCCATCACTTTGGAAGCTGAGCAATTCCCCTAGTGCGGGGTTGGAAGTGAAATGCAGAGTAGCACCTACTAGGGTTTAATGCACATAGTTATTCATAGAGGCGGGGCCTGGCCCTGGAGGAACTGACCTATTCTATGTTGACTTAATAGAAGAAAGTACGTGGAGTAGCATGAAAGGAATTTAGAAGGGAGGGAGGGCGGGAGGGCGGGCCGGCGGGCGGGCCATGTTGACCTGTCTTTGCTGGGGAAGTCTCCGTAGAGAAGATGGGGTTTGAGCCGGACAGAGAGAGGGGTGCTGAGCTCCTGTCTGGTTCTTTCCCAGCGGTGGTGAAGCGATAGGATGTTCAGGCAGGTGGTCTTTCCCCGAAGCACTATGGAGCCCTCACTGACCATCTTATTTTGTGTGATTTCACAGCAACCAGTGGCCCTGCTGGCGTGCGAACAGCAATAATGCGCCAACATGAGATCATCCTGAAAAGGGTTTATCCGCAGGCAGACAGCAACCTCCGGAACATTCTCACAGAGCAGCTGGTCGCACTGATCGACTGCTTCCTCGATGGTTATACTTGTCAGCTCAAGTCTCTGGACAGATCCAGGGATCAGGAAAGATTTAACAACCTGGAGACTGAATACGTACAGAAGAGGTCAGAAATCTTGTCTCCGCTGCGTAAGTGCCTGGTCGTCAGCTCGGGCTGTGGGCCTTGGGATTCGCAGAGCAGATGCAGGCGTCCGGTCATATGCCATGTACTCAGTGTAAGAGCATCAGCCCGACCGTGGGAAAGCGGGCAGCTTTCTGTGTCCTTTACTCAGCCTTGTTTCATGAGGATTGGGGGGAGCCGCTGTTTTCCTCGTACGTGAAGGAAGGGAATAGCATCCATTGAGGAAGCCAGGGACTGAATTGGCATCTTTAATGATTTAACTTTATTTATTTATTTTTTAAATATACTTTTACTGATTTCAGAGAGGAAGAAGGAGAGAGACATAGAAACAGCAGAGATGAGAGAGAATCATTGATTGGCTGCCTCCTGCACGCCCCAGGTTGGGGATGGAGCCCGCAACCCGGGCATGTGCCCTGCCAGGAATTGAACCATGACCTTCTCTGTCATAGGTCGGTGCTCAACCACTGAGCGTCTCTGGCTGGGCTCTTTAATGATTTTATATAGATTCTGAAGCCAAATGTCAGTAACTGGAAAGGTTTCTATCCCATTCATTGTTTTTAGGATGTAATATGGATAAGGGTAAAATGGCAAGTAATGTTTTTTTCTTAAGTTTTCACTAACAAGCTTTGTTTCCATCTGGTCTTATTTCCGCAGTCACTCTGGGCCAGTACTCGTGGGCTGCTTCGTTAGCAGAGAAATACTGTGACTTTGACATCTTAGTGCAGATGTGTGAGCAGACGGACAACCAGACCAGACTCCAGCGCTACATGACGCAGTTTGCTGACCAGGTAACGTGCTGGGACTGGGCAGTAGCTGCTCTGTTAAGGTTTCACCATTTCCTGTCTCACCTGGGTTTTTGGAAGATGATACCATCTTTTCGTGGTTAACTTGGATACTAATTTATGTATTCCGTTTCTCTGTAAACGGGTAGACTATTCTTTGCATAGAAGTATTCCTGAAAGATTTCCGTAGGTGTGTTAATATTGGTAGAGCTTTAAAACTTTGAATGGAAAATAGGGGAAGCATAGGACGATGCTTTTAGAGAGCCCACATTCCCACACACCTCAGGTGTTGTTCACCTTGCTGCAAATCATGCTTCCTATTTTTAAAAAAAGTTCCCATTGCCCGGCCGGTGTGGCTCAGTGATTGAGGATCAATCTATGGACCAGGAGGTCATGGTTCAATTCCAGGTCAGGGCACATGCCCAAGTTGCGGGCTCAATTCGCCAGTAGGGGTCGTGCGGGAGGCAGCCGGTAGATGATTCTGTTTGAGGAAGATGTTTCCGAGTCTGAATGTCCTCATTTGTCCAATGTGGTGATTCAGTGAGGTTCTTTCTGAGGACCTATCATACAGGAAATTAGTGTTAACATAAGATTTCTATTCTGGAGTCTCAGACCTTGGGGAGAAATTTAATATCTTATTATCAGAAACATATGTTTTAAAACTGTTACTAAACGGTACTGGGTCCTTGGCTTTGTTATTTGTAGAATTTTTCAGACTTTCTCTTCCGCTGGTACCTGGAGAAAGGGAAGAGAGGCAAGCTGCTCTCTCAGCCCATTGCTCAGCACGGACAGCTGGCGGATTTCCTGCAAGCACATGAGCACCTCAGCTGGCTCCACGAGATTAATAGCCAAGAATTAGAAAAGGTAAGAAGGATTCAGTTATATGGAGCAGATTTAGGGAACTTTACTTAGTTTTACTGCAGTCTTTTTGTAATTAAAATCCTACTTATAAATCATTTAAAATGTGTATCTCTCTCTCTCTCACATAATTTGAATGCTTTTGGTCTATGATAGTGTTGCCATTACTTCTTAATCTCAATTACAAATATAGTCCATTGTGATTTGACTACTATTACAGTAAAATAATGCACAAAAGTTTGGTTAACATGTGAAATAAAAATGTTCAAATTATGAGTCAAAACAGTACACAAATTAATTTTTTAAATTCCTGACAAGATGTTGAAGTGACTGTAATTGTTACAGAGCAAATGCATTTTATGTGTTTCTTTTCCCAATAATTAGTGTGGGTGGTTGATATTTTATTGTAAAATTACTTTTCCTTATATATGGTCCTCATCAGTTTTCAGGTTTGCTAATATTGACTTGATTTTTCATTGATGTAGCTTAGAGGGGAAAGTCTGAGTTGTACTTAACGTTTATGGCTATTTAAATTAGTAACCAAGTTTCATATTTTGTTTTTTGTAGGCTCATGCAACACTCCTGGGTTTGGCAAATATGGAAACTCGTTACTTTGCAAAGAAAAAAACCCTTCTTGGCTTGAGTAAATTGGCTGCATTAGCTTCAGATTTTTCAGAAGATATACTGCAAGAGAAAATTGAAGGTAAAAGAGAATTTTAACAAGGAGGGAACTATTAGATACGTCTCAACTGGGGCATTTCACAGTATAGTCAGCAACAGGGAAGACACCAACAAAGACAGGACGCTGCCTTACCGGAGCCTCAGAGCCATGAGACCAAATGCAGTGTGAGATGCTTTTTATTATTATTGATTTTGCTTTTTAGAGAGAGAGGAAGGGAAAGAGAGAAGCATTGATCGGCTGCCTCCTGTACGTGCCCAGCCCAGGGATTGAACCCACAACCTAGGTATTTGCCCTGCCTGGGGACTGAACCCAAAACCTTTTGGTGGACGGTTCGCTTCAACCAACTGAGCCACCCGGCCAGGGCCAGCGTGAGATTGGCTGGCTCCTGACTCAGCTCCCAGATAATCGAAACAGTTACGGCAGACATTTCAGGGACAACGGGAAATTGGAACATCCTCCCCCCGATTAACTGGTTCTGGTTGCTGTGATAATCCGTGTGATTTCGATGGAACCGTGAATGTTTTAACGTAATCAGGAATCAAGGAGGAGCAGAATTAAATCACCCGAAGGTGGCTGAGGAGGATGAGGTGATCTTTAGAGAGCGTCCTTTTTCTTGTGAAATTCAGATCTGCTTCAGGACAGAGCAGCAGTAAGAGCTGGTGCCCCTCCTCACCATCTCGTTCTGATTCTAGAAATGGCCGAGCAGGAGCGCTTCCTGCTGCACCAGGAGACGCTGCCCGAGCCGCTGCTGGCGGAGAAGCAGCTGAGTCTCAGCGCCATGCCAGTGCTGACCGCGCCGCAGCTCATCAGCGTACGTGCTTCTCGGGCCCTCGCGCCGTTCCGCAGTCCCCAAACCTCAGTCTCTCCGCGTGTAGCGCAGTTTCTAAGAGTAGTCACCTTTCCACTTCCTGTTTCCTGGTGACGTCCCCCTGGAATCGGTTGTTGGGAGCTGCCTGGGAGCAGGAAGCCGGTTAGCAGAGAGCCATGGGCCGGCCCCACCTCTCTGCAGCCCATCTGTTCCTGAAGATGCTGGTGACTGGCAGCAGTTCCTTGTGTGTGACCTCTTCCGTTCCGGACAAATCTGTGCCATCAGATACCTTCCAGGCTCTTCTCTAAGGAAAGTGGTCCAAGGGCCTGGATGTAATAGCTCGTAGCTGCCATCCTCTCGCTTTCCCTCCGCAACGTGACCTGTTCCTGAGCATCGCTAGACGCAGGCCGCAGGCTGGGGAAGGGGTTCTGTTGCTATGGGCGCTGGTGGCTTCAACTCCACTCCTCTTTCCTCTCAGGAAAGCGTTTCAAATGCAAGAATGATGTCTTAGGATTACCTTGAATTTGCTCTGATTATGTTTAAGAAAGGAAGAGATTAAAAAACATTCACATAGCAATTCTTAGTAGCAGATTTCTTATAATCGAGCTCACACAGCCTCTCTGATACAGCATATTCAGTCTAAAAATCTAAGATGCTGCTGCTTGTATGACTCACCGTTTTATGTGTCATAAGAAGGAAGAAGTAGTGCCAGTTTTACTCTATTTTATGAATACACCATCAAATTTGATACCACACCAAGTTCAGAGATACTAACATGTGGAGAAAAAAGGATGGTCAGACACAGTGAAATAAAGTATTGTTTTTTTAGGTACTGTAATATACATTTGTATTGATTTCAGAGAGTGAGAGAGAGAAACATCAATGATGAGAGAGAAAATCATCAGTCGGCTGCCTCCTGAACACCCCACACTGGGGATCGCGCCTGCAACCCAGGCATGTGCCCTGACCAGGAATCGAACTGTGACCTCCTGGTTCATAGGTCGACGCTCGACCACTCAGCCACACCAGCCGGGCTTTTCTTATCTTTTAAGTAAATTGTAGACCAATAGCCTGCTTTATCATAGATCTCCATTTTAAAACTATTTGCAAGGGCAACATCTCAAAGCATTATAGCCAGCTCTAAAAGTTCAAGGGCAGCAATTAATTGCAGAGTATTCTTGGTCTAGCTCAGTGGCTGAGTGTCGACCTATGAACCAGGAGGTCACAGTCAGGGCACATGGCCAGGTTGCAGGCTCCATCCTCAGCTGGAGGCGTGCAGGAGGCAGCCAATCGATGATTCTCTTTCATTGATGTTTCTTTCTCTCCCTCTTCCCTCCTCTCTGAAATCAGTAGAAATATATTATTAAAAATATATTTTAAAATGATGCTGAAATGTATATATACTACTTTGAACCTAAGAATGTACATTTACTGGCATTTTAAAAATATATATACCAGGTTACTCAAATTAGTGACTGATTGACCATATGCATATTTTAAAAGATAGTTTACCGTGAGAGAGATGGAGTATAATTTGCTAATGTGACATTGTTCTTTACCATAAAAATAACCTATAACTTACTTGAAAGACAATGCCTTCTCCAAGAACGTCTCTAGTCTGCTTATGTCTTTACTTAAACTGGTCCTTTATCTTTACCTGCCGTAGCTCTACGTCTGCGAGGAGAACGGAAGAGCTAACGAGTATGATTTCAAGAAGGCCCTGGACCTGCTGGAATATATCGATGAGGTGGGTGAGGTCACGCGAGATGAGCACAGGCACAGTCAGGGTTATACCGGGTTTTCTGTAGAACTGAATGCATTAAACACAGCCTCTCCGGCCAGTCATGAGAATGTGGGAAAGGCTGGCTCCGCTCCCCTCGCTCCTGGGTTATGTGCCGCTCTTCAGAAAGAGGGCGGTGTCATTTCCTGATGCTTCTCACACATTCCCAGGTGTCTTTTTTCTGTGCACAGATAGAAAATGCTGCTTCTCAAAGTCTGAAGGAATTTTTTTCTCTTTCATTTATTAAGCCATGATTAGTTCCTCGGTTTATGTTGCTTTATTAATTTGTTCTGGATAGTATTCACCCTATTCTCAGCCTTGGAAACAAAAGAGATGATGATGAAAATTCTGTGGGATGGGTCGTTGGCCTTGCACTTGAATAGCTGGTAGACTGAAAACAGCCATTGGGAGGAGCGTGGCGGTTCTTGAGACTATCCTGCTAAGCGGAATGAGTCAGGAAAAGTCAAAACCATATGGTTTCCCTCAAGTGTGGGACATAGAACTGAAAGCAACAAATGTAAAAACCAAACAAAATGTCATAAACAGACAACAGTGTGGTGGTTACCAGAGCGGAAGGGGGCAGCCAAGGGGGAAGGGGTCAGTACATGGTGACGGGAAATGTGACTGAACGGTGGGCACGACGCAGTGTACAGACCACGTGTCTTAGAAAGTGCACTTGGAACCTGTGTAACCGTATTAACCAAAGTCACCTCAGTGCATTCAAAGAAAAAAATAAACTTTTGAAAAAGAATAAAAAACAATGTTTTGGTTTTTACATCTCCTTGTTTAAAATCTTAACCCTCTCACTGTGTCTGATAAAATCAGATTATCCGAGGAGAACCAGAAACCAAGTCACAAATTATTAATTGGCTTACTCCCCTGTGCAGTGTTAATGTTTTAAAGGAAGGGAAATATTTTTAAATTATGAATTAAAGTAAAGCAATAATTATGCAGAATTAGGAGTTGACACAACTCAAACTTAAGCATGTGTTTTTTCAAATCCGGACTTAATGAGGATTTTTTGTTGTTTTGCTGTGAAGGAGGAAGATATAAATATAAACGACCTGAAACTGGAAATCCTTTGCAAAGCTCTTCAGAGAGATAAGTAAGTTCTCGCGGCGTGAATCTGAGATGCGCTTTTGGAAAAGTGCTCTGTAGGGATATTATATCGTACACCAAGTAATGTTGTGGCCTAATTGTATATACGCTATTATAAAAATTGTAATGGTTGCATTAGTCATCTTAACCTTTTCATTAAATAATTAAGGCATGGCTTAAGAATTTAGGAACACTGATACAATTTTCCTTTAAAATTTAGACTGTCAGTTTACATGAAAATACATGCTCCTTATTTTCACAGAAGTATGGCCAGTTCTCCAAAACGACCTGAGGCTACTTTTTTTTCTTTTTTAATGAGTGGTTATTACAGTTCGAGGCTCGGCGCCCTCTAGGTGATGGAGACCTGGTTGCACATCCCTCTCCGCCCTACACAGCGGCCCTTTGACTCCGGGATGGTGGAGTGGATGGTGGCAGAGACAGACTCAGTAACCAGCTGTGGGGATGGGTGCTCCCAGGAAGAGAGTTTTTAAAGGAGCAGGATTGGTGCTGCCCCAGCTCCCCTTTTCCTGTGGTGGTGAGAGCGGCAGCAGAACTATTTTTACGGAAGCGTTTCTCCCCCTGATCCCTCCCAGAGGGAGAACTGTTGTCACACTTGGTCTTGGAGGTCAGCCTCAGAAGCATTTCGCTCTGCCTACTTCATTCTCCTTCCTGATCGTCACTAAACACCCTGTCATTTGGCCGCAGTTCCTGGCTTTTTGTTTATCACGTTGGGTAAATCCACTGATTACTCATTACCTCGCAGTGTTGCTGTGTTGGAATTTCATAGTGGATAAGCTCCACCAGATAAAGCAGACTTCATACCAGGCACCGGTTCCCTAGTTGCCCTTTTATGAAACCTGAACGTCCATGTGAACGGTAACTGGCCTGCGCGCTCGAAGCTCATGCTCGGGGTCCTCTCCAGGTTTGTAGCGTCTGCACAGAGATCCCCGGGGACGATGCCTCACGACTTGGTTTTGACATCAAACACGTAATGGCTGTATTTGGCGAACGGCTTCCTAGGTGTGGCTCCTTGTACCAATACAGAGAGTCTCCGTATCATCAGCATGTAAAGCTCCTTGTTCCAGTCATTTGAATGAGGATCGCAGGACTCCCCGTTCGCTCTGCCTGCGCCCCACAATCAAAACAAACCCCAGTAGCAGACAGACGCCACTTACGTCACAGACGCCGTGACTTCATTTCCCCTTTATCCTGATTCTCTTTTCCAGCTGGTCCAGCTCAGATGGTAAAGACGATCCAATTGAAGTATCGAAAGACAGCATCTTTGTGAAAATCTTACAGAAACTTTTGAAAGATGGTGAGTGGCTTGTGACTATCGGACACGAAGCATCGCTCCTCAGTTTTAGAAACTTTAGGATAACGGGGTTTGCCAGGGTGTCAGGTGCTGGGGGTTTAAGGTTAAACAGTAGCATGTTCAGAGCTAAGCGACTTGTTTAAATGAAGGAAGCCTGTGTCAGGTGAGGCCTCCGTCCATGTGGGTCCTGGTCACTGCCCTGCGCAGCCTCCGTGCCGGACGGGGCGCGGGAGCAGATGTGGGCTGTGACATTGAAAGTCGATAAGATAGAACGGATCATTTCCTGTAGTTTTTCACATTGAAAACTGGAAAGTACTGTGATAGCTTTTACAAGTGTGATACTATATTATAGGGAAAACGGTTTTATTGAAAGCTTAATAGTGATGAATGTATGTAGATAATTTGTATTTAGCCTGATAGCATTTATTAATCTAGATTTTTTATTGTATAACAAGTATAAAAAATTGTGCTAAGCGCTTTAAGAGTAGTAAAAAATAGGATTTTGAGAAGCTTATGGTAATTAACATGTTATAAAATATTAGTTTAAATATTTTTCTCCAGTTTTCTTTATCAAATGAGAAAGTTTGTACCTACTCTCTTGTAACTCCCCAGACCTCACTGTAACAGTCTGTTCAGTCGGCTCCCTGGCTTCCGGCTCTCCAGGGGGCTGGGGAAGAAATGATCCCACCACCACCACCTGATTTTAGATTTAAACTTGAATACATTTGGGGATCCTGTCGCTAGCTTTTAGGAAAGTATTTCTACCACGTTATTTCCAAGTCGGAGGATATATAATCGTTTCCAGGTGATGGTTACTTTAAGAGAAACACACCTCCCACCTGAGAGGAAGGGCTTACGCTGTGGAGAAAAGGAAAGACGTCAGGTCTCATTGAAGACCTAGACAGACGGGCTCTTTTGACCACTCGGGGGAATGGAGCAGCTTAAGGCCGGCCTTTCCCAGCAGCCCCCGCGGCAGCACCATCGAGATAGAAGCGCAGGTGTTCACATCCCCATCACCTGATTCGTGGGAGAGTTTCACAACAATAAAAACCGACTCTGTTTGTGTCGCAGGCATTCAGCTCAGCGAGTACCTGCCCGACGTGAATGACCTGCTTCAGGCCGAGCAGCTCGGGGGCCTGAAGGCCAGTCCCTACTTCGCCTTCGTTTTGAAAGCAAATTACGAATATTACGTCCAGGGACAGGGGTGACTTCCGGAAACGGCCATCATCGCTGGGAATCGGCGTCAGCTTCGTGGGAAAACATTGGCCTTAACCATCGGGCTTTCTGTGCCGTCTCACCCTGTTCCGATGCGCGTTAGACTTTACCTGGAAGCTCCTGAGAGCAGCTGTGACCACCGTCCTGGTTTAGTGACATGTGTTTCCTCTCCACCTTTTTCCGTCTGAACTGTGTTCGTTGTCCGGGTGCTCGCTGCCCATTCTGTCTCCTCCCTCTGCCCAGAGCGCTGAGCTCCTGCCCTGGTCCCGCTGCCTGTGCTCCTGGCGCGTCCAGGCCCCTGTCCCGCGGCCCCGAAGCCGGCGGGCTGCCCTGGCTGTCCCTGAAGTTGCTGTGGCTCGGGTGCTGCGCACGAAGGGACTCGGGCCGGTGTCTGTCCCGTTAGGCTGTTGGGATGTTAGTAAGATAAGGGTCACGTGTCGCTGACTCGTCAATAAAGTGTTAGACGAAATGACAAAGCAGAGTGGGCCTCATTCGTGTGAATGTGGTGCCTGATGGGCTCGTTGGGAAAGCCCTAAACTGCATACATCAGAGTGTTCAGGAGAGTGTTCAGGGCATAAAACATGTGTGGCTCGGGTTTCCCACGAGGCTGACCAGCTGCTGGCCAGGGCTTCAGTCACCTGACCCAGCGGGGGAGGAGCTAATAGAGACCAGAGCAGAAGTGAGTGACAGAGACTGGGGGAAAGTAAACCTGTGACTCCAACAGGAGTAACTCCCGTGGCCATTTTGAAATACACCTTAGGCTGTTGGGGGCTGTGCATCTGCCATATGCTGTGACTTCTCTTGTTGGGAGATGTTGTGAGCATTTCTGCGTGTCCCTAACCTGGCTCAGTAGCTCCCCCTCACTGTCCGTGGGTTCTTCCGTCTGCAGCGGAACCGTGGCCAATGAAACCAGTCTTCCCACAGGGCTCCTGGCAGTAGATGAGACTTAAGCTCCTACGGCACCTCATCAGCGCTGCAGCGAAAGGTGGCAGGAAACCATGCCATTCGAGGACCCTCTGTGTTTCTCAGCCTTTTTCCTGATCACTCCTTCCCAGGGGCCTCTGTGGACGGTGTTTCCTGTCGCCCGGCCTCTGCCCCTCCCACCCCACCCCCCATGAAGGTTTAATCCCACAGACGCGCTGTGTGTCTTTACGTACCATGGCCTTTGGTGGCCACCAGCCACTGTGAGACCTGAGGCTTCTCACTCCCCCTCCAAGGGCCAACTTCATCGCCTTTGAGCAGCCATGGCTTCAGGTTTCTTCAAGAGACAATTTTTTAATGACTGTAGGACACTACCTATGGCAGCACTATTATTGAACAGCGCGCTCTCTCTCAGGAGTTGGAGGGACGAGGCTGAGAGAACGGAGGTGTGAGCAATGGACAGCTGGCAGCTGAGGCTGCAGACAAGCAGGCGCTCAGCCCAGCGCCCGGCCGACGTGGTGTGGACTCTTCAAGGCTCTGGGCCCTGCCGCTCACTCGGCGAGAGCACAGCACTGTGCTCCCAGGGCGAGCACGGATGGAGGTGGCTTCCCGCCTGCTCCTGCCTCTGTCCCTCAGCCAGGAGTCCAACAAGACCCGAATGGGACTGAGCAGCCACTCAGAGGCCCAGCAGAGGCTAAGCCGGCCCCCACTGTGGCCGATTGCACGAGCTGTGTTCTCAGGCCCCGTCTTCCCGGGGTTGCTGGCCCAGAAGGCTTCTTAGCTGAGAGTTGTGTATTCAGTGCTCGCAGTGTGTATTTAGTGGACTCTGAGCTTAGCAAAGCTAGCTGTTGCGGGGGAGCCGGTGAGGAAGAGGGCAATGGGGGGGAAAGGTGACACGTAATACTTTCAACAATAAAGATTTTTTAAAAAAGAAAAGCTTGCTAAGGAGAGAGAGGAGTTGCCTTGAGCAAGAATTTTGGAAAATATTAATTCCATTCCCGTTTAAAATGTCAACAAGTTATTAGGTATTTAGTGGATTACAGCACGTTTCTTCCTACCAAAATTGAAGCTATCCCCCTTGCTTTTTTTCCTAGTATCTCCACTACCCATGACACAGCAGGACACAAGTATTAAAAATGAAATGTGGGTCTGTCCATTCTTCATCGTCCTCCAACATCATTGGAAAGGCTAACGTGAACCCTGGCCCGGTAGCTCAGTTGGTTAAGCATCGTCTCCATGTGCCAAGGTTGTGGGTTCCACCCCCGGTCAGGGAGTCAACCAATGAATGCCAACGTAAGTGGAACAACAAATCTAGGTTTCTCTCTCTTTCTCTCTCTCAAATCAATTTTAAGATACTCTCAAAGTAGGCCACATGTTAGGACACAAAACAAGGCTCTACAGGTTCAAGAAGATTGAAATCATATCAAGCATCTTCTTGGATCACAGTGGCCTGAAATTAGAAATCCACTCCAGTAAAAACAAAAACATTCAAACACACGGAGGCTAAAGATCATGTTATTAAACAATGAATGGGTTGCCAATGAGATCAAGAAATAAATAAATAAATAACTTCCTGGGAACAAATGAAAAAGCACACAGCGACCCAAAGTCTATGGGACACAGTGAAAGCAGTTCTGAGGGTAGTTCATAGCAAGACAGGCCTTCTCCAAGAAGCAAGAAAAAATTTTAATAAACTAGCCCTACAACTTACAGAATTAGAAAGAGAACAACCAGAAAAGACCAGAGTAAGTAGGAGGAAGAAAATAAGAAAAGATCAGAGCAGAAATAAATGGCATAGAGGCTAAAAAATAAAATAAAATACAAAAAAATCAATGAAACCAAGAGCTGGTTCTTTGAAGAGTTCAAGATTGATGGCCCTTTAGCCAGACTCATCAAGCAACAAAGAGAGACCTAGCTGGTTAGCCCAGTGGATAGAGTGTCAGCCTGGGGACTGATGGGTCCTGCTTCTGCTTGTGTACCACTCCGGTCAGGGCACATGCCTGGGGTTGTGGGCTCCATCCCCAGTAGGGGGCGTGCAGGAAGCAGTTGCTCCATGATTCTCATCATTGATGTTTCTCTCTCTCCCTCTCTGAAATCAATTAAAATATATTTTTTCAAAAAAATAAACAAGCTTTCCTATTTAAAAAGAGAGAGAGAAATAGGACCCAAATAAATAAACGTGTTTTTTCTAAAGGCTAAATATGAAACCATCGTAGCTTTGAACTGACGACCCTTTGCACTAACCACACTCCTCGTTCTTGAGTTGACGTGGGTCATTTTTAGGAAAAGCCACCCTCAGGGTGTTTTATATCCCCGGAGGGCCCACACCTGTCCCAGCTGCCGGCTCCGTTCCCCAATGGGAATGGCGACTATTTTGGGAACACGTAGGCACTTGAGAAAAATGAACAATTCCGTTCTGGCCTGCGCCCCATCGCTGATGTATCCCCCAAAGGCACGCCACTGAGTTCATGCCCGAAGATTGCTCCTGCTTGTGTTCCACAGCGAGGTTAGGACTGTCCTTGTCCTGGGGGGGGGCGGGAATGTGAGGCAGGCGGCTCCCGCCTGACCTCCCGTGACCCCCACTCCACCTTCCCACAGGCAGATCCAAACCCCAGGAAGTTTGGAAGCATCTCCCTGAGGCAGTATAAATAGAAGCGCTCCAGCCTCTGCTGATGGCGACTCCAAGGTGGACAGGCCTTGGCCAGCCTCGTTCTCTAAATATAAAGATGCGTGTGTGCAGCCTGCGGCGAAGGAAGCGCTGCAGCCTGTCCCACAAGCAGCGCCATGTCCTTGTCCTTGTCCTCTATCGACAGGGTGGCAGGGCTTCCGCCCGTCAGAGCGCCCACCGCCCGTGCGTCCCAGGAGGAGGCTCTGTGATCCTCCCTGTAGGGGGGTAGGGCGCTCAGCTGGGCCCACCGCCACCTGGGGCCCCTCACCCCGCGAGGAAGAGACCCTCCCATAGGAGTCACTTTTCCAGGCACCTCTGAGTGCGCTGCGGGTGGCCCTGCCCGCAGCCCTGGGTGCCCGGCTTGGTGCCCGCAGCTGCTGGCTGGACCCGTCCCCGGGAGCCCGCGCCTCCGCCCCACCCTCCTCAACCTCGGTGCCCGATGCCAGCTGTCTGCGCGGGGCAGCTGCCGACGGCCCTCTCAGCGGTGGGGGTGGGGGCCGGCTTAGACCTCTTAGATCTGCCCCCCTGAATTGGGGCGCTCAGGGGTGGAGATGCAGCATGAAGTTCCCCGGGGAGGGGTCGCCTCCCTTCCCTGCCTGGGACCCAGACACACCGGGTGTCACTCCTTCTCCCATCTTCTCAGCACCCCAGGCCCGGGACCCCTAGGACACGGCTCCCTCCTCCCTGTAGACGCCAGGGAGGTTTGGGGGCTGAGTAAGGAACGCGAAGGGGAGAAACGTGGGAGTCGCCGTCAGGAGCTCCCAGTGCGCGCAGAGTGGACGGGGCGGGAGGCTTTGGGCAGGACAGGTGCAGCCACAGGCGCGGCGGTGACCCTCGCTCCACCCTGGCCCCTCCCGCGGGCCACTGGGCCTGGTTGGGAGGGGCCGCCCGGCCCCGGGAGACACTCCATATACGGCCCGGCCCGCGGTACCTGGGCGCGGGCCAGGCCGCTCCTTCTATGGGCAGCGCAGGGGACCCGGGCGGGGGCCCAGGCCGCGAACCGGCCGAGGGAGGGTCTCCGGTGCCCAACACCCAAATATGGCTCGAGAAGGGGAGAGACATTCCTGCGGGCGGCGCGGGGGAGGGAGGGGAGCGCCCACGGGCTATATAAGCCCTGAGCGGGGGCGCCCTCGGCCACCGCAGCGGACAGCGCCCCGAGAAGCCTCGCTTCCCTCCGTGGCAGCCAGGGCCCCAGCCGGAGAGCTACAGGTGTAACCACCGCCCAGGTAGGGCAGGAGCAGGAAGGGGACCGAGGGACAGGCCCCACCCACTCGTGGATCAGCCCCCACGCCCGCGCGCCCTGCGCCTCGGCCCCGGAGCCACGCGCTCCTGGTCTAAAGAGGAGACGCGAGACAATCAATCGGCCTTTGCATAATGTCTCCAAAGTCTGCAGATCCATCCCCCTGCGGGCCGCTCCGCCCCGCAGTTAGCGTGCGCCCAGGCGCATGAAAGGTTTTGTCTCAACGTCCCCAAAGCAAATGCCTCCCAACCGAGCGCCAGAGCCAGGGGGCAGCCAGGCCTGGACTCCCCGGCTCGGCTCCCAGCAGGCGAAGGGCGCTCGGTGCTGAGTCTGGAACGTTCGGGGCCGTTCCTCCGGGGACCCGGCATCGCGGCCCTTCCCACCAGCTCCCTCCGCCCTCACCCGCGCCCGGCGAGTGGGTATCGGGCCTCATTCTCCCCGGGTGCGGCCCCGGCCTGGAGCGGGTGGGCGCTGGCGCCCGGCTCCGGCCGGCAGCGAAGGCACAGGGTTTCCGGGGACGCTGTGCGCCTCGGCCCCGGGCTGGAGAGATTCCCAGTGTGGGCTCCACCTGCGTCCCTCTCCCAGGCTCAGCGCAGCCCCGGGCGGGGGAGCGCAGTCGGAGGCCGTCCCTTCCCGGTTCCCCCGGCTTGATGCGCGGCGGGGCTGGGCGTGTCCATCGGTCCCGCGGCCGCAGGGCGCTCGGGCGGGCGGACGGGCGGGCGGCGGGGTCTCCTGACCCCACGCGCCCTGCATCTCCGCGGCCCTTCTGTCCTCGCAGAAACCAAACACCATGTGCGACGAAGACGAGACCACCGCCCTCGTGTGCGACAACGGCTCCGGCCTGGTGAAAGCTGGCTTCGCCGGCGACGACGCGCCCAGGGCCGTGTTCCCCTCCATCGTGGGCCGCCCGCGTCACCAGGTCAGGCTGCGCCTCGGCGGAGGGGGCTGGGCCGGGGTCCCCGCGGGGGCCCAGCGACGCGCGCACCTCCCGGGAGTCCAGGCGACGGGGGGGCGCTGAGCGCTCGGTGTCTCCGCTCCGCAGGGCGTCATGGTGGGCATGGGGCAGAAGGACTCCTACGTGGGCGACGAGGCGCAGAGCAAGAGGGGTATCCTGACCCTCAAGTACCCCATCGAGCACGGCATCATCACCAACTGGGACGACATGGAGAAGATCTGGCACCACACCTTCTACAACGAGCTGCGCGTGGCCCCCGAGGAGCACCCCACGCTGCTCACCGAGGCGCCCCTGAACCCCAAGGCCAACCGGGAGAAGATGACCCAGATCATGTTTGAGACCTTCAACGTGCCCGCCATGTACGTGGCCATCCAGGCCGTGCTGTCCCTCTACGCCTCCGGCCGTACCACCGGTGAGTGCCCGCCCCCCCCTCCCCGTCCCCCCAGTGCGCGCCCCGCAGCAGCCGGAGCCCGAGCACACGGGGCCGCCGGCCTCACTCCCGCCCACCGGCCGCCCGGCTCACCCTGCCCCGCCCCCGCAGGCATCGTCCTGGACTCCGGCGACGGCGTCACCCACAACGTGCCCATCTATGAGGGCTACGCGCTGCCGCACGCCATCATGCGCCTGGACCTGGCGGGCCGCGACCTCACCGACTACCTGATGAAGATTCTCACCGAGCGTGGCTACTCCTTCGTGACCACCGGTGCGCGGCGGCCGGGCATCCTGGGCGGGCTGGGCGGGCGGCGCGCGGGTCCCGGGCTCCCGCGCTGAAGGCTCCCCTCCGGCCCTGGTCCCCCGCAGCCGAACGTGAGATCGTGCGCGACATCAAGGAGAAGCTGTGCTACGTGGCCCTGGACTTCGAGAACGAGATGGCCACGGCCGCCTCCTCCTCCTCCCTGGAGAAGAGCTACGAGCTGCCCGACGGGCAGGTCATCACCATCGGCAACGAGCGCTTCCGCTGCCCGGAGACGCTCTTCCAGCCCTCCTTCATCGGTGAGCGCCCCCCTGGGCCCGACCCGGCCCAACCCGGCCCGGCCCAACCCGGCCCGGCCCGTCCCCGCCCGGCCCCAGGGCGCGCACGCGGGTCCCACCACCTCCCCGCACCGGCTCACGCTCCCCCGCGCGCCCCCCAGGCATGGAGTCGGCGGGCATCCACGAGACCACCTACAACAGCATCATGAAGTGCGACATCGACATCCGCAAGGACCTGTACGCCAACAACGTCATGTCGGGGGGCACCACCATGTACCCGGGTATCGCCGACCGCATGCAGAAGGAGATCACGGCGCTGGCCCCCAGCACCATGAAGATCAAGGTGGGCGGCCGCCCGCGCCCCTGCCGCCTGCCCGCCCGCCCGCCCGCGGGTCCCGGGCCGCCCCCAGACCTGACGCGCCCCTGTCTTTGCAGATCATCGCCCCGCCCGAGCGCAAGTACTCCGTGTGGATCGGCGGCTCCATCCTGGCCTCGCTGTCCACCTTCCAGCAGATGTGGATCACCAAGCAGGAGTACGACGAGGCGGGCCCGTCCATTGTCCACCGCAAATGCTTCTAGGCCCCGCGCGCCCCCGGCGCGCCCCTTCTCCTCAGGACGACACCGCTGCGCAGCGGCCACCGCGGCAACTTTGTCTCCAGCCGCTTCCGTCGCGGCCGCCGCAAACCGACACAGTGTTTATACCGTGTACAGACATTAACTTATTTACCTCATTTTGTTATTTTTCAAACAAAGCCCTGTGGAAGGAAAAGCAACACTTGAAGCATTAAACACAGCCACTCTGTTATGCTGCGTCGAGTTCTTTGTCGTGTTGATGGGCCGGGGTGGGGGGCGGCTGGGGGCGGGGGCGGGGGGGGTTGCCAAGAGGGACCCCCTTTTCTTGCGTCACGTTCCACAATAAGTGCGCCCCTTACCAGACCTTAGTTAAGTCTCCCCGGGGTCACGATTTCCCCTCTGGATCCCATCCATTCTCCAAACTGGCGGGCGCGTCGGGCCCCACTGGCAGCGCGCGCGCGGCTCGCCGAGCGCCCTCCCCTCCGCAGCGCGCGCGGCTCGCCCAGGCCCGGGCGCTGGCCGTGGTGCTGAGCCCGAGAGCCGCCCGCAGGGCTCGCTGCTCCACCCCCCGCAGGCGTCTCCGTGTTCCCCAGACCCAAAGGCTTGTGTTTTGCGTTTAACGAACCCGTTTTCGCCTGTGAGTGCAGACGACCCCTTCCCTTCTCCATTGGAAAGCCTTTGGCGTCGTGCCCGTGATGGTGGCGCAAAGAAGCGCTCTTCAGTGCCGGGCTGGGATAGAGAGGCGCCCAGGTTGGTGGTGGGGGGGGGGGGGGGGCAGGGAAGGCCACGGGAGCGCTTCACAAAGGATGGCGCCTGTGCTGGGAGCCCTCAGCAAGGCAGTGTCTGGAGGAAGAAGAGTAGCTCGGCCGGCGTGGCTCAGTGGTTGAGCATCAACCTATGAACCAGGAGGTCAGGGCACATGCCGGGGTTGTGGGCTCGACCCCCAGTAGGGGGCGTGCAGGAGGCAGCCGATTCATGATGCTCTCTCTTCATTGATGTTTCTCTCTCTCTCCCTCTCCCTTCCTCTCTGAAATCAATACAAATATATTTAAAATAAACTAAAATAGCTGCAGTCTTTTCCCTGGGTCTGCAAAGTACCAGGCTGCCAGGGCGCCAGCTGGGAGGCAGAGGGCCTGGAGCCTTGCAGCCGATGCCAATGTGTCACATGTCACCAGGGTCAGCTGAGCCAGGGAAAACGAAAACATGAAGGGCGAAAGGAAAGCTAAGGCGGTTAGAGTGATAAGTCCCAGGACGGCTTCAGTGGGAGGGATGACAGGCGATTCTTTTTTGCCTTTTTAAAAAAATTATTTATATTTTTTATTGATTTCAGAGAGGAATAGAGAGGGAGAGAGATAGAAGTATCAATGATGAGAGAGAATTATTGATCGACTGCCTCCTGCATGCCCCACACTGGGGATCGAGCCTGCAACCAGGGCATGTGCCCTTGACGGGAATTGAACCCGGGACCCTTCAGTCCATAGGCTGATGCTCTATCCACTGAGCCAAAACAAGCCAGGGCTTTTTTTGCCTTTTTATATTTTAATATTTCTTGCAACCTCCTCCCACCAAGAAATATGTTGTATTTTAATATTAAAAATATTAAAGTAAACAATAAAAATAAAGAAACAGAAATCAAAGTTTACGTCCACTATCCCAACAGCCGTGATTGATATTTCAGTGACTGGTTTGGGCCGACCATTCATTGGTGACCCTGCGGTGACCCGAGGCCCGGGTCCTGAGGCAGGTGGAGGGGCCTTGGGGTCTGGGCAGTGGGTCAGAGGTCAGCTGGCTGCATCACACGTGATCACACGTGATCCCAAGGTGGCACTGGCTGAAAGGAGCTAAACTTTCTTTATTCTTTTAAATACATTTTTATTGATTTCAGAGAGGAAGGGGGAGAGGGAGAGAGAAACATCAAGGAGAGAGGGACATCCTCAATTGGCTGCCTCCTGCACACCCGCTACTGGGGATCGAGCCTGCAACCTGGGCATGTGCCCTGCCCGGGAATTGAACTGTGACCTCCTGGTTCACAGGTTGGTGCTTAACCACTGAGCCGCACCGGCCGGGCTGGTCTTGGTTCCTCTTGAGCTCACTTTCACTCCACGATGGCCCTGCTAATCGGCACAGCTGCCAGTCATCAACTAACCCGCTGACTTCTTCGGCAAACGCTCACTGGGCACGCTCCGGGGCCCGGCCTGTGCTGGCAGGGGAAACGGTGAGCCCGGAACCGCGGGGTCCCCCCCCACAGGCTGACCACGCCGTGGGGCAGACAGTTAATCAGTGACAGCACCTCGCAGTGTAAGTCTGTGCATTGGGCAGGTGCTGGGAGGCAGGGGCGCGGCCCTGGCAGCAGAGAACAAGCCAGGGGCGCCTGGGGGCCGGTCTGAGCAAGGGCAGGTGGGGGAACCCTGAAGGGTCAGCAGGGTTAACAGGTGGAGGAGGAGCAGCTCCTGCGAGGCCAGGGGGGGCCCAAGCCCTGAGGGGGGGGTGCGGCGGAGGAAGTGGGGGCGGGTGGAGGGTGCAGAGAGACGCACTGAGCAGACCCTTCATGGCTGAGCATTGATATTTTCTTTCTCTTCTGTTTGTTTTCTTTCTTTCTTCTTCTTTGTTGTTGTTGTTGTTGACTCTATTACAGATGTCTCCTATTTCCCTCTCCTTTGCCCCCCTCCACCCTGCCCCGCGCTCCCCCCCACCCACCCAGGCCTTCACCACATTATTGTCTGTGTCCGTGGGCTGGGCGCCTGTGCATATATATTCTTTGGTGGATCTCTTTCCCTCTGAGGTCTTTCCGTCTGTTTCCTTTATCTTTATTCCAAGAGCAATGGAGAGAGAGAGAGAGAGAGAGAGAGAGAGAGGGAGAGAGAGAGGCATTGTGTGGGCAGGGGGAGAGCTCTGTGGCAGCTCCGGGTTCTCTGACTCACATCAGATACTCACCGAGCTGTGGGGCAGCCGGAGCTTGTGAGCAGGTGGGTGTGGGAGCTGCCGGGGGGATGGAGCAGCCTGGGCCATAGATGGGGTGCAGCCTGGGCCCTGAGGTGGGGTGCAGCCTGGGCCATAGATGGGGTGCAGCCTGGCCCTGAGGTGGGGTGCAGCCTGGGCCCTGAAATGGGGTGCAGCCTGGGCCCTAGATGGGGAGCAGCCTGGGCCATAGATGGGGTGCAGCCAGGCCCTGAGATGGGGTGCAGCCTGGCCCATAGATGGGGTGCAGCCAGGCCCTGAGATGGGGTGCAGCCTGGCCCTGAGGTGGGGTGCAGCCTGGCCCTGAGATGGGGCGCAGCCTGGCCCTGAGGTGGGGTGCAGCCTGGCCTTGAGGTGGGGAGCAGCCTGGGCCATAGATGGGATGCAGCCAGGCCCTGAGGTAGGGTGCAGCCTGGGCCATAGATGGGATGCAGCCTGGGCCCTGAGATGGGGTGCAGCCTGGGCCCTAGATGGGGTGCAGCCTGGGCCCTGAGATGAGGTGCAGCCTGGGCCATAGATGGGGTACAGCCTGGGCCATAGATGGGATGCAGCCTGGGCCCTGAGATGGGGTGCAGCCTGGGCCATAGATGGGGTACAGCCTGGGCCATAGATGGGGAGCAGCCTGGCCCTGAGATGGGGTGCAGCCTGGTACCTCCTCTCAGTGAGCTCCAGGCTGGAGCGGGCAGGAGGCTCCTGGGAGCTGGAATGTTCGCTGTAGGAAGCCCACCGGCAGGAGCAGGAGGGCTGTTTGCATTCCCTCCACCCCAGGCCCCGCTGCAGGGGGCTCTTAAACGGTCAGGGGGCTTGGAGGAGCCCCTCACACAGCCGCTCCATCCTCTCTAGCCCCTCTGCTCCGAGGATCTGTGCTCTGTGCGCTGGGAAGGGGGGAGGGGGGAGGAGGGGTGTCTAGGAGGGAAAAGGCAGTGGGAGACAGGAGGAGAGAGAGAGGAGGGGGGTAGAAGCAAGAGGGGGAGGGGAGGCCGCAGCTGTCTGCCAGCCCTGCTGCCTGCCACCGCCTGCCACCCGGTGAGCCCGGTGCCAGCTCCCCCGCCTGCCTCTATTTTTATCCCAGCGCCTGCTCATGGTAAGCGCCCCTGTGGCAGAGAATCGGATGGCAGAGCGGGCGGGCCAGAGGGAGTCATGTAGAGGCCTAACTAGGAATTATGAAGCCAGGAGTGCCGTCTTTTTAATAACCAGGCGGCTAAGCTGCCTCCGGGGTGTGTGGAGCTGCCAGGCCCCACAGTAAGGACTGGGAACGAGCAGGAGTCACCAGATCAGCAGCCTGGGGTGGGGGTAGGGGGTGGGGGGTGGGGGGTGGCAGCCACAGGAGGGGCTCAGGGAAGCTGTGTTAATGGGCACTTATGTGTGACCCAGGGCAGAGAGCGGGAGGCCCCACTGGTGCTGAGCGGAGAGAACAATAGATGATCAGAAAGAAATGGAGGCCCGGCCCGTGTGGCTCAGTGGTTGAGTGTCCACCTAGGAACCAGGAGGTCACAGTTCATTCCTGGTCAGGGCACAGGCCCGGGTTGCGGGCTCCATCCCCAGCAGGGGGGTGCAGGAGGCAGCCGGTCCATGATTCTTTCTCATCATCGATGTCTCTCTCTCTCTCTCTCTCCCTCTCCTTTCTTCTCTGAAATCAATAAAAATATTTTTTTTTAAAAGAGAAAGACATGTAAGGGCCGGGCCACCATCCCAGGAGCGGCGTTCCCTCGGGCACGTCGTTTGTGTCTTTGAGCCTCAGTTTCCCCTCTGTGAGGGTGGAGGTGCCCGGCCCTGCAGCGTTGGGGGATTGGGACAACTGTCTCCGTGAACGCTGTGAGGGGAAGGCTGCACCCCCAATACCACCCTCACCCCACTCTGCAGTTAGGGCTGCTCTCTCTTTAGTCTGTAATGGGAACACCATGCACAGCCTTTCCGAGGTCACAAGGTCATGGGCAGGACCAGGAGGGGTGCTGCCACCTGCCTTTGCGCCCCCTGGGGCTCAGCACCACCTGGAGGGGGCTGAAGACTTGGATAATCTCCCTGGTGATGGTCCCCTTTGTGTGTGTGTGTGTGTGTGTGTGTGTGTATGCGTGTGTTTTAAGTATTTTTTATTATTATTATTGATTTCAGAGAGGAAGGGAAAGGGAGAGAGAGATCGATCGGCTGCCTCCTGCATGCCCCACACCAGGGACTGAGCCCGCAACCTGGGCACGTGCCCTTGACCGGGAATTGAACCCGGGACATTTCAGTCTGAAGGCCCACGCTCTGTCCACGGAGCCGACCCAGCCAGGGCCAACCTGGCGTGGGGAGCGTCCGGGTAGGAGCCTGCGGTCTGGGCTCTGGCTCCGGAGAGAACTTGTTTGCATCACATTAAAGGCGGATGCGGAGGGTGTCCATCCAGGTGCCGTAGAGGGACTGGGCGAGGAACTGGTGCTCGCTCTCGCTGGGGATCTGGGGTGCTTTCTGAGGGGTGCACAGACAGAGCCATTGTGCCCCCTGGGTCCCTATAGAATGGCGGCCCCCCCCCCACTCCCCCTGTGCTGCTCTCTCCCCGCTCCTTGGCTGGCTGGACAGGAGACTGGACAGCTCTGGTCTTTCCTGGGAAGAATCCCCATATGCAGAGCAAGATCGGGGTGACCCAGGCCCGGGGAGTGGGGGGGTGGGGGGCTGCCTGTGCCCCGAGGTGGAGGCCCGGCAGCTGAGCTGCTGAGCCCGGCACAGCCCGAGTGCCCGAGCTGCACCCACAGGAGCAGGCGCTGGCCCTGGCCCTGGCGCGGGTTCAGCTTTCCTGGGGACCTCCCAGGACAGACAGCTGTCCACTCCCTCACGCGCTCGGCCTGACCCTAGAAGGAAGCAGAGGGACACTGACAAGTGGCCTGATGTCCCCCCGTTCTGCTTGGACAAGTGAGCCCGGCTCTAGACTCCAACTTAAAGCCGGGAGCGGCTCGGGGGGGGCGGGGCGGGCTGGGGGAGGGAGGCCAGGGCCTGCAGACTCAGTGTATCTGCCACGTCGCCCCCTCTGATGGGAGCCCAAGCCCCTACTCCCCGAGACATCGCCTCTCAGCCCCTCAGGCGCCCGCTCCCACACATGGGGGGTTCGCCCCTCACTGTGCGCCTCCGTTTATCCCATTAGGTGTCCTGAGCTGTTTGTCTTTCCTGAGCAGAGCCTGTGTGTGCCCGTCCGTCCTTGGCCCCAGGGGCAAGAGCAGCCTGACCTTGAACTGCTGGGACATGCTCTCAAGCCCCAACTGCCTGCGGTGGGTCCCTGAGAGCCGTGGCCAAGCCCCCCTGATCATGTGGCTCCCCGAGAAACCTCCTTCCTTCCCTGGGGGGCTCGGTGACAGGCTGCTGGCCAAGCAGCCAGTGACATGACCTGGGCTGAGGGGCTGGCCCCGGGGTGGGCTGGGAGCAGTCAGCTCTTGAGGAAAGCCGGAAGGATTCCCATTTTACAGATTTGGAAAACGAGGCTGAGAGTTAATGAGAGAATCCCAAGATAAAGTTGCATCATGAAGCCGATGGTGCCCAGGCGGCGTGGCTCAATGGTTAAGTGTCGACCTATGAACCAGGAGGTCACGGTTCGATTCCCGGTCAAGGGCACATGCCCAGGTTGCTGGGCTCTATCCCCAGTGTGGGGCGTGCAGGAAGCAGCCGGTCCATGATAGTCTCTCATCATGGATGTTTCTATCTCTCCTTCCCTCTCTCTTCCTCTCTCAAATCAATAAAGATATAGTTTTTAAAAAAAAAAACATTAAAAAAAATGAACCCCTGTCTCCAGCCTGTTACTCTCTCCGGAGTCGTGGATGCCCAGAAGGAATGTGGGGGTGCTGGGCACAAGATGGAGGGAGGCATTTTCCTCCTAGAGCCCCCCCTCCCAAGTCAGAGTCCGCATGGACGACAGAGGCCTCCGGCCCCCCCACTTCCTTAACCAGGTTTCTGACTTCTCTCTCTTCCAGCGGCCTCCGCCTTCTCCGGGCTTGTTGTCCATTTCCTGGGCTCATTCTCATGTAACCGAGAGCTCGGGAGGGGCTGCCCTGCGCTGGCCCTGGAGCCGGAGCCAGGGAAGCTGTGGGGACAGGGACAGGGCAGCCGTTCTGGGCTGGGCTGGAGGCGACAGCTGGGCCACATGCCTGCCATTCCCCCCAGCACGCTCATCCTCTCGTTATAGGGCGCCTGGCATGCCCGGCGGGGGGCTCTGGCCTGGGGGGCCCTGGCCTGGGGTGGACGCCCTGCCGCTTTAGGGCAAGGCCACGGGGACAGGCGGCCGGTGTCAGCTTTCGGCTCCTTGCATGGCCAGGGCTCGCAGCCCGCCTTCTGATTTGTGCGTATTCTTAGGTCCCAGGGACGTCACCCGGCAGCCATGGGTGAGCCTCGGAGGGGGGGGGGGGGGGGTCCGTCCAGGTCCAGTCTGTGCAGGGAACTTGGGGGGGGGGGGGTGTCGGAGAGCAGGCCCACGGCTCCTCCAGGCACAAGGACAAAGGTGCCTCTGGTGTGTTCCGTGCCTTTTCTCGCTGCCTCTTCACTGCCCCTGAGCTCCCACCTGGGCCCCTCGTGCACCCCCGCCCAGTGGCTCCTTTCTTCTCTATTAATTAACCTCATTCAGCACGGCCGGCGTGGCTCAGGGGTTGAGGGTTGACCTAGGAACCAGGAGGTCACGGTTCGATTCCCGGTCAGGGCACAGGCCCGGGTGGTGGACTTGATCCCCAGTGTGGGGCGTGCAGGAGGCAGTCAACCCATGATTCTCTCTCATCATGGATGTTTCTCTCTCTCTCTCTTCCTCTCTGAAATCAGTACAAATATATTTTAAACAAATTACCCCAGCGCATGGCTGACAGGGGCTGCCTTGCTCTCTCTCCCTGGGAACATATGGGCATGTTTACTGGGGCAGTTACTCGACCAGGAGAGCTAATTTTGGAAACTGGAACCACACTCCCTGGAGGCCTGCCTGGGGCCAGGTGGGCTCTGTGCAGCTGAGCTGGTGGGAGGCGTGCAGGCCCCGCCCAATGGCGGTTGACAGTGACTGGGGGGAGGTGATGGAGTGACAGGCAGGCATCTGGGGCAGCTGGAGAGGTGAGCCCCCTGCTCTCTGCGGGCAGCCAGGGAGCGAGCTTGCCCCCTGCCTCCCGGAGGACTCAGGGCCAAGGCCAGGCCTGCTGAGCAGGTCTGGTGTGATTTTATTATTCTTACTTATTTTCATTATTATTATTATCATAATTTTACGAGGCAAAGAACCTGGTGAACCGTAGCCTCCAATTCCCCCCCCCCCCCCCTGCCCCCGGCTCATTCAGCTGCATGAGATGCAAAGAATGAATTGTGTCTGTGCAAAATCTAAAAAGAGCTTGGGCCTTCGGTGGTTTCGCTCAGTGGATCGAGCGTTGGCCTGTGGACTGAAGGGTCCTGGGTTCGATTTTGGACAAGGGCACCCCCCCCAAAAAAAAGAGCTGGGCCGGTCTGGCCGGTGTGGCTCAGTGGTTGACCGTCAGCCTATGAAGCAGGAGGTCAGGGTTCGATTCCTGATCAGGGCACATGCCTGGGTTGCAGGCTGAATCCCCAGTAGGGGGCGTGCAGGAGGCAGCCGATCCATGATTCTCTCTCATCATTGTTTCTATCCCTCTCTCTCCAGTCCTCTCTGAAATCAATAAAAATTAATTTTAAAATGTTTGGGGTGTAGACAGGAGTTATACTAAAACGTGAACATGGGTTAAAGCCGGAGTAACAGGTGGAGAGGAAGGGAGAGCCGCCGGTGGACGTGGGGTGTTTCCGGGAAACGCGTCCAGCGCAGGTGCGCGGTGCGGCCAGCTGGTCCCCGGACAGGGGGGCAGCTCGGACCCTCAGGGGCGCCGGGGCAGCGCCGAATCGGGGGGTACAGCGACCTGGGCCTGGTCCCCAGGGCAGCCCACCCGCCGGCGCCCTTGCGCGCCGCGCTCGGCGCTGCAGCAGCCGCCCCCACGGAGCCGGGCGGGGAGCGCGCGGGGGAGGCGTCTGCTCCGGGGACGGGGACGGAGGCGGCGTCTCAGCCGGCGGGGCTGCCGCGGCAACCGGGCCGCCATCGGCGACACCCTGCGCGGGAGGAGCGCGGGGACAGCGGGCCGCTCCGGTTGCTGCGCCACCGCGGAGGACGGGCCGGCGCGGCTGGAGGAGGTAAGCCCGCCCCGGAGGGCGCTCAGGGGCCCCGGAGGCCCTCCCCCCAGCTCCCGGGAACCCCGCTCCCGGGAACCCCGCTCCCGGCCCCGCGCTCGCGTCCACGGCTCCTCGGCCTCCTCCTCCCCCACCCTCCCCGCTCCCGCCGCCCTCGGGCCCCGCCCCGCCCGCAGTCCTGGCTCCCACGCTGCCCAGTCGCCTTCCCGGGTGACCCCCCCCCACCCCCCCGCAGCCCGGGCCGCTCCGCCCTCTCCCCACTGAGGCTCCCAGGACCTGGGTGCGGGGGAGACGCCTCGCCAGCAGGTGCCCCCAGGACCCCGCCCTCCCGGAAGCTGTCCGCCCACTCCCGCTCCCCTGTGCGCCCCGCCTCTCCTCTCCCCCCACCCCGTCCCGCCTCTCTTGTACCCCGCGCCCCTCCGCGCCTCCCCGCCCGGCATCCCCGCGCCCCCGTCTGCCCCGCGCCCCGCCCCATAGCCCCGTCTCTCTTTACCCCGCCCCGCCCCTAGCCCCGCCTCCCGCCACGCCCTATCCCCGCCTCTCTTTAACCCCCCGAGCCCGCCCCGCCCCTAGCCCCGCCCCTATTCTCATCCCGAGCCCCGCCTCCCGCCCCGCCCTATAGCCCCGTCTCTCTTTACCCCGCCCCGCCCCTAGCCCCGCCTCCCGCCACGCCCTTATCCCCGCCTCCCTTTACCGCCCCGCCCCTATTCTCACCCCGAGCCCCGCCTCCCGCCCCGCCCTATAGCCCCGCCTCTCTTTACCCCCGAGCCCCGCCTCCCTCCCATAGCCCCGCCCCTAGCCTCACCCCGAGCCCCGCCCCGCCCCCTAGTCCCGCCTCCCGCCCCGTCTGCCCGTCCGGGCGGGGCTCGGATTTAAATGTCGCGGCGGGCCCGGCGGCCGGAGGGGCAGGACGCGCCTCTGTGTCGGGTCCCGGCTTTCGCAGGCGGCGGCGGCGGCGGCGGGATCGGCGGGCCCCGAGGCCGGCGGGTGGCGGCGCCATGTCCCCGGGCCGCGGCGTGAAGAGCGAGTACATGAAGCGCTACCGGGACCCGCGCTGGGCCGAGTACGCGCCCTGCTACCGGGAGCTGCTGCACTACCGCCGCGGCCGCCGGCTGCTGGAGCAGGCGCACGCGCCCTGGCTCTGGGACGCCTGGCGCCCCGCGGGCTCCTCGGACGACTCGGGGTCCTCGGCGTCGTCGGGCGCCGGGAGCCCCGCGCCCCGGTGCGCCTCGGCCTCGCCGCCGCCGCCCGCGGAGGGGCCGGCCCGGCGGGCGCGCGGGTCCCGGGAGGAGCCGGCCGCGAAGGCCGCGGAGGCCGGGGACGCGGAGGCCGGGGACGCGGAAGCCGGGGACGCGGAGGACACGTCTGTGCCAGGTACCGGCCGGGGAGGGGGGCTGCTCGGAGGATGGAGGTGCCCCCTCTGCCCGTTGCTCGCGGCGCGAGGGGAAGGGGGAAGGAGGGACCGAGGGAAACACCGATGGGGGGCCTCCTGCACGCGCCCCGACCAGGGCCCGGGCCGGGGAGGAGCCTGCACCCGGGCTACCCGCCCTGGAACTGGAATCGAACCCGGGACCCTTTGGTCCGCAGGCCGACGCTCTACCCACTGAGCCACACCGGCCAGGACTGCTTTATCCCCTTAAGGAACGGGGCATCCGCCCCCTTAGACCAAATAAAGCAGGTGTCAACCCCCCTAATTTCCCTAATCAGGGGGCTCCAGCCAGCAGCGAGGGCCAGGGGGCCTTAGGGAGCCCGCGAACCCCCATCCGTGTATTCCTAAGCCCCCATTTTTTTTTTAAATGAGAAGAGCCCAGCTTTGGTCGGAGGCTCAAAGGCGACTCCCGGAGGCTGAGACCCACCTCGCTGTTGTGAACCCCGGGACCTGGGCCCGGGAGGAGTTTGCATTTGTTTACGCAGAGTGTGACGTCACGCGCGGGGGCGGGGCGAGGGCCTGGCGGGTGCGGGGGGGGGGGGGGGGGGTCCCCTCCGCTTCCCTTGCTCGCTTGTGCTCGCTCACAGCAGTAGCTGGGACATGGCCCCTGGGGGAGGGGGGGCGGAGAGGGGGCTGCGCCTCTGCTGTCTCAGCCCTGATCCTTCCCCTTCTTTCCTGCCCAGAGGCTGCAGAGCTGGGGACTCAGCCCGGGAGGCGGGATTTGGGGGGCCGGGGGCCGGGGGATGCTCGCAGGCGGTAAGGGCCAGGTTGAACCCCTGGGATACAGTAGCCAGCCGTGCCTCCTGCCGCCCTCTAAGGTGGTGCCTGGGTTTTAAAGAGGCTCCTCTAGCGAGAAAAAGAACTGCAGTTGACAGAGCGCAGTACCCTTCCCGCCACTGGTCTCAGAATATGTGTTTTTCTCCTTCAAGGTGCAAAACACTCAGGTAGCACCATCATTTTAAAAAATAGGTTTTTATTGATTTCAGACCGGAAGGGAGAGGGAGAGAGAGAGAGAAACGTCAATGATGAGAATCATGGATCAGCTGCCTCCTGCACGCCCCACATTGGGGATGGTGCCTGCAACTGGGGCCTGTGCCCTGACCGGGAATCGAACCGTGACCTCCTGGTTCATAGGTCGATGCTCAACCACTGAGACATGTCAGCTGGGCAGTGGGCGGTTTTATATACTAGAATGATGAGCACTCTTGAGTTTCTGTAAAACATAAACATTTAATTCTTGTTTTTACTCAAGCCACATATACACGCAGAATCATATAGTTCTACTAGAGGCCCGGTGTGGGGTCCACCGGTCCTGTCAGATGTGGGCCGATTCTGGGTGGGGCCAGCTGGGGGGGGGGTACTCAGGAGGTTGGCTGCTGGCCGCCCCTGATCAGGGTGGGAGGGCTGATGGGGCCGGATCAGCTGGTTGGCCGCAGCAGTGTGCATCATAGCGACCCGTGGTTCTGCCGTTGGGTTGCTGGGCTTTTATATATATAGATACGGCTTATTACAAAGACAGAGCCGCTCCCGCCACACACATACCAACTGCCTATTCCTTCGGGACCACTTCCGACTCCTCTGGGTTTTCCTTTGGTGTTGATTTCTGTGACTTCAAGTAGCGTTGCTTTCACTGACACGTCCTGAGTTTATTTTTGTGTGTGTGTGTGTGTTTGTCCTGAGTTTTTTAAGTTTTAAAAAAAATATATATTTTATTGATTTTTTACAGAGAGGAAGGGAGAGGGATAGAGAGTCAGAAACATCGATCTGAGTTTTTTAAGTTTTTAACATTACTTATTGGCTCTCTTCTTACTTCTGTCCTAACCCATACACATGGCCCATTGCTACACCCTCTGCATACAGGCATCTTGGTGTTTGTTCACTTCACGATGAGTATCTACACTTTTGTGCCTGTGCAAGTGTGGCTCAGAGCTGCCTCCATTGCCCTGGCTGGTGTGGCTCAGTGGATAGAGCGTCGGCCTGGGGACCAGAGAATCCCGGGTTCAATTCTAGTCAACGGCACGTACCCCGGTTGCAGGCCCCTCCCTGGCCTGGGCCCTGGTCGGGGCGCGTGCAGGAGGCAACCCATCGATGTGTCTCTCTCACGTCGATGTTTCTCTCCGTCTTTCCCTCTCTCTTTCACTCTCTCTAAAAACCAATGGAAAAATATCCTCGGGTGAGAATTAAAAAAAAAAAAAAAAGCCGCCCTACTTTGTTTGCCATGATCCCTCTTCTTTCTTTCACAATCCAGCCAGCGCGTCTGGTTCACTATCGCTCAGGCCATCTCCAGCGATCCCTCCCAGGGCCTCTGACCCACTTCCATCTGGCCCGGTGGCTGCTCTTGGTGGCGGCGGCCGGGTGGTGCCTTGGGAGGGCCCGTGGCCTCCGCCCCGGGACTCCTGGCCTTCTGGCCGGGTGGGAGCCTCGTTGTGTGGCTTCCCCGGCGTCTTCTTTCCTGGTTGAGCTCCTCCTGGTAGCTTCCTGAGAAAGGCGGTGTGAGAGGTTAGTCTTCCGAGACCTTGCATGTCGAAGGATAGTCCTCTTCTACCCTCACAGTTCAGCGAGGTGGTGGCTGGGCAGGGAATTCTGGGATGGAAGGAGTTGTCTCAGTATCTGGAGGCATCGCCGGGCGGGGGTGTAACTTGTGATGTTGCCGGCACAGTTTCGGCTCAGTCTGATCCTTGTTCTGTTGTAGTCGGCACCTCCCCTGCTTGGGAAACTGTTGGCGTCTTCTCTCTTTTAGTGGAACTAGTGTCTTGTAATTCTGGGAAGGTTTCTTGCGTTGTTCTCTCTCTCTCTCTCTCTCTCTCTCTCTCTCTCTCTCTCTCTCTCTCTGAATTACTTAGTTGGATGTTCACTTTGGTAGAGTCAAGGTCATTGTCGATAGGCATGACAGGTGATCTATCAAGGCCCCTGAGTTGGACTGCCCGTGCAGGGCTCACTGGCTCAGTGGTTGAGCGTCCACCTGTGAACCAGGAGGTCACGGTTCGATTCCCGGTCAGGGCACAGGCCCGGGTTGTGGGCTCCATCCCCAGTGTGGGGCGTGTGCGGGAGGCAGCCGGTCCATGATTCTCTCTCATCATGGATGTTTCTGTCTCTCTCTCCCTTCCTCTCTGAAATCAATTAAAAAGGTATATAAATGTTATAAAAGGGGATGTGGACAGAAGCAAGTGAAAGGGGTCAGGAAGAAGAGTATGTCTTTAAAAGGCGAAGAGATTTGGGAAGAGCAACCAGCAAATCCTCACTCGCCCCCAATTCTGGAGCCTCCAGAGCAGGGGGGACCCTTCAGACCCACGACTGGGAGGCGTGGCCTGGATGCAGAGGAGCCCTTATTTGGAGGGAAGTGTAGGCTGCCAGGGAACAAAGGCTCACAGAGGGTTTACACAGAACAGGACAACACAGCCTTTACACAGAACAGGGGGTTTGTAAACAGCGATGACAGCAGAACCACCAAAGGCCATGAGGGGAGATAGTTGTGCGTTGGAGTGTTCACCGCGGGGCGGGCAGGCCATCACACCGGTCCCCGGCTCTGCCGACAGAGGAGGGGGGGTTAGGGTAGTGGAAGGGGGGGGGGACAGGTGGCCTGTGGTCACAGGGGCATTTCTGATGCAAATGGAGGGCCAGCCCCTTAACACACGGCTCCCACGTCTCTAGCTCTTCACCCTGGGGAAGTGGGGCTGTGCACCAGGTGGGTAACCGTGGAAACCACAGCCTATTGTGATGGGCCTGTCAGGTTGAGGTCACCAGCTACCTCTTCCCAGGAGCGTGTCAGAGCCACGCGCAGCCTTGTCCAGAGTGTGGGACATCGGGAGTGATGGGAGCCGGGAGCTCGAGTTGAGTGACAGGTCGAGAACCGCTGAGTTAAAGGCACTATTCGCAACCCGGATTTTTAAAACGTCTTCCTCTTGTGTTGTCTTCTCTTAGAAAAAGCGTCGCCAGGAAAAGGCGTGAAGGAGAAACCCGAAGAGGAGATCGGAGCGGCAGGGACGGGCGCGGACCGCCCGCTCGGCGGCACCAAACCGCGCCAGCATCCCAGCGCCCTGTTCGCCAGGGGCAGCAGGAAGGCGCTCAGAAGTCCTCAGAGATCGTCCAGTAAAACGAGAGAAAAGAGGCATCCCTTCGCCCTGTACGGGTGGGGGGAGCGGCAGACGGACACGGGGAGCCAGAGAACGCACAACGTCTGTGCTTCCGCGCCCGTGCACGAGGTGTGTGCGCGTGTGTGTATGTGTGTGTGCATGTGTGTGTGTGCGTGTGTGTGTGGTGAGCGTGTGTGCATGTGTGTGTGTGTGTATGTGTGTGCGTGCATGTGTGTGCGCACAAGGTGTGCGTATGTGTGCATGTGTGCGCGCGTGTGCATGTGTGTGTATGTGTGCGCGCGTATGTGTGGTGCGTGTGTGTGCGTGTGTGTGCATGTGTGCATGTGTGTGTGGTGTGTGTGGTGAGCGTGCAGCCCACCTCTTAATTACCCCTTGGAGGGAGGGGGAGGGGGGAGGGAAGCCACAGCTGAGCTCCTTGGAGGGACAGTGCGCTGGGTCCTCCATCCTAAGTGTTTTATTATTTATTTTTATTTTTTAACTATATTTTTATTGATTTCAGAGAGGGAGGGAGAGGGAGAGAGAGAAACACCCATGATGAGAGAGAATCACTGATTGGCCGCCTCCTGTATGCCCCCCACTGGGGTTCGAGCCCGCAACCCGGGAATCCAACCGTGACCTCCTGGTTATATACATAGGTTGACGCTCAACCACTGAGCCACGCCGGCCGGGCCATCCTAATAGTTTTAAGGGCGGAGACTTTAGGGGGCCCCAGGGGGAGATCTCAGTAGAACACTCAGCAGCTTCCCAGGGGTGTCCATTCAGGCCTGTGGTGTCCATGGATGGACTGGCCGGCACCAGGGCAGGGGTCCTTCCTCCACGCACTGGCCCTGACGTCCGCCGTGGCTGGTGGCCTGGCTTCTCTGGGCCTGGAGCTGAAACACAACTGCCTGCCCCTCATTGGGTGGCCCCCCCTGTGGTCCCTGGGCTGCTCGGGGGCCGTGCAGATCTGAGGGGCTGGTATGGCACCAAAGGAAGTCCAGAACTGGGCGTCTGATGAGCCAGCAGGAGGATTCGGGGTGCCGGCTGCCTGGGGACCGGGGGTTCTGCCAGGAGGCCGGGGTGCCTGCAAGGGTTTATAGCACGGAGCCTGGTGAGGGAGTGGGTGGAGTCCAGGGGGTGTGCAGAGGGGCACACAGGGCTGGCGGCTGCCTGTCCGGATTGGCCGCGGGCGCCTGGGGAGGTCGCCAGGCCCTTCGGCTGTGCTGCCTGGTGTCCCCTCGGCTCCTTTGTCATTGGTTTGTCCGTGAGGTCGCCCTTTGCTCCTGGGAGTGGATGCGAATGGTGGGTGGTGTTTCCGCTGCTCAGAGACGGGGTGCCTCTTGCTCCCCCACCTGAGGCCTCCCTGTCCCTGTTCCACGTCCTGAGAGCGTGTCGGAGGGGAGGGCCCTCACGTGCAGAGCCACAAACCAGTGACCCAGGTTCGCATTTTGACTGCAGCCTGAAGCAAGGAATGAATGGAAGGAAGCAGAAGGAGCCCTGGCCGGTGTGGCTCAGTGGATAGAGCGTCGGTCTGCGGACTGAAGGGTCCCGGGTTCGATTCCAGTCAAGGGCACATGCCCAGGTTGCAGGCTCGGTCCCCAGTAGGGGGCTTGCAGGAGGCAGCCCATCCATGATTCTCTCTCATCATTGATGTTTCTCTCTCTCCCTCTCCCTTCGAAATAAATTAAAAAATATATTTTTAAAAAAAGCAGAAGGAGAAAGCACAGAAGGTTTGAATTCTGATTAAATGCCCTAATCACATTTTTACCGAACAGCCTTCTAAACCCTGGCAGATGGTGTGAGCTAGAGGGATATTTGAGACAACAGAGCTGGGGTTTAACAAAGATCGCCCGGTCCCTGGGGTGACGTTTAACCAGGTTTATCTGTGGCATCAAATGTCCGAGGTGGCAAAATCCCTGGAGGATTTTTTTTTTCTTTTTAACTGTTTTGCTGTAAAACATTTCAAGTCCTTTAATGGAATATGGGCCCAGGCTGAATGCTAAGCGGATCCAGTAATTTTCCAGAGCCCATTTCTAGAGACTCATGCCAATGGGCGGCTCACCATTTACGTCTGGAGGTCAGTCCAGTGGACATTTTCAGGTGCGTGGGCACGTCACGCAGGCCAGGGGGACTGACTTCTGTGCTGAGAATGGGGGGGGGGGGGGGTGCTGGGCGTGCCTCTACCCACTCCTGGCGACCTCATTGTAAATATTTAAAAAAAAAAATATGTTGTTGATTTTTAGAGAGGAAGGGAGAGGGATAGATAGAAATACCGAAGAGAGAGAAACATTGATTGGCTGCCTCCTGCCTACCCCCCAGTGGGGATCGAGCCTACAGCCCAGGCATGTGCCCTGACTGGGAACCGAACTGGGGACCTCTTCGTTGGTGGGTCCAATGATGCTCAACCACTGAGCCACACCGGCCGGGCACAGATCAGTTCCAAAGCCACTTAAGTTATCCTTGCAAATATTAAATATTTAAAATTTAAATATTAAACATTCAGATATCCTTGCAAGTCCGTTCGAAAAGCCGCTGACGTTATTTCTACTTTCCCTTTACGAACTCTCCTTAGATTCACGAGTCGGCGTTACGGGCCAAGAACAGGAGGCAGGTGGAAAAGAGGCGGCTGGTGGCTCAGAGGCAGCGGGCGCACTCGGTGGACGTGGAGAAGAGCCGGAGGGCCAAGCCGGCCGCCTCGGAGAGCCCGTGGGTCACGGAGTACATGCGATGCTACTCGGCCCGTGCGTGACGGGCGAGGCCGCTGGCTCCGCCTCCTTGAGAAGCATCAATAAAAGAACAAACTATCCAAACCGCCAACATCAGAAGGACCAGGTCGTGGGTGTGAGAAACCAGCCCCTGGTGCCAGGTTCCTTAGGGGGTTCCCTAAAGATGCTGCCCTTTGGGGGTGCCCCGGGCCCCGGCCCGGGCAGCAGGCGACCTCGAAGCCATCGACGTTTGCTTCTCGACGAAGATAACGCCCTACGTCTTTGCTCTCCCTGTGAGGGTTTCGTCTCAAAGCATCTTAATCTTTTCAGACGTCGACACCCAATGCCTTTAAAATGGCTAGAGATGCTTCATAGTTGGTTTTTTTCCCCGGGAGTTTGGGGCAAGCGGGGCCTCCTTCGTCCCGGCCTGAACAGCTTTTCCAGATTCCACGGTCGATCGATCCGTCGTCGTCGGCATCAGACTCCGGTCCTGGCGCGCAGCTGCGTGAGCCAGTGTCACGTCCACAGGAGTCTCGGCAGGAACGTGGATCCGCGTGTCACGCAGCTGGGACCTGCGTTGTGTTTCGGGTCAGCACTGCAGGTGGCTGTGATCGCGACGAGCTTCCTGGGCTCGGGACGGTCCTTTGTCCTCCTCAAGCCACTGTGTGGGCACCTGTCATTTCGCAGGTCAGATGCGTTCCAGGGTGCGGAGCGGACGCAGGCGTGTCCTGGCAGTCAGACCGTGGTGTCTTTTTGCTTTTTTATTGTGCGATTTTCCTGGAGCGTCTGGTGAGGAACCGGTCCGTGCGGCGGGCACACGCCCCGGCGGACCCCTCTCTTCTGTGACCATGACATTCAGGGCGGCCTGGAATCCCAGGGAGCAAACTGAGCCGGTCTTGCTTGCTCGTGGGGGGTGAGGGGCCGTGAGCCAGGGGCCCCCCGAACTTCTCGACTTTTCCCTCCACGGACCTCACCGATGGCCAAGCGTGACCGTGGGCACATTCAGGCTCCGGTGGGAATCCATTCCTAGCCAGCAGGTCCCATGCAGAACCGTGTGTGGGTGCACGTGGGAGGCTGTGTAGGGATGAAGGGCTCCATCTCTCAGTCCACTTGCTTTTGGGGAAGAAAGAGTGGTTTTAAGAAACCCTGGTCCCCACCCGGCGGAGGGTCTAGAGGAGGGATGGGTGCTGAATCCCGTGGGCGAGGGGAGACGGGTGCCTGGCCAGCCGGGTGCCGGGAGGGTGTGAAGGCGATGCTGGTGTTGGGTGCGAGGTGGAGCGATTCCCTGGTACTTCTCTTCTCCTCTGGGTCTTTGCAGGATGATGCTCGCTTTTTAGAACACACGTGTGTCTTATTCCACATAAAACTTCACATGATGTCGACTGACAGCGGTGTTAAGCTTTGGAAACTCCTACGGAAGGGCCAGGAGCTTTTATTTATTTTTTAAAAAAGACTTTGAAGCCGGTGTGCGGCGTTTTGAGGGGAGTCACCGGGCAGAGAGCGCTCCTGCTCAGTGAGGTGTGAATTGAACAGGAGGAGGCTCGCTGGGGTCCGGCGCGGCCCTGCGAGGGGTGCTGGTCGCTCTTGCTGTGGCCGTTAAAGCCCCGAGACCCTGCAAGGACTGGGAGGGGAATCAGTGTGGTCGGTGCGGTGTCGCTGATGGTCAAGCCACCCCCTGCTGTTTGGGTTCGGGGTTAGCCATTCCGCCCAAGTGCTTATGTTGCAACTGACAATCTTAGGGAAGAGATCCCTCCCACCCCCCCAACTCCCCACCCACACCCCAACAGACTGCCTTAGAAACCCAGCTTCCCGCCCGGCCAGTGTGGCTCAGTGGGTGAGCATCGACCTATGAACCAGAAGGTCACGGTTTGATTCCCGGTTGCAGGCTCCATCCCCTGTGTGGGGCGTGCAGGAGGCGGCCGATCCATGGTTCTCTCTCTTCATGGATGTGTCTCTCTCTCTCCCTCTCCCTTCCTCTCTGAAATTAATAAAAACATTTTTTTTTTTTTAAAGAGACCCAGCTTCCTCCAGGCTTTCAATAAGCCACACCCCTTCCTTCAGGAAACACTCTCATTTAATGAGTTTACTCCTGACAGCTCCAGGGAGATCTGGGAAAACCTAGACGGCGATACTGGCCATTTCCCGCCTTCTTCTCCTCCCCCGAGGATATTTTCCCATTAATTTTTAGAGAGAGTGGAAGGGAGAGGGAAGGACAGAGAGAAACATCGATGTGAGAGAGACACATCAATTGGTTGCTTCCTGCACATGCCCTGACCAGGGCCCGGGCCAGGGAGGAGCCTGCAACTGAGGTACGTGCCCTTGACTGGAATTAAACCCCCGTACCCTTCAGTCCACAGGCCGACGCTCTATCCACTGAGACAAACCAGCTAGGCCCACCCCCTCTTTTTTAAATAAAGGACAAATGACCAAGATTTTTAAAGTAATTTTAATGTGCATGAACAATGAGTAGATCCACACAAATGAATTGTGAGACCCCCCTCCTGTGTCCCAGTCATTAAGGTTTCAAGTTAACTTTTGAGCCTATGAAATGTTTTAAGTTGTAACGATTTGATGGTCTAGAAACAAATATGTAATCATGTTCTTTAAGTCTTGGGCGGACTTGCAAGACAAGCAGGTAGTGTAAAATCCCCTTTCATGGTGCAAAGTTTGAAACTGCTTGAGAATCCAGGGATATTTAAACGATGGAATAAAATATTGCTACATAGACTTTCAAAATGTTGGCTTTAAAAGCTCGGAATTAAAACAATTTGCCAAGTTTCTGTGTTACTGTTATTAAGAGAAGTCAAAGGCTTAAACATTGGCACTCGCTGGACCTAGGTGAATGAGAAGTAAAATGGAATTCATTCTTTTAATTTTTTTTAAAAAACCTGAAAGACGACTCTCACTTGGTACCTCTGGGTATGTGGGTGCCACCCCGCCCCGTAAAATTCCTAAGCACATAGAAACATTTTTAAAAGTTTATAAAGGAATTCTCTTAATGGCTCATCTTATAGTGGGCACTTACTTATGCCACTTTATATGTAACTAGAAGCTCAGGGCTCGAAATCGCGCAGCCCCGCCCACCCACACCGGGGTCTTTGGTCGTTACGGCGTTACAGTGTTTCGGCCAAGGCCTTTTATTAATATTAGATAGCTTTGTTACTTTTATGTTGGGTAACTCAGGTAACTAAGTCCTTTGGGAGAATGGTGGCTGTTTGGGTTATTGGAAACCATAACATCCAAAACAGAACACTGGCCCGGCCAGTGTGGCTCAGTGGTTGAACGTTGACCTGTGAACCAGGAGGTCTCTGTTCCATTCCGGGTTGCAGGCTCAATCCCCAGTAGGGGGCGTGCAGGAGGCAGCGGATCCATGATTCGCTCTCATCATGGATGTTTCTATCTCTCCCTCTCCCTTCCTCTCTGAAATCAATAAAAAATATATATTAAAAAAAACCCCAAACCACAAAACCAGAATACTGCACAATTTGTAGGTTTATTAAAAAAAAAAACCCTCTAGGGTATTTCTCTCCTTCTTTAAATTGATAATGCTCTCCTGGGCAGAGATTTTATACGTGGAGGGTTACAGTGCCTGATTCTTAAAACATTCCAAAGTATTACTGGTGAAGAGGGAGTGAGGTGAAGGCTATGTTAGAAATAAAGACTTTTCTTGTTGACGGCTTTGGTCAAAAAATTGTTTAGTGGATCATTTTACACGTCACTGGACTCGATTTAAAATGGTGCTACGGTTGCTAAAGCCCGATTCTGCGTTGGTTGGGGACCAAACTGCTAACTCAGAAGGTCCTTGCGGTCATGTTGCGACCGTTGGATATTTTAAAAGTGGCCCCGGAAAATGTGAGCCGGCCACTTCAGGATGTTAGCATGAGAAGTGGGTGTTTGTGCAATCGGAGGAAGTGGGGGTTCTTGGGGGGCAGGGTGTGTGCGCTTCATAGCGAATTCTGTGCCAGGAGCTGCGTGTAGATTTCCGGCCCAATCTGTCCCCGCCAGCCCGCTAGTATGAGGTGGGAACACCCGGATGAAGGTGTTCCTTCAGGCAGGACACCTGAAGGAAGACATTAGGAGCTTCTTTTTGGATTAAAAATAATAATAATAATTAGCAGAACTCCCCGTGTGGTAAGTTCAGTGTGAGCACTGAGTTCAGTACCATTCCGCGGGGACAGCGCCCGGGCGCTTACCATCTCACCGCTCAGGCCCTGGGGGTGGGGCTGCCTTTTCTAAGATCCATGTATTGCTTTTTGCTTCTATTTAATATCGCAGTGACTTGGAAAAAAATGTGAATAAAGTGAGTGACTGTGACCCGCTGGAACTTCTGCTTTGTGGGGACGGATTCTGGTGAGCACGTCCGCGGTTGAAGAACGCGGGCGGTCACATTGACGCCTCGATAGGTGTTTCACCAGAGAAAGGTTTAGCAGGATGCGTTCCATACTTTCTACGGGTGTTGAGTCGAACTATCCGTGGCTCAGTGGTTGAGCGTCGATCTATGAACCAGGAGGTCACGGTTCGATTCCCGGACATGTTGCAGGCTCGATCCCTCGTGTGGGGCGTGCAGGAGGCAGCCAATCCATGATTCTCTCTCATCATGGATGTTTCTCTCTCTCTCCCTCTCCCTTCCTCTCTGAAACCAATCAACATATATTTTAAAAAGTATTGATTAATTAAAAAATCTTCTTTAAAAAATGGCTTGGTATCTCCTAGCCTGAATACAGTGCAGAAGTGACCTCAGAGGTGCCGGGTTGTGGCAGCTCACCCCGTGGCTGCCAAGGGGAGCCTGCAGGAGCCCGGGTCCGAGGCAGGAACTTCCTTCACTGAAGAGGGTGAGGCTGAGCCATGTGATTTTTTTTTTTCTCTGAAGGACATGGCTCAGAGACAAAAGTGGGCATTTTGGGGCTGAAGGCCCAGTAATGGGGAGTCTCAAGGAACCAGCAAGAAGTGGAGAGAGAGCAGAGAGGGACGAGCTCAGGAAAGTAGCTCCACCAAGTTTATCTGTGAACCCAGGTTTGCCCCTGCCCCGCTCACCTGCTCACACCTGTCACCCGTGGAGCTGGTCCTAATTAGCATAGCAGACCCAGGAGGCCTGAGCTGGCGTCTGGGCTGACCCCCTGGGGGACAGCTGGGACTGATCTCAATGGCACTGGGCTTTGAAAGCTGAACTGACATGGGAACCAACACCATAGAACTTGTGGCCCAAACCCGATGGCAGAAACCGCCCGAGCAAGCGGAGTGAACGGGAGACATCCCAGCCCATCCCAGGACCATCGCAAACGGTTGAAAACCAAAGGGCATGTGAACACAACTAGAGGAAAAGGAAAGATTACCTACAGTGAAACGATATTTCAAACGACAGTGGGTTTGTATAGCTAAGGAGGCCAGGAGGACGTGGCACATGCAAAGTGCTGAAAGCAAGTAACTGTCAACTCAGAATTCTATACCCAGTGAAACGTCCCTCAGGAACCCGACCAGGTAAAGGAAACGTGGAGAACTGACAGCCAGATGAGCTGCTTTAAAGGAATAGCTGAGGATGTTCTTTTAAAAATTTTTATTTTATTGGTTTCAGAGAGGAAGGGAGAGGGAGAGATGGAAACATCAATGATGAGAATCATTGATCGGCTGGGGATCAAGCTGGCAACCCTGGCAGGTGCCCTGACCGGGAATCGAACCCTGATCTCCTGGTTCATTGGTCAACACTCAACCACTGAGCCAAGCCGGCCGGGCAAGGATGCCATTTAGACAAAAGAGAGAGAATACCAGGAGGAAGCCTGGAACCCTGGGAATGAAGAAAGAGCAGTAGATACAGTGTTTGGTCGCTTGCTCTCCATTCCTGCAACAGCCCTTTCCAACACACCTGTGTATGCTAATGAGGTGATGCGTGGATAGCACCTGAGGATGGGGCTGGAAGCCTGGGAGCCAGCCTGTGATTGGAGGATGGGCTTTCATTCCTGCCCTCCCACTTCCGGGGCGGGAACAGGGGCTGGAGGTTGGTGTTGGGCAGGAGCTGGGTGGTAGACACAGCGGAGGTTGGGGAGCGGGGTGCCCTGGAGAGGGGCGCGGAGGCTCTGCGCTTGCCCACACCTTGCCCTGCACATCTCCTCGCTGCCTGACGATTCCTGAGCTCCTGCCTCTTAGAATAAGCCATCAATCCGGTAAGTGACCCGTTTTCCTGATTTCCCGGAGGCATGGAATGTATTAGTTTTCTTTTAAAATCTAGAGAAAACAAGGAACAAACATAAACGACATTCCCACTCTCCCTATGACCTCCCCCACCCTCCTGAAGATTCCAAACTGGTGATTCTCAAGCCAGACTGGGCCCGGAGGTGGGGGTGGGGGTGGGAGCAGGCTGCACCTGGCCCGGTCTTGAACCTGGCTGGGAGGGCGCTGTGAATATTACTGTATTTCAAGTGCTGAGCTTTTGGGGTAGGAAGGTATAAAAACCCTGAAATTTCACTAAAAAGACTGACCCTTTCCCCCTGGCCGGGTGCCTCCGTGGGTGGGGGCTTTGTACCTTAGGCCAGAAGGTTGCGGGTTCAGTCCCAGGTGGGGCATGTACGGGAGGCAACCGGTCGATGTTTCTCTCGCATTGCTCTCCCCCTTCTCTCTCTCTTTCCTTTCCTCTCTCTAAAATCAGTAAGAAAATCCTTGAATGAGGAGTAAATAAATAAAATAGCCGAATTTGCATATATAAAAAAGGACTCAGGTTTTCGAAGGAGTAACATGTTAACAAGCCTGTGAAGCCGACAGTGAAAGCAGCTGAAGCCCATAGGTCTTTCCCGCAGGACCTGGGCCCTGGCTAAGTAGGCCAGGCTGCTGCTCCCCACGCCTTCCGAGGAGGGCACCCCCCGCCCCACTTTCCTGATGTCCCAGGGGTTCCCGTGCGGCTGCTTCATAACCACGGTGCTCCAAGCCCGTGCGGCTGCTGCTTATAGAATAAACGGCTTCCTTTTTAAAAATATATGCTTATTGATTTCAGAAAGAGGAAGGGAGAGATAGAGACATCAGTGATGAGAGAGAACCAGGGATCGGCTGCCTCCTGCACGCCCCCCACTAGGGATGGAGCCTGCAACCTGGGCCTGTGCCCTGACTGGGAATGGAACCGTGACCTCCTGGTTCACAGGTCTACACTCAACCACCGAGCCACGCCGCTCTAGCTCAGTGGTTCTCAACCTTCTG
The DNA here is from genome assembly GCF_028538775.1 of Myotis yumanensis. Lineage (NCBI taxonomy): Eukaryota > Metazoa > Chordata > Mammalia > Chiroptera > Vespertilionidae > Myotis > Myotis yumanensis. The sequence continues at coordinate 3,203,234 of NW_027223773.1, read as the reverse complement.
GCCCTTTAAATAACAGTTCCTCATGTTGTGACCCAACCATAAAATTATTTTCGTTGCTGCTTCATCACTGTCATGTTGCTACTGTGATGAATCGTCACGTAAATATCTGATCTGCAGGATGGTCTTAGGCGACCCCTGTGAAAGGGTCGTTCGACCGCCAAAGGGGTCTCGACCCACAGGTTGAGAACCGCTGCGAGCTGCACCCAAGGAGGGGGTGTGGGAATGCAGATTATGGCCAGGTGGTCAGCACAGGGAACCACCTGGACGCTTGTGGTTGGCCCCTGACGTTGTGCCCTGTGGGGCAGACTAAGCCCTCAACCTGTGGGGTCCGATACTGCCCCCAGGTGGACAGCGTGGGAACTGAATCATTGCAGGACACGCCCCTGGTGTCAGGAGCCAGGATTGGCTGGTGGTGCCAGGGAGCCCTGTACTGGCCAATTTCCTCAGCTCCCCTCCCTCCCCTCAATGCTTTCCCTGGGAACTACCAGGGGCTGGAATCCAGCAACTTTTATTGGTCAAAGGATGTGGAAGGCATCAGCAGTACCTATGGTTTCGCTAACAGACTCGTTTATAAACCAGCCTCCCACTTCTCTTTAAAAACTCCTGCCTGTGAACGAAGGACGAGGGGCATGGACAGGCTCCTGGGCCGTGCGAGCAGCTGTGCACAGGCGCAGCCGGCACACGACCAGGATGAGGCACTGGCCCGGGAGCCCCGTCTGAGAACCGGCTTCCTGCTCTAACTTTCCAGAGTGAAATACTCAGGCTTTTTAAACGCAAAAGGAAAAGAGCTAAGACGGATGTTTCATGCCATTACCTCCCAGGGCGGTACTGCCGCTCGCTCGCTGTCGAACAAAACCAGACAGCAAAGCAGCCGCAGCTGCGGGTGGCGTGGACTCAGCTGGACCTAGAGAGGCCAGTGGAAGAGCACATCCGAGCGAAGATGCCTTTCCCTTCCCAGCTGCGGGTCGTGCTGTGTGTCAGCGGGAAAGAAAGGTTCTATTTATATGTGTTTTTCATTGACGTTTTAAAATATTAGAACGAGTCCTTCCAATACCACATACATCGTCAACCTCATGTGAGTTAACCGCGTGTGGACTTAATGACTGAGGCTTGAAGGATTCAGCAGCACCGCACGGAGTGTCTCAGTGGCATCCCTTTAATATCGACTCCATTGAGTGGCTTCCTTAGAAGGAACACGGGACAGTAACAGGCTTGGAAAGCGGCAGTGAGGCCTGAGCCCTGAGTCCCCGCGCAGCACAGCAGCCAGGAGTGGCTTCCGGCAGGAGGACCAGGGGCCCGGCGTGGGCAGGTGTGCGGCCCAGGGGCCACTGTCCATCACCCTCGCTGAGCAGGAGTTTGGTGAAGGCCCGGGGCCTGGGTGGGCCACAGGGCCCAGAACAGCAGGGACCCGGCCTCCCTCCTGAGTGGACCCGGATGGAGATGCTTTCAAATCAACAGAGTGCGGGACAGTCAGGTTCGGAGGAAAACTCCACTTGGACTTTATTTTGGTACGTGAGCAACTACTGGGCAGCGTTCCCAGCGAGGCCCCTCGACGCCCCGTGGGCGGCGGCAAATGGAATGAACCGCGCTGCCTTGGCCACTGCCGCCGAGTCGAGCAGGTCACGAACATCACCCACCGTGCGACACAGCCAGCGCGATGGGCAAGGCGCGCTCACACCAGCAGGCTTTCGTTCATATGATTACAAAAAATAAAATATTGGACCGCCGTTAGTGTAACATTCTATTATATCATACATGAGATACCATGCTGTAGGGACACGGGCTCGAGTATATACAGTACACAGCCAGGATTAACCCCAGGGGAAGGGCAACATGGTTCAGGACAGTTTACATACATGTACACATCAGTGGCATTGTCCATGGAATTCGGTTTACCACGTGGTTTGCTGTGCACATTTACAGGCTTACATACACCCAATCATTTCTTTTTTTTTCCGCACAAAGATCTACTTCTGCATAAAGTAGAAAAGGATGGTGGTAAAAAAAAACTTCTTCAAGCTCCAACAACTGTTTCCCAAATACCACTGTTCGAACACCTAAAAATATGAAGAACAATTTAGAAATATGCATAACTGTCAATGTACAAACAAGCAGTTTAAAACCCTAAAGGGAGTAGTGAATACTTCCAACTTTTATTTAAATGTACGCCCATTAGATAATGTTGACTATATGTAAAAAGTCCACTGTGGTAAATGGGAAAAAAGAAGACGTTTTAAAGTTTAAATCTTGCTGGCTAGTTGGCTCAGTGCTTGAGCGGTGATTTATGAACCAGGAGGTCAAGTTCAATTCCCGGTCAGGGCACATGCCCGAGTTGGGGGCTTGATCCCCAGTGGGGGGTGTGTAGGAGGCAGCCCATCGATGATTTTCTCATTACTGATGTTTCTCTCCCTCTCTTCCTCTCCCTTCCTCTCTGAAATCTATAAAACATATTTTACAAAGTTAAAGTCTCCACTTGCGAATTTGACAAATGAGCCTCCTCTTTTAGCAACAGGAACATTCATTTAGACTTTAATTCACCCCAGAAAGCCGCCTCACCGACCTGAAGGCAGAAGACTGATCCTCCCAGCAACTCCCGCCCCCTCCTTCGCTCCTGAGCAAGCGCCTCAGGATGGCCCAGACTGAGAGGGGTACGTGGTTCTTTTTATGCACTGTTGGATTTCATTTGCTAATTTTTTTTTTTTTTGAGGATTTGTGCATCTATGTTTGAGATATTGGTCTGTCGTTTTCTTGTAATGTCTTTGGTTTAGGAATGAGGGCAATGCTGGCTGCATAGAACGATATAAGGAGCATTTCCTCTGCATATGCCCTAAGAAAGAGATTGTAGAAAATCTGTGTAATTTCTCCCTTAAATGTTCGGTAGAATTCACCAGTTACCCCATCTGGGCCCGATGCTTTCTGTTTTGGAAGGTTTTAATCATTGGCTCAATTTCTTTGATAGATATATTAGTAGGCCTATTCTAATTGTTTCTTCTTGTGTGAGTTTTGACAAATTGCGTCTTTCAAGGAATTGGTCTATTTCATCTAGGTCATCAATTTTATGGATGTAGAGGTGTTCAGAGTTTTCCTTTTAATGTCCATAGGGTCTTCTTAGTGATGTTCTTTTTTCACTTTTGATATTTGTAATTTGTGATCTTTTTTTCTTAGCTTGGTTAGAAGCTTACTGATTTTATTAATCTTTTAGCTTTGGTTTTGTTGATTTTTCTCTACTGATTTTAGTTTTAATTTCATCAATTTCTGTTCTAATTCTTATTTCTTCTGCCTGCTTTGGATTTAATTTGCTCTTTTTTCCTCCTTTTCTCTGTGTACACATAGGGGACTGTATGTAGGTTTTCTTTTCCAATATATGCATTCAATGCTATATATTTCCCTCTAAGCACTGCTTTTGCTGCATCCCCCCAATTTTTATGTTATGTTTTGATTTTCATTTGGGTTAAAAAATTTTTTTGCTTAAAATATTTTAAAAATTCTCGAGATTTCTTTTTTAACACGAGTCATTCAGGAGCATGTTGTTTAATTTCCATGTATTTTGGATTTCCCAGTTACCCTTCTGTTTATTCCCTGGGTCTGAGAATAGACACTGTGTGGTTTGTTTTCTTTTAAATATGTTAATGTGAGTTTTGTAGCCCAGAATGTAGTCTGTTTTGGTGAATGTCCCACGTGAGCCTGAGAAGAGTGAGTATTCCACTCCTGAGAATACCTAACACTTAATGATGTAGCTGCAAAAGGCATGTAACAGTCCCTGCGTGAAGCACGTATGGAAGGCCAGGCAGTGAACAGAGTGCGGGGGGGATGGGGGGGGGCCGATAGGGGGCCCAGCAGGGACCCTGACGGGGGCACCTACCTCTGCCCTCCAGCCGCGTCTAGCAGCCGCACTCCTGAGCGCCCGGGCCCTGTGAGCGGCGCGGTGAGCGCAGCTGCCTCAAGGCCGCGTCTCCGTACTGGATGCCGGAGCCCATCCTTTCTGGGTCCAGCTCACCTGAGGAACAAGCAAGTCTTTTAAAAAAGGTCTTTGTTTCTGTGATCCCCAAATATATTCAGGAACAAACATCTATCATGCACACACACCCCTGTTTCTCATAAAGAGGAAAACATAGATACATGCAAGTTTCCTTGCACAGGCACAAAGGTCTGAAGGGCACAGAGAACTGGTAACAATGGCTGACTTCAGACGGCAGGGACGGGCGGGCAGCAGGGGGAGGGGGCCTGTCACTGTACCCTTTCTTTGTAGTTGAATTAGGAATCCATGTGACTATATGATGCATACAAAGGTAAGTTAATGTAAAATTAAACTACAAAGACAACCCTTTTCACCCATCAGGCCGGTAAAATGACACCAAGTGTGACCACACCCCCAGGCGGGGCTCAGTGGAAGGAGCCTCTCATTCATGGCCTGTGGTGGGGAGGGAGGGCAGGCTGCTGCAGCCCCGACAGGAGGTGGCGGCCTTTACCTACATTCCAGAAGCTGGGGGTCCCTGACCAGCAAGTCCCCCCGGGAACTGATCCTACACAGACATTCACACGCGTGAAATGACTGATAAAAGGTTATTCACACGTTATTTGTAGCAACGACCCACATGCCCAAGGAGCCCGGCCCAGTGAAGGTTACCTGATTCGATTTTGTTAAGGATTTTCCTTGCGCACTGAACAAAGGCCTCTTCCACATTCTCCCCCGTCAGGGCACTCGTTTCCAAAAACATCAGTTCTAAAAGGGACAGGAGACAAAATGCACACCCATGTTTAGGAGACGATCAGAATTCCCCAATTCCTAAGAGCCTGTTTAGTATTGCCCTCGAGTAGCAGGTGGACTGTCATTTATTACTTAAAACCATGTAGCTCTGTAAATATAAAACCAGTAAGTGTCAATATCCATTTTTAAATGTTAGAAGCAGCCTGCCCTTTTCTGAGAAGCACTGGCATCTGGTACCAGCACCTCCATCTGTGGGCGAGAAGGAGCAAGCCAATGCGAGGTGAGGGCCCAGGCTGGCTGCGCATACAGATATGTAACAATGAGCTTTACGTCACCCCCAGATATAACGTGCAAGTGTTTACGTTTTGGGGTGGGGGGCTACACTGCAGCTTGTCATTCTGACCATGAGGAGGGCTTCCGAGAGTTCCCACTTCTGCACAGAGCGACCCAAGCTCCTGCAGAACCTCAGCCTCTGGGACCACAGTTCCCCACGTGGGAAAGGAGGTGCCTTTAGATGACACCTAACCCCCCTGAGCCTCCACTTCTGAGCTCTGTATTCCTAACCAGCCTCTTTATGAGCTCATGGTGGCTGATGTTCGTTCGTTCTTTCTTTCATCTATCTATCATGTATCTATCTTTTTAAAATCCTCACATGAGTATGTTTTTTCCATGGCTTTTCAGACAGAGTGGAAGGGAGGGAGGGAGGAAGAGAGAGAAACATGGATGTGATCTGATACACCATCTTAGTGTCAAACTACATCAAAAACATGACATCATCTGACTAGAGCCTTTAAGAATTTTGTTATCCATTTTACTTTAAACCAAGACCTGTAACATGTAAAGATCCTAGCTTGAAAGTCATCACAGAACGTTAACACCTTTGCTTTTATCATCACAGTAACTGTACGGGCAGACGAAATACTGTGAAAATAGCCTAAATGTCTCAGTCTGCAGCCAACAACTGGAAGACCTACTTTTCCTAAATATAGTTCAACCTTAAAACCCCAGGAGCCATTTTACGCTGAAAGCAATGCTATGACCCCCACACCTGCCATCAGAGCAGCGGTCAAAGGTCACTTGCCATTTTCTTGAGCGAATCTGGAGGCTTCCAAAAAAGTCACTTCCCGGTCTGCGTCCAGGTCCTTCTTGTTCCCGCAGAGGATGATGACGATGTTCTGGCTGGCGAGCATTCTGGCATCTGTTAACCAATTAGTAAGCGCATTGTAGGTTTCTCGGCTGCATAACATAAGATTGTGAGAATAATACATGTATTTTATACAACCAGCAACTCTTCCCGCTCGTTCACACACTCACACTGCACCAGCCATGCCAGGGGCGCGCCAGCCCCTCTAGGCAACCAGACAGCCCACCGGCCCGTGCACACCACACCCACAGGGTTCGCTCGGCTGCTCTCTGTTGCCCCGTGAAGGTGCAAAAGGAGAAGTCCCTGCGTCCATCCTTCATTCTGCAAACACTGACTGAGCTCCTGGCACTCCCTTGCTGCAGGTCACGGCGGGGCTTTGCTGATAGGCGGCCACGGTGATTCTGTACAAGGACGCCTCTCCTGGCACCTGTGATGGCCTCAGCCTTCACGCTTCGGCCGCCAGCTGCGCCTGTCGCACTGGTGAGTGGGGTGGGTCAGGCCGGAGCTGCGCACCTTTGTCAGAGCGCCTCATTCCCACACACAGGCAGGCATGTGCCCTTAGAGCAGCGCCCTCTAGTGGGAAAGTTCCCACCCAGAAAGACCCAGCGGGGAGCGTGGTGCCGGGTGTCTGAGGCCGCCCCGGCCATTAGGGTTTCTGCAGGAGGCGAGTTCCAGCACCTGCACCACGTGGCTCCTGAGCACGTGAAATGGTGCGAGTGAGACCTAGGAGCCGACTTGTGAATGTCCTTTCATTGTGACATGGGATGACAGATACACATAGGACAGTGCAGGCTGGGATCCCTATGACGTGCCGGAGCTTTGCATTAACTCACTGAGCTGCCCGGTAACCCCATGAGGACCACACCATCACCCCGTGTGACAGACAAGGAAGCTGGGGCACCTCGCCTGAGGACGCCACACGTGACCAGAACGGGACTAGCTGCCAGGCGACGGGAGCCACAGCCTGTGCCCTCAACCTCGGTCAATGTCAAGTGTTGCAATAGCCCTGGCCGGTCTGGCTCAGTAGATAGAGCGTCAGCCTGCCTACTGAAGGGTCCCAGGTTCAATTCTGGTCAAGAGCTGGGGTTGTGGGCTTGACCCCCAGTAGGAGGCGTGCAAGAGGCAGCGATCAATGATTCTCTCATCATGGATGTTTCTCTCTCTCCTTTCCTCTCTAAAGTCAATAAAAATATGAAAAAACGTATTGTTAACAGTTTACTCAGGTGAGGCTGCCCTTCGAGAACCTTCAGGGACGTGTCAAAGCATCGTGTTAACAAACACGGAGATGCTCCTCTGACCTGACCAACATGCTCCTTTACGGGTGCAGTCCTGGCAGGACTGCTCAGAGCCTCCGAGGCTCCAAAGGAAAGGGCGAGGGCTCCCCGACTCCCAGCCCCACAGCTGCGGGGCAAGCCTGGGCGCAGGTGCGCCTGGACCGGGCGGCCGCCTCTCCCCGGGGTGGGCTGCGTTACCTGGTGATGTCGTAGACGAGCAGGGCCCCGGCGGCGCCTCTGTAGTAGCTCCTGGTCACGGACCTGAAAGAGGCACACGCGCTCACTTTGACCACCGAGAGCCGGGCCACTGAGCACCATGTTCCTGCTCAGAAGCACCCGCTGGGCCTGGCAAACAGCCAGGCGCCGCTTTAAGAGACACGATTCAGAATCTGAACATATGAGCAGCTGTTCTTGTCTAATCAGGTCACAGGGACGACGGGGGTGGGGACACTGGCTGGGACAAGTCGTTCTCTAAGAGGTGCACTGCCTCCAGACAGACTTCAATGGACCCTTTAGGTAATGGACGCTGTACCCGGCCAGCGAGGCTCAGTGGCTGAGCATTGACCTAGGAACCAGGAGGTCACGGTTCGGTTCCCGGTCAGGGCACAGGCCCGGGTTGCGGGCTCCATCCCCAATGCGGGGTGTGCAGGAAGCAGCCCAGAAACTGACTTTCTGCTTGTTTCTTAAAGCTTCTGAGGTGAAGTCCCTAATATCTGAGCACAGGGCTGGGGGGCCGCACAGGTTAGGAGAACATAGTCATTGACCATTTCTAACGAAATCTTCAAATAGTTTCATCACGTTAGAGAGAGCTACCTGAATCGCTCCTGGCCGGCTGTATCCCATATCTGCAACTTCACGTATTTACCACCAACATTTATTATCTTTGAACCAAATTCCACTCCTATGGTATGATTGGAGTCATCTTTGACTGGAAAAGAAAAAGAACAAGACATTTCATTCTAGAACATTAGGAAGCAGGCTGACAGATGTAAGCAAGCGGCACGGAGGTCAAGGCTTAACCAATGGAGAATGCCATTCACGCATTCATTTCAACGGTCGGCTGGTGAGCACGCACTGTTTGAAACACAACGCACAGTCCCTGTTCTCAGAGACAACACAGTGCTTTCTCAAACCCCTACGACAAACCAGACATTCACAGCCTAAGCGCGAGCCGAATGCGGCCGGGTGCCCGGTTCCCGCTGAGCTCACACCGGAGGCTGCACTACATCCCCGGGGCCGCCTTCAAGGACCCACTGCCCAGGACAGACCTGCGACTCGGCCAATAATGAGGGAGGGAGGGTTTCAGCTATTTGACTGGTAAACATTCTAAAGAAATAAGAGGCAATAAAAAGCCCCCCAAAGAAACTTAATGGAGACCAAAGATTAGGGGGAAAAAAGATAAGAGTAAACAAAACAAATCAAAAAGCAGCCCCCAAAACAGAACTCTGCGCAGTGCAGCTGTGAGCTTCCAGGGGCGTGTGCTGTGCGGCAGTGTTCTGGGATGGACTGTAGGCGCAGCCCACACCATGGGCCTGGACGGCAGGGGAGCAGGCAGACAAGCAGTTTGCTAACCCCACCCGCAACGAGCTGCCTGCAGAACGTGTGGTGCTGAAGGACAAGGTAAACGTGCCCCTGGCTACCAGGCCACCGACCAGCTTCTCTTCACACTGCAAGACAAAGGTCACTGCACAGAAGCCCGGGACCCAGGTGACAGCTGAGCTTGGTCTCCTGCAGGCGGGGGTCAAGGTCAACACGGACTCCCTTCCGGTCTCACGCTCAGGCGGTGCAGAGCTAGCGTGGACCTCCGTTAGAAGCAAGCTACCAGCACACCTCGGAGTCAGAGCCTTTAAGGGGTGATGACTGAAGGCCAAGGGCGTCCTGCTTCACCGTGGCCACAGGAAGGCGGTGGAAGCGGACCGTCATTCTCGCAGGCCATGCTGACAGCCATCGTCAGGAGGTAGGGGGCGACCATCGGGGGAGGGAGAGGGGCCGGGCAGGCTGGCACCTGCCCCAAGGTCCTCTGGGTATTTGTTCTGAGACGGTACGATGCTGTCTCAGCAACTGGTAAGGAAACACGGACCAAGCGCCCAGTGCTCATCAGTAACCTGGTCCGTGACTCACACCCGGAGCCACGCCACTCAACAGAGGTCCCGACCGACTCTCGGTGTATGGCAATGAAGGCACAGAAGCCATTGCTAGAGTTTTATCCATCCTTGAAGCTCCTGGCCACGACACCCATGCTGCCTCTCTCCCTCCATTCTACCCCTCACCCGAGGGATCTCATGCGAGGTGGGCAAAGGCCGGTGACAGTTGTTCGTATGGAAATAATACATTAATAAGCGATAATACAAGAATAAAACTGGTTCCCACACTCACAACTGTAAATGAATAAAACTGAAATGCTAACATGATAAAAAGTCAGTCATATTACAGAGAGTTCAATAACAAACTTTTAACATTATTTTCAAGTATTTTAAACTATGACTGCTTTCCTGAAAATACATTCAGAAGTTGGGCTCTGCACTAGCAGAGCAGGAGATGCGCCTGGAAGACATGTGTGGACATTGAGGCTCAAGGTCACTTACATTTTTTTTCAATAAACTGATGAAGCAGGCACGACTTGCCAGTTCCTGCATTTCCGATAACCAGGAATTTAAACAGGAAATCTGAAAAACAAAGACCGTGAAAAAAAACCTTAAAACAAGTGTTATAAATTTAAAAATATAAATATATTTTTTCTTGATTTCAGAGAGGAAGGGAGAGGGAGAGAGAAACATCAATGATGAGAGAGAATCATGGATCGGCTGCCTCCTGCACGTCCCACACTGGGGATCGAGCCAGCAACCCACGCATGTGCCCTGACTGGGAATCGAACTGTGACCTCCTGGTTCATAGGTCAATGCTCAACTGCTGAGCCAGGCCGGGCCACTGTTCTTTGTTTCTTCTTTAGACAGAGGAATGCATTTAACTGGGGGTGTTATTTTCCATAACATGGAAATAAAGGGCTTCCAGATGGGAATGAGTTAGCCTGACGCAGCATCGGCGGCCTGCACTGCCGTGGTGACCCATTTTGCCTTTCCTGTTGGCAAAAAACCTGAGTTCTGCTTAGCCTGGGGCTGCAGCACCAACCCCGCTCCCACCCCACTGTGACCCCAACCCGCGTGGCCCTACTCCGGCTCACTGTGGCCCTGCTCTCTATGCCCGCCTCCCTCCCTCCGACACCCCACTCCCTTTCCAGAACCAAACCAAGCCCTCTCTAGCTGCCTCCCCCCTCCCCCGGTGGAGCCCAAACAGTCTATTTCTCTGTGATGCTTAGCTATGACTTGTTTCTTCAGACTATATCATCACTCAAAGATGAAGTCTATTCCACCCCAAATGATTTTCAAGTGATGATAGGCAACTAGAATTATAGAATGGTGCCATTAGAATTGTTAGCATTTAAAGGTACCAACAGTTTTATGCTTTTCGTTGCATTTTAAAAGCAGGCCACCCCATGCTCATAGCAGCATTATTCACAGTAGCCACAAGAAGGCAGCAACGCAAGTAGCCATCGAGGGCTAAATAAACAAAATATGGTCTGTGCACACAAGGCAATATGACTCAGCCTGACAAAGGAAAGACATTCTGCACATGCACATGCATGAATCTGGAGGACATCATGCTAAGTGGGGTAAGCCAGTCCACTTCCATGAGGGACCTAGAGGTCATCGCACTCCTAGGGACAGAGGCAGGAGGGGCTGCCAGGGCTGGGAGGGGAGATGGGGGGTCAGTGTGCAATGGTAGGAGGATCCGTTGGGAAAGGAGAACATTCTGGAGGCAGTCACTGCAGGCGACCTCTCCCTCCCAGAGCAGAGCAGACTGAAAGCATCCAGCAGGCGTGTGAGCTGCAGGCAGGAGGCATCAGCCTGACAGCAGGAACCGGGCGGGGCGGGGCGGGTGTGTGCAACCTCGGATGCGGGTCTTCAAGGAAAGGCAGGCCCATCTGGTTCACGAGATGACCTTTGACCCCTGCCTTCCCAGCTGCTCCCACAGGCTTTTGCTTTTAAGGATTCAAAGGTCAGACCGGAAGCAAGGGCGGACGGCCTTGGCTGCAGGGACCGTGGCCTCAGCTGGGCAGCTTCCCTGGTTTCTGGCTCAGGGCAGCCGGTGTGTGATACCAGCCACTGAGATAAGAAACACCAAAGGTCTGAGGAGGAATCCGTGCGGCAAAACGACGACATGTTCAGAGAGATGATGCTTAAATACCCATGAGCCAGCACGGCGGGGACTCGGGGAGGCAGTTCTTATCAGGGCCGACTCTGAACAGAGAAGCTAAGACAAAGGTGCAGTGTCCTGCCCGGCCGGTGTGGCTCAGGGGTTGGGCATCAACCTGGGAACCAAGAGGCCCCAGTTGATTCCTGGTCAGGGCACATGCCCGAGTGGTGGGCTCGATCCCCAGACCCTCCCCATCACCCCCTGAAAGGCAGGTCAAGGGCTTGCAGAGTTAGTGAAGGTTAGAGCTGCTGATGGAGCATGTCAGGGAGGAGGTGGGGGGACAGCAAGACGAGGAGCCAGGTGACCCTGCCGAATAAGGAGTGACCAGGTCACCAGTGAACGCAGTGAGGGGTTAGCAGAGCACAGGACGTAAGATGACCTGGACTTCATATGACAAATGTTTGGTGTCCGGGCTGGGGGGATGGAGCAGCAGCCTCGGTGACAGGTTGGCCTAGGAGGGACGGAAGGTGTGGGCAGCAGGAGAGCAGGTGACCGAGGAGGCAGGTAGAATAAGAGGGGAAGGGAGGGGCAAAGACTGCAGAGTTAGTGGAGCGTACTATTTATGTTTGATCATATAGAGTCCATTAGTCAGAGGCTGGTAAGTAAGCCTGGCTTTAGAACTAGGGGTGCTCATTTAACAAATATTTACTTCACTACCAAATGCCAGGCATTTGAATGTTTGCTGGTCACGGATTCGATCACCTGATACACCTGTCAGCACAGGAACGCGTCAGCGCCGGGGCCCCAGGCCATGTCTGGGCTCAGCACAGTCCCCACAGGGGCGCCCAAAGCCCGTCTTTTCCATCTGTCACCTCTATGGCTGACCACCGCCATCTGATCATCAGTTTCTCTCTCCAGGTACCAGGCCATCCTCAGCCAGGCGGCAGCGGCCCCCAGCTCCCGAAGCCCAGCCTGTGAACTGACCAGGCGCACCACTTCCTGAAAGGACGCCCGTCCACCCTCTAAGATGGATGATGCTGTCTGCGAATGAGGCCTTCCTCCCAGTCGCACTGATGTGGTGACGATGGGGAAGGCTGTGACTCCCACCACAGGAAAGGGGTCCACTAAGTCTTCGAGGTTCCTGTGCACCTGGCCTCTGGACCCTGTTCTGTACCCGAGAGGGAAGTCCATCACCCCTCACACGGAATCACACAGGGCTCCTGGGTTCCCTGAAGCTGTGTTTGGGAACCACACACACACAGCGCGATGGACAGAAAGCCGCCTCAACACACCCCACCCCAACCCCCCACCCCCGCCGGCTCTCAGAGAGCGGATGATCTGGTCTTCAAGGAAAGATGGGCTTTGTCCCAGCCGGGAGTTGCCTGCGCTGAAGAGCAGACCCGCACACTCCCGGCCGCGCGGAGAAGGGCCTGCAGCTGGGGAGGGTCCTGCACTTGCCAGCGTGAACGATGGACAGAGAACAGGCCTAACACTAAGGACACTGCAGATCATGATGTTTTTAATTGTAACAAAGAAGAGAGATGCCTTGTTTGTAAGTCCCAGTGTCTTTCCTGCGTGATTAAAAATTCATTTGCAAACGATAAACTTCCCTCTAAAGTATATTCTCATTCATAATTCATGAGCATTTTATGACTACTGCTTTTTAAGACTTCCTAAGTGCCCAAAGCACAGCGTAGAAGAGAAGAAATAAAAGACAAGCTCCCTAAGTCCTGTCATCCGAGAGGTCACCGCTGTGAGTGTAGGGCTGCACCTGGCTGGTTCCTCAGCAGTCATGCCCATCACTCCCAGGGAGGTGTCTGTACTGGCTGAATCTCTCTCCCTTTGCTTGGCAACCTTGAGGGGATTACAAGGAGGAAAGCGTGCGGCCACAGTGCTGACTTGACTGGCCTGTTGTGCTAGAGCCACCATCCCTTAAGCCCGGGTGACCTCATCCAGCCTTTCCACAGCAGCCTGCACGTCCCTTTGCTTTAGTCCACACTCACGGCTCCAGAGAAACAACAGTCCAGTCTTCTTCAAACAGCAGGGGCACAGCCCACGCCAGGCCGGGCGGGCAGAGCGCGCAGTGAGCATGGGCCTTGCACAGACGCCTGTGCTGACTGACTCTATGGAAAGGCCCTGCCCGGCCGGCGTGGCTCAGGGGCTGAGCCCGACCTGTGATTCCGGATCAGGGCACATGCCCGGGCTGTGGGCTCGATCCCCAGTTGGGGGTGTGCAGGAGACAGTGATTGATGTTTCTCTTTCACCAATGTTTCTCTCTCTCTCCCTCTCCTTTCCTTTCTGAAATCAATAAAAACATATTAAAAAGAAAAAAAAGAAAGGGGCCCAAAGGTTGAGACTGTTGGTGATATGATCAATTACGGAAGAGATATAACTATTATCATAGTGAGAAGTAAAGTTCACATTATGCCGACATGAAATTGTCTTTCCAGGAGCTCATTAACTTATCCTGACTTTTCTGTGAAGCTGTGGCTTAAGTCCCCAGGGCCCTAAATAATGTCACCAAGTCCCCTTCTAATCACCCCCCACCCCCACCCTCACCCAGGAGCTGTCTCGCCTCCTGGTGCACAGGAGTCAGAGGCTGTGGGCCAGGCGCTGAGCAGGGGCCATGCCATGAGCTAAGCTGCTGCGATGAACTTTGGGACGCTGGGTTTTCTTGCTTCATAATCCACTAAACCAACCTCAACTGAACCTTCCCTGGACGCTTGTAGGGTAAACAGTAACCTGAACTATGTGAAGAGGTCAGTTTAAAAGACGGAGAAAGCAACGAGACTCAGGAGACCAGGATACAGACCAGGATACGGGAGGATCAGCGGTGGTGGCACTGTGGGAGGCGCACGGGGAGGCGTGGGCTCTGGGTGGGCAGGCGGGGCTGCAGAGGCCTGGAGGGGCGGGGAGGGGCAGCGGGCAGGGGCAGGTGAGGGAGAGGCACGTGCGATGATGCTCGAGGGCCTGGCTGGATGACTGGGCAGATGACAGGCCCACCCGCCAGGAGAGAAAGAGAAAGAAAAGGGTTGTCACGTTGTCTCTTAGGTGAGTGAGCACACGGGAGACAGACGGTGGCTTAGAGGAACAGGTATTGTCTCCCACTCGAGAGGCTGGAGTCCAAGTCAAGGTGCTGGCCGGCCAAGCCCTCTCTGGAGCCCCAGGGAAAGATCCTTCCTCGCCTACAAGCTTCTAGTGGCTGCCAGCCACCGGGGCGACCCCCGGCTTGAAGATACGTCACTCCAGTCTCAGGCTCTGAATTCACATCACATTCTCCATGCAAGTGCCGGGGACCAAATGCCTCTGGTTTATAGGGACACCAGTCACTGAATTAGGGCCCATAATCCAACAGGACCTCGTCTCAACCTGCAAAGCCCCTATTTCCAAGCAAGGCCACAGTCACAGGACCTGGGGTTAGGATCTGAGCATGTCTTTTGGGGAACATAGTTCAACCTGTAAAAGCCTCTAAACCAGCGGTTCTCAACCTGTGGGTCGCGACCCCTTTGGGGGTCGAATGACCCTTTCACAGGGGTCGCTAAGACCATTGGAAAACACATATAATTACATATTGTTTTGGTGATTCATCACTATGCTTTTATTATGTTCAATTTGTAATAATGAAAATACATCCTGCATATCAGATATTTACATGACGATTCATAACAGTAGCAAAATTACAGTTATGAAGTAGCAACGAAAATAATTTTATGGTTGGGGGTCACCACAACATGAGGAACTGTATTAAAGGGTCGCGGCATTAGGAAGGTTGAGAACCACTGCTCTAAACACACACACACACATTCCCGATAATTCTTACATGGTAAATACTATAATACTTTCAAAACAAAGCACAAAATAAAAATATTAAGGGTATATTGTAATAACAATTAGCATAGAACCAACAATTTGTGTTGTTTCATAAAGTATTTTCACTGTAGAAAAACTCCAATGTATAGAGATTTGTCTTAGATTTTTCCTATCAAATTGCCTCAGCTCTTAAAATATTTTTTTCGTAGCATTTTCTGAACTTATACTTTAAAATAATATTTTTAATTGATTTTAGAGAGAGAAGAAGGGAGAGGGAGAGAGAGAAACATCGATGTGAGAGAGAATCATTGACCAGTTGCCTCCTGCACGTCCCCTAATGGGGATTGAGCCCACAACCCAGGCAAGTGCCCTGACTGGGAATCAAACCAGCAACCTTTTGGTGCAGGTGAGGAGGCCCAACCACCTAAGCCACACCTGCCAGGGCTGCACTCCTCATACTTTTTAGCTCCTTTCTGAACATCATGGCTTGGTACTACCTCTTTGATTTGTTAGTCTATCTCACAACTCTTGGTATCAGAAACGACTTTATTTATTTACTTTTAAATATATTTTTATTGATTTCAGAGAGGAAGGGAGAGAGAAACATCGACGATGAGAGATAATTATTGATTGGCTGCCTCCTGCACACCCCCTGCTGGGGATCGAGCCTGAAACCCGGGCATGTGCCCTGACCGGGAATCGAACCCAGGACCCTTCAGTCCGCAGGCCCACGCACTGAGCCAAACCGGCTCGGGCCAGAAAGGACTTTAAAGTCAATCTGCAACCCCCCAAGGCTCAGCTGCTGGGAGCTCCTAGGCAGGCCCAACCCACACTAACTGGCCAGGGCTTTAAAAATGTGGTGAGTCAAACAACATTTGGGAAACATTGTCAATTTAGGACATTCAGATAGAAGGTTTCAATCTGAAACCTGTGCATTGAAGATTGCAAATTTGTATCACACTATTATGTAAAGTATATATTTTCCACGTGGTTAGTCTGGCTTTAAAGCAACAAAATGTTGAACACCACTCAGCCTATGAAAGGTGAAATACTGCTTTAAGGTGGGAAAAGCAGGGAGATATGGCTGATTAACAGTACACTGTAGTGGTGGCTCTTTATTTTTCATTTTATCCCGGTGAGGTGCACAGAGCCCTCTTTCCAGAAGAGAGAAAGTGAGCCTAGACAGAAAGGACTGGAAAGGTCAGGCAAATATTGTTTTTACCGGCTACTGAGACGAGTTCCGGCCCTGACTGTTTTCCTTTGGGGGAAGAATGCCGTGCACACAAGGTCGATAGGGAAGGGGACGGCGCCAGGACTTGGTTCGGGGTGATTTTTAACTTCAGGTTGACATTTCCAACTACCACACTTGCTCTTTCTGAAACGAACTTTCTAGTGGCTTCCTCTATTACAGGAAAAGGTTAAATTCCGTTGGTACCAAGTAAAAGCCTATTCGGGAGGTACCACGAAATAAGAATCCTAATGATCAAAGCCTTGTGGTCAGAACTTCACGTTTCTGGGCGGCTCAAAAGTTCAAGGAACTCTGAAGGCAAGTAGGGATGGGCCAGCCACGCTACACTGTAGCAGGGTTCCGGTTCACAGGAGGCAACAGAAACAGAAGGGCCCCATTTCCTGCGCTCCTCCGCCGCTCTTGCTCACTCTCCACCCCCACTCGGGGGTCCACACCTCCTCCTGAGCCTCCTCCAGGCTCAAGAAAAAAGGGGCGGTGGGGTCAGGGGCACTTGAAAACCAAGAAAAGCAAGAGTGTATGTAACCCCAAACTGCTAGAGAAACGGGTCTGCTTTAGAGATGGGACTGGGATGCCCTAGCACAGCGACCCCCTTTGGGGGTCGAACGACCCTTTCACAGGGGTCGCCTAAGACCATGGGAAAACACACATATAATTACATATTGTTTTTGTGATTCATCACTATGCTTTCATTATGTTCAATTTGTAACAATGAAAATAGTACATCCTGCATATCAGATATTTACATGACGATTCCTAACAGTAGCGAAATTAGTCATGAAGTAGCAACGAAAATAATTTTATGGTTGGGGGTCACCACAACATGAGGAACTGTATGAAAAGGGTCGAGGTGCCGAACCGGTGTGGCTCAGTGGATAGAGCGTCGGCCTGCGGACTCAAGGGTCCCAGGTTCGATTCCAGTCAAGGGCATGTACCTGGGTTGCGGGCACATCCCCAGTGGGGGGCGTGCAGGAGGCAGCTGATCGATGTTTCTCTCTCATCGATGTTTCTAACTTTCTATCCCTCTCCCTTCTTCTCTGTAAAAAATCAAAAAAAAAAGAAAAAAAAAAAGGGTCGAGGCATTAGGAAGGTTGAGAACCACGGCACTAGGAGAACCTGGGACCACGTGGGTGCAATGTTCTAAATCTAAAGCCTTTGCACCTTTGACAGCACAGGGTCCTTAGGAAGCCAGCAACTTCCCCAGGATCCCCGAAGCCTTCTCAGGAGCAGACCCCTGCCCCCCCAGGGTCACCAGGTATGCGCCCATCACAGGAGCAAACTCACTGTGACCTTTTGGGGTCCCCTCTGCCTCGCCCTTGCCCTTCTCCCCAAGGCTTCTCCCCCCAGGGCTGCGGGGCCTCAACCACGCTCCCCTTGGGGGACCTCCTCTCTCAGGGCCTGGGCATGTGCAGTTCTGCTGTGCCGGCTGGGGTGTGTCCCCTGGGGGGCCCCTCAGGCTGGGTTAGGGCTCTTTGTTGGGGTTCAGCATCTTCGTAAGGCACATTCACAGACCACATTCCTTCCGAGGTCCTGCCAGGGCTTGAGCCGTTCATTAGAGTCGTAATTGGATTAACACTGTGCCCCCCCCCCAGGGGCCCCTTGCACACGCGCCCTTGCACACACACACTCCCGGGGGCCCTGCGGGACCCTCGCGGGGCGCACAAACTCCGAACCCACACTCGCCCAGTCTCCCACCCGGGCTGGTGACCCCGCCTCGACCCGCGGACGACGCCGAGGTCCACCGAGCGGCGCGTGCCTCCCACGCGGGACCGAACAGAACCGGGGACACCCAGCATATGGGCCGGGGGGGGAGGGGGCGCTCATTTATTCGCAGTTATATTTGTGGGGGTGGGTGCTCCCCGGGGAGGCAAAGGTCACACACACACACACACACACACACACTCAGGACTGTGCCTCTAGGGGCTTCTGGTCTTAAAAAGACGCGTTTACAAATGGTGATCATGCAACCAGGAAGGGGCACCGAGAGAGAGAGAGGCGGTCTCCGAGGAGGCGCTGGGTCCGACTACCTACAACTCCTCGCATTCAGGTGCGAAGAAAAGCATCGCCGACCGGGAGGGATGGGGGGTGGGGGGGTCAGACGGGGCCGCCGAGGCGCCCGGACACGCAGGCGTCGCCCCAAGTCCTCCCATCCCTCCCTGGGGACAATGCCGCGCAGGGACGGAGGCTCGGCTGCGCCCCCAAACCCTGGGCCAGGAGCCCGGACCCCGAGGAAACGCGGAGAAGAGGAGGAAACTTGGGACGCAGACCGCGCCCGCCCTCGGGCCCGCGCCCCCCGCCCGCCCGCCCGCCTACCGTAGGTCTCGGACATGGCCGTCTGCGACATCTTGGGAGCGGCGCCGCCTCTCGCGGGTCACGGCTGCAGCGCCGGCCGGGCGGCGGGAGGGGAGGGCCGGGGTCGTCCGCCGCGTCGCGGTGGCGAACGGCGTGGGGCGGGGACCGAGGAGGGAGGGGCCCGCGGTCCCCAAGGCAACCGCCCGCCACCCCGCGGCTTCGGCCCAGCGGGACTGCCGGCTCCGCGCAGGCGCACTCCGCTCCGCGCCGGCGGGACGGGCCCGGGTGGAGGAGGGGGAGGGGCGGAAGGAAGCGCGAGGCCCCGCCCATCCGCGGTTGCGCAGGCGCACTCCGCCCCGCGCTCTGGAGACGGGCCCGGAAAGAGGAGGGGGAGGGACCGCAGGAGAGCGCGAGGCCCCGCCCACCCGCGGTCGCGCAGGCGCACTCTGCCCCGCGCTCTGGAGACGGGCCCGGAAAGAGGAGGGGGAGGGACCGCAGGAGAGCGCGAGGCTCCGCCCACCCGCGGTTGCGCATGCGCACGCAGCCCGGGCGGCAGGCTGAATTCAGAGTGGGCGGGACGGCCCCGCGGGTGGTGGGGGTTTGGGCGGGGGTGGGGGGGCACTGGGGTCCAGCTTTTGGCCAGAGGAGACCCCGTGCCCGCCCCAAGGAGAGAGACAGCCCTTTCGCCACCGGGATCCGCCTCGATGAAGAGGTCGTCGCCGTCTTTCGGTTGTTGTATGTTTGCATTTTCACGGGATCCCACTCGCAGCCGTTGGGAAACCTGGATGCGGGGTTTTTATTGCGTGAGCATCGGGCAGCCCGCATCGTCGTGGCGTGCGGCTCTCGGCCTGGAGAAGACATTCCCGCGGCTGTCACGAGCCGCCCGGGACGCTGGTTAACGTGTCACCAGGAGGCCAGCCCAGGGCTGCAAGCTGGCGAGGCCTCCGCTCTGCACCTGCCGGCGCCCTCGGGTCGGGCTGCGCTGGATCTGGGCCAAACCCGACCGGAGCTGAAGGTGTCCCTGTGCACCAGGGGCCCCGCAGCCTGCGGACTGGGCCCCACCCCCCTGTGCGTCCCAAGGTGGACGACCTGGCTCAGCGGCAGGAGGCACCCTGGCCCTCGGCTGGGGTCCGAGAGGAACTCAGAACCCCCTTGGGCTGGAAATGGAGAAATCAGCACACCGGTGAAGGGCATTTTGGTTGGGAGGGTGCGTCCTCTGAGCATGATCGGCGTCACGTCATAGCTCCTAAGACCCAACCGCGTTCAAAAGACACAGGAGGAGCCTAAAAATAGGCCTTGGCCGAGCTCCCGGGTGACGTGGGCCGTGGGGGGCAATGCCAGGAAGTACACCCCCCACCCCCACCCCAAGTCCATTTGGTTCCATCAGATCTTATCTGAGGCTGTCTCTCCTCTTCCCCTATGTCTACGTGGCTCTCCCATTTTGTTTTTATTTCGGATCCTCCTAGCAAATAAATACCCTGGCTCCCAAATCGCAGAGAAGGCCCCACGCTGGGATCGTGTGGGAGCTGTCATTGTCTGCAATTATTGCCCATATATTCCTGGCTCAGCGGCTCAGGGATGTTATTGCTTTCTCATTTGGCTTTCTGCACCTTGGGTTTGGCATACACTCCTGAGCCAAGCAGACCGATTCCGATTAAAAGCTATTTCAGAAGGAAAGAGACAGGGACCCCATTCTTTAGACCCAAGTTTTCTTCCTACCAGAAACTTCGGTGCATAAGAAAGGTCTCCCCGGGTTACAGCGATCGCTCGCCGGGGCGATTGACCGAAACCGGACCCCGAGAGCTCTGAAACCTGGACAGGGTGATGGAAAGAAAAATTAAGCTGCTCTTTCAAAGCGGAGAGCGGTTTTCTATCCCGTGGAAAACAAAGACTTCATCGGCCTTTGGGAGTGACTATTTGTCTCCGAAAAGCCACCCAAAGAAATCATTCAGTTTGCAAATATAAAAGCCAAATATGTCAGCCAGAAAAGGAAATTCATTCTCTCTCTCTCTCTCTCTCTCTCTCTTTCTCTCTCCAGCTCGGTCCTCTCCTTCCTGGGCCCCTAGGACTCTCCTGCCTCTCAGCTCAGAGCGAGCTGCCGCCTCCTCTCTCTAACCCACAGCGCGGTCTCTGCCTCTCTAAATACCATTGGAAGCTGGTGCGTGGAAATCCCTCCCTTGTCCAGGCTTCTATTTACAGTTGCTTATCTCCTCCACCAGGAAGCCGGCTAGGCTTCTTCATACGAATACGAGAAAAACCCAACATTCACACCTCCCAACAGCTGCTAGAGGGATCCCATTACCATGTAAATATACAACAAGAAAAAGAACATTTCTCTTGTCAAGCAGCCCGTGTTGGAGGTGTGTGTGTGTGTGTGTGTGTGTGTAATAGAAGTCCCGTCATGCTACTCTCTGCTCAAAATGCCTCACCTCGCTTATAAGATCCTCCATGGTCTGCCTCCCTCTGACGTCTCTCTCTCCCACTACTCCCCCCTTTACTCTCTTGGCTCTAGTCATACAGGTTTTCTTTCATTTTCTTTAAAAATATATATATTTCAGAGAGAGGAAGGGACAGGGAAAGAGAGAGACAGAAACATCCATGATGAGAGAGAATCATGGATCGGCTGCCTCCTGCACGCCCCCTACTGGGGATTGAGCCTGCAACCCAGGCGTGTGCCCTGACCAGGAATCAAACCCTGCCCTCCTGGTTCCATAGGTGGACGCTCAACCACTGAACCACGCCGGCCAGGCTCAACTTAATTTTTGATGTGTGATCTTAGTTAAATCTTGGATCCAGTGGGAGCACCAGGCCCCTCCAATTTAGCTCTCCAGCTCCCCAACACGGTGTCCACCTACCTGCACAGGTGGACTCCCACCCCTTTGCTACGTGTGCGGGAAAATGAGTTTTAAAGCTGCTCGGACCTCTCTGAATGGAAAATCAGAAAATCCTCGAATCTCTCTGGGCTATCGCGTTTTCTGATCCTCATTAAGGAAATAAAGCTAAGGAACAGACTCACGGGGGAATTGAATAAAACCACAGGGACGTTTGTTAATCTCCGGTCAACGGGTGCCCCCTGGTGGGCACTTAGATGTACTCTCCAGGCCTCTAGTTTCCAAGGCGGCGCTTTGCAGCAAAGCAAGAGGGACCTGCAAAAACAGGCCCTCGAATCCCCAGACCAGGCCCAGCCTCAGGATTTCTGAAAGTGTTGAGGCTTAATCTGTGTCCCCCGCCCCCCAAAACATAGGGTGAAGTCCTAACCCCTGGTGCCTGTGAATGTAACTTATTTGAAAATGAGGTCTTGCCCAGCCGGCGTGGCTCAGTGGTTGAGCATTGACCTAGGAACCAGGAGGTCACGGTTAGATTCCCCGGTCAGGACACGTGCCCGGGTTGCGGGCTTCATCCCCAGTGTGGGGCGTGCAGGAGGCAGCCGATCCATGAGTCTCTCTCATCATGGATGTTTCTCTCTCTCTCTCCTCCTTTCCCTTCCTCTCTCTAAAATCAATAAAAATAATAAAGAAACAAAGAGATTTATAAGGGTGGCTTTCTTTTTCTAGAAGAGCCTAGGTAAACTGCTGATCCCAAACACGATGACAGGCATACAGTGGGAGCATAATCCGCGCTCACCAGCTGCCTGATCATTGCACGGCTGGCCTCCGCGCGGGTGCAGCTCCGACCTCAGAGGCGAGGCCACCGCTGTTCCCCTTTTTCCCTGTCACTTTGCTTCCGAAAGCCTCTCTCCGCTTTCCAGCCGGCCTGGTTTTCATTTCCGGCCCAGTGTCTGCTTCAAGCGCTTGGCTTTTTTGTGCTCTTGACTATAGATAGTTACCATGTGGAGAGGGAGCTACTGCGGGGCCCTCGGCAAGAGCAGGCCTTCTGGGCCAGCTGTGATTTTTATTTCCTTTTTCCTGCAGGAGTCCAGAGGCTTCAAAGGTTTGATCCAACCCTGGCCGGTTTGGCTCAGTGGATAGAGCGTCGGCCTGCGGACTGAAAGGTCCCAGGTTCCATTCCCGTCAAGGGCATGTACCTTGGTTGCAGGCACATCCCCACTAGGAGGTGTGCAGGAGGCAGCTGATCAATGCTTCTCTCTCACTGATGTTTCTAATTCTCTATCCCTCTCCCTTCCTCTCTGTAAAAAATCAAGAAAATATATATTTTTTAAAAGTTTTGATCCAGCATGGAAAGCTGGGGTGGAAATAATGGGTACTTGGATGGATGCCTCAGGCAACCGGAAAATTCATCTAGCCCAGTGAGATCGACAGGGTGTGGGAGGTCCCAGCCAGTGTTGCTCAGTGGATAGAGCTCCGGCCTGTGGACCGAAGGGTCCCCGGTTTGATTCCAGTCAAGGGCACATACCTTGGTTGCAGGCTCCTCCCCGGCCCAGGCCCTGGTCAGGGCTCCTGCAGGAGGCAACTAATCAATGTATTTCTCTCACATCCATGCTTCTCTCTGTCTTTCCCTCTCCCTAAAAAAAAAAAAAATCAATGGAAAAATATCCCCGGGCGAGGATTGAAAAATGAAATAGCCTGGTAGGATTTGTTTAAAGTGGACTTTAGATATGTCAGTGAGTTCACATTTGTTCTGTTGGCAGTAGCAGGTGTTTGCTTGCAAACGCAGCCACGGTACCTGGTCAGGGCGAGTCACTGCGACAGCCATTCTGTTGGAACTTTTGTCGTTTTTTTCTGTCGAGGGAGCTTCTAAGTCAGTGAAAAGAAAGCAGTGGTTCAGCTGACAGACGGAGCAGAGAACCGAGGGCGGCAGGAGCTGGGGGGTGGGGGGTGGAGTGGGGTTCAGAGCAGGTGGGGCACAGCACAGGGCGCACGGGGACAGCACAGGGCCTGGGAGCCGCGACTGGTCACAGTGTCCGCAGGGCTGTCACCCTGACTTAAAGCTCCGAGACTATGAATAAGAGGGAGGTGGGTCGAAGGTGGAGGGTGTCATTCTGCCCCGGAATGGCCTCCATAAATCAGTGACAGTGAGGCCCCAGCGAACCCCCTTCCCGCTGGGTTCCCCCGCTGGGTTCTGGAGGCCCCTCCCCTCTGCTCAGACAAGTGGAAAGAGGTGATTCCTGGGGAGGGTGGGACCGAACCTGCCAAGTGGCCGCCTCCCCGAGACCCGGATGGATCCGAGCTGCAGGCTTTTAAAAATATTTCCCCAATCAATTATTTTTTTTTTTTTTAAAAATATTTGTTTTGATTTCAGAGAGGAAGGGAGAGGGAGAGAGAGAGATAGAAACATTAAGGGTGAGAAAGAATCATGGACCGGCTGCCTCCTGCACGCCCCACACTGGGGATGGAGCCCACGACCCGGGCATGTGCCCCGACTGGGAATCGAACCGTGACCTCCTGGTTCATAGATCCATGCTCAACCCCTGAGCCACACCGGCCGGGCCAGGGCTGCAGGCTTTTCTCTGAGCTGCAGAACCTGGGAGTCCTCGCTCCAGCGGTGGGAGGCGGCTGGGCTTGGAGGGATCTGACTTTGACGCTGGTGGCGATGACGGCGTCTTTAGTGAAATCGATGCTGACACGTTGGACAGACACAATGGAGCCCTCTGATCGGGGACAAGAATGGCTTGTTCCTTCCTCCTACCCTCTGTGCTCTGTAAACAGAATGTCCCTGGCACAGCCCGCCTCAGTGTGCTGCCAGGAGCTTAGCGCTTCCCTTGCGTAACCCCCGGGGCCTCCGCCAGGAGGTCAGCTGGGCCGCCCTCACCTGGAGGCAGGTGAGCAGGCGAAGGCCCCGCCCACATCCCCAGGATGTTTTCAGTTTTAAGGTTTTTAAAAGGGATCCCTGCAGCCCGGCCTGGCGGGGCTCAGTGGTTGAGCGTTGACCCATGAACAAGGAGGTCAGGGTTCGAATCCCGGTGGTCGGGGCACATGCCTGGGTTGTGGGCTGGATCCCCAGGGTGGGGCGTGCAGGAGGCAGCCGATCTGTGATTGTCTCTCATCACTGATGTTTCTATCTCCATCTCCCTCTCCCTCTCCCTTCCTCTCTGAAATCAATAAAAATCTATTAAAAAGAAAGAAAGAAAGAAAGAAAGAAGCCTCGAGAGGGAACTTACCCTCGTGAAGCACCTCGGTGACCCCCTTATTTCTCGGGGCTCTCAGCTCCGGGGGGAGGTGAGGTTTGCGAGGGGAGGGGCAGAAAGGCTACTTCTGGGAGGAGGGGTGGCCAGGCACCTACCACCTTCCTTAACTGCCCCACGTACAGATGCTTTATTTTTTGTTCATTCGTTGTTGCTTCTTTATAGTATCTTGCTGTTTTGCGTGTGTGTGTGTGTGTGTGTGTGTATTTAAATCTTCATTTGAGGATATTTTTCCATTGATTTTCAGAGAGGGAAAGGAAGAAGGGGAAGAGAGAGAAAAAGAGAGAGAGAAACATCGATTGATTGCCTCCCATATGTGCCCAGACCGGAGCTGGAACCTGCCACCCAGGTGTGTGCCTTTGACGGGGAATCGAACCCAGGACCCTTCAGTCCGCGGACCGGCGCTCTATCCACGGAGCCACACCGGCGAGGGCTGCGTGTGTGGCTTTTATTTTTGTTTTTGTCGTTAGTCCAGGATCAGATGTCTCTTGTCGCTGCACGTTGACTTCAGGCTGCGGGAATTCCTCCTGGAAGGGCATTTGCATGTTGGGGACAGCGCTCTCAGGGTTCCTTTCGGAATGACAGGCTCCGAGGGCAGGACCAGGTTCCATGGCTGCCCTTTGATTCCCCACAGCGCTCTCAGGGTTCCTTTCAGAATCCAGCCTCGTGTCTCCGGAATGACAGGCTCCGAGGGCAGGACCAGGTCGCATGGCTGCCCTTTGATCCTCCGGGAAGCATCCTTGTCCTGGGCCATGTTGGCCGCCCCTGGTGGAACCTGCTCTCGGAGGGGCCGGCAGAGGGCGCCGGGGGGCTGTGTCCGACGCCGCAGGCCGGGGTTTGAGGCTGACACGTGCGTCTCTTCACGAATTCCCAGGACCGGACATACCCAGGGAAGATGGAAACCCGCCTTGGCCTGGAGCTCACGGTGGCCTGGGGCAAAGGGGCGGTTAGGAGTCAGAAGGCGGGGCGTCAGGGCTGCTGGGAGCCATGCAGCCTGTGCAGAAGGACAGACGCTGTTTAGCTGGGCAGGTGGCTTACCCTCCTTGAGGCGCGGTTTCTTTCTGGGTAAAAATCGCCCTCATGGGGAGGGGGGTTGGGGGTCGGAAGAGCCAGTGTGCGGCTAAGAGAGATCTCAGCCATGAAGGCATCGAGGGTGCTAGGTGCCACTGCTCAGTGGGCACAGGGGCACCCCGCCCATCCGTGTGGATCTTGTCTCTCTCCCTGCCCACCCACCCCCGTTCCCCACCCCTCGGCTCTGCGTTCCCTCCCTGCCCGTGACCGCCTGTGTCCGGGGCCTGGCACTGAGGCTGCAGACAACACAGTCTCCCCGCCTGATGCCCACCTGCCAGGGTGGTTAGAGGATGAGCCACCACAAGGTTAAGAAGGGGCCGTACAAACCCTTTCCTACGTCCCTTGAACGTTTACTTATTTATTTACTATAATTAAAAATATATATATTTTTATTGATTTCAGAGAGGAAGGGAGAGGGAGAGAGAGAAACGTCCATGAGGAGAGAGAATCATGGATCAGCTGCCTCCTGCACGCCCCCCACACTGGGGATGGAGCCTGCAACCCGGGCCTGTGCCCTGACCGGGAATCGAACCGTGACCTCCTGGTTCCTAGGTCGACGCTCAACCACGGAGCCACGCCAGCCGGGCCACAGGGGTTGCTTCCATTAGAAACTGGGGTCTCCTGGTAGGAGAGTTAAGGGCCCCGTGGGTAGAGTGACGGACGTGTCCTGGCCTTCCTCGGCCACTGCTCACAGCCGCTAACGAACGGGGAGCCAGGCCGAGCCACGCTCCCCCCGGAGCTCAGCACGGGGAGGGGGCTCCCGGGTCCCGGGGCGGGCAGGCTGCAGCAGGCCCTGCTGGGAGCAGCTCCGGACCTTTGCCTGTAATTGGCCGCCTTTGCATCAGCCACTTCCTCGCCTGCAGCAGAACTCATAAAAGCCGGGCTCCCTGCCATACCTCTGAAAAGTTCAAAGGGACCCGTATCCGAGGACCTAGGGCAGTGGTTCTCAACCTTCTGGCCCTTTCAACACGGTTCCTCATGTGGTGACCCAACCATAAAACTATTTTCGTGACTGCTTCATCACTGTCATGTGGCTACTGTGATGAATCGTCATGTAAATATCTGATAAGCAGGGTGGTCTCAGGCGACCCCTGTGAAAGGGTCGTTCGACCGCCAAAGGGGTCGCGAGCCACAGGTTGAGAACCGCTGACCTAGGGGGAGCGGGGCCGGGGATCTGGAGGCCCAAGCACCAGGGTCTGAGGGCAGGGGGATCTCTGGGCGCCTCCCCCTCCCCCTGCTCTGAGCTGCTTGTCTCTGTCCGTGGGAGGGAGGCCCCGCCCCTGCAGGCCCAGGTCCGCTCTGTTTTATGGGACCAAGTTGTGCCTTTTGACTCAGCACTGCTTCCTGGGGCAGGAACCCTGGTGGCTGGAGACAGATGTCAAGCCCATCGAGAGCGAGTGGGGGACATAGACCCCGGGCAGGCTGCCTCCATCACGTGTCCGCTCTCCAGGGCGCGGTGCTGCGCAGGTGGGCTTGTCCGAGCCCCAGGCACAGGCGCGGTCGGGTTGTGAGCGAGGCTGGCGGCTCTCAGGCTCAGCTCCTGGGCATGGACCAACCTGGCTCCTCCCAGCATCCAAACTGTGATGTCTGTGCGTCAGCATCGTAGATGCCGAGTTCCCACCCGAGGATGAGACAGCCCTGAGCTCCCAGTCGGCGACCCTTGCAAGGTGTTCAAGAAATGTTTCCCGAGCCCTGCCGGCAGGGCTCAGTGGGTGAGCGTCGACCTAGGAACCAGGAGGTAACGGTTCGATTCCCGGTCAGGGCACAGGCCTGGGGTTGCTGGCCCGATCCCCAGTGTGGGGCGTGCAGGAGGCAGCCGATCCATGATTCCCTCCCATCGTGGATGTTCCTCTCTCTCTCCCCCTCTCCCTACCTCTCTGAAATCAATAAAAATATATACATTAAAAAAACACACAACACCAATCAGAATAGAACCTGCTACTCCCTCCAAGTCCTCGGACCCCCCCATCCTTACGGGCTCACTCCAAGGCCAGGCGAAGCATTTTTCAGGAGCAAATCCAGATGCCTCCGTCCCGAAGTAGAAAGATGAGAAAAACAGCCACGGCGGCCGCAGTGGGAGGGAAAAGGAAAAAGAGAGAGAGGGGAGCAGGTGGGGTGGGGGCGGCTGCAGCGTGTTTTTCTGGTAGGTGTGGGCGGTGACCGAAGAGTCTGCGGCTCCAGGCTGAGCTGAAAAAGTTTCTCCTTGAGATCAGGAGTGGAGTTTGGGAGGCTGCGCCTGATGCATGAGCAGGAAATTGGCCGGCTCACTTCTGGGAGTCCCCCTGGGAGGAAAGTGCCTGGTTTAAAGCGAGCTAAGTTGTGCCTGGGCTGGTGTGGCTCAGTGGTTGAGCGTCAACCTAGGAACCAGGAGGTCACGGTTCGATTCCCGGTCAGGGCACAGGCCCGGGTTGCGGGCTGGATCCCCAGTGTGGGGCATGCAGGAGGCAGCCGATCCATGATTCTCTCTCATCATGGATGCTTTTCTCTCTCTCTCCCTCCCTCTCCCTTCCTCGCTCTGGAATCAGTAAAAACATATTATAAATAAATAAATAAATAAATAAATAAAGCGGGCCCGGGCGTTGGCCTGCTGTCTTTACTCTAGGATAGACGGCGTGGGGCCGCCTGCCTACCCATCCCCTGGCACGGTGAATCCGGGCAGCCCCGACGCTGCCAGGGTCCCACGTGGCCCAGGCCTGGGATGGGGAAGGCATTCGGCTCCAGTGGGGTGCGAGGCGGTGCGGTGTGGGCTCAGTTTTTGGGGAACACTGGGAGCATCTCTGAGAAGCGGGGCGAGGCGGGGTCCCTCTCCTGTCCCCTGTGCCAAGTGATAGACTCCTTTCCGCACCCCCCCACCTCCGGGCGAGCTGACTTCTTTGTGTGTCATTCCCTCCCCCCTCTGGAGAGCAGACGTGCAGCTGGATATCTGGGCGGAGGTGACAGGATAGTGGTCGCTGGACGGGGCGGTTCTGGAAACTAGAGGATCCCCTTTAGCTGTGAGCGTTGGGACTGGGGCTCCCCAGGCTTTTTCCCACACAACCGCTGATGAAAGCTTGGAGCTGTTGTGACAGAGGGCGAAGGCGGTGGCTTCTCACTGGGGCGGGAGAGGGCAGCTCGGCTCCCCCACACACTGTGTATCAGGGAGTCGAGGACTCTTCGTCCCAGACCCGATAGGGCCGCCTCCCTCCTCCGCCAGCAGATCGGCCGCTGTGTTCTTCGAAAAGGCCGCGCAGTCATTTGCCCCTGGACGGGCTCCGGGAGGATGTATTTCCCCAGGGAAGGACCCCCAAGCTGAGGCCCGGAGACCAGACGGCTGACGTCCACTGCTTGGACGCGAGTCTTTCTGGGTCCCGGTGGCCGCCGGGGCCTGTCCTTCTGCAGGGGGCTTCCCCTGACATCCAGTGGGAGTTGGGGCGGGAGCAATGGATTTGCTGCCCTGAAGCCTTCTGCCCCGACGTCCCTTTCCTATTCCCTCGAGGCGTTCTGCCGGGGGGGGGGGGCACGAGGGGACAAGGCGAGGGGACAAATTTGCTAATTTGGGTGGGGTTCCCGAGTTAGCAAAGGGAAGAGGCAGGAGGAAGGAGCGAGCGGAGCGGAGAGTGAGCGAGCAGGCCAGGGAGGGGAGAAGGGGGAGTGTGTGTGTGTGCATGAGTGTGCATGTGTGTGCATGAGTGTGGGCCTGTGTGCACACCCGAGGGACGGCGAGCGAGTGTGAGAGCACACGCTATCCAGAACCCATGAAGCAGGGTCTGGGGTGCGGGGAGACGGCTCGGGGGGTCAGGGGAGGGGGAAGACGGCTGTGTGGCGCTGATCTGGGATTGGAGTGGATGCCCAGCCGTCCATCTCAGGACAAGGACCGCAGCCTCAGGCTCCCCATCTGTAGAGCAGGGATGACAGCACTTCAGGGCTGCGGTCAGGGTTCAAGAGCTCCGCGAGGGCCCAGCGTGGTGCTTGCTGAGCTAATGCCAGTCCGGGTGGGTCATTGCTTCCCGCCCAGGGTGAGCGTGGGAGGTGGGTCTCAGGGTCAGGATTCTGTCCTCGGAGACGAAGGAGCTGCTGCAAGACATCGGCCCACGTGAGCCTTGGACACAAAGGGAGCGACTGAGCAGGAACAGGCCCAGCACAGCCGGTCCCCGGAGCCCAGGCAGCAGCAGCAGCAGCAGCAGGGGGGGCTCCGCGGTGTCTCCCTCCCCTTCAAATCCTGCCACACAGACGCACACAGGCTGTTACCGGGGCCACTGGACTAAGCGAAACCAGAGCTGGGGCCCCGGGGAGCAGCTGGGGGCTGGAGGGAGGGGTTACGTAAACAGGGCTGAATAACTGGGTCTGTGTGCTGATTAGATAAGAGGGATGAATAACAATAGCGCTTCCAGGCGAGGCCTGGCCTCATTTGAAAGTCCGAGGAGGCAGGACGGCCTGGCGCGGGGTCGAGGGTGGATTTCCCCAGGGCCTGTGGCTGCTGAGATAATGCCTAGTGACAGGGGATCAGAGGTGGGGGGACCTCCGTCTGGTGCCCCCCCCCCCCCAGAGGAGTCTGTCTGCCTGG
This sequence comes from Myotis yumanensis, assembly GCF_028538775.1. Classification (NCBI taxonomy): domain Eukaryota; kingdom Metazoa; phylum Chordata; class Mammalia; order Chiroptera; family Vespertilionidae; genus Myotis; species Myotis yumanensis. The sequence goes on along the minus strand of NW_027223773.1, from coordinate 3,172,870 downwards.
GGTCCTGCCCTCCAGGGAACACCAAGCCCACCAAACAGATGGAGGCCCTGCTCCTGGGAGTTTCAAATCCCAGGTGAACGCATTTGTGGCCCAGCTGGTTGAACGCTGACCCAGGAGCCCACGTGCGGGAGGCAGCCGATGGGACGACGTTTCTCTCTCACCGATGGATGTTTCTCCACGGATGGGTCCGCTGGCACCAGGGCAGGGGGCTCCTTCCTCCACGCAGCTGGCCCTGATGTCAGTCGTGGGGTCACTGGTCCGATTTGCTGCGTCTCCGGGCCTGGAGCTGAAATACAACCGAGGCCTAGATGGGATCTCAGAGCAGCGGTTCTCAACCTTCCTAACGCCGAGACCCTTTCATACAGTTCCTCGTGTGGTGGGGACCCCCAACCATAAAATTATGTTCGTGGCTACTGTTATGCATCGTCATGTACATATCTGATAGGCAGGATGTATTTTCATGGTGACAAATTGAACATAATGAATGCATAGTGATGAATCACAAAAACAACATGTAATTACAGATGTCTTTTCCGATGGTCTTAGGCGACCCCTGTGAAAGGGTCGTTCGACCCCCAAAGGGGTCGCGACCCACAGGTTGAGAACCGCTGTCTTAGAGGGAGGAAAGGTTAGGGGCTCCAAACCGCATGACAGGCAATGTGCCAGGAGAAGAAAGGTCACGGAGGTGGGGGGGTGGTGGTGGGGGGTGGGGTTGGGTCAAGATCCCTCCCTACCATCGTCTATTGCTAGGCACCTGGAACTTTCCACTCGGGTGGCCTTCTGTACCTGGCCCATCGTCCCTGCCCTGCTCCTGTCTGTCCAACTGCCGGCCACAGAACGTTCTTTGTCTGGAGGCTCGTCATGGTCCGCTTGCACCTCTGGTCAGCCTTGCTCGCAGCAGGCCCCTGACTTCGCTTTGCTGGACTTGATCTGTATCGTTCCCGTGCCCCTCTCCTATGTTAACTTTATCTTCCCTGCACCGGTGTTGACTGAAAAGCAACCTCCACGAGGTATGTCATCACCAAAAGGATTTATTTAGGCTCCAGCCGGTTTGGCTCAGTGGCTAGAGCGTCGGCCTGCGGACCGAAGGGTTCCTGGTTCGATCCCGGGTCCTGGTTGGGGGCAAGTGCAGGAGGCAGCCGCTCGATGTGTCTCTCTCACATCGATGCTTCTCTCTCTCTGCCCCTCTCCCTTCCTTCCACTCTCTCTAAAAATCCATGGGGAGCCTTAACCGGTTTGGCTCAGTGGATAGAGCGTCAGCCTGTGGACTCAAGGGTCCCAGGTTCGATTCCAGTCAAGGGCATGTACCTGGGTTGCAGGCACATCCCCAGTGGAGGGTGTGCAGGAGGCGGCTGATCGATGTTTCTCTCACATCGATGTTTCTAGCTCTCTATCCCTTCTCCCTTCCTCTCTGTAAAAAATCAATAAAATATATTTTTTAAAAAATAAAATAAAAATCCATGGGGAAAATATCCTCGGGTGAGGATGATAAAAAGAAAAAAAGGACTTACTGATATTCAGGAGGAAGAAAAGGCTGCAACCCCATGCGTGCAGACCTGGCAAGCCACGTGCCCTGTTCCCGGGCGCCAGGACGGAGAGGCATCTAACCCAGGGAAGAGGAGGGGGAGGGAGGGGACGTGAGAACAGAGCCTCATTGTGGCGCGGAGTTCCTCACGCAGCGTTCTCACTTACTCTCGGATTTCAGATTGCGTAGGAGACTTTTGTAATCCTAAACTCCTCCCATCGGCCCTCCACACGGATGAACCACTGATGGTGTTTTCTTTTCTTTTTCTTTTTTAAATATGTTTTTATTGATTTCAGAGAGGAAGGGAGAGGGAGAGAGAGAGATAGAAACATCCAAGATGAGAGAGAATCATGGATCGGCTGTCTCCCGCACACCCTACACTGGGGATGGAGCCCACAACCCGGGCCTGTGCCCTTGACGGGAATCGAACCCGGGACCCTTCAGTCTGCAGGCCGACGCTCTATCCACCGAGCCAAACCAGCGAGGGTCTGGTTAGTCTTGATCAAGGCCCAGGAAGGTTCAGGAACCTCTCAAGTGTCCACCCCGAGTCAGAGGCAGAGCCAGGACGCATGACGCCGGGCAGGAGGCGTGCAGGACCGAGAGGGGGGCCGCTCCTGTAGGCTCTGCCGGTTCCTGACCTTCGATGACCCCCGAGAAGCTCTGAGACCCACCAGGGACTGCTCTCCGAACTGCAGGGCCTCATGTTCAACCAAAGACAGGCACCTGCTGTACAGACAACATGTAACTGGAGCTGCTGACGCCGGGCACCCGTCATGGGCTCTGGGCATTGGGAGGGGAGGGAGGTACTGGGAGGGGCGGGGAGAGTGTGCGTGCAATAAACACAACCTCAGAGGCAGAGCCCACCCCCCTCAGGGGCCAGGGAGAGGCTGGGGGAGAGGTCACTGCTCTGAGGAGGGGCCATACTCAATGGACAGTGAACATGTAAGAATGATTCTCATGAAATTGTCAGCTTGTCACATTCCCCAGCCCCACTGACCACAGGCCCTGATGTCCAGGGACCACAGTGACCCCAGTGACCCCAACCACAGGCCCTGATGTCCAGGGACCACACTGACCCCAACCAGAGGCCCTGATGTCCAGGGACCACACTGACCCCAGCCACAGGCCCTGATGTCCAGGGACCACACTGAACCCAACCACAGGCCCTGATGTCCAGGGACCACAGTGACCACACTGACCCCAACCAGAGGCCCTGATGTCCAGGGACCACACTGACCCCAACCAGAGGCCCTGATGTCCAGGGACCACACTGACCCCAACCACAGGCCCTGATGTCCAGGGACCACACTGACCCCAACCACAGGCCCTGATGTCCAGGGACCACACTGACCCCAACCACAGGCCCTGATGTCCTGGGACCACACTGACCCCAGCCACAGGCCCTGATGTCCAGGGACCACACTGACCCCAACCACAGGCCCTGATGTCCTGGGACCACAGTGACCCCAGCCACAGGCCCTGATGTCCTGGGACCATAGTGACCACAGTGACCACACTGACCCCAACCACAGGCCCTGATGTCCTGGGACCACAGTGACCACAGTGACCCCAGCCACAGGCCCTGATGTCCAGGGACCACAGTGACCACAGTGACCACAGTGACCACAGTGACCACAGTGACCCCAGTGACCCCAGCCACAGGCTCAGCCCTCTGATTAGCAGGTGGCCCTGTCCGGTGGCCCTGCAGCAGTCCCAGGGGTCATTCTGCCTCACACACGGTCTCAGGGCCACGGCTCCCCGATGCAGATCGGCCTACGTGCTCCCTGCCAGACTTCTCTCTCGATTCCTTGACCGGAATCCAACCCGGGACCCTTCGGTCCGCAGGCTGACGCTCTAGCCACTGAGCCACACCTTCTAGTGCTTCTTTTATTTAAAAATAACTGTATTTTTATTGATTTCAGAGAGGAAGGGAGAGGGAGAGAGAGAGATAGAAACATCCATGATGAGAGAGAATCATGGATTGGCTGCCTCCTGCGGGCCCCACACTGGGGATGGAGCCCGCAACCCGGGCCTGTGCCCTGACTGGGAATCAAACCGTGACCTCCTGGTTCGTAGGTCAACTCTCAACCACTGAGCCACACCGGCCGGGCGGTGCTGCATTTCAGTTCTGGCGCTAACCACCTGGAGTTGGGGCAGAACCCATATGTTAAAGGGCATAGTCCCCGACAAGACTGTTCCACCTTCGGATCAACCAGCTACACATGGCGGGGGGGTGGGAGAGGGGGTCCCCAGGATCATTTCAGGTTTGATCAGTCACTAAAGTGACTCACAGGACTCAGCCAAGTGCTACACTTATGATGGCTGGTTTGTGATAACGGGTACAAACCAGACCCAGCCACACGGAGAGGTAGGTGCACGGGGTGAGTTCTGGGGGGCCGGCGGGGGGGGGGTCCCAGGTGCAGAGCTTCTGTGTTCCCTGCCCACGGGATCCAGGCCCATCACCTGCCGGCACATCCATGCTCACCAGCCGGGAAGCCGGCCCAGCGTCAGGGTCCAGAGTTGGTGCTGGTTCTCATGACAGAGGCCGGACCATCCCATCCCCGGCCAGTGACTGGACTCAGTGACCAGGCCCCGCTCCGCCCTGGAGGTCGGGAGGTTGGACTGAGGTAGGTCAGTGGCTCATAGCTCCAGCCCTCCGGTCAATCCTGCAACTGGTCTTTCCAGTAGGACCAGCCCGACCTGAAACCATCCAGGGCTCCCCCACCCCAGGAGTCACCTGATTAACATAAACTCAGGTATGATCCAGGGACTTTGGAAAACAGGGGCACTGCTCTTACTTGGGAAATTCCAAGGATGTACAGACTCCCAGGAACCAGGGCAAAAGGCAGTCAGATTCTTTGATATGATACTGGCGCTTAGCAGGAGCCCCGGCCGGGTAGCTCCGTTGGTGAGAGCATTGTCCAGACAGGCCCAGGTTGCAGGTTCGATCCCTGGTCAGGGCACATGTAAGAAACAATGAGCCCAGCTGAGGTGGCTCAGGGGTTGAGCGTCAACCTCTGAACCAGGAGGTCACGGTTCGATTCCCGGTCAGGGCACAGGCCCGGGTTGCGGGCTCCATCCCCAGTGCGGGGCGTGCAGGAGGCAGCCAGTCCATGATTCGCTCTCATCCTGGATGTTTCTCTCTCTGTTTACCTCTCCCTTCCTCTCTGAAACCAATAAAAATATATTTTAAAAAAAAGAAAGAAACATTGAGTCCACCACCAGGGCATGTGCCCTGACCAGGCATTGAACGGTGACCTCCTGGTTCCCAGGTCGACGCTCAACCCCTGAGCCACGCCGGCCGGGCAGCAGGTGGCCCTCTTGCCTGGATGCCCGGTGTTAACTGGGGGCCCTGACCGAGCAGGTCCCGCTGGTTGCGTAACTGCGATCAATGCGCTATTGTTGTCCTGCCTGGGTTTTTCCGTGAGGGCCAGGCTCTGTGCGCCTTGCTGGGCAGGGGATCACGTTGAAATGTTTGCTGGGTTTGATCTCTGTGGGGGGCACGGACCAACGCTGTGCTCAGGCCAGGGCCCCCCCCCCCCCGCCAATGGATCTAATGAACCGGGAGTGTTTGAACCGGCGCTGTGGGCAGGGGCTGCCTCGGGTGCGGGCACCTGCTGCGGCCCAGCCCGCTCCACCCTGGAGACCATCACGTTTTTCTACTGAAACAGCGAGAAGGAGTTTGGACAGCCCGGAGCCAGGGTGGAGGCGGGGAGGCCCGGAGCCAGGTGTTGCCAAAGCATTTCCGCTTCTGCCACGAGCCTGGGCACGCCCCGGCAGGTCCGAGAGGTTTACCCATTGTTCAAAGACAGCGATGGGCGAGGGTGGGAGTCCGCGGGTGGGCGTGGGAGTGTGTGGAGAGCTCCTCGCGGGAGTCCTGCACGCCAAGCCGCCTTCGAAGAGAATGGGAGACGCAGTTTTTCTGTTTGCATAGAAGCCTCCATGCAAGCACATCCAACTCCCTGATTGCCTGCCTTCCCCAACCCAAGGGGGTTCCCTCTTTGCCAGCTCCCTTCCTGGGCTTTTCTGAGTTAGAATCAGGGCTTGGGGGGGCGGCAGGGGGTGGGGGAGAGACAGAGGGAGGGGCAAGGAGGCAGGTGGTGGGGAGATGGCTGGAAAATGTGGCACAAGAATGAGAGATCTAGACCAGCCGGCCTGGCTCAGCGGTTGAGCGTTGACCTATGAACCAGGAGGTCACGGTTCGATTCCCAGTCAGGGCACCTGCCCAGGGGGATTGGGGGTGGGGGTGGGGGGGTTGGGCTCGATCCCCAGTAGGGGGCGTGTATGAGACATTGGCTCTCATCATAGATGTTTCTCCCTCTCCCTTCCTCTCTGAAGTCAATACAAATATATTTTAAACAATGCCACCACCATATGGGGCTTTGTCATCTGTCCAACCTGTTTCATTCGAATAGAGCCTGGGTTTATGCTCCTTTCCCTACATGTGTTCTTCAAGTAAAAATTTTTTCCCCCATTTCCCGCTAACTTCCTGCCCCCGCCTCCTTCTCCCTCCTGCACATCCCTGAGCCCAGGGACTCTTATGCCCACCACGCTGCCCGTCTGCTCCTCGCACATCTGGTTTACGAACCAAACTGGCGTCGTCAGCCCCTCCCGGGCTCGCCCGAAATACCACCTCCTGAAGTCACGGATCTAAAAAAAAAAAACACCCCGGAAAATAACGTTTCAGGCTCCTTCCAGAAGTCTTCTGTCTCGAGTCGCAACACATGGAAGCAAATAGCAGATGGAACCCACTTCTGCCGCCTCAGACGCGCCACATGGCTCACCCCGCGTTGGATTTTTTATAGCCGCACGATTCTCCATCCAGCCGGTCTGTTCTCCACCCCCGGCTCCTAGTTCTTTTCTCACGAAACAACCCCCAGAAACATGAAAAGTCGGGCTTTCAGGGTGTCTGTGAACATAGGGGGGGACAAGCTGGTGGAAGTCCCCCCACATGGGGAGCCCAGCGGGGCTGGAGTGTTGCTCTGTACACCAAAAGGTTGGGGGTTCAATGCCTGGTCAGGGCACATACCTAGGTTGCGGGTTCGATCCCGAGACGGGGAGCAGATGGGGGTAACTAATCAATGTCCCTCTCTCTCTCTCTCTCTCTCTCTCTCTCTCTCTCTCCCTTCCTCGCTCTCTAAAAGCAATAAACATATTTCCAGGCGAGGATCAAAAAAATAATTGCAGTCCTATTTACAATTCTATCGCACAAGACAACAAATCTTGTAGGTCAGCGTTTTTGCACTGTCGCTACAACATGACCCACCATTTCTCACTCACTCACCATCCTCAGAAATGTCTTCATGGAAACGGACAGGAAGCTGGCCTGGAATATGTTATCTCGGGGGAGCAGAATGGCAAACAGGACTGCAATTAATTATTAACGAACCAACCGTGTAACCCCCACCGAGGTTTAACATTAGCCAGACTATCAAGCGACCCTCCCGGCTGTGTGTTCACGTGGAGATGGTTCAAGGATTCGACGCTCGGCCCTGACCTCCTGCTCCTGCTCACGGCTGTTGTTACATGGAAACGCCTTTTTTCTTTCCTTCCTTCCTTCCTTCCTTCCTTCCTTCCTTCCTTCCTTCCTTCCTCCCTCCCTCCCTCCCTCCCTCCCTCCTTCTTTCCTTTCCTTCTTTCTTTTAAATATATATTTTTTTATTGATTTCAGAGAGGAAGGGAGAGGGAGAGAGAGAGAGAGACATCAATGATGAAAGAGAATCACTGATTGGCTGCCTCCTGCACGCCCCACACTAAGGATCCAGCCCACAACCCAGGCATGTGCCCTGACCGGGAATCGAACCGTGCCCTTTCGGATCATGGGATGACGCTCAACCACTGTGGGCTCTACTCCAGTTTTAACTGTCTCCCTGCCCCAGCCTCTCCGCCCTCAGCCCTGCAGCACAAACACCTTCTCCACATCACTCTTCTGCTCCAGAATCTTCAGCGGGTCCCTCAGGGCCAGGGTTTTAGGTGCTAAACACCCTCTGCGCACATGTCAAGACGACCCATGGGTTGCAAACTGACTGGGAAATCCTAGCATCGGCTTTCCTGCTTCTCCACTGTGACTGTTGCAATGAAGTCCGGCTGGTGCGGCTCAGTGGTTGAGCGTCGACCTATGAACCAGGAGGCCACGGTTCGATTCCCGGTCAGGGCACATGCCCGGGTTTCGGGCTGGATCCCCAGTGTGGGGGGCGTGCAGGAGGCAGCCAATTGATGTTTCTCTCTCCCTCTTCCTTACTCTTGCTCTAAATCCAATAAAAACAAAACAAAACAAAAAAGATGAAGCCCTAGCTGGTTTGGCTCAGTGGATAGAGCATTGGCCTGCGGACTGAAGGGTCCCAGGTTCGATTCCCGGTCGAGGGCACATGCTCGGGTTGTGGGCTCCATCCCTAGTAGGTGGTGTGCAGGAGGCAGCCAGTCAATGATTCTCTCTCATCATGGATGTTTCTCTCTCTCTCTCTCCCACTTCCTTCCTCTCTGAAATCAATAAAAAAATATATATATAAAATTCTGCACTTAAAAAAAAAAGATTAAAAAAACCACACACACACACAAAACATGGAGTAGAGCCAGGAGGTGGGCGGACCCAGAGCTGGGATCTGAGAGGCTGCCGGCTCCTCAGGGCCCTGGGTGGCCTGGGACTTTCGAGGCAGAGTGAGCGTGAGGAGCGCGAGGGGCGGCCAGCTCAGTCCTCCGAGGCACCTCGTCATCCGCGTGGCGATGAGTCAGGAGGAACTCTATCCCAGACACATGGATTACATTTCCCCTCCGATCCCCGTGGGGCGGGGGTTGGGGGGGGGGGGTGCGATTCAGAGCCAACATGACCAGCAGCCAGAGCTTCGCCAAGAAGACATACTCCCAGCCACCACGGTGCTCGGAGCAGGGAGGGGCTGTCGGAGGCTGTATGGTCCCTGTGAGGGGGACCAGGGCCTGTTGCGATGGCCTCTGGAAGGACCCTCGAGAAGGTGGAGGGTCATTTGCACGCTCTCCCTCTCCCCATTTGCATGCTCCCCCCTCCCCCCATTTGCACGCTCCCCACCCCCTCTGTCTCAGAGACTCATTTCCCAAGCCTGTCTTCTTCTCAGTGGGAGGCTATGCTTTCTCTGATCAGAACTCATGAGCTGTGCAACGCTCTCACTGGCTGCTGCTCCCTGGTGTGGGTTTTGCAAAGTTTGCAGAAAACGGAGGAGAACAGACAGCCGAGCAAGGCACAGCCCCATCTCCCCACCGCCTCGGCCTCCCTCTCCGACTCCGAGCTGGGTTTGCAGGGTGGAGAGGAAAACCCTTTAGAAATCTTTAGCACGTGACTTCTTCTTTTTCTTTTCCTAAAATACGTTTTTATTGATTTCAGAGAGGAAGGGAGAGGGGAGAGAGAGAGAGAAACATCAATGATGAGAGAGAATCATGGATTGGCATGCTCCCTACTGGGGATCGAGCTAGCAACCCAGGCATGTGCCCTTGACCGGACTCGAACCCGGGACCCAATATATTTTTATTGATTTCAGAGAGGAAGGAAGAGGGAGAGAGAGAAAAACAGCAATGATGAGAGAGAATCACTGATCGGCTGCCTCCTGCACGCCCCACACTGGGGATCAAGCCCACAACCCAGGCATGTGCCCTTGACCGGGAATCGAACTGTGACCTCCTGGCTCATCGGTTGGCGCTCAATACCGCTGAGCCACACACACATGTGGCTTTTTTTTAGCTGTCAGGCGAGGGGGGACATTTAGAAACCTGACTTCAGGCCCGATCCCACCTCTGGATCTATTAACGACCGGTGCCCTGAGATTTTATTCCCTCAAGATCTCTCCCTCATGGCACTGTTGTGAAGAAAGAAAGCTGGTATTTGTGAACGGTAATCATTACGAAGGTAGTCGACTGTGACTGAAGGCTTCCCACAGATGCAGCCGGTGCCAAGCACTTCACGTGGAGTAACCCGTTCCGTCCTCACAGCTGGCTTGACAGGTGGGGAAACTGAGGCGCAGGTGAAATCACTGGCCCCAAACCACTGATGTGGGTTGGCGGGTGAACCCCAAAATCCATGTCAAAGCCCCTCAGAGGGAGCGTGGCCCCTCGGACAGCTTGAATTCGGACGCCCGCTCCCCACACCTGAGAACACATGTCTGTTGCTTTCAGCCACCCGATTTGCAGTATTTGTTATAGCAGCCACAGGAACTCATACCGTCAGAAAGCTCTAAGTCAGTGGTTCTCAACCTTCTGGCCCTGTAAATATAGTTCCTCATGCTGTGACCCAACCATACAATTATTTTTGTGGCGACTTCATCACTGTCATGTTTCTACTGTGATGAATCGTCATGTAAATATCTGATCTGCAGGATGGTCTTAGGCGACCCCTGTGAAAGGGTCGTGCGACCGCCCAAGGGGTCTCAACCCACAGGTTGAGAACCGCTGCTCTAAGAGATGAAGGCGCTAGCAAAGTGAAAGCTGGCCCTGGCCGGCGTGACTCGGTGGGTGACAGCATCGCCCAGTGCACCGTCAGCGGGTGCTCATCCAACCTCATGTCCCAGGGGCCCCAGATGTGGGGGTGCAGCCGGTGGAGAGACCGATCACCGAGGAGACCCGGGCCTCAGCTGGGGACTGTGCAGGGAGCTCCCGCTCCCAGGTGCGAAGCGGGAGGGCTGTACCGACTTTGACCTGCCGCCCTGAGCTGCCTGAGGATTTGTAAAGACGACAATGAATGGACTCTCAGGGCTCGGAGTGAGCCGGTGAGCGGTGAGCAGAGAATAAACAGCCCTTTGTATGTTGCCTGTTCTTCCTGGGTCACCCAATCGGAAACATCGAGGCCTCGGCCACAGCAGCCGGCAGGGAAGGCCGTGATGTGCAAATAGCGGAGATAAAGTGAAATGAGCCTGGAGGTGAACCCGATGAAATCCCGAGGATGGGGGGACCCCTGGCTCTTACAGCCGAGTCTGTGACGGTGGGGGTGGGGAGTGGGGGGCGGGGAGATGGAACCAGCAGCCGCAGCGCAGAGCGAACACGTGGATTTTCCCTGGGGAGGCTCCATCCCCCGCCCCCCAAAGAAGGGAGCTGTGAGTAATGAAGCTTCCCGGAGAAGAATAGCGGTCACATTTGCATGTTAAACAGATCGATGGGGCTTCTCCTCCGCTCAGCTCCCCCGGGGGGAGGGGGGAGGGCTGTCAGAGGCAGCTGGCCATCTGCGGGTCTCCAGCCCACAGCCCCAGAGACCGCCTTGTGCCTTGCACACCGTAAGTGTTCAATAAAGATTTGTATCGAATCGCATGTCCAAGCTGGTCTCGGGCCCTGGCTGGCTGGTGGGCTCAGTGGTTAGAGCGTTGGCCGGCGCACCCGAGAGCTGCCTGTTCGATCCTGGGCCCTGGTCGGGGTGTGCGTGCGGGAGGCAACCCATCGATGTCTCTCTCTCTCTCTGTCTCTCCCCGTCCCTCCCACTCTCTCTAAAAATCAAGAAGACATATTTACAACAACAACAAACAGCCGCACAGTCTAGGCCAGTGGTTCTCAACCTTCTGGCCCTTTAGATACAGTTCCTCATGTGGTGACCCCCGACCATACAATTATTTTCGTGGCTACTTCATCACTGTCATGTTGCTACTGTTATGAATCGTCATGTAAATATCTGATAAGCAGGATGGTCTTAGGCGACCCCTGTGAGAGGGTCGTTTGACCGCCAAAGGGGTCGCGGCCCACAGGTTGAGAACCGCTGGTCTAGGCAGTGCCCCGTGGACCTGTGGCCTGGTGTGGCTTCTCCAGTCGCCCAGACGTCCAGGGATCTCGAATGACAGGGGACTGTGTCCCGGCTGTGAAGACTCGTGGGGCCCAGGCAGTCCAGAACCTTCCAGCCCCGCTTTGGAGGGAAAAGGCCCATGCGCACAGCGGAGGGGTTTTCATTGGGTCTATGCCTTGTTCCCCCAAGAGCCAGCTCCTGGGCCCCCCGCCTCTCCCAGCACCTACCTGGCTCCTGACTCCCAGCACCTTGACCTTTGCAATACATGCCGGGGGCGGACAGCGCCGGATCCCTCTCTCGGGGACGTTGGAACCACGTGCACCTACCGGCAGGGCCTGCTGGGAGTCGCCAGGTGCTTACCCTCAACGTGCAATTCCTCTCGAGACTCAGAGGGCCTCTGGCTGAGCTGGGATGCGTGGCCTCTTCCTTCACGCCTCCCTCCGTCCCCTGGTCCAGCCATGTGTCCGGTACACCCTTTGCTGCCCTTTCTCTGTCCATAGCTGCCCTACTGATCAGGTTTCTTTGTTCAGTGTTTTTGAAGAACCCTGTTATTTTTTTTATAATATATTATTATTGATTTTAGAGAGGAAGGGAGAGGGAGAGGGAGAGAGAGAGAGAAACATCAATGATGAGAGAGAATCTTGGACCGGCTGCCTCCTGCACGCCCCACACTGGGGATGGAGCCCGCAACCCGGGCAGGTTCCCTGACCGGGAATCAAACCTGGGACCCGTCAGTCTGCAGGCTGACGTTCTATCCACTGAGCCAAACCAGCCAGGGCAGAAATGGATTTTTAATATATGATCCAGATGTGTGAGCCTGAGAAGAAGGGCCTTGCGTTTGATGTCATGCTCTGCTGTCCATGTTCTGAAATTCCTAGTGAATCTTGGACAAGGGGGCCCCATCACTTAATTTACGACATTTGCGAATTGTGTAACAGGTCCTGTTAAGACATAGGACTTCCTCTGTGGGCTCACACTTGCAGTATAACTTTGGCTGAACTTGACATTCTGTTTCCTCATCTCTTCTCTCCGCAAGGGCAGTGGCCGCATATTTATTTATTGCTAAATTTCCACCCCCTGGCGTGGTGCCTGGCCCATGTAGATGCTCAATAAATACTTGTGAAATGGCCCTCGCTGCTCAGTGGCTAGAGCATTGTGCTGAAGGGTCCCGGGTTCGATTCTGGTCAAGGGCACATGCTGAGGTTGCTGGCTTGATCCCCAGTAGGGGGCGTGCAGGAGGCAGCTGATCCATGATTCTCTCTCTTTCTCTCTCTCTCTCTCTTTCCCTTCCTCCCTGAAATCAATAAAAATATATTTTAAAAAAATCCTTTTGAAGTGAATGAAATAATGTCAACTAAAACCTGTCGCTGGAGTTTTAAGAAAGAAGCCTGAATTCCAGAAATCCACTTTCCTAAGGGTTAACAAGACAAAACTCTTGAGCGGTCATTATGAAATCAAGACGACAACAACGTCACTTACCGTCTATTTCTCTGATCGCCACGCTGGTAATTTCCTAAATGTTGGACGAGGACGAAAGGAAACAGCCGTCTGTGGATAAATCCGGGACGGACGCCAGACATTTCATCGGCTCTTATGAACCCTCCCCCTTTCCCTGGGCCTTCGTGGGAAAAGTCCTCTCACGGCATAAAGGACAAGCTGGGGCCCTGGCTGGTTGGCTCAGTGGATAGAGCGTCGGCCTGTGGACTGAAGGGTCCCGGGTTTGATTCCAGTCAAGGGCACGTGCCCGGGTTGTGGGCTCGATCCCCAGTGTGGGGCGTGCAGGAGGCAGCCGATCCATGGTTCTCATCATTGATGTTTCTAACTCTCTCAATAATAAAATATATATATATATTTTTTTTAAAGAACGAGCTGGACATTGCCTTTCAGGCCCAAGGCCTCGTTCAAGTGCCATCGGAGGAAAGTCCCGTTGGGAAGAGCTGTCCGCTCATAGCTTTTTTTTCCTCTTTCATGCCTTGGCCTCACTCAAGACGCAGGCGGAACGCAAGGCTGGGCCTGGGAAGCAAGAGGGTTTCTCGTGAGGGTCTCTCTGGGCAGACAGGCGGGTCTGGACCAGATAGAAGCTCACCCTCAGCTCCCGCACATCTGGGAGGCGTCGGCCAAGGGCTGGCTTGGACCCTGCCTCAAACCTCTTTTTTTTTTAGATTCAAGAGACTCTTTTTTTAAAAAAAAAAAAAAATGTTTTTATTGATGTCAGAGAGGAAGGGAGAGGGAGGGAGAGAGAAACATCAGTGATGAGAGAGCATCATGGATCGGCTGCCTCCTGCACGCCCCCCACTGGGGATGGAGCCCGCAACCCGGGCATGTGCCCTTGACTGGGAATCGAACCGTGATCTCCTGGTTCCTAGGTCCACGCTTAAACACCGAGCCCCGCCGGCCGGGCACTTTGCCGCCTCTTTACCCGGCTGTCCCCCTGCTTTTCCAACCCTTTCTCCTCGAGCACATCCTCCCCGCATTTCAAACTCTCCCTGCGCAGAAAAGAGAGAGCAAAAGGGAGCGGAGCCGCGGGAATGAACTTGGATCCTGGAGAGAGGCAGCCTCAAGCAGCGAAGGCGGCTGTGAGCTGAGGGCTAGGTCCCCGTGTTGTTGGAGTTCATGGCGGCCCGGCGGGACTTTTACCTTTTTTTTTCTTTTAACGCACGCCAGAGTCTAACCTTCCTGTGCATTTCTGGAAATCCTTCCACTTTGCTTCTTTCCCCCGGGGCCCATTTGCATCTTGGCTCTGCCTCGAGGCAGGCTTGGATCCCAGCGCCTCTCCGATAAAGCCTCCTGGTTCAAGCGCACATTTCTTTTGTTTCCAGATTTCATGCTTCTTTCTTTCCGGGTGAGGCCCCGTCCAAAGTCCGCATTGCAGATAGCACATCCGCGCTGCGCTCCCGGCCCCGTGAGCTCATGCTCCGTGTTTGTCTTGGCTGGGTGGCTGGGCCCACAGGCATCAGGCAGGCCGCTGGGTCGGGGGACAGTCCTGAGCCCCTGGGGCAGGCCCGTCAACCAGCTCCCCCACCCTCCTCCCGGGGAAGCTCAGCCCTCGGTCCTGGCTGACCCCTCTGGGCCCTACTTTGTGCCTCTGTGGTCTTTAAAAAAAATTATAAAAAAATTAATATATGTATATTATTGATTTCAGAGAGGAAGGGAGAGGGAGAGAGAGAGAAACATCAATGGTGAGAGAGAATCATGGATCGGCTGCCTTCTACAGGCCCCCTACTGGGGATGGAGCCCACAACCCGGGCATTGGGAATTGAACCCTGACCTCCTGGTTCATAGGTCAACACTCAACCGCTGAGCCACGCCGGCCGGGCAACAACTTGTTTCTAAGTAAGAGCTCACTTGTCTGTTTGCCAAAACCTTCTGTAGAACTTTCTGGAAGACACTAAGATGGAGGTCTGGGAACCTGAGTCGGGGTTCTCAGCCCTGTCGGAGCGTGTGGGACCACGCCACCCGCAGCTGCTCGGGGCCTTGCTTTGCCGACGTGTGCAGTGACTGGCTGGCCTGGAACCACTGTTTCCACACAAGCCCTAAACACACCCCGATGCTTGGGGGGGATGAAGCAGGGGGTGGGGGGCTGGGGAATGAAGCAGCTCTGTCCCCCCTTCCTGGCCCTGCAAGAGAATCTGTCTCTCTTAGGGGCCTCCACACGCTCACATTTGAAAGAAAGTTTTGGTCCGGCCGGTGTGACTCAGGGGTTGAGCATCTACCTAGGAACCAGGAGGTCACGGTTCGATTCCCCACTCAGGGCACGGGCCCGGGTTGTGGGCTCCATCCCCAGTGTGGGGCGTGCAGGAGGCAGCCGGCCAATCCATGAGTCTCTCTGCTCATGGATGTTTCTCTCTCTCTCTCCCCGTCTCCCTTCCTCTCTGAAATAACATTAAAAAACAAAAAAACAAAACACATTAATAAAGAACAAAGAAGGTTTTATACTTACAAGGAAAAGTGAAAAAAAAACCTTAAGACCAGGAGTCAGGTAAGAGGAGCCCCAGCTGGAACATTCTGGAACCACACTGCCCCCCCCCCGCCCCCCCCCCCCCCCCCCACCCGTCATCCTATGCACAAGATCCCCCTGGGAGCGAGATGGACTCGTAGGGTCAGCGGCACCAGGGCCTGGCTCGGCACCAAGCCCCTGAACCCCACGATCGTCAAGGGGGCCCAGGGACGTGCCCCAAAGCGCCATATGGCTGATGGCTCCTAATCAGATGAGCTCACGCTGGTTGCGTGTGTCTGCACTGCCCCCGAATTGATTGAAGGCTTCGGTTCCCCAGAAACCGCACGGTGGGCGCAGCCTTGAATTCAGCTGTCACCGACCCTGAGCCACATGCAGCGTGGACAGGGAGCGCTTCTAGGCGGCCGCTCCGAGGACGGGGTGAGGCTGGGCGGGGGTCAGCCGGCGCTCCTCAGCGGGGGTAGCCAGATGGCCGGTGGCAGCTGCTGGCACGGCTCTAAGTCCTCAGCCCATTGCTCTCAGCCCTCCCCGCCCGGCTCCCCACCTAAGAGCCGGTGGGGGTGGAGGAGGCGAGCGAGGGTGGGGAGGAGGGGCTGCCATGGCCCAGCTCCTGGGAGCTGCCTGCTGTGGGACCTGGGACCCCATGGCTGCACTCGCCACGTTCCCCATGAGCCAGGGCTGCCTCCATCACCCTGAAGCCAGAGACTAGAGCTGCTGCCCAGACAGTAGCCACAAGCCACACGTGGTTGCTGACCACTTTACTATTCGTTTTAATTTTTTAAAAATTTATTTCAGAGAGAGAGAGAGAGATAGAAACCTCCATGATGAGAGAGAATCATGGATCAGCTGCCTCCTGCACGCCCCACACTGGGGACCGAGCCCACAACCCGGGCAGGTGCCCTTGACCAGGAATTGAATCTGGGGCCCTTCAGTCCACAGGTCGACGCTCAACCACTGAGCCACACTAGCCGGCCGGGCAAAGCTAAGCTTGTTTTCATGCCCACGTCGGGGCTGTGCGCTTGGAACCAGCGCCTCTTGCGTGGATGGACGACTCGTGCTGGCGGCACACACCGGCCATCCCCTGCCCAGCCCCGGGAGCCTCTGGGAGCCTCTGGGCCTCCCTGGACGAGCGGGCCGT
This sequence comes from Myotis yumanensis, assembly GCF_028538775.1. Taxonomy (NCBI): domain Eukaryota; kingdom Metazoa; phylum Chordata; class Mammalia; order Chiroptera; family Vespertilionidae; genus Myotis; species Myotis yumanensis. Next base: position 3,156,525 of record NW_027223773.1, on the reverse strand, counting down.
ATTTGCACTGACTTCTCTGACCCCGGCACTTCCTCCCTGCAGAGAGGGGCTCTGCAGGCAGGGCCGCTGTTTGGATAAGCGGGTGAGTCACAGTGCGATCAGGCGCCTCTGATGTGCAGAGAGCAGCACGCTGTGGGCTCCGGCTGCACCCCCTGCCTGGGGGGGGGACCCCGCAGAGCCTCAGGCCGCCTGTCTGCAGGGAGAGGGCGTCTCTGGGGCGGGCGATGACGCCTGGTCTGTTCCCATCCCCGTCTCTCCGGCCGGGAGGGCCGGGAGGGAATAATGATTACTCTGCTTTCCTTTCCCGGGTTGCTTTGGCAAAGACGCCCGGCATCTCCCTTTGTTCTGCTTGAGGAAGTCCTTCCTATCAGAAGGGAAGATTTCATCAGGACGGATAAGCCCTGTGTCCAGGGGATCCAGGCCTCCCCCGGGGCCGGCCCGCCCCCTCCCCCCGCGCACCAGTCCCCACGGCTCCAGGCGCGCCTGGCACGGGGTCCGGGCAGCCTACAACACAGGCTTTGTTTTGGGGGAGCCCGGGGAGGCCGCTGGCTACGGAGAAGTTCCTCCGAGGACCAGGCCTGTCCGTGACATCTGGCGTCTCTCCCAGGAACCAACCCCCCTCCCTCCCTCCCTCCCTCCCCGAACAGAATTTTGAATGAATTAATGGAATTATAGTCCTTTGAATTCGCCTGACAATTCTCCTCTCCCAGGCTCAGATCACATTGGCCACTCCGCGTGTCTAGATGACTCCACGGTTTTTACTAATATCCCCGGCGGAGAGCCACATGGACGTTTCCGAGGAAAAGGGGGGGCCCCCGCAGGACCCGCCGTTCTCGCATCCGCATTTACGGAGTCTTGACCCTGCGCCATGCGGTGCACTGGGCATTTTATATTCAGTTTTAAAAATTTATTTTATTATTATTATTATTATTATTATTATGTTAATCCTCCCCCAAGGATATTTTTCCATTGATTTTTTTAGAGAGAGTCGAAGGGGGAGAGAGAGAGAGAGAGAGAGAGAGAGAGAGAAGAGAGAGAGAGAGAAACACCAATGTGAGAGAGACACATAAGATTAGTTGCCTCCTGCCTTTGCCCTGACCAGGGCCCAGGCTGGGGAGGAGACTGGTATGGGCCCTTGACCGGAATCGAACCCGAGACCCTTTGGTCCACAAACCGGCTAGGGCCTGACTGTATGTTCGCAACCACACCCGGTCAAGACCAGCTGATGGCAGCATCTGCAGATGACACACCGACACGTGGACTAGGTCTCACCAGGATGTATTTCTTGCTTCTCCGCTGGCACGATGTTAGCTTTGTGGCAAGGTGGTCCCAGGCATAGAGCTGGCCTGTGGACACACCATGCTTTTTCACCCTAAACTGTTCCGTAAGCTAAAATAGGTCATACCATCGACTCCACCCTGACTCAAATATTGTGATTGTCACGGTGCCCAGAATCGGAAAGAGCCGGAATTTAAATCTTTCAATACGCCGCCCACTCCTTTACCCTCCCTGCGACTTTCCCAGGCGTGGCTCCGTGGTTGAGCGTTGACCTATGAACCAGGAGGTCATGGTTCGATTCCCCGTCAGGGCACATGCCCAGGCTGTAGGCTCCATCCCCAGTAGGCGGCGTGCTGGAGGCAGCTAATCAATGATTTATCATTGATGTTTCTATCTCTCCCGCTCCCTTCCTCTATGAAATCAATAATAAAAAAAATATATAGCCCTGGCCGGCTTGGGTCAGTGGATGGAGTGGACTGGAGGGTCCCAGGTTCGATTCCGGCCAAGGGCACATGCCTGGGTTGCGGGCTCGATCCCCAGTAGGGGGCGTGCAGGAGGCAGCCGATCAATGATTCCCTCTCATCATTGATGTTTCTCCCCCATCTCCCTTCCTCTCTGAAATCAATAACGAAATACATTTTTAAAAAATACATATAAAAGTATTGGTTCAATAAACTAAACTAAGACAGAATCCTGCCATGTCCGTGCCCAGGCTGCCGTCCCCATCACCAGCTCCGACCAGCGCCCCAGGCTTCCACCCCCAAGACCCCGCTTTTGTCCTCAGGTGCCCGCGGGATTCTCACAGGTCTCCCTGGCCATCACAGACTTGGCCGTGGAGCCGGCACAGACGGGCTCCCGGTCCCAGACACGGTATTCCCTTACACCCCCTGAACCGGCCGCCGGAACTGGGTCAGCCCTGTGAATGGCCCTCAGTCTCGCACAGAGCGGGGCGCGTGTGAAAGTTCAGGCCGGGCCGGTGGGAACCCCGCACCCCCGCCTACCCCAGCCCCCCCTCTCCCTCCCGGCTCCGCAGCCTCTGTGTTCATCGCTGGGTCATCACAGAGAGCAGGCGGCTTACGTACGCAGTGGGGTCGTCCTGGTGACACAGCCTGAGGTCACCGCCAAGTGGCTTTGAGAGCCTTGGTTTCCTCTTCCAGGTTTTCTGAAGTTACCGAACAAGGCGCCCGATTCAGAGCCACCGAGAACATTCTAGCCTTTTTCTTTTCTTTTCTTTCCCTGTTGTCCCCACAAGACAGGAGGCCGTGCAGGTGGGAGTCTCGGCTTGTTCTTCTCAAGTGAGTTACGTCCTTTTGCTCAGGACGTAACTAGAATACATTTTTCTCCTCTTTTTAAAAAAAAAAATTTTTTTTTTATTGATTTCAGAGAGGAATGGAGAGGAGAGAGAGAGATAGAAACATCACTGAGGAGAGAGAATCATGGATCGGCCGCCTCCTGCAAGCTCCCTACTGGGGATCGAGCCCGCAACCCGGGCCTGTGGCCTGACTGGGAATCGAACCGTGACCTCCTGGTTCATAGGTCGACGCTCACCCCCTGAGCCACACGGGCCAGGTGAATCTTCTTAATTTTACTTAAATCACTTGGGATTCTGTACTTCATATAGGGTCTGGATGCTGCTGAATACCGGAGGGACAGGAAAGGGCCCGTGTTAGGACCCACACTGGGTGTGTTCCACTCCCAGTTCGACCAGGAAGTGTTCCCAGAGAGGCCACTGCTGTCTTGACTTTAGTTTGCTCACCTGTAAAATGAAACAAGTAGGAGGTGCGTACTTCACAAAGGTGTGAGCACTCAAAAAAAAAAAAATAATAATAATAAATGTGAGGATTCGGCAAGGTAATGAAAGTCAACAACTTTTGTAAACTGTGATGTTAGGCAGATAAAAAAAAATAGTCATGGCTTATAGGTAGCGGATAGTAGGAGTACAGACAGGATTGTGGTCTGATTCCCCGTCAGGGCACCTGCCTGGGTTGTGGGCTCGATCCCCAGTGTGGGGCGTGCAGGAGGCAGCCGATCCATGATTCTCTCTCATCATTGACGTTTCTAGCTCTCTCTCCCTCTCCTTTCCTCGTTGAAATCAATAAAAATATATTTAAAAAGAAAATAAAATGCAAGGGTTGAGGTCCCTCCACTGCAGCTTTTGTGCGAGGGAAGCCTGTCTGGGGCGCATCGATCGTAGGAACCCCAGAGGCAGATCTGTGAGCCGTAAGCCTCCTCGGTTTCTTATGCTTGCTGGTGTGTTTGGCTCCTGGCAGGTCCACTCCTTCCCTTCCCTGCTTCTTTCTCTTCCTTTTCCGTCCCCCTTTCTCTTCTGTGTAATTGTGTCTCCCCAGCCACACGTTATCTAAATCCCACTTAAGATAAACAGGAGAAGGGACTTAGGAGTCAGAGTGGAAAAGTCCTTGAAACTTTCAACTCCAAGTATGAAGACCAAAGGGCTTTGGGTAGGAAATGAAAGAAAGAAAAAAAGGTGCAGAGAGATTTCTAAGAACTGCAGGTTGCGTAATATTTGCAAATATATCACCTAAGTGTGTCAACCGCCAGAAGCACCTTTGTGGAGAGCTAGGGAGATATTCCTACCCCGAGGCAGAAAGGACACGTTGGAAAGATCTGACATGTTGCATTTTTCACGTAAGATTAAAATTTGGGCCCGGCCGGCGTGGCTCAGCGGTTGAGCATCGACCTGTGAACCAGGAGGTCACGGTTGGATTCCGGTCAAGGGCACATGCCCGGGTTGCAGGCTCCATTCCCAGTAGGGGGCGTGCAGGAGGCAGCCAATGGATGAGGTTTCTCTCCCTCAATGTTTCTCTCTCTCTATCCTATTCCTGTCCGTCTCACTCTCAAAAAATTAATAAAGACATATTTAAAAAAAGAAAAGAATCCAGAACAGCCCAGGCATCCAGCTGTCTAGCCACAGAGCTTTCTCTTTTGTCTTGAAAGTGCATCCCTCGCGGAACCAGAAGCCACTGTGATCAGTCCAGGGAATAACCAGAGGTGATTGACCCCCCCCCAGGCCCTTCTTATCTCTCTGGGCCACAGGGAGGCTGCTCGTAACCTCAGGACTGCCCGGGCCTCGCTGCTTTTCTCTGGGGACCCTGAGGTCTAGACGTGGGAAGAAAAGAAATACGTTACAGCGATTGCACCGAGCTTGCTCCACACGCTCATAAGCTACTGTTTCGGGGCCTGCAAACCCCGATGGGAAAATATTCTTCGTGCCATTGCCTGAGATTTCCCTAAAAGCTCCACCAGGGTCCCCGGGGTGGCGTCAACAAGCCCAGCGCCCGCCCCGGGGAGAGGGGCACCAGGGGCAGCTGCTGACAGGCAGGCTGGGAGGCCTGCGTGGAGGGCGCGTCCATCAGCCGACAAGCACGAACGCGCAGCCGGGAGCCAGGTCTGCGCCGGGCTCCGGGATGCACGCTAAGTGCCCATGAGTCTGCTTCCTGCCCGAGACGAGAGCCGCCAGCTGACGCGTGGGGTTCCTCCCCTGCCTGGCTGTTTGTCACCCTTAACAGCGGCCACAGCCACAGGGACCCCCTCTGGGAGGGCCTGGGGCCCCAGGGCCATGGGAGGTCAATGAATATCGGGTGACTGACAGCCTCTACTGCCTGTCTTGTTTATTCCAGAGGGAGCCCCCCCTCCGCCCCCCTTCCCGCTGAAAGCGGGAGACAATCAACAGAGACGGATGGTCTGTGGCGGGAGGGGCGCTCTGCTCCATTTGGCCTACCCGGCCCAGTCCCAGCTGTGGCTTCACTGAATTTGCAGGACAGAGTAAGTGGCCTCCAACAGGCCCCCCTTCCCCCGGGCACCAGGCCCTGGCGCTCTCCTCCTGTCCTCCCTCCCTCCCTCCCCCACCGAAGCAAGAGGGAGAGGGAACCCCCACGTGGGTGTGGGGTTATGGCCTCCAGTTTCACACCAGCCTGGAGGGGCCCAGCTAACGTTTCAGCATCAGCAGATGTGCTTCTGAGGGTGCGAGTTCCGGAGGCCGTCGGGCGGGGACCGCACAGAGGGGGTGCGGGGCGGCGGGGCCCAGTGCAGACACACCTGCCTCCGTGGTCATGCAGCCTTTGCCTCCATTCAGGTGTATTTTTGTATAAAAAATGTGAAAGTCACGGCCCGGCCGGCACGGCTCAGTGGTTGAGCATCAACCCATGAGCCAGGACGTCAGGGTTCGATTCCCAGTCAAGGGCACATACCTGGGTTGTGGGCTGGATCCCCAGTGGGGGGCGTGCAGGAGGCAGTTGATCCGTGATTCTCTCTCACCGTTGATGTTTCTCTCTCCCTCTCCCTTCCTCTCTGAAATCAATAAAAATATATTTTTTAAAAAAGATATAAGCTGAGTGATTACAGGGGAAACTGGGGTTCCTTCCTCCCACAAACAACCAGGGGGAACCCAGGGACCGTCACAGAGCTCTGGGGATCCCCAGAGTCCGACAACCTCTGGTGTAGAGTGAGCCCCTCAATACGACAGGAGAAAAGCCAGGTCTTCGGATCATAGAAGCAGCTAGTGATGAGATGCTACCTGCGTCCTCCCTCCCGCCCCCTGCCCCCCCCCCCCAGCTGCTATCAGTCATCTCACTGCACAGTCAGACACCGGCTCCCACCCCATCCCCCCAAAGCACAGGGCAGCACCCCATGTCCAAGCGGACTGCTGTTTCCCCCCCAGCCCACGGCCGGCAGCAGCCTTGAACTTGGCGTGTCGTGCGGATGGATGGAGCCCGCCCCTGTCTTTTCCTTTGATGTCTTTTTAAATAAATATATATTTTTATTGATGTCAGAGAGGGAGAGAGAGATAGAAGCATCCATGATGTGAGGGAACCATGGATCGGCTGCCTCCTGCACGCCCCACACTGGGGATGGAGCCCGAAACCCGGGCCTGTGCCCTGAGCGGGAATCAAACCCTGACCTCCTGGTTCCTAGGTCGACACTCAACCACTGAGCCACGCCGGCCGGGGCACCTGTGTGACAGCGGCTTAGCCCTCTCTGCTGGCTACGTAGAGTCCCGCGTGGGTGTGGGAACCACAGGGAAAGGCAAACGAGGCTCCCACGTCCCCCACAGACATCGGCGTTCCTTCCCGGCTCACTTTCTACTTGTCCTCGTTCCAGCTCCTGTCCCAGGAGAGGAGCTCCATCCGGGTAAAGACGCCACGAAAAAGCCACGGGAGGAATCACCCGCCACGGAAAAGCCACAGGAAGAGTCGCCCAGGGAAGGCGACTGCGCTGGGGAGGGAGCAGGGCGAGCTGGTCTTGAGCGGAGGCCAGAGAGTTAAGTCAGCCTCATGTTCGAGCGTCAGTTCTTGGAAAATGAGCTGCGGAGCCAGGACCCGAGCCGGCTCCTGAGGCTGTGCTCACCGATAAGGAGAGTCTCAGCCACGGAGCCCGGGACAGCGAGCAGGCCCGCCGCCCGCACATCTGGTTCCCATCACCGCATCTCCTTGGAGCCGGAGCAGATGTGCGCTCTCGGGACCGCGCTGGGGGCCGGCAGCAGGGGCTCCGAACATTTCAATCACTTACTCCTTCCTTTATCCGCACGGACTTACTGTGTGCCAGGCGCTATCCTTATAAAACAGTCAAGGCCCCTGATCTCATGGCAGCCACTTTTTAAAATATATTATTGATTTCAGAGAGAAAGGCGGAGAGAGAGAGAGAAACCTCAATGATGAGAGAGAATCATGGATCGGCTGCCTCCTGCACGCCCCACACTGTGGATCGAGCCCGCAACCCGGGCATGTGCCCTTGACCGGAACTGAACCCAGGACCCTTCAGTCCACAGGCTGATGCTCTATCCACTGAGCCACACCAGCTAGGGCGGCAGTCACTTAAAAAAAATATTTTTATGATTTCAGAGAAGAAGGAAGAGGGAGAGAGGGAGATAGAAACATCCATGATGAGAGAGAATCACTGATGGGCTGCCTCCTGCACGCCCCACACTGGGGATCAAGCCCACAACCTGGGCAAGTGCCCTGCCCGGGAATCGAACCGTGACCTCCTGGTTCGGAGGTCGATGCTCAGGCACTGAGCCACGCCGGCCAGGCTTTCAACACAATCTTATAATCATCGCTCAGGGCGGTTTTCTTTTCAATGAAATCGGAGAAGAAACGAGGTATAAAAGGCCGGCCTTTTATCTGCATCTGTACTGTGACCTTGACCAGGGTCTTGCTTTCTTCACGGAATGTGTCCTCATTCAGGGACCGAGGTGCCGGGAACTTGGTCCTGGGTCGGCCTTGGTCGCAGTTCTGGGAACTTTGCCTCCCTTTCCTCTTCGCAGTAACACTCAGCGCGATTTCCACCCTCCCTCTCGGCTCTGGAGTTCCTTGAATGCGTGACGTAGGCTGTGTTCACCGAGCGGGAAGTCCTGTGTCCCACATGGCCGTGGTCCCAGAAGGGCCCGCCCCCCCCCTCGTCAGGCCCGTGCAGGCCGGGCCTCTGGTTTCCGTCAGCGGCAATTGTGGGCTTCCTGCCACGTGGCCCGTAAACCCAGTGTCAGCAGCCAAATGTGGAAAAAGGGGGGCAGCCAGCCTGCAGGAGGCCGGATGGACAAGCCCACCACCGCGACTCCCTCCTGGTCCGCAGGCTGAGGCACGGGAGCCCCTGGCCCGTCTCCACACCCACCCGCAGGCCAGGTCTGCCCTACGTGAGGCCCCGACCAGCGAGGGCCCTGTGTCCCCACCTCCTGTGCCTTCATGTGTGTAGGATGCGGGGCCCCAGGGGGGGTGTCATGTGTAAAGGACGCCAGGCGGTGCCCCACCCCCAGCCCTCATATCAAAGCCGGGGCTCCCAGAGCCAGCGCCCCCCAAGGATGTCCTACCAGCAGCCCCGGGTTGGAGTCCACGAGAACTGTTCACGCAGAGGCCGCCCCGCATCCTACAACTCAAAATGGGAGCCTTTGCAAGGGCAGTGGCTGATGAAAAGCATGCAGGAGACGGAATGCACGAACAGCTTGGCTAACCCTGCAAATGCCGTGGGAAGACCGTGGTGTGGCCCGGCCGGCGTGGATCCGTGGTTGAGCTTCGACCTAGGACCCAGGAGGTCAGGGTTCGATTCCCGGTCAGGGCACAGGCCTGGGTTGCCGGCTCGATCCCCAGTGTGGGGTGTGCAGGAGGCAGCAGATCCATGATTCTCTCTTATCATTGATGTTCCCATCTCTCTCTCCCTCTCTCTTCCTCTCTGAAATCAATAAAAATGTATACGTACAAAAAAAAATCTTCTCACTGACACCTTTCTTCACGGAAGGGACGCAAGGCCTCTGTGTCCTCATTCAGGGACCGAGGCACCGGGAACTCGGTCCTGGGCCGGCCTTGGTCGCAGTTCTGGGAACGTTGTCTCCCTTTCCTCTTCGCAGTAACAGGCAGCGCGATTTCCACCCTCCCTCTCGGCTCTGGAGTTCCTTGAATGCGTGACGTAGGCTGTGTTCACCGAGCGGGAAGTCCTGTGTCCCGCGTGGCCGTGGCACCTCCCCCCTCCTCTGTCCTTCCCTCTGTGACAGCCGCATACGCGCTGGCGCGAGCGGTGGGGTTTCTATGGCGTCCTTCCTCCTTCGAAGGGAAGAGGGACTCACACTTCTGGAGGGTGTTGCATCATCTCAGTGAATTCTACCAGCGACACCTGAGCCAGCCCCACCGGTTCATAGGTGGACGCTCAACCACGGAGCCACGCCTGCCGGGCAAAATCCCCGGGAACTTTAAACAAGAGGGTTTATTGGGTGGGATTTGGCACAGAGCGGTAAGAAAGGCAACGGGTCGTCATCAGCCACGGAGCCTGCAGGGCCCCCAGGATCATGAACTCGGAGCCTCGCTGAGCTGGTCTCACATGGAGACGATGAAAACAAAAGCAACAACCTCAGACCGAGCTGGGGGTCAGGGGTCACTGGGAGGCCTCGTGTTACAGTATTAATATTTTCCAAGGACAGAGGAAAACATGCCAGGGGAGAGAGGCGATGAAGGAGGGCTCTTTCAGCTCAGATCCTCACGGTCATGTCCACCCAGCTCCCCGGCCACTCCCAGGTGGGGTCGAGATCTGCACTGGGGTGGGGAGGGGGCACTGAGAGAGGGAGGAGGGGACCAAGGCTTTGGGTCATGCTCAAGGGCAGGGGCTGGGAACACGGGTCCAGGAACAATATTAAGAATCAGATCTCCATCTTGGCTCCACTGGCTTCTTCTTCGGGTCTTATCTCTAATGAATAAACTCAGTTCCCCGAGGGGTGGCCTGGGGCGGGGACCCAACCTGCCGGACACCTGTGTCTAGGACCCGCGACAGAGCCTCCAACCCGGGCCTGTGCCTTGACTGGGAATCGAACCCTGACCTCCTGGTTCATAGGTGGACGCTCAACCACTGAGCCACACCGGCCGGGCCAAGACGCCATGTTGATGGCCTCTCTAATGCAGGTGGATTGAGCAAACAGCGCAGGGAGGTGCTCCCCTGGGTTTCTCGGTCTTTCCCCCTTTCCTTTGGGTTTAAACTGTTGCGTGGCAGCCTCAGGGGCGTCCCACCCAGAACACGGAGCCCAAGGCCTCGCCGAGGCCCCCCCCCCCCCCGCCAGCAGATGGGTTCCTTCCTCGCAGAGCTCGGCTCGCTCACGGCTCACGCCCTCCGCCTCTCGCATCAGAAACCTAGGAGCAGGACAAACCCACATTCTTTCTAGGTGAGGTCGCAAGTTCCAACGGATGAAAACAGTTTGTAACACATGTGCTAGAAGAGTTTGAAAACAGGGCTGACCTGGAAGGCACGCAGGGAGGGGGAGGTGTGCATGGCGGGTCTTTGCTGAGAGAGGAGATTTGGCTTCAGTCGCCCTGGGAGATCCCTGGGCCCGATCCTCGAGAGATGTGCTTTTTTTCTTTCTTCTCCCAGGAGGAGAAGAAGGGAGGGGAATCGGGGAAATCTCCCTTCCCGGCTCCTACTCCCGTCCTGCAGGCCCCCAGGGCCTAGCCCCGGTGTGACCTGCAACCCCCCCCCCTCCCCCCCCCCCCCCCCCCCCGTCTCCTCCTCCCCCTGAATCCTGTGTGTTCTTCCTTTGGTACTTAGTCATCTAAGGCAGCGGTTCTCAACCTTCCTCATGCCGCGACCCTTTAATACAGTTCCTCACGTTGTGGTGACCCCCAACCATAAAATCATGTTCTTGGCTACTTCATCACTGTCGTGTTGCTACTGTTATGAATCGTCATGTAAATATCTGATATGCAGGATGTATTTTCATTGTTACAAGTTGAACATAATTAAAGCTTAGTGATTAATCACAAAAACAATATCTAATTATATATGTGTTTTCTGATGGTCTTAGGTGACCCCTGTGAAAGGGTCGTTCGACCCCCAAAGGGGTCGCGACCCACAGGTTGAGAACTGCTGATCTAAGGTTTTATGTGGCATCTACTTATCTTCCACAGAAGATTGTGAGCTATTAGAGGACTAACAGATTTTTTTTAAAAAATATGTTTTTATTGATTTTAGAGAGAGAGAGAGAGAGAGAAACAGAAACATTGATGAGAGAGAATCGTGGATCGGCCGCCTCCTGCACGCCCCCTACTGGGGATCTAGCCTGCGCCCTGGACATGTGCCTTGACCAGGAATCGAACCGTGACCTCCTGGTTCATAGGTTGACGCTCAACCATGGAGCCACGCCGGCCGGGCTGTATGCCTTGTCATTCAAAAAGATGAAACGCATGAGAGAGCAGGGAACATACCTAATAGTCCTTCCCCCGCTCCCACCCCCCACCCCCACTCCAGCCATGTGATGCAGCAGGCACTCCGCCGTGCTACTCGACGCATATCCCTAGGAAGAAAAGAGTGAGTGATGTCGGGAGACGTGAACTTTTAACCTTCAAAACACTGTGACCTGACAGTTAATTACCATTATTTCGCAAAGGAGAGAAATGCGACTTCAGAGCCCACGGTGTTTTGCGTGATGACCTTGTGATTCACCCTCGTGACCCTGCCATTCATTCTGGGCTTCGGCAGGGTTTACACGAAGCAGCCAGTGTGTGTTGGTGTAAATATCAGAGGCTTGTCCCGACGGCTGTCCAGGGTGTTCCCCAGGAAAAGCTACAGGTGACCTCGTCCGTAGCCCAATCCTCACTCAAAACTCACAAGCTCTGTCTTTTGCACATGGTTTGAATTTGCCATTAAGATAAACCAATTTGCCCAGCCGGCGTGGCTCAGTGGTTGGGCGTCGACCTATGAACCAGGAGGTCATGGTTCCATTCCGGGTCAGGGCACATGCCTGGGTTTCAGGTTCGATCCTCAGTAGGGGGTGTGTAGGAGGCAGCTGATCCATGATTCTCTCTCATCATGGATGCTTCTATCTCTCTCTCCCTCTTCCTTCCTCTCCGAAAGCAATAAAAAATAGCCTATATACTAAAAGGGTAATATGCAAATTGACCCTAAAGGCAGAATGACCAGAAGGACCGCTCGACCAGTCAGTATGAGGTGCACTGACCACTTCTCGGTCCCTCTCCCTGGCTGTCAGGCTCCCATCACTCGATGGCAAATGGGGAACTGGGGGTGGGTGGCAGCAGGGGGCGGGGCCGGCTGCTGGCAGCCAGGGAAGATGGCTCTGATCGCAGGCCAGGCCTAGGGACCGTACCCACACACGAATTTCGTGCGCCGGGCCTCTAGTATATTTATTAAAAAGATAAATGAATGTCATCCAATTAAAACAAATCTTAGGAGCCACCAGGCCATAGGGGAGGTGGTGAGACAGTGGTAGCTGGTGAGACAGTGGTCGCTGAAACTAATCGTCCGGCCATGGATGGTAACACGTTACTATAGAGACGCTAGTCCAATGAGAGAAGAGAGGACCCTTGGCCTCAGCCAATCAGCTGGGGGGGGGGGGGTTGGGGGATCTGTGGGAGGAGTCACAGAATGTGACAGCTGCCCATGTCCCGCAGCTGAGGGACTTCAGGGGGCGTGGATTCTCTAGGATCTCATGAGTCACCCTCATGCCTCTGACAGTGTTTTCCTGAGCGGGAAGTCAGGGAGGGGGAGGGGGCGGTGGGAAGAAAAGCACCAACCAGCAGTCACTTCCTGCCACGACCCAGTCTTCTTCCCACGTGGGAGCCTCGCTGTGTCTGTCCCTCCTCTGCAAGGTGTGGAGACCAACAGTGTCCCCCCCCCCCCCCCCCCCCCACCTCCCATGGACTTTTTCTTTTTTTAATTTATTTATTTTGTTTAAAATATATTTTTATTGATTTCAGAGAGGAAGGGAGGGGGAGAGGGAGATAGAAACATCAGCGATGAGAGAGAATCATTGATTGGCAGCCTCCTGCACACCCCACCCTGGGATGGAACCATGGCCTCCTGGTTCGTAGGTCGACACTCAACCACTGGAAAACGCTGGCCGGACAAGGAAATGGTTCTGATGTAAAGGAAAGATATCAAGACAGCTGTGAGAACATAAGAAATTTACAGTGAGATTTAAAAAAAATTGTAGAGATTTGTTATTGCAATCATATTTTTTGAAGATGCCAAGACTGTTAATTTTTATTTTTGATTTTTGAAGAAATGGTGGTGAAATACTAATAACATAAAGTTTACCATATCCGAGAAATCATTGCCACGTCCAATATTCTGAACCTTTCCCGCCTCTGTTTGTTCTACGAGTTTATAGTTTTAACTCTTCCACTTAGATTTTTGGCCCATTTTGAGTTAATTTTTGTATATGGTAAATGGTTAGGGTCCTACTTCGTGCTTTTGTTTGTAGATATCCAGTTGTCCCAGCACCATTTTTTTCCTTAGTATATATATCTATATTTATAAAAGTCTAAGCCACCGTCCGACTGTTTGACCATCCGACCGGTAGCTATGACGTGCAATGACCACCAGGGGGCAGACACTTAACGCAGGAGCTGCCGAGCTGTGGTGACTTGGCAGCTGTGGTTCTCAGGTGAGGCAGCCAGAACCAGAGAAGAGGGCACCAGGCCTCTAGTATTTTTATAATTCTTTATTGTTGAAAGTATTACATATGCCCCCCTTTTTTTCCCCCATTGACCCCCTCCAGCCGGCCCCCGCCCCCCGCAATCACATCCTTCCTCTTCACGTCTGACCGGCCGGGGGAGCGGTAACTGGGTTACCAGAACAGAGAGGCCTTCTGAGAGGAATGGCCGCCCCGTCCATCGCTCTGCCCCGCCCTCTCGGGTCCTCCCAGTTCCCCGGGCTTGGGAAGTAGGCCAACCTGACTGACCGGCTTCTCCAAAGTGACCCAAGGAAAGCACCAAAGGGAACAGCAGGAGCGCAGAATCCCCCAGCTCCTCACCTGCTTTTCTCAGTGGATGGGGAGGAACTTACCTTAACTGGCAGATGGGAGAACTGAACCGGGACCTCTTGGTTCCTGGGCCGATGCTCAACCACTGAGCCTCCCTGGCCAGGCTGTGAGGCCCTTTGTTCCAGGTCAGATTCGGGAGGTGTGAGAAGGGACCAGGACAGCCGGTGGGTGGGTGTTGCCACAACGCCTGGCACTGTGTCATGTGGGGTGGCCAGAGAGGCAGGGAGCCATGAACCTCACGGGCTTTATGGCTGCGGTCGGGGAGAGGACGTGGCTACTACTACCACCTCTAGCAGCAAAGAGAGGGCTCACAGCAGGGTCCTGGGAGCCTCGGGGCTCCCCCACCGCCTGCTGGGGTGCCTCTTAGAAAGGGAGCCCCCCTCCGCCCCCGTGTGTGCCTGGGAGGGGGAACCAGCGTCTGGTGTCCTGTTACTTGTTAATCACTTGAAAGGAGAAGTCTTTGGACTTTTTTTTTCCAGCTTAAGCAAGGTTAACCACATTTCGATGTTCCCCAACCAGAGAGAAGTGCATGTCGGAGGTTTTCCATGTTTGCGGATGTTTTATTTGGAGAGGTCGGGGCCTGCGAGGAGTTCTGTTTGGAACGTCTCCCTCAGCCAGGAGGCAGGAGGCCTGGTAGCGACAAAACCTGCCTGCGATTTCTACAATTGTGGTGAAATACATAGAACGGAAAATGTACCATTTTTGTTTTTAAAAAATATATTTTTTATGGATGTCAGAGAGGAAGGGAGAGGGAGGGAGAGAGAGAGAAACATCAAGGAGGAGAGAGAATCATGGACCGGCTGCCTCCTGCACGCCCCACACTGGGGATCCAGCCCGAAACCCGGGCATGTGCCCCGACCGGGAATCGAACCGTGACCTCCTGGTTCCTAGGCCGATGCCCAACCACTGAGCCACGCCAGCCCGCCTGTGGTTGGATTTGTAAATTTTGCTTAATTTTTCCTGAAGTCACCCAGGTTCTAGGTGTCCTCCCTGCCTTGGCCTGGAATGCCAGCGCCTTCTGCGGTGTTTGTCCTTCACACACGTGCACACACGGGCCTGGCAGGGCCACACGTGTGCTGCTCGCAATCCGTTGAGATGTGCGGATCCATCAGACCACCCCGTTTAGAGAGAAACTGGTTTGCGGAGCAGCAAACCCATGGTTCATCCATGTGCATTTTCAATGTCCTTTCCTCCCCTGGTACCCAGAGCCGCTCCTCGGGACAATGGGAAACAGAGGCCCCTGCCCCTGGGCCCTGCCAGGGGCCTCCCAGCATTTGGGCTCTGAGGGAGACGGGGCAGAGCAGCTGGAGGGACAGGCTGCGTCTGGCAAGGGGAGATATTGGGGAGACACTGAATCATGAGCCACGGTGCCCTCGCCAGCACCAGGGAGAGGGTGGGGGAGGGTCAGCCCCTGACGCCCCACGGGGACCACCGTGGAAGGTGGTTTCCCATGACCACGGCCCGTCCGGAGCCCGCCCCGTCCTCTGTGTCTGCCTTTCCCATTCCCTGGACGGGGGCCGGGGCTAGGGGGGGGGGGGGCGGGGGGGTGTTTGGGTTGGCACCGGTTGGAGCTGAACTCACCCACTTCGCAGCGCAGCGTTGGGGCTGCCCCGTATGGAAAACAGACAGATTTTTGCCGACGAACGGCTGTCTTTCCCTTTTATTCTCCAGGAAAACACACATCAGCCAAGAGCCCCGTGGCTCGGGTCCAGATAAAACAGCGTGACGCGGTGGCCGCGGCCGCAGACTCATGGGAATCGGGCCTAAATGGCCGCGTGTAAACAGTGGCCTGGTGCCAAGCCAGCGGACTTCTAGCAAACAGCCTCCCGCCACATGTGGGAGCAGAGGCTGGGAAGAGCCCCGCCGTGGGCTCCTGGCCACGCGTGCTGGGCGGCCAGCTCCCTGCCACCATTCTCAGGGGCGGGCTTTCTGTGTCGTTGTCTTTTCTAATTAAAAAAAAGAATTATTTTTTTTTTTTTGGTTTTGTTTTGTTAATCCTCATCCGAGGATATATTTCCCCCTTGATTTTTAGAGAGAGTGGAAGGGAAGGAGGGAGACAGAGAGAGACACATCCATTGGTTGCCTCCTGCACGCGCCCCCCACGCCGGGGATCCCGCCTGCAACCGAGGCACGTGCCCTTGACCGGAATCGAACCTGGGGCCCTTTCGTCCACGGGGTGATGCCACAGCCACTGAGCCACACCGGCGAGGGCTCTGTGTTTTTTTGTTTGTTTGTTTTTATAAGCAACTCTTTCTTGCTGGCTTTCCTCATGGCTTCCCTGTGGTCGCGAGTCAGCTGGGAGGCACAGGCCCCTCCACCAGGCAGGGCTGAGGCCTTGTTGCAAAGGGGTTTCCAATCCCTCACCAGCTGGTCGGGACCGACGAGAGAGGACACACGGGCGTCCCCAGGGGGCTGCCCTGGCTTCCACACGCTTCCCAGCGAGATCCAGCTGATGTCCCCCGTCTAAGGTCAAAGACAGATGACAGCCAGGCCCCTGGCTACACAGCTAGGCTCCTCGCCGCCCATCAGCCCTTGCCAGGTGGGGATCAGGAGATGCTGCTTCTGTCTTCGTGCTGCTGAGTCACTGGCCGTAGCACCTCCCGGCCTGGGTCCCGCTGCGCTGCGGGGCTTTCCCACGGGCTCCTGCTGCCGAAGTGACCGTCTCCCTGGGAGAAGCGGCCGGAAATGGGAAGGAGAAGGAGGCGGCATCAGAGCGGGGCCCGTAGAGGCAGCTGGAGGACCGTCCGGGCTGGCCCGCGAGGCCTCTGTCACCGCCACCCAGGTGCTCACGGCGGGCCCGATGGTGTGTCTTTCTTGGCTTCTCACGAGGGCACCCGTGTCCTGAGAATAACATTCTCCGTCCACGGGTCAGGCGACCTGGGTGAGACTTGGCTCTTTTCAAGAAAAAGAGTCTGACCCTGGCCGGTGTGGCTCCGTGGAAACAGCGTGGCCTGTGGACTGAAGGGTCTCGGGTTCGATTCCCACCCGGTCAAGGGCACAGGCCCGGGGCGTGGGCTCGATCCCCAGTAGGGAACCTGCAGGAGGCAGCCGATGCATGATTTTCTCTCATCACTAATGTTTCTATCTCCCTTTCCCTCTCCCTTCCTCTCTGACATCAATAAAAATATATTAAAATTTAAAAAAAGAGTCTGAAGGCCACGGTGTTGGGAGCCCCCTCTCCAGGGCAGAGGAGCTGCTGACCAGAGAGTCCCCCCGACAGGAGAGAGGATCCCCTGGCAAAACTGCCTCAGCGCTGACTCCCCCCTCCTCCCTCCTCCCTCCTCACCCCCACTCCTGACCAGCCCCTCTCCTCCCAGCCAAGCTGGGCTCTAGAACTGAGCTGCCCTCGGCTTCCGTACTCTGTGTGCGATGAGAAATGTATGACAGGTGTGTTCTTCGAGATTCCCGGATGAAAGGAACGAGAGAAACAAAACAAGCCATAAAAACAAAAACAAAACCAGCGATGTGTTTGCCTTTCTCCAGCTTGATACCACTGGGAGTTGCTTCCCTGTTTCTAAACTCCTTCAAATTAAAAAAGAAAAAAAAGAAACATCAATGATGAGAAAGAATCCTGGTCACGGTTGGATTCCTGATCAGAGCACATGCCCGGGTTTCGGGTTTGATCCCCAGTGTGGGGCGTGCAAGAGGCTTAAATCTTTTTTTTTTTTTTTTAATATATTTTTCTTGACTTCAGAGAGGCAGGGAGAGGGAGAGAGAAACATCCATGATGAGAGAGAATCATGGATCGGCTGCCTCCTGCACGCCCCCCACTGGAGATCGAGCCTGCAACCCGGGCATGTGCCCTGACCGGGAATCAAACCGTGACCTCCTGGTTCATAGGTCGACGCTCAACCACTGAGCCACGCCGGCTGGACTCTAAATAACTTTTAAAATAAATTTTAAAAATGAGGCACAATGAGACGCACCTGGTGGGTGGGTGGGGGGTGTCCCTCAGCTTGTCAGGGACCCTCCGCTGGGCCTGGTGCAGCAGGAGGGAGCTGCCCAGGCCTCCAGGACACGGCATGGACCCGCAGCGCAAGGCTTCTCAGCCACCTGGGGCTGGGCCTGGTGTGACCTGCAGGAGCCGCTGAGCCCGGAAGGATGCCACCTGCTGAGTGAGGCTCCCCCAGGAGGGAAAGGGGGTCTGAGTGTCCCCCCGGCTTCTGCGCTCGCTCGGAGGGCCTGCATCCGCTTTGGAACCCCGCGATCTGTGTGCACACAGCCGCACCAGGGGGGCCGAGCCAAGGCGGTCGGGCGGCCTGGAACCTGAGCCAACGCTACATAAATACATACATGCATGGCCGGAGCGGAATTTCTATTGTCCAAACACCCACGCTCCCAGCAGGTGAGATGCCCGCAGGGCTCCGGGGAGATGGCCCCTTGGCTGCAGGGCTTGCTCAGGGGCGGCTCCTCACCGCCCTCCAGCCGCCCAGCAGCTCTCGGCTTCCTCTCACCTGCTCTCTTCCGCCTCCACTTCCTCCACGCACCCCCTCCCCACCATTAACCCACTGCGGTCAAGGTCACGCCCCCATCGCTTACTGGAAATTCTTGAGCAGTGACAGATGACCTCTTCATGGCCAGATGCAATTTTCTAATGGATGTTATTGGCGTGAGCTTGGTTAATAACATCAGACAGGTGTCAGGCGTGCCATTCTGTAACACATCATCTGTATATTGTATAGAAGGGTGTGTTCCCCGCCCCAGGCCAGATGTATTGCTGTTTTTTTGTTAATCCTCATCCGAGGATATTTTCCCGTTGATGTTTAGAGAGAGTGGGAGGGAGGGGGCGAGTCAAAGACAGAGAAACCTCGATGTGAGAGAGACACAGCGATTGGTTGTCTCCCACACATGCCCCCACCAGGGCTAGGGATTGAGCCTGCAACTGAGGTAGGTGCCCTTGACCGGAATCGAACCCGGGACCCTTGGGTCCACAGGCCGACGCTCTATCCACTGAGCCACACCAGTCAGGGCAACAGGCGCTTCTTTAAACAAACCGAGCAACTTCCCACGCTTCCTGGGCTCTCGCCGGGTCCAGCCCTGACCAATCCATTTCCTGCATCTCCCGGGGCCCTGCGTCCCCTGTCCGATCGGATCCTTCTCCCAGGCTAGGGCACGGAATACAATATCCCAAACCCCGTGCGTGTAACCCTATCGGCATCCTCAGGCGGCCACGTGGACAGATTCCGCCATCTGTGAGAGCCCGCGTCGCCAGGCAGGTGCTCATGGAGCCGGCTGGGCCACACACGGTTTTATAGCCTTTCCTCCCAAATGCTCTGGGTCAGCCTCTGGGGAATGTGTTCCCTGAGACCGGGCCCCTGCGGAGGGGAGAGGGGAGGGGGGGCAGGGGGGCAGGGGGCCAGTGCACCCGGCCAGGGGCCAGCAGGCGGGCGCTGTGCGCAGACGCCAACCAGGCCCAGACCCAGTTCTTATCGGGAGCAACTGGTACCTCTCTCTCCGAGTAAACAGCCAGGGAGAGGGAGGGGAACAGCCAGGGGGAGGGAGGGAAGTTTGCGAGGCCACCTACAGAGTGTTGCTGAGCCCCCACAGGCAGCGTGATCTGCCCGATTGCAGCCCAGGGCGAATATAAACACCCGGGATGTTCACAGGGAGCGGTAGGGTCCCAGATGGGTCCACAGGGCTCCCCAGGGAGGGGAGGAGGGGTCGCCCTCCTGTGCGGCTTCTTGGGTCTCCTCCTGTCCTTCTTGTTTTTTTCCTTTTTCTTGGTGAAATACTCGACCCAGAACAGTTTGGGTTAGAGACGGCGTACGTGCCCCAGAGGGAAGGGTGGCTCTCACCAGAGTGGGGGGTCCCCTTTCTTAAAATACTTTTTTTAAAAATTGATGTCAGAGAGGAAGGGAGAGGGAGAGAGATAGAAACATCCATGATGAGAGAACCATGGATCGGCTGCCTCCTGCACGCCCCACCCTGGGGAGTGAGCCTGTAACCCGGGCACGTGCCCCGACCGGGAATTGAACCGGGACCTCCTGGTTCATAGGTCGGCACTCAACCACAGAGCCACGCAGGCCGGGCTGGGTCCCCTTTCTTTGTCTATAAAGGACAGGATGCTGCGAGGCTGGCCCCGGGCTGTCAGTGAGAAGGCCCAGAGCCTCAGGCCCAGGGGTTGGGGGGCAGCAGGGGGGAGGGGGGGCTGTGGGCACCAGAGCTCACCGCAGTGGCACTAAGGATTCAGGTCACATTGGAGGTCCCAGGGGAAGACGACTCCTTGGGAAGTATTTTCAGGGGGAATTTGTGTTCATTGTCATCCATGGCATTCCCTCCGGCTCCCTGGTGTGGTCTCCAAGAGCGGGAGGACTGGGTGCTGGGGAGCTGGGGGTGGGAGGTGGCGGGATAGAGGATGGGGGGTGGAGGAGTAGGGAGTGAGGGATGGGGGGATGGGAGATGGGGGTGGAGGGAGGGGAGGCAGAGGGCTGGAAGGATGGGAGATAGAGGATGGGGGTGGAGGGGTAGGGGGTGAGGGATGGGGGATGGGAGATGGGGTGAAGGGAGGGGAGGTGGGGGCTGGAAGGATGGGGGAGGGGAGGGGATAGGGGGGCTGGGAGATGGGCGGTGGGGGGTGGGGTGGATGCAGCCACTGAGCAGACTGGGCTGCAGGCAAGGCCCTCAGCTTTGGGGCGATGGTTTCCTAAGTTTGAAGTGTGCGGTGAGGGGCGTCTTCCTGTCCCCGCCCCCCCCCCCCACCCCCCCGCCCCTGGAGAGCGTTCAAGTTGGCGCTCTTCTCCTCTGGGTGTGTGCGCTTTCTTCATGCCCATCGGAATCTACGAGCGATGCATGGCATAAGCCCCGGAGGGCAAGTCAAGGTCAGCTCTCGGGCCCACGCAGGCCACAGCAACACGTTCATTATTGTCTTCCTTACACCCGCACCCTCCCTGCCCGCCTGGGGGTCTGCACCGAGGCTGGGGAGCCCCAGGTGTTGTGCTGGGACAGCTGCCTCCCAGGACGGGCGCTTCATGGCCGCAGGGAGGCCGGGATGGGCCAGGACTCCAGCAGCCGCAGGCGCAGGCCCAGGGAGAGGGGAAGGGCAGGGCGAAGTCCTAGTGCCTGGCGCTCAGGGCCCTGCGGGCCGGCTCAGACTCTGCGACACTCCACCTCCTCAGCCAGCACCGGCGCCGACTGATTTATTGACCCAGAACCAGGGCGAGAACACAGCCGGCTGACTACCCTGCCTTATCCATCCAGACCGGCAGCCAGGGGCGCGGTGCTGAATCCAAACGGCGTGATTAGGCATTTGTGGTTGTTCTTATGATTTATGACCGATCCGTCTATCACAGCGGTTCTCAACCTTCTGGCCCTTTAAATACAGTTCCTCATGTTGTGACCCCCCAACCATAACATTATTTTTGTTGCGACTTCATCACTGTCATGTTGCTACTGTGATGAATCGTCATGTAAATATATGATCTGCAGGATGGTCTGAGGCGACCCCTGTGAAAGGGTCGTTCGACCGCCAAAGGGGTCGCGACCCACAGGTTGAGAACGCTGGTCTCTCAGCTCTCAGAAAGCCCTGGGAGAGAGCCTCATTGCCGGGAGGACCCGCTCTCCAGGACTCCGGAGGAATACGGCGTGAACATCACGCAGGGAGTGCTCGATAGCACGCCCCGTAGCTGCAGAGTGCGGGCACACGGTGTGCAGAATTCATCAGATTAGAGGGTTCGGCGGGGCCAGCAGCCAGGGCACACCTGTTTCTCTCTACGTCAACAAGTCCTCTCCGCACAGGATTTTTTCCTCTTCTAGATTCTCTCCAAGGAAGAAGAGTGTGGAGCAGTAGCGTCCAGTGGGGCCACGGAAGATGTGATAGGGGGAGGGATGTTGGGAGCACCGCAGGCACACAGGCCAGAGGGGTGCTGGCAGCTGGGGTCTGCCTGCCTCGCTGCCCCCACGCAAAGCCTGGCCCTGCACACGGCCCTCCCGCCCCACCCACTGGCCTCAGGAGGACCCGGCCAGTCTTGTCTCATCCCCTCCACTCAGTGAGCCCTGTGTTGTGTTAAAGCAGCGGTTCTCAACCTGTGGGTCGCGATGCCTTTGGTGGTCGAACGACCCTTTCACAGGGGTCGCCTAAGACCATCCTGCATATCAGATATTTACATGACGATTCATCACAGTAGCAACATGACAGTGATGAAGTAGCCACGAAAATAATGTTATGGTTGGGTCACAACATGAGGAGCTGTATGGAAAGGGCCAGAAGGTTGAGAACCACTGTGTTAAAGAGACAGAAGGAAGGGGATGCCTGATCCTTGGTGGGACACGGCTCCTCTCTGGCCCAGTGGCCACTGAAGTTGTGGCAGCGGGAAATTGTGACCCCCCCTGCTATTCTTTTGACGTTGTTTCTGTCAGTGCTGACGCTGACTGATATGGAGCCTGTGGATCAACAGCATGTTCGTATAAGAATCCTAGGAACTAACCTCAGAAGAGGCACACTCCACCCGCCCGGCGTGGCTCAGTGGTTGAGCGTCGACCGATGAACCGGGAGGTCAGGATTCAACTCCCGGTCAGGGCACGTCCATGGGTGGTGGGCTTGGTCCCCAGTGTGGGGCGTGCAGGAGGCAGCCCATCCATGATTCTCTCTCATCACTGATGTTTCAATCTCTCTCTCCCTCTCCCTTCCTCTCTGAAATCAATAATAAATATATATATGATACAGACTCCAACCTTCAGCTATCCCTTTTCTGAGAGATTTGCTGACCTTCAAATGTAGAACCAGATGATGAAGACCAGGATGACATATACTAGGCCTGTGGCCGGCAAACTCGGTTCAAGAGCCACACGCGGCTCTTTGGCCCCTTGGGTGTGGCTCTTCCTGAGCCTTAGGAGGACACTAATTAAGTTAATAACAATGTACCTATCTGTATAGTTTAAGTCTAAAAAATTTGGCTCTCAAAAGAAATGTCAATCGTCGTGCTGTTGATATTTGGCTCTGCTGACTAATGAGTGTGCCGACCACTGGCCTA
The DNA here is from genome assembly GCF_028538775.1 of Myotis yumanensis. Taxonomy (NCBI): domain Eukaryota; kingdom Metazoa; phylum Chordata; class Mammalia; order Chiroptera; family Vespertilionidae; genus Myotis; species Myotis yumanensis. Next base: position 3,134,013 of record NW_027223773.1, on the reverse strand, counting down.
GGCGGCTCGCAAGTGTAAGCCATGCTGAGCTACTGGCTCTCATTAAATCCTCACTGGGTTTTCATCGTCCATCTTGTCTACCCAGCCAGGCCCCCTGCTCAGGAACAGCCTTTATTGTTCCTGGCGCCCGCGGCTTTCTCTCCTCGGGCACCTGTGGCGAAGGCGGCCACTCTAACGAATGGACCGTGAAAGAGGCTGGGGGCGGGGGGTGGTGAACACATGCGGGGGACCCCTCGCTGCTCCTGGGGCGCAGGGATGGCGGGCGAGTGTGTGGGAGCATCAGGATCGGCCTCATTAACTGCCCCAGAACCGAATGAAACGGCAGGGCTCCCTGCTTAAAAGGCAGGAGAAAATGCCAGGAAGGTTCCTAAGATACGGTCGTCCCCCCCACCCCCTCCCTCATTCCAGGTTCCTGTGGTTTCTGTTACCCGCGGTCCACCTCGGCCGGAAAATATTAGATGAAACATATCCAGAAAGAAACAATTCATCAGGTTGACGTTGCACGTCGTTCTGAGTAGCGTGGGGTGTGGGGTGAGATCTCGCTCCGCCCCACTCACCTGGCACGTGAGGCACCCCTTTGTTCAGCATCTCAACCTTGTGTGGAAAGGACAGGAAGATATCTCGAGAGAGGGAAAGACCACATTCCCATGCCTTTCATTACACTCTATTGTTTCATTTTATTTTTTTTTATTATATTTTGTTGATTTTTTACAGAGAGGAAGGGAGAGGGATAGAGAGTTAGAAACATCGATGAAAGAGAAACATCGATCAGCTGCCTCCTGCACACCTCCTACTGGGGACGTGCCCGCAACCAAAGTACATGCCCTTGACTGGAATCGAACCCGGGACCCTTGAGTCCGGCAGGCCGACGCTCTATCCACTGAGCCAAACCGGTTAGGGTACCTATTGTTTCATTTTATTAGTCTTTGTCATCGTTAACCTCTGGTTGGTGTGGCTGGGTAGGATGAGATAGAGAGCTTTTTGTTTTTCTTGCTATATTTTTATTGATTTCAAAGAGAGGAAGGCAGAGGGAGGGGGAGAAACATCCATGATGAGAGAGAATCATGGACCGGCTGCCTCCTGCACACCCCCATCTGGGGATCGAGCCTGCAACCCAGGCTTGTACCCTTGACATTTAAAAAGTAGATAATGGGGAAATAGATATACTCCACCGCCGCCGCTCTGACACGTACTCGGAAGGGAGAGATTTCTTGCCTGAAACATGTTATTGAGCCCGGCCGGTGTGGCTCAGTGGTTGAGCATTGACCTATGAACCAGGAGGTCAGGGTTCGATTCCTGGTCAGGGCACATACCCGGGTTGCAGGCTCGATCCCCAGTGGGGAGCGTGCAGGAGGCAGCCGATCCATGATTCTCTCTCATCGTGGATGTTTCTCTCTCTCTCCCTCCCTCTCCCTTCCTCTCTGACATCAATACAAACATATTTAAAAAAAATAAAAATAAAAAACGTAACTGAGTCCCTGCTAGCGGGGACCTGGTCATTTTGAGGCTCTGGCCTGCCTGGTGTTTGTGTAGCTGAGGGTCACTCCCATCTGAAATGTAGGACTCCTGTCGGGCTGGTTTCTCATTCCTGGGAGCCTGGGGAGGCGCAATTTGAAAAAGGGGCAGGGAGGGAGGGAAACGGAGGGCGGGGGGGCTACAGTGTCAAGCCCAGCTCCTGTGTGAGCTGGGAACAAAAGCTTGCAAATTCTGGGGCAATTAGGGAAAAGGGTCCCTCTTTCCCACAGGCCTTATCTCCACAGGGGCCTCAGCGCTATCTCTCCAGCTTTGTAGCAGGACAGCCTCACACCCCAGGAAATGCACAGGCCTGGAGTGGTGCCCCCCCCCCCCCCGCCCCCACCAGGGTGAGGACCTGGGAGATTTCTTCACACCCTGAGCGGCTTCCCAGGCTGATAAACGGGGAGCCATGCAGTGCTCCCTCCGTGGCCCGGCGTGAGGATGAAATGAAATAGCAACGCGCTTTCCATGTTGAGCGCCGCTATTCATAGGCGGCGATGTTCACAGGGCCCGGCCCCGCTGGTCTTCACCTGTCCTCTGTTCGTCTCCAGTGTGTGTGGGCTCAGTGTTTGTCTTTCACTCACGCCGAGGGCTCTATGAATTGCCTGCCTCCCTCCCTCTGCTGCTCACAGCCCCTTTGGGGATGACTCACCCACCTCGCTGATCCTAAGTCACTGTTCTGCCAATAACGCAGCAGAGAGCAGGGGTCAGGGCGCGAGGCCAGCCTCCTCCCCCAGCCTCCTCCCCAGCCTCTTCCCCAGCCTCCTCCTCCAGCCTCCTTCCCCAGCCTCCTCCCCCAGCCTCCTCCCCGAGCCTCCTCCCCCAGCCTCCTCCCCCAGCCTCCTCCCCAGCCTCCTCGCCCAGCCTCCTCCCCAGCCTCCTCCCCAGCCTCCTCCCCCAGCCTCCTCCCCAGCCTCCCCCCCAGCCTCCTCCCCAGCCTCCTCCCCCAGCCTCCTCCCCAGCCTCCCCCCCAGCCTCCTCCCCAGCCTCCTCCCCCAGCCTCCTCCCCAGCCTCCTCGCCCAGCCTCCTCCCCAGCCTCCTCTCCAGCCTCCTCCCCCAGCCTCCTCCCCAGCCTCCTCCCCCAGCCTCCTCCCCAGCCTCCTCCCGGAGCCCCAGGGCACAGCTGGGAGCTTCCCAGTCAGACCAGAAAAGTGGGCCAGTCCCCTCTGCTCCCCACCCTCCTCTCCTGCGGGGACAGTAGTGTCCCCTTTCCCTGTTTGTCCTCAGCCCGCCCTTAGGGCAGGCAGTGTCCTGACCCCAGGCCTACAGCACAGCCCTGTGTGCAGAGAGCAATGGGGGTGGGGGGAGGGGAGTGGGGGGGTAGAGGGGGGTAGGGGGGGAGGATAGGGGAGAGGGGCGGGCGAGTGGGGACTTGCCCAGGAAGATTGTGTGAGGGCCTAACCCTCTTGTTAAGGGAAGATCTGGGGCGGGGAGAATAGAGCAGAAGTATGTTCATCTTTATATATAAAAATATTTTTATTGATCTCAGAGAGGAAGGGAGAGAGAGAGAGAGAAACATCAATGATGAGAGGGAATCATGGATCGGCTGCCTCCTGCACGCCCCCGACTGGGGATCGAGCCTGCAACCCGGGCATGTGCCCTTGACTGGAATGGAACTGTGACCTCCTGGTTCATAGGTGGACGCTCAACCACTGAGCCACACCAGCCGGGCATCCTTTAAACCAGAGGTTCTCAACCTTCATAATGCCGCGACCCTTTAATACAGTCCTCATGTGGTGGGGACCCCCAATTTCATGGTTACAAATTGAACATCATTAAAGCATAGTGATGAATCACAAAAACAATATGTCATTATAGATGTGTTTTCTGATGGTCTTAGGTGACCCCTGTGAAAGGGTTGTTCGACCCCCAAAGAGGTCTCGACCCACAGGTTGAGAACCCCTGCTTTCAACTCTTGAATGAAAGCAACTGGGTTTCTTCCCGCCCGGGATTCTAGAACACGGAGCCCACAGGACACACGGAACCACACGGACTGTGTGTGACTGCAGAGCGGTGACCCGGCCCTCCCTCCCTCCCTCCCTCCCTCCGCCGGACGGTGCGGATGCTCAGGGAAGCGTCCCTGAGCCCTGGTCACAGAGGCCAGCGGCCTGAGTCACCACCGGCCTCTGAGGTCATTCTGGCTGCAAGTCAAAGCAAACAGAGGCCCGATTCACAGACGCAGGGCCGGAGGGAAGGGGAGAGAAACAGCAGCCGCTGAGCCGGGCCGGCCCCGTCCCCACCTCTCCCGCCGCCTCTGGCCGCCGTCCAGGCCCCGCGCGTTGGTGGAGGGAAGCCTTTAAAGGACCCGGTGAGACTGAGACGCGATCTCAGGCTCAGCCGTTTGCAGGAGGAGCGGGGACATCCTGTGCACGCCGGGCCCGGGGCCCCCACTTCCAGCCCCGAGCGGAACCCGCTTTCCTGCGTGCACCTCTCCCCGGTCTGATGACCCTCCTCTCTGCTCATTCCCTGAGCACAGCTCACAACGGAATTACAGCCCAAAGCAGCCTGGCCTGTGTGGCTCAGTGGTTGAGCATCGACCTATGAACCAGGAGGTCGGGGTTCGAGTCCTGGTCAGGGCACTTAGAGAGCGATCTCTTGGGTGTTAAGCATCGGGTGCCTGGACCAGTCTGGACCGTTCTTCCTCTCTCATGCCGGCACGGCCTACACGGCAGACCGAATGAACGCCTGTAGCTTTGTTCTAAGCAGGTGGGAGCTTCGTCCTGCTGCTGTGTGGTCCCGGGACACCTCCCCCTCCCCCTCCCGTTAAAAACAAATAAAAACAGAAACAGCCCCCACCCCCACCCCCACCGCCAAATCAAACACCATCTGTCTTCGCCGGTCCAGGCCCCCATCTGCTGCAGCCAAGTGCGGGCTGTCAGCCCCTGGACCTCCTGGCTGCTGGGAACGGGAACAGGCTGACACTCGGCTGCTCCCTCCCGCCCCATAAACACCCCGAAACCCGAGGACTGAATGCAGGTCTCATTCCAGGGGTGCTCTCGCCCAGCCCTGGATGGGCTTACGTCGCCCTGTGTATCAGGGGCCTCTGAGCTGCGAAAACCCTCAGAGGCGGCGAGAAGATGTGGGAGAAATAAAGGCCTGCATTCCCCGCCCCCAGGAGTCTTGCTTCTAAGGAAAAGAAGGCCACATAAACATGAAAAGATAACAGGTTGTGCCCGGCTGGTGTGGCTCAGTGGTTGAGCGTCGACCTATGAACCAGGAAGTCAGGGTTCGATTCCCGGTCAGGGCACATGCCCGGGTTGCAGGCTCCAGCCCCAGGGTGGCCTGTGCAGGAGGCAGCCCATCCATGATTCTCATCATTGATGTTTCTATCTCTCTCTCCCTCTCCCTTCCTCTCTGAAATAAAAAATAAATAAAAATAAATGTTTAACCAAATATAGCAGGCTAATTAAAAAAATATATATATATATAAAAGGAAAGATATTAAGTGGTGACATACATGCAGAAAAGCAAACTCACCCGGGTGAACCCTCTGCCCAGTCTGGGATCATGGGGTCATGGGGTCATGGGGTCGTGGGGTTCATTGAATGTGACCAGGGGACTCGGGGGAACTTTGTGGAGGAGAAATCCATCCCAGGTCATAAACCGAGGTCATAGGTTGTCGGATCCTGGACATTCTGGTCAGTAAAGGCATGTCCTCAGGCGTAGGCGTCCCGTAAGCGGGCTGCCTGGGAGCAGGGTGTGGGGACGTTACCTCCGTGAACAGGAGCGGTGAGGAAGGACCTAGCCCTGTGGACCATGGCGCCCATTCACAGTCTGTCCACTGTCACACACGTACCGGCGCCCGCTGGGACCCTGTCCGCTGCGCCCCTCCCTGCCGAGGAGCTGGCCAGCTATGCCAGGCAGCCGGGGCCCCGGCGAGGACACCCTCATTCGAACCAGAGGGTTGTGAGACCAAGTGAAGGAACGCGTCTAGGACCATAGAGGCTGGAAGGGAAACACACAGAAAATATCAAGGCTTAGGAGGGTTTTGTTTAGGGGAAAGAAAAAAAAAAATGACATAAAACTTGTAGAATTTTGGCCTCATTGTTGAGTGATCTTTTAAGTCCAGCCAAAAAAGTGAGTATCGAGCCCATAGCTTGCTGCAATAGAACGTCAGCGTTGGTTGATGAAAGCCATTCTTCTCCATCAAGTTCAACAACATCTGTTCAGCCAACCCCTGGGCACCATAGAGTTCAAAACAAACACGAATCCCCGGAAATGGTCAGAGATCCCACAGGCTTTCCGACCACCCAACTCCCCCTTCTAGTTCTCCTAACAGGCAAGAAAGCAAAGGAGCCCGGCCGATGTGGCTCAGTGGTTGAGCTTCGACCTAGGAACCAGGAGGTGAGGGTTCGATTCCCGGTCAGGGCACAGGCCCGGGTTGCGGGCTCCATCCCCAGTGTGGGGCGTGCAGGAGGCAGCCGATCAATGAGTCTCTCTCATCACTGATGTTTCTATCTCTCTTTCCCCTCTCCCTTCCTCTCTGAAATCAATTAAAAAAAAATGTGTTTAAAAATATATTTAAAAAATAAATAAAAAGCAAAGGAAACAAAGGCAGTAGCTGCTGGCGTGCCGAAGCGCCAGCTCTCGAGGCTGGAGCCTGGCGTTGAGCATTCAGACTAACCACGTGGCCCGTAGTCCACGGCATTTGTGAAATAGCCTGGACTCTTCTCCCCAAAGCCCTCCCCGCTGGCTTCCTATCGCTTTCCATGGCACAGGAATGCCTCTCCCCTGGGCTGCATGGGCACAGGTGCCCAGGCCACGCCGCCAGCACAGGCGTCTGCCAGTGGAGTGGGCTCTCCGGTGGCAAGGCAGCTTCTCTCTCTTTCTCCCACCCTCACAGGCCTCGGGGTCAAGGCCACTGCCTCTCACCCACCCTGGGCCGCCGTGTTCTGAGACAGGCGGGCCGAGAAGCAACATGCTTACAACCATCCCCTCCCGGGCTCCCCGAGCTCTCGCAACGAGAGAAAATACAACAATGTTTGAACAGGCGATCCAGCCGACGGGGGTCCTGGGATTTTTATATTCGGGCGCCAGGACTAATCCTGGCTCAGGGAGCACAGGGTGGAACAATATTTAGCCAGGGAGACTGCTGAGAGGTGCTCGTGTGTGGTCCTCGTGTATTGGAAGGGATTGAAGGGCCGGCTGATGATGATGATTCTCAGGCTCTTTGCCGGCCTGGGCTGGGGACGGGAATGTTTACCTTCCGAGGAACAATCCCCGAGGCCTTCCAAGAGCAGCCCCATTACTGCGTCCCCAGCGCCAGGAGCCGGGCGGCGTGTTTGCGGCGCCCTCTCGGGCGCTGGCTTTGGAACAGGCTCACCGAGGTTCCCCAAACAAGACATTATTTTTATTCGGAGAGCTGTGGGCTTGGCGACTTCTTCTCCATCATCTGCCAAGTTTCTGAGTCTCCTCCCTGAACTGAGAGCGAGGCAGGCCGGGAGGGGCCGGGAGGGGCCGTGTCCTGCCGCTCACCCGGCCACGGTTCCTGCGGATGGAGGAGGAGGTCAAGTCCACTCTGAGCTCTCGGGCTGCCACGGAGGAGCCACCGAACAGACCAGGACCGTGTCCTGGAGTCACACTGGTCGAGCAGCGTCCGGCCACAGTGGCCCCGAACCCGGAGCTGGCCGGGAGGAGGCTATGCTGATATCAGGCAAAGCAGGCCACAGAGCAAACGGGATGAGCGGAGACAGGGAGGGACATGGTGGAACGAGGAAAAGGCCGATCCACCAGGAAGACACTGTGATCCGAAGTGTGAACACACTAACAGTGGTTCTCAGCCTTCCTCATGCCGCGACCCTTTCATACAGTTCTTCATGTTGTGGGGACCCCCAACCATAACATTATTTTCATTGCTACTTCAAAACTGTAATTTTGTGTCCTGACCGGGAATCGAACCCAGGACCCTTCAGTCTGCAGGCCGATGCTCTATCCACTGAGCCAAACCAGCTTAGGGCTCCACGTATGGATCTTTAGAAAAGAGATTTATTTCGAGGCAATCGGCTTTCTCGACTGCAAGGCCTGGTATTGAAGCATCTGAGATTAGAACAGTGACCAAAAGGATGTAACATCCTTGCGTAGGGCCATCAAACATCCTGGCTAGCCAAGTGGAAAGAAAGCTTCAGACGCGAATAAAACACCGCCTCTAAGACTCCCCCCCCCCCCCCACACACACACCCCCACCCCTGAGAGGGGGCTGCCGGGGACAGAGTCCCTCCCGTTGCTCCTATCTGGCCTTCGATCAGATGTTTACAGCTCCAGTCCTGAGCTGTGACACTCCCCAGCAGCCTCCTGCCGGAAATGGGCTGTTAAGTTCCAGGCAGCTCGGGTCAATGGGACGGAGCATTGCTCAATGCCTTTGTTTTAAGATGAGAGAGAACGAGTAAGTGATGTCCTTCATCCAGAAAGATCCCAGAACACGGGTGCCAAGGGCCTGCAGAGCCGTCCCGGCCGAGCACGGGGAGGCAAGCCCACCCCGTTATGTCCGCTCTGGGGTGGACTTTGGGGTCCGAACCATCTGTGGCCTGAAACGCCCATCTCTGTCGTGTCCGTGGGCCAGAACACTTAAAGAAATAGGAGACCCAAGGTGAGGAAACTCGACAAAAGGAACAGCAATTCTAAAAGGTTTACTGGTGTGCTCAGTGGTTAGAGCACCGGCCATTGGACTGAGGAGTCCCGAGTTTGATTCTGGCCCAGGTTGTGGGCTCGATCCCCAATCGGGCCACATACGGGAGGGAGGCGATCCATGGATGTGTCTCTCTCACGTCGATGTTTCTCTCTCTCTCTCTCTCTCTGACTCTCCCCCTCCCTTCCACGCTCTCTAAAAATCAATGGGGAAAAAATACACTCGAGTGAGGATCAACAAAGAATAAAAAAACAACAAAAAACGTTCACTGGCAACAGAATGTTCACTTAGCAAAAGTATTTCTAAATATATTTTATTGATTTTTTTACAGAGAGGAAGCGAGAGGGATAGAGAGGTAAAAACATCGATGAGAGAGAAACATCGATCAGCTGCCTCCTGCACACTTCCCACTGGGGATGTGCCCGCAACCCAGGTACATGCCCTTGACCGGAATCGAAGCTGGGACCTTTCAGTCCGCAGGCTGAAGCTCTATCCACTGAGCCACACCGGTTAGCAAAAGTATTTTTAAGTGACCCCACCCCAGAGAGTAACGAGGTAACCCCAGGGCACTGACTGAACGAGGACGAAGCTGAGGATTGGAAGGACTGGAATATTTGAGGCCCTAACCTGGTCTCAGGCTACAACCAACACAGACGTGCTCACTCCTCCCCTGTCTTTGGTCCCCTGGCTTATGGTCCCATCGCTCCAACATTGATCACCTGGGTTATCACGACTAAGTCATCGGATCATTATGGTCATCGCTGGCCACCCTTGGCTGGCTGCTTTTCAGTTCCTTAGCTATTGTCCGTCTGTCTCCCCAACACGTGGATTCTTGGAGGGTGAACACCATTTCCTTCCTTTTCCTTTTTTTATTGATTTCAGAGAGGAAGGGAGCGGGAGAGAGAGAGAGAGAGAGAGAGAGAGAGGGACATCAGTGATGAGAGAGAATCATGGATCGGCTGCCTCCTGCACGCCCCACACTGGGGATGGAGCCCCACAACCCGGGCACATGCCCTGACCAGGAATCGAACCTCGACTTCCTGGTTCATAGGCCGATGCCTAGCCACTGAGCCACGCCGGCCGGGCAGCCACCTCAGTGCTTTTGCTCTGTCCCTGTGACCTCTGGCCTGAAGCACTTTGAAGACCTCCCGAGGAACTCAGAGTCTACAGCCTCACCCCACACCCATCGCTCCCCACATGCCCCCAACATTCGGATCTGCCCTAAAACCATCGACGGCCTCCTGTTGCCTCCAAAATAAACTCTGAGCTCCTACGTAGGACACCCTTTTCCACCTGCACATTTTAGCTCACCTTTCAGAACTCGGCTTCAATGCCGTGTCCGTGTGGGATCCTCCCCGGGGTGTCTTCCGGCCAGTCCCCCTTGGTCACTTACCCCAGTGTTCGGCGAGACTCCTTCCCACGTCCACACACCCTGCTGAGCACACCAGTGGGCGCCACGGGAAGTGGCGGTGGATTTGTAAGTCTCGGGAATAGTGCACAAGTAGGGAGGAGACAGCTCTGTGGGGAGAGGGGAGGAGTGGAGGAGGGAATGTGAGGGGACAGGCAGGGGTATCGACATGCGAGCTGACCTTCATGCACCTCCCTCCTCTTAGGGGTAAAGGAATGGGAGAAAATGCAATGCTTTCCTCTCCTCCACCCCCACCCTTCCTCTACAGGCCAGGACTGGGCGAGCTACCTCACCTCTTAGGAATTAGATCTTTCAAGGGGCCCCCGAACTTGGGAGCATTTCTGAGTTCTTGTCCGCAATGACTCATCCGGGCTCCGGGACGGTCGAAAGTCCGCCGTGCCGAATGCTCCTTTGCTGACCTTTTGAGCTCTGAAATGAATGGCAATACATCATCATTCCTACGGAGGGGACCCCCCCCCCCCCCACCAACGTCTCTGTCACTACACACACACACACACAGGCACAAACCCCTAAGGAATTCTGGGAGCAGTGGGGAGGGGGATCAGAGCTCTCCTTGTCTCTGGGAGGAGCGTCTTCTTTCTCAGAAGCATAGGCTGGGTTCAGGGTTACTGATCGTCCTCTCGTTTTCCTCTTCTGGCGACATCGGTCTTTGTGTTTTTGTTATTTTTTTAAAATATATTTTATTGATTTTTTACGGAGAGGATGGGAGAGGGATAGAGAGTTAGAAACATCGATGAGAGAGAAACATCGATCAGCTGCCTCCTGCACACCCCCCTACTGGGGATGTGCCCGCATCCAAGGTACATGCCCTTGGCCGGAATCGAACCCGGGACCCTTCAGTCTGCAGGCCGACGCTCTATCCACTGAGCCAAACCGGTCAGGGCTGTTTTTTTTTTTAATTGATTAATTTTAGAGAGAGAAAGGAGGGAAGAGAGAGAGCGCGAGACATTGACTTAGCGTATCAGGATGATGCTCTAACCAACTGAGCTACCCAGCCAGGGCCATAGTCATTTTTTTTTTTAATCTTTATTGTTGAAAGTGTTACATATGTCCCCCTTTCCCCCCATTGGCCCCCTCCAGCCTGCCCTGCCCCCCGTCCCAGGCCTTCAGCACCCCACTGTCGGTGCCCGTGGGCCATGCATATCTGCACACAAGGTCTTTGGTTGATTACCTCCCACCCTCCCGCCCTCCCCCGCCTTCCCTCCGAGGTTCCCACTCTGTTCCATGCCTCCATGTCTCTGCATCCACTCGTCCATCCGTTTATTTGGTTCCTTAGACTCCACATGTGAGTGAGATCTGGGATACGTGTCTTTCTCTGACGGTCGGGCCTTGGGTCTTTAGGCAATTGTTGGCTGAGCTGTGCCCACCCCTAAAACACGACCCACGCCGCCATGGAGACACAGCCAGCTTCCCCCGAGCAGAGGGGATGAGCAGCAGGAGGACCGAGCGAGGATAAAGCCATAAAACATACTACAATCCCCCTCCTTCCCGTCTCTACGGCTTGAATCGCAGCCCAGACGCACACCTGCAACTACAGGGCGGTTCCCACGGGGGTTCTCGCGCTATGTCACCCCGTCTGCTTGGGCGCTTTCGTCCCCCGCGTCGGCAGGGCCCTGGGGAGCGGCTCCCAGCTCACCCGGCCCGGCCCTGCCCCTGGCAGCGCGTCCCTGGAGAGCTGACATTCTTAAAGAATAAAGGAGCCCATCTGATGGGGTTACTTTCCGCCCGAGAGAAGGCAGACTTCGGAAACACAAGGAGCCTTTGTCCTTTGTGGTTGGACTTGGACTTGGTGATTATTTTGGCTTCGTTCTCCGGGGGCCCCCCAGAGGAGCTGGCTTTTGCACAGGTCCATCTGGTCCAGCGGTTCTCAACCTTCTGGCCCTTCAAATACGCTTCCTCGTGTTGTGACCCAACCATAACATTATTTTCGTGGCTACTTCGTCACTGTCATGTTGCTACTGTGATGAATCGTCCTGGAAATATCTGATAGGCAGGATGGTCTGAGGCGACCCCTGTGAAAGGGTCGCTCGACCGCCAAAGGGGTCGCGACCCACAGGTTGAGAACCGCTGATCTGGTCCATGTTGACAGCCTCCCCCTGCCCCCCTCCTACTCCCCCCACTTTGAAAATACGGCCTCCGATCATAGCCCAGCTCCACCCGGCTGCTGACCACGGCGTTTCTCAATGAAGGAGACACTTGTTGAGCCCCACCGAAGGCAGGGCCATGGCCACGCGAAGGGGACACAGGGCCCCGGATGGGGGTCTGGCATCCGGTAACCCCTTCTTCCCGCCCTGGCCCCCTCTTCCCAGGACATCCTGAGCTGGACTCCAGACACCACCGCGGTCTCCGTGCCGTCCGTTGAGTATCTGCTGTGTCTTGGCCCCTCCGCTCGCGCTCGACACGTCCATGCAACCGTGTCAACAGACTCGCTTCTTTCTGGTCATTTCCTATCCATCCAACTTGCCTGGTCCCATGTCCCTGGGGCTCCTACTGTGTGTCTAGCTCAGTGATGGCGAACCTATGACACGCGTGTCAGAGGTGACACGCAAACTCATTTTTTTGGTTGATTTTTCTTTGTTAAATGGCATTCAAATATATAAAATAAATATCAAAAATATAAGTCTTTGTTTTACTATGGTTGCAAAGATCAAAAAATTTCTATATGTGACACGGCACCAGAGTGAAGTTAGGGTTTTTCAAAATGCTGGCACGCCGAGCTCAAAAGGTTCGCCATCACTGGTCTGGCTCCTGAAAGTGAGCCACCCCGTGGGGACCACACACACTCCTGCACCCGTCTGCCCCCTGCATCTCCACCCACAGGGCTGGGAGGAGGTCTTTTGAACGAAACGCGTCATTTAATCTGGTAAGTGATTTTCCCAGAGTTCACTCGGGTAGAATGTTCCCCAGTGAGGACCATGGAACGAGGCACCAGGCTTTCTTTGTGTGTGTGTGTGTGTGTGTGTGTGTGTGTGTGTGTGTGTTTGGGGGGGAATGCAGGTTCCCGGGCCACGCCCCAGGCTTCCTGAGTCTAGACTCCTTGGAAGGGGAACCAAGGAATCTGCATTCCATGCTGGGGTGCCCACCACCTACCCAAGTTTGAGGACATGCCGGGCTCCCCACTCCAGGGAAAACCGCGGCTCAGGAGGCCTCCAACGCCATGGGAGTGAAAAGCATCCGGAACCGAAACAGACAATTCTCCCCGCATTCCCGCAGCGAGACACTCAGGGGCCTTCTGTGCCCTGGGACCCCGATCGGCATGGTCCCTGGCTTCCTCGTCGCAGCTGGTGCCGGCACGGGTAGGCATTTTTATTTTATTGTATTTATTTATTTTTAGAAATATGTTTTTATTGATGAGAGAGAGAGAGAGAGGCAGTGAAAGGGATAGAGAGACAGACACATGGACGAGAGAGGGACATTGATTGGCTGCCTCCTGCTGGGGATGGAGCCTGCCACCTGGGCATGCGCCCTGAGCTGGAATCAGCTGGGGAGAGGATGCATTTAGATCCAGGTTCTGACGGACCTGCCTCAGGAGACGAGTGGGCCGGAACCTTCTCAACTCCGGGGCAAGCGCAGCGACCCAAGTGCACCTCTGGGGGCTGGCCCAGGCCCAGCCCCCCACATGCCTCCTCCGTGGGCTGCTGTCAGCAAATTCAATGAAATCACTTATGTGACTAAACATGCTCATTTTTTCTTCCTCTCTCGTTTTTGGTTATTCTCCCCCCCCCCCCCCCAACTTTTTTTTAAATAGAAAGAGTATGCACCCTAACTAGGGCTCGAACCCACAGCCTGGGTAGGTGCCCTGACTGGGGATCGAACGGTGGCCTTTCGGTTCACAGGACGGCGCTCAACCGACGGAGCCACGCCGGCCAGGACAGGTTACTTCCTTTCTCAAACTTCTTGTAGTGCATCCTGTTGGCAGGAACCCACACCACGTGCAGGAGCCTCACTACAAGTGCACAGGCTCACGTGACCACCTCCCGGGACCAGAAGCAGAGCAGCTCCAGGGCCCCGGCTGTCCGCCTTCATGCCGCCTCCCCACACCCCCACCCCACGGATGACCACTCTCTAGTCCCGCAGACTCGCTTTGCCGATGGTTTTTTCTGTGAGGGAATAAACGAGATGACATAGCTTCCGGGTTTGGGTTCTTTTGCTCAACACTGCATTTGTGAGATCGACCCACACGGTGTGGAAAGCTGCCAGCCGGAGGGGTCCCGAGTTCCATTCCGGTCAAGGGCACATGGCCGGGTGGTGGGCTCGATCCCCAGTCGTGGGGAGCGTGCAGGAGGCAGCCGATCCGTGATTCTCTCTCATCATGGATGTTTCTATCTCTCTCTCCCTCTCCCTTCCTCTCTGAAATCAATAAAAAATATATATTTGAACACACACACACACACACACACACACACACACACACCCCAAGGACCGCACAGAGGCTATAAAAATCTCTGCGAAGGAGCATATGGTTGTAACCTAAAGAGTAATTCATGAAAATCACAGTTTTTTTGGGGGGGAGAGGAGGTAGCAGACTGAACGCAGGTCCACAGCCCCGGGAAGAAGACGCAAGACAATCCTCGCTCCCCCCTTCTCCCCCCCCTACCCAGGCTCCCCCCCGCCAGGCACTGGTCACGCTATGACCCAATCAATGGCTTCTCCCCTTTTACCATATTCGATGTAGAAGCGCATGCATCCCTATGACAAAGAACCCACTTAACGACTTCCTCTTGACAGAAATCCCCACCAGCGGCCGCGTTTGGGGGACCGAGCACATAGTGACACTGATGGGAAAGCAACCTCAGGCAGCATGTCGCTCTCCCAGGGTGCAGCAAGGACACGCGTGTGCACGCGCTGGCCGCCCCGCAGGCCCTGATGTAGCCCAGCAGATGCAACGAGGCCGTTTGCAAACGCGAACTTGGCGCCCAGCCCAGCCGCTGATTCATCGAAGGCACAAGTGCGTCCCTGAGCCACTCGGAGGCGCGGGTTTCCTTGAGAGTAGAGTAGAGGTGAGGGCGAAAGGGCTTCATGGAAACCAGCTGAGAGAGCAGGAGGACAGCCACGTGGTGTTCACGTCTCTCAAGAACGGATCGTAGTGTTTGGATTTAGATAAATGCCTGTTAGAGTTACAACTGACAAGTTCCATCTCTCTCTCTCTCTCTCTCTCTCTCTCTCTCTCTTTTAAATATATTTGTATTGATTTCAGAGAGGAAGGGAGAAGGGGAGAGAGAGAGAAACATCCATGATGAGAGAGAATCATGGACCAGCTGCCTCCTGCACACCCCACACTGGGGATCCAGCCCGCAACCCGGGCCTGTGCCCTGACCGGGGATGGAACCGAGACCTCCTGGTTCACAGGTCGATGCTCAACCACTGAGCCACACCGGCCGGGCTTTCCATAGTCTGACAATGAGACTATATTCACTTGGTGATTTAGAAAACATGAAAATGAGCCGTTGCTAACGGTCGCGTCCACGCCCGGCTTCTTGTCCGATGACTCATCCTGTCCGCCCCGCTCCACAGCAGTCACACGCAAGGCGATAGCTTTCCAACGTCTGTTACGCATCTGATCATTCGACCGGCAGAATCTGTGCCCCACGTGGGGCGCCGGGGATCAAGGTCCCCCAGTCCCCAAGCGCCAGGGGACTGACATGTCTTTGTCAGTTGATGATATGGCGATCCTGTTTAAACGGTGGCGAGGTTAATTGTTAAGAAGTTAATTGTTATTGCTGCAATCCCAGATAACTCTGTCTCCCCGGGGGAGACTAATGAGCTTGGGAAGTTTCAGGGAGAGCACATCTGAGAGGGAACATGCTTATCTCGATCGGGCTTCCTGTGAGCAGCGGAGTAAGTTCTCGAAGGGCAAGGACTCCAGGCATTGAGTTTCCTACACAGGTTGCATAATACAGCCAACTACGTCTCACGGCAAACGCTCACTCTCATCAACTCCACTATTTTCTCTATTTTGTACTATTTGAATCCCTCCCTCTTTCTTTTCTTTTCTTTTTCTTTTTTTTTGTTTTGTTAATTCTCACTTGAGGATATATTTTTCCATTGATTGATAGACAGAGTGGAAGGGAGAGGAAGAGGCAGAGAGAAACAGGGATGTGAGAGAGACACATCGACTGGTTGCCTCCTGCACACAACCGAGCAGGGCCGGGGAACCTGCAACCGAGGTTTGTGCTAGGGCTCTTTTACCGTTTTATGTTTTTTTAAAAAATATATTTTATTGATTTTTTTTTTACAGAGAGAAAGGGAGAAGGATAGAGAGTTAGAAACATCGATGAGAGAGAAACATCGATCAGCTGCCTCCTGCATACTCCCTACTGGGGATGTGCCTGCAACCAAGGTCCATGCCCTTGACCGGAATCGAACCTGGGACCCTTCAGTCCGCAGGCCGACGCTCTATCCACTGAGCCAAACCAGTCAGGGCTCTTTAACTGGTTTTGATGAGTGAAAAGACCACTCACTGAACTGCTCCCACGGGAGAAAGTGGGAGATTGTCCGTCTCCCTGGCGACACTCACATGGACCCAGGATGGGCCTGCCACGCGCAGGCTGCACGTGTCTCCTTCCGTGTCTGTGCAGAAACGTCCTGTCCTGGGCGTGGGTGAGAACCACTCATTTATGACCTTGCTGTTGATTTTGCTGAGGGCGACAAGGCCTCAGTCTGTGGAGATCAAAGCTGGAAAGAAGTGGGATGATCTCGAGATGGTAGAGAAAAGGCACAATGGAGGTTTTCACAACCCCAGGTCCTCGGGAGGTGGAAGAAGTGAAAAGCCCAAAGAAATGGAACTCGTCCTCTAACTGGTGAGAGGTCAGTGGCAAAGGCAGGACCAGATCCCGGGAAGCCTGGAGTCCATCCTGGGGTTCCCCACCCCCCCACCCCTGCTGTGGGCCACATGGCGCCCCCAAGGGCATTGCCCGAGTACCATTGCTCTCGCTGAAGTCCCGTATGTGGGCATATGACAAGGCGCATGTGCGAGAGAAAGGCAAGCTGCTGTCTCCACGGTGACGACAGGGCAAGGCAAGAAGGACAGCAACAGACGGTCAAAATCAGAGTCTCATTGGGGGCACAGCCACCCATGAAAATGCCTGTAGGGCGGGAGCGGGCCTACGACCACCCTGTTCTGTAAGCCAGTTCCATGGCTTTGGGAAGTGGGCCCTTCTCAGGTGGTTTAGACTAGTTCCAGTTGTGTGGGGCGTAGATGCCTGATAATCACACTGACGATGGAGATCCTTCTCCTAGAAGGTGTTGAAAAGGGTTTTATTTTTATTTTTTAAAATATATTTTATTGATTTTTTACAGAGAGGAAGGGACAGGGATAGAGAGTCAGAAACATCGATGAGAGAGAAACATCGATCAGCTGCCTCCTGCACACCCCCCACTGGGGATGTGCCCGCAACCCAGGTACATGCCCTTGACCGGAATCGAACCTGGGACCCTTGAGTCTGCAGACTGACGCTCTATCCACTGAGCCAAACCGGCCGGCTAAAAGGGTTTTATATACTCTGTGCTCTAAATCACTGCATTCGCCCAAAGATAGCAGAACTCCGCCCCTGATGCTGGAATGGGGAGCAGATGGAAACAGTGGAAGCATCCACACTCTACGACGTCATCCAGCTGTCTGCGTGTGCCCGGCAAGCTGCCAATTTTCACTCGTTTTCATGTGCTTTCTCCCCAGAGAAGTAAGATTCCACGGAGCATTGAGGCGACCTAGTGTGTCAACCATTGTCAGAGTCCTTCCCTCCCGAAGAGAATACAGGCAATGAGTACCCCTTTCACCACCAGATGTCCTGGCTTCTCCGTGGACAAGATAACACAGGAGATCCGCCTCTGTTTATCCTCGACGGGCGTGAATCATGGGCCGCACCAGCCCTGGCAGCCGGAGCCTTCCTTCCCCAGTTCATCCCCCGGGGGGCCCAGGGGTCAGGTCCTTGTGCAACCTCCTCCCCCTCCCCCCCCGCCCCACTGGCTCTGGGCGTGGCTTTGGGACTGGCTTTGACCCATGGACATTCACAAGCCTGGTGCCACCTTGAAGAATGGGGTGTTTCACAAACATGTGGTTTGCTCACTGCCTGAAAGTGAGGACCAGCTGAGCCAGGGGCTGGGTCTCTGCACCCACCCTGCTCCCGGTGGTCACCCCGGACACCCCCACCGCCCCCCACCACGCAGCACAGCCCTTGGCAGACATTTCCCTGAAAGACTGCGGATTGAACCGGTTGGTTGCACAGATTTTAAAGCAGGTTTTGAAAGAGGTTCATGTTTTGTTTTCAGATGGTCCTTAGGTATGTGTTCAGATACACCTCAGATCGTGTCTAGCATACAATCCAAAGGAAATCTGATTGTCCTAGAAAGTGTTAACAGGAAGAGGAAGCCACACCTCCTTTGATCTGCTTTTGTGCCCATGCTTTCTCCTATTCTCTGTTCACATGTCTGAATCAGCAGCAAATACAGCCATACATGCATACATACATGCGTGTGTGTGTGTGAGTGTGTGTGAGCGCATGTACATTTTGGCTGACTCAAGGAATAAAAAGACACCTTGTGTCCCACAATCATCTGCTCACACCCCTGCCGATGGGACAACTTAAGCATGGAAGTTTAAGGACAATTCAGATAGCCCGGCTGGTGTGGCTCAGTGGATTGAGCGTCATCCTATGGACCAAGAGGTCCTGAGTTCAATTCCCGGTCGGGACACATGCCCAGGTTGTGGGCTCCATCCCCAGTGTCGGGTATGCAGGAGGCAGCCAATCGATGATTCTCTCTCATCATTGATGTTCCGATCTCTCTCCCCCTTTTCTCTCTGAAATCAATAAAAAAATAATGTATTTTTAAAAAGGCATTCTTAGCTTGGGGCTATGCAAAACCAGGCCCAGGTCTACATTGCAGTTACAACAACTAACTTTCAGGTGTATAATAATGGTTGAAGCCTGGAAAACCCCACTAACCCATTTCCCCTATTTGGTCTGCACAGCGCCGTGGAGTTAGTGGGAAGCCTGCGCTGGGTCTTTTTAAACCTCAATAGGAGCATAGTAGGCAGTGGACTCTCATTTTTTTCCCCGATTTTTGCTTCTTGAAAAAAGTATAAAAACTATGGAGTTTCAAAGCGAAGAGCGGTCCTCACGAGAGCTAGTCTGTGCGTACAACACACGGTGCCCGGAGTAGCCCTCGATCGGGGGACCCCCCAACCCTCCCCCCACTTCCTTCCGTACGCTACCATGCGGCAACATTTCACGCTCGACCCCCAGGTCTGAGGCGTCTTTTTAATATTAGATAGAAATCAAGGCAAAGGGCCAGAGCTCTACAATTCCAAAGGCATGAAAAAAATGCTTAAGTTACTCCCAGAATCCGCTGCAGGCGAGTCTCGTCTCTTAGCTCAGATGAGCGAGAGGAAAATGAAAGGCAGGAGGGGTACACGGAGGGAGAAGGCCTCCCAGGGTAGGCGCACGGCTCCCGGCCGCCCGAGGGGTCCTCGCGGCCGACAGAGCTTCTGATACCGATGTCGTCTCCAGTCCTCCCCAGGGTCTCGCCAGCATCATACGAAGCAGCAGTATTTCTTCCACCAGGACTTGGAGAGCGTCCTCATTTTGTCCGGAGTCCTGCTCTTGGGCTTCTTTGGCGGCTGCTGCTGCGAGTCCGAGTACCGGATGCCGGCCACGATGGCCGCGTCGAAGACTTCCTTGAGGTTCTTCTGCGTCAGGGCCGAGCACTCGACGTAGGAGGCGGCCTTGACCTCCTCGGCGCACAGCTTGGCCGCCTCCTCGGGCACCGGCTTCTCCTTGCACTTGTCCAGCTCGATGAGGACCTTGACGTCTTCCCGGAGGTCCGACTGCGTGCCCACGAGGATGATGGGGGCTTTCGGGCAGTGGCGCCGGATCTCGGGCACCCACTTCTCGGTGACGTTCTGGAAGGAGGAGGGGCTGACCACGCTGAAGCACAGCAGGAAGATGTCCGCGTTGGTGTAGCACAGCGGCCGCAGCCTGTCGAACTCGTCCTACAACCAAAGCACCCACAGTTATTTTTTAAAAAATATGTTTTTATTGATTTGAGAGAGAGGAAGGGAGAGGGAGAGAGAGAGAGACTGAAACATCAATGATGAGAGAGAATAATTGCTCCGCGGCCTCCTGCACGTCCCCTGCTGGGGATCGAACCCGCAACCCGGGCATGTGCCCTTGACCAGAATCGAACCCGGGACCCTTCAGTCCACAGACCGACGCTCTATCCATTGAGTCAAACCGGATAGGGCCACCCAGAGTTATTTTTTAAGTCCATCTCATCCCCAGAAAGACCACCTTTACATTTAAAAAAAAAAAATATATATATATATTTATAGAAATTCCAGAGGCCCGGTGCACAAATTCGTGCACGTGTGGGGTCCTGCTGGGCCACTCCAATCGGGGCCAATCAGGACAGGCTGGCCAGGGGGAGGGGATGTGGGAGATTGGCCGGCAGGCCCCACCCCTGATCGGGGTTGGGGGGCATCGGGGGTGGGGCTAGCCAGGGGGAGGGGCCACAGGTGGTCGGCCAGCTGTCCCCACCCCCTGGTCGAACTCCTGGTCAGTATAACTCCTGCCCAAGGGGACAATTTGCATGTTAGCCTTTTATTATATAGGATCATCTCCGAGTCAGGGTGTTCCTATATCTCACCCCCCACAGCCCCCTGCGGCACTGTATTTGGCTTCGCAAAAGTGTTCACTCGACTCTCTTGTAGGAAGATATTGACATCATCTCGTTCCTGTTTGACCATTTCTGATTGTGGTCACAGAGCATCCTCAGGTGTCACGTGACAGATGATTTCCCGGGCCGGGAAAGGCTCTGTGTCACCCAGGTTTTTTGTGACGAACTGCCAAGCTCTGATTGTTTACACACGGCCATTCACGTGCACATGACTCAGCATCCATCTTCCCAGGAATAAAGGGAACCCGGGTGTGTTTCATGTGGACGCCCTTTCTTCGTCTGGGCTATTTCCATCGCCGGGTGACAACCGTCTAATGATATTAAAGTCGACCGGCTCACGAGATCAGGAGTGACGGGGGCACCTCAGCAGGTCCCTGGCCCCTGGCCAGTCTTCTGGAAGCAGAAGTCAGAAAGAAGAATGGCTTGGGTTTCTTCGTGCCAACTTCGAGCTGAAAGAATCAACACAGAAACTCGACCAGGTAGAGACCATGGCCCGGCTCTGAGGTTCAACTGCTGAAACGTTCCCTCTGTTCTCCGACGCCCCGAAGCATAAAACCGAGAGCCGCTGTGAGGTCAGCTCCCTGGGGCGGCTGTACTGGCTCTTGGAAGGCGCTCACCTCCGGCCGTGCCCTGGCATCTGGGGTTGCATTACCAGTAAAAACAGGGGGGCCGGGCATTGGAAACCTGGCTCCCCAGACTTCTGGAGATTCTGGCGGAGGGATTCGGGAAGCCGGGCAGAAATGAAACCCTCCTGCTCATTGCGCGACCAGAAACCCTAGATATTTGCTGAAATAAATGCAACGCACATGTGTGCGGCGAGGCCAAGGGGGATGGATGTACCTTCTCTGGGTCTGCGGGGAGGCTCTGGTTCAGGAGCCGGGCCGGCTAGGCAGGCCGCTGGGCAGCAGGTCCGTTCAGCTGCAATCTGATTATTATTATTATTTTTTTGGTATACAGATTTTTTTCCACGCGCCTCCTGGGTCCGAAGGCTGGAGGCTTTTCAGCTCCTCTTGGCAGGGCTACAACGGATCCGTCTTCTCACAGCGGCGCCCCCTCTCTCAGATGCCAAAGGCACGTCTCCCGGAGTCCTCGGTGACAGATCAGCTTTCACTCGAGTGAGACTGTGAGTCTGGTGTTTAAAGCTCCTTCTGTGCCCACCTGGCCTCGCCGACAAGAAAACCCGCGGGCACGAGAAGCGATTTCTTGGTGATTTCTCCCGCATGGAGAGATGGATTCTTGCTCTGAGCTTCCGTAGGAGTTATACTGACCAGCATAACTCCCCGGGTTATGGCTCCCTGTGCTCACTCTGCTGAAGCTGGGAACGGAGACGGCTGAGTCACTGTGCATCCGCCAGGCAATCCTGGGTACTGCCTGGAGGAGGGGCGTTCCACTGGCTGAGTCAACACGAAGGGAATCTGGCAGGAGCCAGAACAAGTCCTTTAAAAGGTAGCTGATCAGCTGTGGAGTAGGTGGGGAGGAAGGGCCATCGCTTTGGCCAGCTTTGCCAATCGTCAAAACCAATACTAACTGATACTCGGGGAGCGGGAAACAACGAACTCCATCTTCCCAGCTGTACAGGTTTCCCCGTGATTTTTAAAAAATATACATTTTTATTGACTTTTTACAGAGAGGAAGGGAGAGGGATAGGGAGTTAGAAACATCGATGAGAGAGAAACATCGATCAGCTGCCTCCTGCACGCCCCGTACTGGGGATCGAGCCTGCAACCAAGGTACGTGCCCTGGACCAGAATCGAACCCGGGACCCTTCAGTCCACGGCCCAATACTCTATCCACTGAGCCAAACCGGTCAGGGCATATTTCCCAGTTTTTACAGTTGGCTTTCTACAAATCTTCAGATAAGTAACCTCATTCAGGACGTAACCTAACTAGGCCATCAGGTAAGAAACACTAGTATAATCATTTCAATGAAACACTGCTGGGTGCCCGGACGAATATATTCCGAAAACCCCCAAAGCTTTGCAACTTAGCACCCAACCCCTTTATTCTCCAAACATAAATGTCTTTCGTGAAAATACTTCTCAAATGACTCACACGTTTCTCTGACTTTTACTTATTTTCTTTTAAAATATATAATTGTTATTGATTTCAGAGAGGAAGGGAGAGGGTGAGAGAAATAGAAACATCCATGGCGAGAGAGAATCATGGATCGGCTGCCTCCTGCACGCCCCACACTGGGGATCGAGTAAGCAACCTGGGCCTGTGCCCTGACTGGGAATCGAACCACGACCTCCTGGTTCATCGGCCGACCACTGAGCCACGCCAGCCGGGCACAACTTCTTCTTAAAAGCAAATGGTCACGTGGCAACACTTCAGAAAGCAAGGGAAGCAAGCACTCCTCCCTGCCTACAAGATAGCCCCCCGGGCACTTTCGCTAAAGCTAGCAAGTGCTGGTCATGGAGTCCTTATCGTAACCTACATGCTTATTAACCGTCATTCCGGCCAACTCAGAAGATGGCACGCTGGGTTCTAAAGAGAACAGAGCCTGGCCGGCGGGGCTGAGTGGTTGAGGGTCGACCTATGAACCGGGAGGTCACGGTTCGATTCCTGGTCAGGGCACGTGCCCGGGGTGTGGGCTCGATCCCCAGTGTGGGGCGTGCAGGAGGCAGCCGATCTGTGATTCTCTCTCATCATGGATGTTTCTCTCTCTCTCTCCCTCTCCCTCCCTCTCTGGAATCCATAAACACATATTTAAAAGAAAATAGAGGGAACAGAAACTTTAGTGGCTTGAGAGCCGTGCCAAGGCGGGGACTGAATGATGATGAAATCCTGGAGCTCTTGGCGATGTCCACACCCCTGTATCCTCCCCGTCACTCCCCCAGCTGTCTCCTCTGAGAGCCTGCCCCTCAAGATAAGAGTAAATGTTCACGATTCGAAAGACTGGGTTCCGGCCCAGCCCTTCCCCCGCAGCTCAGGCCCGCTCCCGCCACCGCATCTCTGCCCCCAAGGACGGCAGTGGCCCTGGGGAGTCGAGCCCCAGCTGAGGGAGGGGCACAGGAACACGGACAGACATAAGTCCCATCTCCTCTTCAGGACAAGCCCTCAACATCTGGCTCGTTGCCCTTGAACACACTGATTCTAAGATACGACCAACTTACGTTGAGAAAGGATTACAAAGCATTTTTTCCCCCCCATAAAAACCAGAAAGTAAAACAGGATCAGAAACCCCGGTGAGGTAAGAGTTGTTCTTGACCCTGCTGTCCCCCGTCCTGCCCACCCACAGCTGGCCGCACCCCGTTTTACGGGCGCAGAGATTTCCCGCACGCCCGCCTCCCTCGGAGAGGGGCCCACGGCAGGGGTGGGGCGACGGCGTGTGGGTGCAGAGTCACCCAATGGTGGAGGGGGGTTGCTGGGAGGCCTTCAGGGAGCCGTTTCCTGTCCCAGCACGGAATCGGGATGTGATACTGACCTGTCCCGCCGTGTCACAGAGCTGCAGTCTCACGGGCCGCCCATCCACGGACACCACAGCTGAAAAACAAGACCAAAAGGATTAGCGGGGGTTGTCTCTTAAGCACTTGCCCAAGAATCATCGTTTTGGCCTGCCCCACCATCCTCACTCGGACCCTGCAGCTCCTATGCCAGGTCCCCCAATCAAAGGCTTGCCTAAAACGAGGAGGCCCACAAGGCATCTTCTAGATATATAAAAGGCTAATATGCCAGGTGTCCCCTCGGGAGTTCGACCAGGAGAACAGGAATTCGATCGCTCGCTATGACGTGCGCTGACCACCAGGGGGTGGTGTGGAACATGGTGGGCGACCAGTGGCAGCAGAGCACAGGTGGCAAGGGAAGGAGAAGGGGTGGGGAGGTAGGGAACCCTGATCGACCCTGATTGCCAGCCAGTCCTAGGGACCCTACCCATGCATGAATTTCATGCACTGGGCCTCTAGTTTAAAATCTACATATATATTGATTTCAGAGAGGAAGGATGAGAGGGAGAGATGGAAACATCCATTTTGAGAGAGAGTCATTGACTGGCTGCCTCCTGCAGGCCCCCTACTGGGGATCCAGCCTGCAACCCCGGTATATGCCCCCACTGGGAATCGAACCGTGACCTCCTCCTGGTTCATACGTTGATGCCCAACCACTGAGCCACGCCGGCCGGGCCACAAGGCATTTTGTAAACCACCCTCCAGGGATGACAATTCCACCCACTGCCACCGACCAGGCAACCCCCCCACCCTCACCCCCACCCCGAGCCTTCGGTGGCACCCCAGAAGGGCCTGCTTCCCAAGATTTATTTTCCGGCCACACTCGTTTCCAAAGACCTAGAAACAACACCGGGAGGGTAAGGGAAACCAACCTTGCAGCTTCCCAAAGCCTCCCAAAGAGCTGTTTTCCCGTGGGAAACGGCCCGAAACGCCCGGCGTTTTATCATGAAACTGTAGCTGGTTTTGAGAACGTGTGCGAACACTGGCTGCCCGCACTGCCCCGTTTATCAGGGAGGGCTCGGCTGATCTGTTCCTGCCAGCTCCAAGGGCGGGTTCACGAGAGAAAGGGGAAAGAGAGTGTGCCCCCCTGGCCGCAGAGTGGGGTCCCTGGGGAGCGGCCTGGAAGGTTCTACGGGAGCTGAGCACTCAGTTCTGCCTCAACATAACTTTCTACATCGTTCACGAATCCGGCTATTCGTCGGTGGGACCCACACAGAAGGGGAAGGAAGCAATGCCATTTAGGTGGCAGGTGGGAAACCCAGGGGCCTAGCACCGCGTATCCAGGGCACGTCGGGGACGGAGGTAGACAAGCCCCTGCCAACCATGACTTTTTTTTAAAAGACATTTAAAAAATATATTTTACTGATTTTTCACAGAGAGGAAGAGAGAGGGATAGAGAGTCGGAAACATCATGAGAGAGAAACATCCATCAGCTGCCTCCTGCACACCTCCTACTGGGGATGTGCCCGCAACCAAGGTACATGCCCTTGACCGGAATCGAACCCGGGACCCTTCAGTCCGCAGGCCGACGCTCTATCCACTGACCCACACCGGTTAGGGTTATCATGATTTTTTAAGAAGCGGAGAAGCATTTAACACACACACACACACACAAAACAAAAAGACGAGAGGGAGTGCGCGTTTCACACTAGTTTCTGTGGACTTCCACTTGGCCCTAAATTGCAAAAAGACCTGAAAAATCCAGGTGAAGGAGCCCTTTATCTCTGCATCCACCAAACCCAATCGCCTAGCACCCCGTTTCCCCGAGCTTCAGTAGCTCAAAGAGACCGTGAAAGAGATGATCCTGAGAATCAAACAGCCAGTGGGGGCGGTGGGAGTGGGGGAGGCCGGGGCCGGGCCGGGGCCTCAGAAGAAAGAAATCCTGTTTATCCTCCGGCTTAACCCCGACCTAAGCCTCCGCCAGGCCCGCCAGGACTCCTTCCACTCAATCAACTCCTTTTCCGCCCCCATCGCGGCCCTTTGAAGCGGGGATGCCCCCACCCCCGCCCGCCCCGAGGTCAGGGCGGACACCGAGGCCACAGGTAATGGCACCTGCGCGCCCCCTTCCCGGGACCTGACGCCACGCACCTTCTCGGCGCAGCAAACGGACCGGGCCACCTGCGCTCGACCTGTTGGACCCGCTCAGCGTCTCCCTGTAACTCCCAGGCTCGCCCTCCCGTTCCCACCCCCGCCGCGGGCTCAGGGTTTGGGCTCCCCCGTCCTCTCCCCGCTCGCGGGCCCCCCGGGCGCGGGGACTGTCTGTCCCGCACTCCGCCCTGGGTCGGATCCCTGGCCGCAGCCGGGCCCGGGTCCCCGCGATCCCCGCCCCGGTCCCCGCCCCGATCTCCCTCCTCCGGGCACCGGGTCGGTCAGCACCGCGCCCGCGGACGGCGCCCCCGCGCGCGCCCCCGGCCCCCTGCGCCCCGGCCCCCTGCGCCCCCCTCCAGCCGGCTCACCCGAGAAGTTGTCGAAGGCGGTGGGGATGTACTCGGTGGGGTAGCCGTTGGTCGTGTAGCTCACCACCAGGCTGGTCTTGCCCACCGCGCCGTCGCCGACCAGCACGCACTTGATGCCGCGGCCCTCGGCGCCGCCCGCGCGCCCCCGGCCCCCCGGCGCCCCCGGCCCGCGCCCCCCGCGCCCCCCGCGCTCCCGGCGCGGAGGCACCGGCGGCGCCTCGCAGCGGCCGGGGAAGGCGGGGTCCCCTTGCTGCGGGGGCATCGGTCCGCGCTCGCGGAGGTGCAGGCGCGGGCGAGCAGGGCCGGGCGCCACCGCCCCTCCGTCCTCCGGGAGCCGCCGGCGGGGAGCCGCTGTCACCGGCCGCCGCGGGCGCGTCCCCGGCCCCGAGAGCCGCGGCTCCAGGCCGCGCGGCGCGCAGACAAAGGGAGCCCGGGCGGGGGTGGGGGGTCCGGCTCTGCGCTCTCGGGGCGCCGCCGGCTCTGCCCGCGCGATCGGAGGACTGCGGGCCGCGCCGTGGGGCCGGGCGCGCTGTCTCCTCCCGGCTTTCCGGCGACGCCACGCGCGGGGGGCGGGCACGGAGGAGGAGGCGGGTCCGGCCGGCGGCTGGGCCTGGCGCCGTGACCACAGCGCCCCCCGCCGGCGCTGCGGGACGCTGCACCCGCTCCGGAGGCGGTGCCAGGCCGGGCGGGCGGGCGGGCGGGGGACTTGGACGCGGGTTCCGCGGACTCCGAGTCCCGCGCCGGGAACGCCCCTCCCCGCGAGCCACGCCCGGGGTGCGGCGCCGGCTGGAGCCGCGCTGTCCGCGAGCAGGTCCCTCCCGACGCCGAGAGGGACACCACCCGCCCCCCTCCACCCCGCCCCACCGACCCGCCTCTCTGCGCCCACGTGGGCGAGAAGCCGCGTCCCCTCCTGCTCCCCGCGCCCCCGCGCACCCACCTCCCATCTCATCGGACCCTGCGCTGGGGGCCCCTCGCCGGCCACAGCGCTCCACCCACGGGGGGCAGTGAAGGGTCTGTGGGAACATGTGGTCTGAAGGAGGCTGAACTAACAGGCCATAGATAGATAGACAGACAGATAGATAGATATGGATATGGATATGGATATGGATATGGATATGGATATGGATATAGATGTATATTGATTTCAGAGAGGAAGGGAGGGGGAGATAGAGAAAGAAACATCAATGATGAGAGAGAATCATGGATCGGCTGCCCCTGCACCATCGAGCCCACAACTCTGGCAGGTGCCCTG
This sequence comes from Myotis yumanensis, assembly GCF_028538775.1. Classification (NCBI taxonomy): domain Eukaryota; kingdom Metazoa; phylum Chordata; class Mammalia; order Chiroptera; family Vespertilionidae; genus Myotis; species Myotis yumanensis. The sequence continues at coordinate 3,106,618 of NW_027223773.1, read as the reverse complement.
ACTCCTGGGTCATAGGTCGCTGCTCAACCACTGAGCCACCCCACTGGGTAGCACCTTTTTTTTTTTTTAAGTACATCGTGCGTGTGTGTGTTTTTTTTTTTTTTTTTTTTTAATATCGTATGATTATTTTTTTCTTCTAAAATAATGTACTCTTTCTTTTTCCACGTGGGATCAAAAGGATGAAGGTCATTGTTTAACGCTGATCAATCTGACTTTCTCTTTCTCGGGCCGTGAAACAGCACCTTTCTTTATAGCCCAATCCCTTCACTTCCTTCACTGTAATCTGGTGACAATATTATCTGGGGAAAAAAGCCATTCTTACCTTTGACAACTTCCTGTCCACTTTCTCTTCCACGCAGTGAGCAGTCCATTCAGACAGCAGAGAACTTCCATTTAAAAAGCAAGTATTTAAAAAAAGAAAAAGAAAGCAGAGGCGGGGGGTCATCGGTCACACTCAACAACAAAGATGAAGTGAAAAAGGAAACAGGGAAGCGTCGCTTGGGGGGTTGCGGTGTGTGAGACGAGGCACATACTATCAACACAAACACTGACGCTACGACTACTACTAAAAAGGACAGGAGCTCGTCATTGTTGGACACAATTGCAAGCACGCCCTATGGACCAGTTCCTCTAATGAACACCCCTTGTGCCCATTCTATGGGTGGAAGGTGAGAAAATCGATCCCACACACTGGTAAGTGGTATTGCCACGACCCGAACCCAAATAGTCGAGCTCCAGAACCTACCCTCTTTCTTTAGAAAAAAAAAAAATATTTCTATCGATTTTTAGAGAGAAAAGAAGGGAAAAGGAGAGATAGAAACATCGATGAGAGAGAAAGTCATCGATTGGCTGCCTTCTGCATGGCCCCCACTGGGGATCGAGCCTGCGACCTGGGCATGTGCCCTGACCGGGAATCGAACCGGCGACCTCCTGGTTCCTGGGTTGATGCTCAACTGTTGAGCCACACCAACCGGGCAAACCTACTCTTTAAAAAAAAAAAAAAAAAAAAATATATATATATATTTTTTCTTGATGTCAGAGAGGAAGAGAGAGAAACATCAATGATGAGAGAGAGTTATGGATCAGCTGCCTCCTGCACAGCCCCCCCCCCCCTTACTGGGGACCAAGCCCCAATACCCAGGGTGCCCCTAGACCAGGAATCCAACTGGGGACCCTTCAGTCCACAGGCTGACGCTCTCTCCACTGAGCCAAACCGGCTCTGGCCAGAACCTACCCTCTTAAAGCCCTGAGAGCAATGCTAAGCCCTTGTGGTGAACTCGGACCTGGAGGATGGCCGTGGTCCGAATGCAGAGGCGGGTTTACCAGAAGGCTGCCTGCTTGAATCTCGAATCCCTCGCCTGCAGAGAATCGCCCCGCCCCCCCGCCCGCCAAGTCCCTGGGGGCCCTAGCCATGTGGACATATGGTTATGATTTGTAAATATGATAAAACAATATAGTTTAATCACCACCAGTTAGGTTCATTGCTTCTTTCCTCTCCGGTGTCCCTTCCTATCCAGTGGCTTTGGAGTGGCGGTGTGGTGTTTATTTTAGGGATCAGCCAAGGAAAGTGAAGTTGGGGGGAGGGTGAGGGCGGGGGCGGGGGGGGGGCGGGTGGTGTCAGTTCCTTAGGGTTTGACTGATACAGAGCCAGGACTAGAGTGAGGTAAGGGAGACGCCGTGGGAACAAAATGTAGGGGGGCTCGTTTTGCCCTGGCCTGACCCCGAGAGTGAGCACCCCTGGAGTTCTGAGCCTCGGGTACCTGGTTTGCCTCTCTCCAGCCCTGCCCCCGATGGGAAATAAGGATGTAGTTTTCCGTTCCCACGTGGAGTTACGTTCTAGCCACTCATCCAGGTATAGGCCTGGGTACCAGTGACCCACCTCCCGCCCTCCGTGGGGTCACGCTGGTGTCCACCTGAGCTGCCCCATGTCCCCAGCACAGGAGGGCGCCAGTGGCCAAGCGGTGGGAGTGTCTGACACAGAAGGAGCCACCAGCTTAGTCTGTGGCGACGCTTTCCGTCATCGAACACATGCTGTTGTTAGAGAGCGTTTGGCGGTCTCGACTGCACCCGGTCGGCCCCGGAAAGGCTCTCCCGTCAGGAGTATCTGCAGCCTGAGCCACCCACCATCAACGCACCGAACATCTGTGCAGGCGAGCGCAGGCAATGGAGTTGATGTGCGTTCCTGCGCTGGTGACACAAGCCCGCAGCCGTCACACACAGTGAGCTCACCGGCATGTGAGGTTCGTGTCTATTCTTCTCCTGGAAAACATTACAAAATTACAAAATTGAAGACATGTTCCGCCCGGCCGGCCGGCGTGGCTCAGGGGTTGAGCATCAACCTAGGAACCAGGAGGTCACGGTTCGATTCCCGGTCAGGGCACAGGCCCGGGTTGCAGGCTCCATCCCCAGTAGGGGCCGATCCCTGATTCTCTCTCATCGTAGATGCTTCTATCTCTCTCCCTCTCCCTCCCTCTCTGAAACAATACAAATATATATTTTTTAAAAAATCATAAAATAAAAACAGATGTTGTGCGAGGCGGGCTGAGCTCCCCGGCCTGCCCCCAGGCTTGGTTCGTTTTCCTCTTCCAACCTCGCTGTTCTGGGTCTCCCCAGCTGTTGCGACTCTGCTGCCCGCTCTCCTGGAGGAGAAAGGCCGTTCCCGGCCCCGCTCTGCCCCCAGCTGTCCTGCCGCCTCTGATGGAAGGAAGAGCCTCCCGCTCAGATCTTTTGCAGCCACAGATGTGCTTCCAACTCCCCTTCCCCGGACACACTTCACAGACCCCCGGGCCCCTCGCTCTCCAGCTGCCCCAATCCTCCCCGAGGGTAAGAACTCTCCAGAAGCCCCTCTGAGCAGTTGCAAAACCGTGACCTCCTCTCATCTTCTCAGCTTCCCTGAAGATAAGTACTGATCACATAATCCTTTCCCAACAACGGCCAGAAATTCTGACATGAAAGGACTGTCCCACTCCCTTCCCCAAACTGCGGCCATATCTCTTTTCTAGATCTTTCCCGGCGAGGGCAAGGGAGCACCCACAACTCCTACGACGGGCACCTCCACGTGCCTGACAGACCTGCCCAAGTTCGCCTCTGAGCAGAGACTGTGGGGCAGGAGTAGCAGAAGCTTCAGTGAAGCAAAAGTTTTCTCTGTCTTGTCTGTCCTAGAACAATGCACAAGAAGATGAGCGTTACTCCTGCACGTTGAAATGGTGACATGAGTTTGATGTTGGAAGGGAAGGAGTTCAGTTAGCTATGTTATTATTATCTGAAAATATTTTTTTTTTTATCGATTTCAGAGAGGAAGGGAGAGGGAGAGAGAGAGAGAAATATCCATGATGAGAGAGAATCAGGGATCAGCTGCCTCCTGCACGCTCCCCACTGGGGATGGAGCCCGCAACCCGGGCCTGTGCCCTGACGGGGAATCGAACCGTGACCTCCTGGTTCCTAGGTCGATGCTCAACCGCTGAGCCACGCCGGCCGGGCAGAAAGGCAGTTTTCCGTCCTGTCCCAAACATTCTAATCTGAACTGTCAGCCTCTGTGTCACTACTTTGATTTCTTCCCCTCCCTGCTCTCCCAATTTTCCCTAAGGCTCTGTCTGGGCCCCTGGTTGTCTAAGACTTGTCCCAACCTTTGTCCTCGCCCAGGTGGTAAGGCAATTCCCACCTTTAATGCATCTCAGCTTCCTTCTGCATCACCTGTCCTGGTAGCTGGCCCCAGCGATCCCGGTGATCTCGCCTCCCGGTCGGCACACCCTGTGTGGGCCCCTCCCACCCTGAGTAGACCTGACTCATATCGCCCATAAGATAGTGCAGAAATAATGGCGCGTGCCTCCCCACCCTCGGACAAAGCCAGTTTCCATGGGAACAGTGACGGACACCTGTGCGGAGACCCACGAGGCAAACAGCGGAGGCCCCATGTTGGCACGAGTGAGCCAGGCCGGTGGCCAGCCTTCAGAAGACGGCAGCCCGGCCGACACGTGACGACAATCTCCTACCAGAACCGCCCCGCTCACCTGCTTCCTCCTTCCTGCCCGTGTCACCTGGGAGGTCACAGGTGTTGTGTGAAGCCACGGTGTTCGGGGTTGATTCGTTGGGTGGCAGGCAGGCAATCGGTAGCTGCTCATCCCCCCCAAGTGCCAGGACCCTCAGGGTGGGTTCCACCTGTCCTCGATCCCCCTCACATCGCCTCCTCGAGTCTAGAAGCACATTCCTGGCTCTTCCTGGTTCAAAACTCTCTTTTCGCTCAGCCCGCCCACCTGAAACCCATGATGGACAAGTGCTTCCTGTAGAGGGCGGGGCAGCTAGGGTGTCATCTCTTCTCCTCGCTTCCTTAGATTCTCACCAGGAGTTCTAATGTCAGTGCCCCCCACTGAAAGGGGCTCCCAGAATCCTGCGTTTTTAATACCGATTTCTCATTACTGTAGAAACCAGTCGCAAACCCCAAACTAAGCTGAGATCCACATCCAAGGGTGAAAAAAAAAAAATGTATCCTAGAAACATGAATGAAACACGGATCAACAGAAAGCCAGCGTGGCGAAATGAAGATGAGACCCAGTAGGTTGGAGAACGAGAGGAAAGACCAGGGATTATAAAAAGGAACAATTCTAGGAGCCAAATGCTTGACTTCTGGTCAAGATGGTGGAGCGGGTGAACTCTGTGGCTCACCTCCTCCCGCAATCTCACGAAGATTACAACGAAATTCTAGAACGGCCATCACCGAGGACCACTTGGACACCAGGTGACCAGAAGTCCTATCAACAACGCAGGATCTAAAGAGGAAGCCACTCGGAGACTGGTAGGAGGGACAGAAAGGCGGGGTCTGAGGGCATCTGTGTGTTCTACTTTCAAAGATTCCTCCCAATCATTTCTCAAAAGGGGTTGTACCAACGTGTAGCCCGACCAGGAGTGTCTTCAGAAAAAGACTAGAAGCCCCCTATGCTGGAGATGAGGAAGAGGAATTGCGTCCTGATACGTCACCTTAGAATATTCCGGAAGAATGTAGACCTGGACTGGAAGTGGCGATTCTTTTTGCCTTGTGAGTCAGTTGTGGCATCAGCGTTTCCCCAAGACCCACCCTAAAGGACAGGCCCGAGGAGGTAAGAGCTCATGTTCTCTCCAGTTTTTCGTTGTTGTTGTTTAGTTTCCTCGTCTGTGAAATGGGAAGGTAGTAACAGTCCCGAAGTCCCGAGGTTGTTGTAAAATTAAAGGGATTTGCCCTAAGTGGTTTGGCTCAGTGGATAGAGCGTCGGCCTGCGGACTGAAGGGTCCCAGGTTCGATTCCGGTCAAGGGCATGTACCTGGGTTGCAGGCACATCCCCAGCGGGAGATGTGCAGGAGGCGGCTGATCGATGTTTCTCTCTCATCGATGTTTCTGGCTCTCTCTCTCTCTCCCTTCCTCTCTGTAAAAAATCAATAAAATATATTAAAAAAAATATATTTTAAAAAAAGCAGGATTATAAAAAAGTACCCACCTTCCCGTGTTTTCATGAAGATTAAACAAACAAATACATCGCTTATTAAATCTTGGCAAATGAACACATTTGCCCTCCGAACGGGGGTTCCTGTAGGTGGTTTCGTTCCGTGGGGCAATGCTGCCCTCTGCTGGACAATCATGCATGTTTGTGTTTTTTGTTTTTAATTGACTATTGTTGTTCCCAAAGTTCTCATCTTATCAAGCAAAAAGCTAATCATCTCCAACAAGTTTGTGTGCTCTGACCACATTTCTTTGGCTGCTGCGGTCAAATGTAGTTTAGGTGAATCACCATCAGCGAACGGCTTTCCTCCCCTGGCGAACAAGGGAGCCACTTGGCGACGACTGACTTTGGTCGCAGCCCTGACTCCAAGTTTTATTTTTATGCAGGAGAGCGGCTGTGCCGAGGTTTTCCTGTTTACTTTTCCGACTTTTCCTGGCCGCGGCTCTCCTGGGAGCCGAGAGCAGTGTGAGGAGCGCCCAGTCTGGCCATGCACCTGTCACTGCAGCCTTCCGCCATGCGAAGGGGCCGTTATAACGGGGTCTGTGTGATTTGCTCATAAAGCTCTATTCATGAACGTTGGGACTTGAATTTCATGTAATTTTCACATGTTACCAAATATTCTTTTTTAAAAAATATATATTTTATTGATTTTTTTACAGAGAGGAAGGGAGAGGGAGAGAGAGTTAGAGACATCGATGAGAGAGAAACATCGATCAGCTGCCTCCTGCACACCCCCCACTGGGGATGTGCCCGCAACCCAGGTACATGCCTCTGACCGGAATCGAACCCGGGACCCTTCAGTCCACAGGCCGATGCTCTACCCACTGAGCCAAACCAGCTGCTAGGGCTTCTCCCTCCTTCGCTCCTGATTTTAGTCATTTGCATGTTCTCTAGCTTGGCCACAAGGGGGAGCCCACAGCACTCCAAACACATTTCCTGAGAGGGACTTCAAAAATAAACTTTTAAAAAATTGATTTCAGACAGGAAAGGAGAGGGAGAGAGAGAGAGAAACATCCATGGTGAGAGAGGATCATGGATCGGCTGCCTCCTGCACGCCCCACACTGGGGATCGAGCCTGCAACCTGGGCATGTGCCCTGGACTGGGAATCGAACCGTGACCTCCTGGTTCCTAGGTCGACGCTCACCACTGAGCCACCAAGCTAGGCCTGAGGAGGGCTTCCTGAGACAGAAATACCTCCTCCGGTGGCTGCCAGAAGTGCCACACGCGTTGCTTCAGAGAGAAGCCAACGGCACTTGTTCTGACGCCCCTGTGCTCCTGCCATGGGCGCCTCCCTCTCTCTGCGGGGCGGTGGTGCTGTTTCCTGGTCCCAGAAATCCTGGGACCTGCAGAGCCTTGTCTTCCAACCACTCTGGGGGGGTACCGAAAGACTACGTAGCGTTGTTCAATGTCCATGTCAGAAACTTCAGTGAGCTGGGCTGGTGTGGCTCAGTGGTTGAGCATCGACCTAGGAACCAGGAGGTCACACACGGTTCGATTCCTGGTCAGAGCACATGCCCAGGTTTCGGGCTCCATCCCCAGTGTGGGGCTTGCAGGAGGCAGCCGACCCATGATCCTCTCTCATCATGGATGTCTCTCTCTCTCTCCCTCTCCCTTCCTCTCTGAAATCAACACAAATACATCTTAAAAAAGAGACAGAAACGTCAGCAAAAAAGAGTTGTGAGAAAACATGCACAAACACACGCTGACTAACACATTAATACCTGCTTCTCTTTCGACGGTGTTGTCACCGTAGTGTTTCCCTGTTCCGTCTTCTCCTCTAGGGTGCGTCCCGAAAGAAGCCAGGAGAAGCGGACATCCGCAGCTCCATCACGGTGCCCTAGGCTCTTGGAAGCTTTTGAAAAGTCCCGACTCCCTGGCCGTGCCGCCCAGGAAGAACCGGCCAGACCAGCAGGCTTCTCAGCGTGCAGAAGGCAGACAAGTTCTCAGGGTGGGCACACAGTTGTCCCGGGGGCAGCGTTATGGGCCCCCGGGAGGAGGCGGGAAACATGGGCGTATCTGGATGAGGCTCCTGACCTGGGGTGAGGGCACGGTTGGAGAACCTTGGCCTTGTGCTTGGGAGTCTGGGAGAACTTGCAGATCACAACAGGAAGCGGTGTCAGGACAAAAGTCAGCAGCTGGGCAAGTTTCCACCTCGTTTGAATAAACAAACACTTTCAGGACAGAGCAGGCTTCGAAGGCATGCCATCTTGGTCTCGAGGTCTTTGGGACTCAAGGCATTTGGGCCAGTAGAGACCCTGCCCACACTCCACTCTCCCCCTCAGGATAGACTCATCACCTAGCTCATATTGTTTAAAATATGTTTTTATTGATTTGAGTTTTTTTTTTAAGAGAGAGAGGAAGGGGGAGGGAGAGAGAGAGAAACATGGATGATAGCCCTAGCCAGCTTGGCTCAGTGGATAGAGCATCAGCCTGGGAACTGAAAGGTCCCAGGTTCGATTCTGGTCAAGGGCACATGCCCGGGTTTCGGGCTCGATCCCCAGTGTGGGGCGTGCAGGAGGCAGCCGATCCATGATTCTCTCTCACCATGGATGTTTCTCTCTCTCTCTCCCTCTTCCTTCCTCTCTGAAATCAATACAAATATATTTTAAAAAAAAAGAAAAGAAACATGGATGATAGCGAAACATCGATCGGCTGCCCCCTGCACGCCCCCTACTGGGAATCGAGCCAGAAACCCGGGCATGTGTCCTGCCCAGGAATCGAACCAGAACCGTGACCTCCGGGTTCACAGGTTGACCACGGAGACAGGCCTGGCCGGGTGCTCCTTTCCTATCTGCGCCCTTTTCCGGGCAGCCCCCCCTGGCCCCCCTGCTTCATAGAGACCTGACTCAGTTGGCATCTGGGTGCATTTCTGACCCTCCAGCCTCCTACTCGCGGCTGGAACTCCGCTCTGCCCAGGCCCAGCTGCTGACTGCCCGCTTTGTCCGCCCCGCCCACTCCCGAGCTCCAGCCCTTGTTTTTTATGGACCGTTGGTGCTCAGAGCTGCCTCCCACGGACATTCACAAACCTCAGAAGGGCCTTCTCGTCTGCAGGCGTCCCTGCCGTGAGGGCTTCGCGGGGCACTGTCGGTTGTTCCTGACCCACTTGTAGCAACTCACTTTTTTTTTCCGTAAGAATGGAATGAAAGATTTCATTGGGAGCCTGCATCTTTGTCTTGATGCTTTAAGAAACGCATCAGAGAAACGGCAGCATTACATATTAAATAAACATGCATCACGTTGATTTTTTAAACTATGTTTTTATTGATTTTTTTTTAGAGAGAGAGAGGAAGGGGGAGGGAAAGAGAGAGAAACACCAATGAGAGAGAGAGAGAGAGAGAGTGAGAGAGATCGGCTGCCTCCTGCATGCCCTCTACTTGGGATCAAGCCCGCAACCTTGACTGGGAATCGAACTATTGACCTCTGGGGCCATGGGACAATTCTCAATGCAATGAGCCACGGGCCAGGCATAACATTGATTAGAATTCAATGGGAAACGTACTTGAAAACATAGACACAGGGTTGCAGGGAGCTGGATGATGTAGATCAATATTAAGAGCATCGTCTGTAATATGCATGGACAAACTCATGTCTGTCAGGGAAGACGTGTCAGCATGCCGTTGGCGGTGTCTTTGCTGAACGCAATAGAGCTTTGTGAACTGTGACCTGTACGCTGGTGACAAACTGTCACCCATTGTCTCGCCTTCAAAGGACGCGGAAAAAAATCAGCAAGCTGCCCTCTCTCCTCCCCTCTCGGCCTTCCTCCCTCCTTGCCTGCCTTTCTCCTTCTCTTCTTTTGTCTCTGGAACTTGTAGAATGCATCACAGAAGAAAACAGGAAGGAAACACATAGCTCGCCATCAAAGATGTCCTGTTAAAGACAGAGCAAATGTTGGGATTCATAGGGTCCCTGCTCAGAGCAGCAGGCGATGCAACCGGCCTCACGCAGATTGTGCTGAGCGAGGAGCCGGGATCTGAGGAGAGAAGAGAGGGCAGCCTTGAAAAGAGGGGACACAAAGGTGTGTCAGGGGACCCCCCACCCCCATCCGGGATTGCTTGGAGGCAGGGCCTCCCCTGCAAGTGGATTTCTCCAAAAGCTCTCCCCAGAAAGGCTGCCTCGGGCCCGGTGGCCACCCATCCTTACGGTCTGTATTTTAAAGAAAACAGTTACTGTTCTGTATTTTAAAGAAAACAGTTACATAAAGGCTAGTCGTTCATTATTGCTACTTATGCTTTAACCTCAAAGACTTGCAGGGCCAACTTTTTCTTTTGATAAAAATGGTTAAGGGGGGCGGTGAGGTTTCAAAGGTTGGTGCACAATCTGAAAAGAAACATTGGCTTGCTGCACTGAAACGGCTCCTGTGGGCTTACTTAAAAAAAAAAAAAAATACTCGCATGTTGGATAGTTATTCCGTCCTTTCAGAGTGGTTATCAATGACATGCTAACGTCCCTACTTGGACCATGATTGCATAAGGTGACTTGAATCTTGCGTTAACTTACTGTTTAGAGCAGCGATGGCGAACCTATGACACGCGTGTCAGAGGTGACACGCGAACTCATTTTTTGGGGGTTGATTTTTCTTTGTTAAATGGCATTGAAATACATAAAACAAATATCAAAAATATAAGCCTTTGTTTGACTATGGTTGCAAAGATCAAGAAATTTCTACATGTGACACGGCACCAGAGTGAAGTTAGGGTTTTTCGAAATGCTGTCACGCCGAGCTCAAAAGGTTCGCCCTCACTGGTTTAGAGTTTTTAAAAATACCAATGAGGGATTTTTTAAAAAAAATATATTTTATTGATTTTTTAGAGAGGAAGGGAGAGAGATAGAGAGTTAGAAACATCGATGAGAGAGAAACATTGACCAGCTGCCTCCTGCACATCTCCTACTGGGGATGTGCCCGCAAGCCGACGCTCTATCCACTGAGCCAAACTGGTTTCGGCCCCAATGAGGGATGTTTAAAAATGCTTTTTACTATACAGGTGACTGAATTTCCTAAGCAAGTAAAATGCAGGCCAGATTTGCAATGAGGGAAAATCAGACGTGGATACTGAAGCCAGGACGCCCCCAAACTCCGTCACAGGGAACCGCTGCAAACCTTAACGGCGAACGCAGGGCCAGAGCTTGTGTTGAGGGGCTGCCTGGGAAAGTGGTGATTTACGGCACCCTTTTCTCAGGCGCCAACAACAGCGGCGTGTTTAATATGGATGAGCCCGACCTCCTGGGACCTATCCTATCTGCAGCCCTTTAAGACACAAATCCCGTTTTATTTATATGGTAAACTCACAGGATTTTGCAGCTTAGCACACCCAGCAACCCTAATCGCTCAGTATTTTCTGCTTTCCCCCACCTTGCCATTATGTCCCCCCTCTCCCCCAAAAAAGGAAGTTAAAATGAACTTTTGAAATGACGGCTACTGTTCTCCCCTGGAGATGCGAGGTCTGCAGGAAGCATGCCCCGTGACCCTTCCTACCATCGCTCAGGCAGGTAACAGTAGCAAAGAGCACAATCATTACATAACCGAACAATTCAGGAACTAGGAGGTCGCCGGTTCGATTCCCGGTCAGGGCACAGGCCCAGGTTGCGGGCTCCATCCCCAGGGTGGGGCGTGAAGGAGGCAGGTGATGACCCTGTTCCATCGGTCTCTCTCTCTCTCTCTCTCTCTCTCTCTCTTCCTCTCTAAAAACCAACTAAACAGATCTTACAAGAAGAGAACTATCCATTCATTCAACAAATATTGGTGGGGACGTGTCCAAGCCGACGTGGCTCAGCGCCTCGACCCTGCAGTTCGGCTCCAGCTTCTCCCGGCGGAAACTTTCCCTTTTTGCCTGACTTTCCCGGAGGCGGCAGGTCCCGGAGCCTCGCCGCTCTGCGCGCATCTCCCCGCCGCCGAGCCCCGGGCGGGGACCAGGCCCGCGATCGCATCACGGAGGTGCCCGCCGCGGGGACGGAGGAACCGCTTTTGCGCGCCCGGCAGGGGCGGGGGGCGGGGGGGGCGGGGAGCCGGGCCGGGCGCACCCCGCGCGGCCATTGGCTGGCGCCGCGCTGCACCGAGCACGTTCGCGCTCGCGGGGCCCGGGCTGCAGGCGCCGCGCATTGTGCCGAGCGGCGGCCGAGGCGCGCGGGGCGGGCGGCGGCCTCTCCTCCCAGCGGCTCGCCCGGCTGCCTGCCCGGCCCCGGAGACTCGCCCTCGCCGGGCCGGGGGCCCAGGGCGGCCGCGATGGCCTGAGCGCCCGGGGCGGCGCGGCGGCGGGGGTGCGCGATGGGGAACCAGGATGGGAAGCTCAAGCGCAGCGCCGGGGATGCCGCGCACGAAGGCGGCGGCGGCGGCGCGGAGGAGGCTGCGGGGCCCAGGGACGCGGAGGCCGCCAAGAAGGGCAGCGGCGGCAAGAAGGCCGCGGGCAGGCACGGCAGGGGCGGCGGCGAGCCCGGCAAGAGGAAGAGCAAGTCGGACTCCCGGGGCTCCGTGTTCTCCAACCTCAGGATCCGGAAGACCCTGTCCAAGGGGAAGGGCGCCGGCGGCTCCCGCGAGGATGCGCTGGACGCCCAGGCCCCGCCGGGCGCGGAGCTGGACAGCGCTCCCTCCCTCGCCGCCAAGACGCCCGACCTCAGCCTCTCGGCGGACGACACGGGCCTGTCGGACACCGAGGGCGCCGACCCCTTCGAGGCGACCCGTGCCGGGGCCCCCGAGCGGGCGGCGGCCGGGGCCCGGGAGGCGGCGGAGGAGGCGGACGCCGCGGCCGGCGCGCACGATGGACAAAGGACCAGCTCGGGCTCGGACACCGACATCTACAGCTTCCACTCGGCCGCGGAGCAGGAGGACCTGCTGTCCGACATCCAGCAGGCCATCCGCCTGCAGCAGCTCCAGGGCGCGCAGGGCTCGGCCGGCCCCCCCCGCCGCCGCCACCTCCCCGGAGCCCGGGGCCTTCCTGGGCCTGGACCGGTTCCTGCTGGGCCCGGGCGGCGGGGCTGGCGGGGTCCCGGGCGGCCCCGACGCGGAGCCGGCGCCGTGTGCGCTCTCGGACCTGCCCGCGCGCGCGCCCCCCGCGCCCCCCGCGCCCCCCAGCGGCCGCCGGGACTCGGAGGCGCCGGGCCCGCCGGTGGGAGCTCCGGCCGCGGACTCGCCCGCGCCCACCGCCTTCCCGTTTCCCGAGGCCGGAGCCCCCGCGCCCGGGGCCGGGGACACGGACGAGGAAGGCGAGGAGGATGCGTTCGAGGACGCCTCCCGCGGCTCCCCGGGCGAGGCGTGGGGCCCGGCGGCGGGAGAGGCCCCGCGGGGGCCGGAGGCGGGGCTGGGGGAGGGGGCGCCCGGGCCCGGCGCCCCCGCGGCCGCCCCCCCGCCCGGCAGCCCGGCGCCCGGGCCGCGCTCTTGCAAGCCCTACCCGCCCGTCACCCCCTCCTACGTCCGGACCACCACGCGGCAGCTCAGCTCGCCCAGCCACTCGCCGTCCGAGTCGCCCAGCCAGAGCCCCCGGGCCCCGAGGCGGCGGGAGGCCTCCCCGAGCCGCGGGCCCCGAGCCGCCTGCGCCCCCCGCCGCCGCCCCGGCCGGGACGCAGGGCGCCGACGGCGGCCTCTCCGGCGGCCTGAGCCGCTCCGCCGACTGGACGGAGGAGCCGGACGCCCGCGCGCCCCCATCCCGGGCGGGGGGGCCCGGCGCACCTGCCGGAGCCCGCGGTGGTGGCGGCGGCGGCGGACGGAGGGGCGCCTCCAGCGCCGGCAGCCCCGGCGGCGTCCGGGGCGCAGGCGGCAGCCGACGGCTTCCAGAACGTGTTCACGGGTGAGCTCGCCGCGCCGCCCGGCCCTCGGGTCACAGGGCGCCTGCCAATCAGGGCCCCCGGACGCCCACCCCGTCTGGCTCTGCACAGCCAGGACCTGGTGGCAAGTCCCCTTTGCGTCCAGCTCACCCGCTCAGTGGGGGTCCCTCTTGCCTTAGAAGGTTTGGAGGGAACAGCTCAGTCGTGTCGGTCCTAAGGCAGCTCGAGAAAGGGCTGCTCTGTCCGTTTCTCCAAAAATACCTGCTGTTTTTCCGTGTCCCGGGTCAGCCAGGCAGATAAACGCTCCCCCCCCCCACCCCCCCTTCTTTCTTTTTTGCATCGTTAGTTGAGCCATCATTCTCTTTCCTTCCTCACCCGCATCCCAGCAAAATTGCTCCTGGTCCTGTGAGAAGTGTCAGCGCGGAGAAACAAACCATTTACTCTGGTGGGAGTATCCAGAGATGGTCGCTGGGCTCACATAGCTAGTGTACAGAATCTGTATGTAATAGCAGCTTCTATCTTTAAAAAAAACAACTATTCTTTTCATATATATATATATATATATATATATATATTTTTTTTTGATTTCAGAGAGAAAGGGAGAGAGAGAGATAGAAACATCAATAATGAAAGAGAATCATTGATCAGCTGCCTCCTGCATGCCAGGAATCGAACCTGGGACCCTTCAGTCCGCAGGCCCAAGCTCTATCCACTGACCCAAACCGGCTAGGGCAGTACCTTCTGCCTTGCGGCAGGCTGGGTAGGCGACTTAAGTGAAGTCAGGCTGTCACTCCTGTTTCCTAATGCGATCAAATGAACACACGGTGTTAGAAAATTAACAAATAATGAAGTAGAATATGAGGGGTCATTTTCATTTCCTGAATACTACGCTTTCGTATTCATCAGAACAGGTGTAGATTGGAGGCACTGAAGGTGGGAAGGCCAAAGCCACACAGGTGTCCAACTCTGTGGGTCCCTCTCCTCTGGTTGTTGTAGACTCTGGCAGGTTCCAGAGAGCCCAGCTAAAGGGCTAGTTTACCTGGTAAATGCCAAGAGTTTATCCTTATAAGGCGTAGAGCTGCGAAGGCCTTACCTAAGAGTCCACTGGTAGAATGTCCATTTGTTTCACGCTTACTAACTCCTGCGTCTACTTCTTAAGTGACATGTTGAGTGTAAGGATTTAAGAAGTAGGGGTAAAAAAAGAAAATCAATGCTCGTCCTCATTGGTTTGGGATAAATACTGGAATGGTTAAAATTTTCAAATGCAATTGGGAAAGCTTAGCATTGTGTGATGTTCCTTAATAAATAGGTTATAAAAGATGACTTAGATGGCATTTCTCAGTGGGCATGGCTACTTATGAGTAGGCTACATGCTGTCGATGTTATGGTATTACTGCTGTTCATCGACCACATTTTTATTTTTATGTATGGGCTGTCTTTTATTTTTACAACTGGAGTCCCAGTGCATGAAATTCATGCACTGGTAGGGTCCCTAATGGCTGCCCGCTGCCAGCCAGGGACTCCCTTTCCTGGCTGCCGGTTGCTGGCCAGGGCCTACCTTCATGCTGCGCCGCCCCCTGGTGGTCAGTGCATGTCATAGTGAGCGATCGAACTCCCAGTTGGTCAAACTCCTGAGGGGACACTTTGCATATTAGGCTTATATATATATAGATTATGGATTCCTATACTTAAGAGCAGCCTCTCTCTCTCTCTCTTTCTCTCTCTCTCTCCCCTTCTCTTGCTTTTCCTCCCTTCCCTTTATTGTATAGGTTAAATTAAAATGAATGTTTGTAGTCTAATCCACATTAGGTCAATTACAAACAAACAAACAACCTCCCCTTGCCCCTCAAGACTATTTTGAAGGAAGACTATTGGCAAGTCCTTGAGTTGATTTTTGTGAATTTAATGTTGATGAGAAATCATGTATGTCCTCTTTAGGTACCATTCATTTTATATATATTTTTCAAAAAACTGAAAATGTCACTGAGATTGACTATCACTCATTAATACTTAAAAAATATATATATTGCTCTTGCTAGTAGCAGTAGATTTTGGAAATATATTCATTTCATTCATTTAAAAAATATATCTGACTGTTTACACACACACACACACACACACACACACTCGGCAGCCACAGTTGCCAGGCAGTACTGCTAGGTGGTAGGAGATACCAAGTTCAGCACACATGTCACGGTTCTACCTTTCCCAGGCTCGCTGACCGAGCACTTAGGGATGGATGTACAGGGCCACACCCTGGGGACACCCAGGATGCTGTGGCTTATCTCCGTGGCAGGGGCTAAGGGAAGGGACTTCATAGAAGGCTTGGTGAGAATCCTGGAGATCATAGGACACTAAATAGGTTGAAGTTTTGTTTTCCTTAAGAACAAAAATGTATACGCTTAGAACTTGCATTTTAAATTTTTAAGTATTTGCCAATTTGCCATTTAGAACTTTTTTTAAAGGAATCCAGTTCAGGAAGTACCTGGGGTTCGTTGACTCTCTAGACAGAACTTTTACTGTGAAGAGTTGTTTGTTTTCTTCCTTCCTTCCTTCCTTCCTTCCTTCCTGCCTTCCTTCCTTCCTTCCTTCCTTCCTTCCTTCCTTCCTTCCTCTGACACTCTATCCACTGAGCCCAACTGGCTAGGGTGAGTTAGTTTTTTAATTTAATTCCTTGTTGTTTAAAGTATTACATAAAGTCTCCTTTTCCCACCATTGACTTCTCCCCAGTCGCTCCCACCCCCTAGCACCTGCCCTCACCCCCCTACTGTCTGTGTCCATTGGTTATGCTTATGTACATGCATACAAGTCCTTTGGTTGATCTCTTACCCCCCCCCCCCCCCCCCCCCCGCCTCTCCCCTCCTCTGCCTTCCCTCTTAGGTTGGAGGATCTGTTCGATGCTTCTATGACTCTGGCTCTATTTTCGTTCATCAGTGTATGTTGTTCATTATATTCCACAAATGAATGAGATCATGTGATATTTATCTTTGTCCGACTGGCTTATTGCTTAGCATAATGCTCTCCAGGTCCCTCCATGCTGTTGCAGATGGTAAGAGTTCCTTCTTTTTTACCGCAGCGTAGTATTCCATGGTGTAGATGTACCACAGTTCTTTAATCCACTCATCTGCTGATGGGCACTTAGGCTGTTTCCAAATCTTAGCTACTGTAAATTGTGCTGCTATGAACATAGGGGTGCATATATCCTTTCTGATTGGTGTTTCTGGATTCTTGGGATATATTCCTAGAAGTGGGATCACAGGGTCAAATGGGAGTTCCATTTTTAGTTTTTTGAGGAAACTCCATACTGTTCCCCACAGTGGCTGCACCAGTCTGCATTCCCACCAGCAGTGCACGAAGGTTCCTTTTTCTCCACATCCTCACCAGCACTTGTCGTTGTTGATTTGTTGATGGTAGCCATTCTGACAGGTGTGAGATGGTACCTCATTGTTGTTTTGATTTGCATCTCTTGGATGATCAGTGACTTTGCGCATGTTTTCATATGTCTCTTGGCCTTCTGTATGTCCTCTTTCAAAAAGTGTCTAGGTCCTTTGCCCATTTTTTGATTGGATTGTTATTTAAAAAAATATATATATTATTGATTTTTTTTACAGAGAGGAAGGGAGGGGGATAGAGAGTTAGAAACATTGATGAGAGAGAAACATCGATCAGCTGCCTCCTGCACACCCCCTACTGGGGATGTGCCCGCAACCAAGGTACATGCCCTTGACTGGAATTGAACCTGGGACCCTTCAGTCCGCAGGCCGACACTCTATCCACTGAGCCAAACCAGTTAGGGCATGGATAGTTCTTTTTTAAAAAAATATATTTTTATTGATTTCAGAGAGGAAGGGAAAGATAGAAACATCAATCATGAGAGAGAATCATGGATTGGCTGCCTCCTGCACGCCCCCTACTGGGGATCAAGCCCACAACCCGGGCATGTACCCTGACTGTGAATCAAACAGTGACCTGATTCATAGGTTGACTCTCAACCACTGAGCCATGCTGGTCGGGCCAGAGTTAGTTATTTTAATATGGACGTCAACTACTTTGTATGTGATGAATGGAGGAGATACTTGGTCAGTGACCAGTGCATACTTGTATAGCAGCTTCCATATATTTATCTCATTTATTGTCTTTCCAAAAAAAGAAAAACAAAACCACAAGAAAAGAATCGGTAGGTGTATCCCAGTGCTGTCACTGGTGGGGACACGGGGGAAAGAGAAGAAATAACTTTCTCAAGGTCACAGTGTGATTCACTCGCAAGCTGAGCCAGAAATAGAAGCGGCTCTACTGGTTCATGTCTGAATGCCCCTGCGCATTGCTTAGGTCGACAATGTAAGACAGCATAGAGAAGAAAACATTTAAAAAATAGGATGGAACGGAAGGCCGTCACGTTGGAGATTTTTCTCGTTTCTGCTTTTAATTAGGTGCGTTTTTGAAACTGTTGGCCTTTCTCGGGCTGGTCAGAGTGAAGCCCAGTGTCTCCAGGCTCTCATGGGAACGGCTCTTGTTGTGTGGAGTGAGTCCAGGTTGACCCAGGCCCCTGATGTCAGTTTCCCTGGCACCCCTCCTGGCTCTTCGCCACCCCTCAGGATTTTAGGACAGTCTTGGAAATTCCCAGAGGCCCGGGGAGCACCAGCGGTCTCCCCAGGGAAACTGTCGGTTGGCCTTGATTTTGTCTGTCTTTCTACCAATTAACTGCCGGCTGCCTTTGAAGCAGGTGATCATTCTATCTATACGTTTCCATAAACACGTTTTATTTTTAACCCGGAGAATGGGAGGTGCCAGCTCTGCAGGAAGGAACAGATGTGGTTTTTTTTTTTGCTTTTCACCGACTTTCAAATGTAGGGAGAAAATGTCAGGGCAAGAGATCTCCGTGGTACATTTGTGTTTGTCCGGAAGATGTAAAGACGTTTAGCAAGGATGGAGGCCAACGTTCCTAAAGAACGGAGGATGTCTGCGGCCTGTGCATTGACATATTTCAGTGTTCAGGAGAAAAAATTGCTGTTGAACTCCGAGAGGTTCCTTTGCACATTAAGCCTAATAGGAAGCTGGTAATAGAATTTTGTGGTTCATTAAAGTTTAGACTTGGAAGATGTTAAGTTTGTAATGCAAAAATCACTTTTTAAGAAATATATGTTTTTATTGATTTCAGAGAGGAAAGAAGAGGGAGGGCGAGAGAGAGAGAGAAACATCAATGATGAGAGAGAATCATCGATTGGCTGCCTCCTGCACGCCCCACACTGGGGATGTGCCCTGACCGGGAATTGAACCCTGACCTCCTGGCTCATAGGTTGATGCTGAACCACTGAGCCACGCCAGCCAGGCTAAAAGGTTTTAATTTCAGACGATCCTTTGTGGTTGCTGTAGGTCTCTGAGTTTTCAAGCCCACCACGCAGGCTCTCCCTGGACTGACCAGGTTAGCCTGTGGCCCCTTTGGGCCCACAAGCTGTTTATTCTCATTATTTTCCAATGATCGAAGGGAGGCTCAGGCAAGGGAAGTGACTGGCCTCCGGGCTTTAAGCTAGTCAATGGCCCGCAGAGGAAATGTACTTCGAAAACCAGACCTGCCGCTAATGTGTATAAAATAAAGCCGGCGCATAAGGCTTGGGCTTCAGAATTGGGACTGTGTGATCCTCACTTTGGCTCTCCTAGAGGTGATGCTGATTTTTATGTCAGCAGGGCTCTCTCAGAGAGCTTGTTAATTATTCAGCTGAATTTTTTAAGGCCAGAAGCCATCTTATTTCCAGCAGTGGCTTCTGACAGACTGTAGATGTCCACGTAAGGTCCAATAAATGAATGAAGGTCAGTAATCATCCTGGCATATATATAAGGCATCCGTCTTACTATCCTATATCCTATATAATAAAAGGCTAATATGCACATCAAGCAAATGGCGGAATGACCTATGACACCCACTCAATGCAAGAGCTGCCCTCTGGTGGTCAGTGCGCTCCCACAGGGGGAGCACTGCTCAGCCAAAAGCTGGGCTCACGGCTGGCGAGTGTAGTGGTGGTGGCGGGAACCTCTCCCACCTCCGCAGCCGCGCTAAGGATGTCCGTGGTGAGTAGGCCTAAGCCGGCAGTTGGACATCCCCTGAGGGCTCCCAGACTGCGAGAGTGCACAGGCAGGGCTGAGGGACGCCTCCCCCCCCCCCCCCCCCCCCCCCCGTGCATGAATTTTGTGCACCGAGCCTCTAGTAAGGAATATAAAAGGAATGCTGTCCTTTGCCCTAGATCTTGCTTCCTGGCTTCCCTATATCCGAATTTATTCCCTATATAGAATTTAATAACAGAAGCCGGGCTGTCCTGAAGTCATTTCGGTTTGGTCTGAAACATCCCTTCTCATGGTTTTTTAAGACTGTGGTTTGGATTGATGTCAAGCACCTCAGTAGCTTCACTGATGGGCTTTAGTTACTGCTTTTTGAGCCGAGGACTGGCCTAGTTTGAAGTGCGTGTAGGCATTTGGATCTAAGCCACGTGTATCTGAAATTGAACAGGGGCTGCTGGAGTTGTGTTTCCTTCTGATTTTATTAAAAAGGTGCTGAGCACATACAGATGGGTGAGGGTAGCACTAGTTAGAATATAATGATCGCCCTGGCTGGCGTTGCTCAGTGGATAGAGCATCGGCCTGTGGACTGAAGGTCCCGGGTTCGACTGCAGTCAAGGGCACATGCCTGGGTTGCGGGCTCGATCCCCAGTAAGGGGTGTGGAGGAGGCAGGTGATCAATGATTCTCTCTCATCATGGATGTTTCTCTCTCCCTCTCTCTTCCTCTCTGAAATCAATAAAAATATACTTTTTAAAAAAGAATATAACTATCTTTCTAAATTTGCATCCTAGGTTCGCTATTTAGTTAGGTGACGCTCACGTAATTTCTTCTCAATGTATGAAGGTGTAGGAATCATTTCAAATTTATAGTGTTAATGATTCATAATAGTGTCACGATTCAATGAAATTGTGTATATAAAGCCTTTACCATTTGGCCTGGCGCAAAGATACTATTTGCTTTCCTGTCCTGGTTTATTGCTTTAAAATGGTAATCAACTAATTATTAAAACAAAATAAAGCAACTCTAAAATGATATACACATACGTGCCGACTTATAATCAGATGGCAGTTGGAAGTTGATATTTTTAGTCACTGGTTTTTTTTTTGCAAATCATTTTATACATCGTGTTTTCTGTGCTTGTAAGGATGCTTGCCACTTTATCAGAAACGTTGGTTTCCTTTCCTCTTGGAATAAGAGCAGCATCTGCTGGGGTGTGGCTGTGTGGTTAGGGGTACGCCGATGGGCGGGGCAGGCGGCTGACACCCTCAGTGCTGATGTCCTGCACAGCATCTGGCTTCCAATGCCTGACTCTGCAGCCGTCACCTCCCACCGTTTCCTTCGTAAACTTCCTACTTTAGACAAGTCGCTCTGCTGACTGTTCTATGAACGTGCATTTCAGTTTTCTGACTCCGTGCATCTGCCTGGTGGGTCTTAGAACAGCCGGTTCGTCTCTGTTGATTTAAATTCCCGCTTTTTTCGAGCCGTTAAATACCCGCTTCTCCTTTTGTATGTTTTGCAGCGAGCCCTCACTGACAGTCATCCCCATGGCTCTGTGCTCACTGTGTGTCTATATTGTATTTTATGTACCTCTTGGATTTAGGGGTTCTGTTGGTCTCTTTCTTACCTCCTTTAGCTTTTCCTTCCTGCTTGCCTGGTTCTATTCATTCATCATCCACTCTTCTTTTCTTTTTAAAAAATACATATGTTTTTATCCTCACCCCAGGATATGTTTTTTTTAAATATAAATATATACACACACATATATATGCATGCACATATATGTGTATATATACTTATGTGTGTGTATGTGTGTGTGTGTGTGTGTGTGTGTACTAGAGGCCTGTTTCACGGGACTCGCACACTGGTGGGGGGGCGTGGCCTGCGGGAATCTGTCCACTGTGGGAGCACTGCTCATCCCAGTCAGCCGAGCGGCTGTGGACCTGCCCTCTGAGCCGGCTCCCACTGTGGGAGCGCACTGACCACTAAGGGGTAGCTCCTGCTTTGAGCTTCTGCCCCCTGGTGGTCAGTGTGCCTCATAGCGACCGGTCGACTGGTTGTTCTGGTCGTTCTGCTGCTGGGCTTTTATTATATAGGATATATTGACTTCAGAGAGAGGAAGGGACTGGGAGAGAGAGAGATAGAAACATTGATGGTGAGGGAGAATCATAGATTGGCTGTCTCCTGCACGCCCCCTACCGGGGATCGGGCCCATAACCCGGACATGTGCCCTGACCGAGAATCAAACCCCAAACCTTTTGGTGGACAGGATGATGCTGCAACCTACTGAGCCACCTGGCCAGGGCATCATCCATTCTTCTATCAAATCCCCAAATATCTCTTTTGTGCCTGCTGTGTGCCAGTCACTCTGATAGGCACTGGACCTACTGTGCTCTCACCGGTAGGCAGCCAGTACTCCACATCTCGTGTACAAGCGCATCCCACCCTCATTGTCCTCATGCTATGCTATGCTATTCCTTGTTAAAGTCAGGGAGCCTGTTTTCTTCATGATTATGTCCTCTGGTGGATCTAGGACATTCTCTGGCAAATGATAGACTCCTAAGGGCTTTGTTACGTCTTGTCTTTGCTACTCCCCCTCCCCCACCCCCCAATTCCACTAAGGATGTTTAATTAAGATAGCGAGTTCTAAATAGACGGCATTTTAAGAGTGTTCCTTCTTGAGCCTTGGTCATTGTCACTGGATTGTTAGCTGCCACAGTGCACGGACCACGTGGGCTGTTTCTTTTATATCTTAATACGGAATGTTGGTCAGAAGCTGTTCCCAGACTTACTGGCCACTCAGAAGGGGAGGCCCCTGGAATGACAATGAGGGGAGCGGAGTGTGCATCCGGGTTTGGCAGATCCCAGACCCTCTCCAGTCCTCAGTCAGCCTCTGACATTGTGATGGTAAATCCTTGCTCAGCTTCACAAAGCCGAGAGTAGATGTGGAAATGGCTGTCCTTTTTTTAAAATGTATTTTTATTGATTTCAGAAAGGAAGGGAGAGGCAGAGAGTTAGAAACATCCATGATGAGAGAAAATCATGGATCGGCTGCCTCCTGCACGCCCCACACTGGGGATCGAGGCCACAACCCGGGCATGTGCCCTGACTGGGAATTGAACTGTGACCTCCTGGTTCATAGATCAACGCTCAACCATGGAGCCACGCCGGCCGGGCATGGCTTTCCTTTTGTAGTTCTGTCCAAATAAAAGGTTTTCTATTTTTCAGAGTGTCGCTGCTCACCTGCCCACCAGAACCCCAGTGCAGGGACTGATGATTGTGTGTCTTCCTTGTGCAGAGGGTCAGCGTGTTTCTTGTGATGGTAAACAGTCCCCTTACCATGTTCTCCTGGCTGTTGTTTCCGGGTGTATCTGGCCCTGTGGTTTTTTGCTGAGCAATGCAAAGGAGTATTTGTAGAGAGTGTCTGAAGGCAAAGCTGACTCTACCCGACAAAGGTAATACTCTTCATTAACGAGGGTATGTAAGTGTATGTGGGGGAGGGGATTGGTGCAGAAATAATAGAAGAATATTCATGATTAGTAAGTTCCCTGACTCTCATTGGATGAATCTTATTATTTACATGAATTTAATACACTTAGTAAAAACAATGAAGGCTTTTTCTTAAAACACACACACACACACACACACACACACACACTAGAGGTTAGGAATTATAGGATGCAGAGCCTCAAATACTGTATTACCTTCTATAATAATAAAAGCATAATATGCTAATTAGACCGGACGTCCTCCCAGACGTCCTTCCGAATGACCTTCCAAACAAAGCTAGGGCTGCCCCGGTCCCTGGTTGCCTGCTGATGGCCAGAGGAAAGCCTGGGTCACAGGTGCCAGAGAGAAGCCGGTGCCAGCAGCCGGGGGAAGGAAGGCCTACTCTTGCACGAATTTCATGCACCGGGCCCCTAGTATTGATATAATTGAAATCCATTGAATATAGAAAATAACTTGGTGGCTAAAGATATTTTAATCGGTGTTTGCCGGCTTATTTTACTTTTTTTTTTCAAATGCTTTTAAAATCATACTTTTTTTCTAATGCTTTTAAATTGTGGATATGTTTTTCTGATCTTGTTTACTTATGATTTCCTCCCTTCAAGTTGAACCAAACTTTTATTATGTCATTTACAAGTGCCGAGCCTTTGAGCTATACCTTGATAAAAATAATAAAAATAGGTAACATCTATGGGGCACTGTGTTAAACCCATGTCAACCCATAATTGTTGGTGCCAATTCACTGCCAACACGAATCTCCAATTCGGGGTTTAGTGAAGGAGACTTTACTCAGTGCAAACAGCTCCATTGTGGCGCATCAAGGCTCTGAGGTGGCCTTGGGTACAGTGGCACTGGGGCCAGGCAAACCAGTTTTCAGTGTTTGGAGGAAAGGGAACATGCACTCCCTGCGCCAGAGGGGACCTGACTTATATACACAGAATGCTCCACCCCTGGTCCATGATTGGTCCATCCTCATGCAAATGAGGGCTCCAAATCCTCACAGTTTGATTGGTCCAAAAGGCATTGTCCTGACTGGTCAGAATGGAGCCACTCTAATGCTGCTGCTAGGGATCTAGTTGGGCAGCTCTGATTGGATGGGGAAAGCCTTGGTCCTATTGGTTGAAATACAATTCCAGGAGCTCCTTTATAAGGGCTGGCTCAGATGGCAGGGACACAGTCAGGGCAGGCAGTTCAGTGCTGGCTTCTCTCTGAAGTGGCTTGTGTGGGAGGCCCCTGTGTAGAAATGCCTGCTGGGCTCTGCTTTTTAATATCGAGCCTGGAGCCCTTCTCATTAGGTATCTTTTTTCTCAGGGTTCACATTATAGGATTATTTCACTTAATTCTCATCACATCCTAAAAGGTAATGAGTATTCCACTCATAGAAGAGAATACTGAGGCCCTGGAGAGGTTGACTAACTTGTCTATGGCCATAGCTATGTTGATGTAAGAATTTCCAAATCTGTAGAGACTTTTATAAAAGTTTATTGGAGCCAAACATGATATGCCTGGAAGCAAGATCTCAACAGACTGAGAAAACACTTCTTAGAATAGCACTCCACAGCTTCTTCTTTTTTTTTTTTTGTATATAGATTTGAGGGAATGTAAAGAAGATTATATGAAGGTAGGAAAAAGCAAGACAGGGATTGTATTACAGGATCGTTTCGGCCCCCTTAAGCTGGTATCTTTTTTAGGTAAATCTCTCCATTTCTGTAGGTACTTACATGTCCAAGGGCCATAGGAATTGCACTCTGGCTGTTGTGGGGTTGGTCAGACTTGGAGGTGTTATGAGTGGGGTGCCCTCTGTGTCCCCACCTGGTACTGGTGGAAGCGGAGTTCTTGAGGTGCCGTGGGGAAAGGAATTTCCTGAGGCCTCCTATGGAAGGATGAGGTATCCTGGAAAGCTTTTATTTTGGTGGAATTAAACCTTTGAGTCTCCCAGGTCCTGTGACCTCCATCTTGCCATGGAAAAAGTCCAGCCTTGTCGTCAGCGGGGCTAGAATCCAAGCCACATGGCTACAGAGGTGCACGGGTGAGTGTGGGCCCTGGAGCAGGCGAGAAGCAGGAGGGCAGGAGCCAACAAGCAAGAGAGGAAGAGTCCCTTGGCTCGGGGTTATAACCAGGAGCTTAGCCAATGAGCCCTTCAGGATTTCATGTGCTCCCAATGGCGCCACCCCGCTCGGCAATTATTTCTGCGCCCAGGTTAGGCTGACAGACAAGTACCTTCTCCACGGCACCCCAACTTCACCCTGCATGCACCCATCTCCCTTCCCACAGTGATTTGCAAGGAATGGACTCGTGTAGTTCCCTGGGGAGCGTGAAACCGAGGGTTCCTGGCGAAGCTCCCCAAATGACCATGCTTACCACGTCTGGCCTCCCCTTCGCTCTCCTCCTATTTCAATATTAGCTAGCTAATTATGATCGTAGCAGAGGCACGATCACCTGCTAATTTTAATCTTCCTTTTGAGCCGCTGAACTTAAAAGCAGCCCCGTTAGAACAGCTCACACACAGGGACTGCTACCCCAAGCAGGTACGTTCCTGGATTCTGAGAGAGGACTCTCCCAGGTTTATCCAATGAGAAGCCGGGAGCCAGTGAAATGCAGGGAGCCCCTGTGGGTACCTAGCAGGGAGTCTGGGGCTGCCGTGGGCCAGCCTGGGCTTCTTTGGAATCCTGCCGACTATGCCAAGTAAATGTCCATGTGAGACTGTCCAAAGCTCGAGAGATTTTTATAAAGATTTATTTGAGTCAAACAGAGGTTACTTCTGGAGGCAAGATCTCAACACACCGGGGTGGGATGCTTCCAAGAAATGACTCTTTGCAGCTTCTTTTGTGCATTTGGAACTAGGAAGGGAGTGTAAGGATGATCACGGGAAGGTGGGAGAGAGCGAGGCAGGGATGGGATTACAGGACCTTTATGGCTACGTGCTCTCTTGAGGGTGGTCATACTTGAGAAGCAGGGGTCGGAAAGCGTGGTCACTCATTAATTAGAAGGAGAGGGAGGTCTGCAGGGGAGCATCTCAAAAGTGTGCTAACCTAGATGCACACAAACAACGGACGAGGCTTGCTGAAGGCCAAGACAATAAGCCTTTTCCTGAAGACATTATGTCTGGGGTGTGACTGCCTTTGACAACCTGCCCAGTTAAGAATCCACGATCACATCGCCCTGTGAGGTTACTCTTCCTCGAACTCCTTTTTTGTTCACACATTCCATGAGGAGGAGACAGACCATAGACCAGTGGTTCTCAACCTTCCTAACGCCGCGACCCTTTAATACAGTTCCTCATGTTGCGGTGACCCCCAATTTCATTGTTACAAGTTGAACATAATGAAAGCAAAGTGATTCATCACAAAAACAGTATGTAATTATATATGTGTTTTCCGATGGTCTTAGGCGACCCCTGTGAAAGGGTCGTTCGACCCCCAAAGGGGTCGTGACCCACAGGTTGAGAACCGCTGGACTAGACACAGGCATTCAAGGGCTGAGCTCTCTGAAGAAGGAAGGGGCATGATGGAAAAAAGAGCAGTTGGGAGGCCCTGGAGGCAGGATTCAAAGGTATTTACTTAGCATGGCACTGAAGTCTCAGGGGGTTATATTTCCTGTTCTTCCACATCTATAATAATAAAAGTGTAATATGCTAATTAGACTGCACGTCCTTCAGGACGACCTTCAGATGAAGCTGGGGCTGTGAGGGCCGAGGCAGCCGCCAGGGCTGCCAAGGCCTACTGTTGCACGAATTTTGTGCATCAGGCCTCTAGTTGCTCCATAATCCCTTTTGAAAAATTCTGGCTTGAAACATATTTACTCCTGTGCTCTCACACACGCACACACATGCACATACATGGAAAGAGTCTGTCTCCCTTATTTTTGGTTATGCACAATACCTGAGTCATAGAAAAGAACTAATTAGCTCTAGGGGTGTGTCAAATGGGTCTACTGTAATGATAACTGGTCACTTGAGAATTAAGGGCTGAGGTTTCCTAGGTGTTTGGTTCCAATTAGGTTTAGGCAAGCTGAAGTTCTATAGGGAAAAAAGATCCTTTATTTCCCCCTCAAAAAACATCTTGGGAGACCAAAGAATGTTCTTTAGTGACTTAAGGGAATGGTGAAAACAGCGGCCTCTTGCCCTGCCTGGTCATGCCACAGATCCAAGGGAGATTTAAAATTAGTTTTGTTTCACAAACAAAAATAGGAAGAGGCACGAACATTGCATTACCAGGGTCTTGACAGAGCTATTTATTATACATCTGAAATTTAGTTGTTGTAACTAAACTATAGACCCGGGCCTGGTTTTGCATAGGCCTAGGCTAAGAATGCCTTTTAAAAAAATATTTTTAGCCCTAGCCAGTTTGGTTCAGTGGCTAGAGCGTCGGCCTGCGGTCTGAAGGGTCCCAGGTTCGGTTCTGATCAAGGGCGTGTATCTTGATTTCGGGCACATCCTCAGTAGGGAGTGTGCAGGAGGCAGCTGATCGATGTTTCTCTCTCATCGATGTTTCTAACTCTCTATCCCTCTCCCTTCTTTGTAAAAAAGAAGGATTTCAGAGAGGAAGGGAGAGAATGATAGAAACATCAATGATGAGAGAGAATCATTGATCAGATGCCTCCTGCATGCCCAGCACTGGGGATGGAGCCCACAACCTGGGTATGTGCCCTGACTGGGAGTCGAACCATGACCTCCTGGTTCATAGGTTGATGCTCAACCACTCAGCCACGCCGGCCCGGCTAAGAATACTGTTACATGTTCAAAGTTGCTAAAAACAAAACAGAATATGTAACAGAGATTTTAAGGTTTTTTACGGGGCCTTCAAAGCCTATGTTGCTTACCATCTGGCCTTTTACAGAAAGTTTGCCTGCAGAACCCGGTAGAGGTTGGTCTTCCCTTGCCAGTTCTGACCGTGATGTGAATGAGTCTTTGTCACAGATCACATGGCGTTCATTCAAAAATCCTGAAAATCTTTACCGAGGCTTCTCATGTGCAGGAGGCCAGGTGTGCAGGATGCTCGCTGGCTGTCAGAGGGCTTAGGTTTTAGTAAGGGGGGTAAACATTAAACAAATTGCACGGATGATTAATTAAAATAATGAAGTGTGCCAAGGTGTTGTGAAGGTTACTCTGGTTTTAATAAGTGGTTTTAATCTAAATTTGAAGAATGACTTCCCTGCCTAGCCTGTGTTGTTCAGTGGTTAAGCATAGGCCTGTGAACCAGGAGGTCACGGTTTGATTCCCGGTCAGGGCACATGCCCGGGTTTCGGGCTCGATCCCCAGTGTGGGGCGTGCAGGAGGCAGCCGATCCATGATTCTCTCTCATCATGGATGTTTCTATCTCTCTCTCCCTCTCCCTTCCTCTCTGAAATCAATAAAAAAGAAATAGTGTGAGCTATAATTCATAATAATAAAGTTCACCCTTTAAAAAAAAAAGGCTGGCCTTCTTGAGATGAGAGAAGATGCGAGGCCCACCGCGAGGCCCATCCTCTTTGGGGGCAGGAGGCAAGTGGGGGGCTGGGAGGGAAAACCAGAGCTGCCCTGTCCCACGTGGTAACTGGGCCGCAGACTGTGTTCCGCGAGTTTGGGAGGCTGCTCTCTGCCACGTCCGTAGCCTTGGCAACCGTGTTGCTCCCTGACTGTGTTTACCGTCCCCTGTCCCCGGGGAGGGCTCCGAGGCAGGTGACCTGTCAGGGCTCCTCTCACCGCCCTGTGTCCTCGCAGGGCGGACGCTGCTGGAGAAGCTGTTCAGCCAGCAGGAGAACGGGCCCCCGGAAGAGGCAGAGAAGTTCTGCTCCCGGATCATCGCCATGGGCCTCCTCCTGCCTTTCAGCGACTGCTTCCGGGAGCCGTGTCACCAGAACGCCCCGTCGAGCTCAGCTCCGTTTGATGTGAGTAGACGCCCGTCCCTCCCTCCCTCCCGTCCAGGGGGCAGGTGGCCGGCCAGGGGGCAGCTGTGATGTGGGTCTGCCCATCACCCTGTCACGGTAACCTCCATGTGGTGCCGCCTTCCTCCCCAGCCTCTCACCAGCTCAGTGTGTGTGTGTCCATGCTTTCTTTTCTCACTAGGGTTTCCTTTTTAAATTAAATTAAATTTTTAAAATATATTTCTATTGATTTCAGAGAGGAAAGGAGAGAGAGAGAAACAACAGTGATGAGAGAGAATCATGGATCGGCTGCCTCCTGCACGCCCCCTACTGGGGATCGAGCCCGCAACCGGGGCACGTGCCCCTGATCAGAATCGAACATGGGACCCTTCAGTCCGCAGGCCGATGCTCTATCCGCTGAGCCAAACCAGCGAGGGCAGGGTATCCTTTTTAAAAAAAAATGTTATTTTCCAATGACAGTTTGCATTCAAGATGATTTTGTATTAGTTTCAAGGGTACCGCATAGTGGTTAGGCAGCTATATGCTTTTACAAAGCGTTCCCCCTAGCACTGGCCCCACCCACAGTTATTGCAGTGTTGTTGCCTGTACTAATTCCCTGTGCTGTTCTTTATTTTCATGCCCGGGACTATTCTGTTACTACCAATTCGTACTTTTTTTCCCCCCCAGTTTGTACTTAAAAATTATTATCATTTGTAATCCTCGCCCGAAGATATGTTTTTATTAGTTTTAAAGAGAGAGGAAGGGAGAGGGAGAGAAACATCCATCGGTTGCCTCCTGCATGTGCCCCACCTGGAGATCAAACCCACACCCTGAGAATATGCCCTGACCAGGAATCGGATTCATCCATGACCCTTGGGTGCATGGGATGATGCTCCAACCCCCTGAGCCACACTGGCCAGGACCCAATTGGTACTTCTTTTTTTTTTTTGTTAATCCTCACCGAGGATATTTTTAGAGAGAGTGGAAGTCACACACACACACACACACACACACACACACACACACATCATTTGGTTCGCACGTGCCTGGACCAGGTCTGGGAATTGAGCCCTTGACTCCTGGGTGCCTAGGCTAACACTCTACCACGGAGCCACACCGGCCGGGCCCACCCTGTACTTCTCAATCCCTTCACCTTATACACCCAGCCCCCCAAGTCCCCTCTCCTCTGGCAACTGTCAGCCTGTTTCTATTTTGTTTGCTCATTTATTTTGCTCTTGAGATGCCACATAGACGCGAAATCATCCGCCATTTGCTTGTCTCTCTCTCCGACTTATTTCACTTAGCGCCATAGCTGCCAGGTCCATCCCTGCTGTCCCAAAGGTGAGATTTCTAGAGTCTTCTTAAATACCTTTGCCAAGCCTCCTTTCCATAGCAGAGGGCCACTCTTGACCGGTAGCTAGCTGCTTTTGTCAGTATCTCTGACGTTGCTGGTCATGGAGCAGCTTCGCGGGGCCAGTCTCATTCCCAGCGGCCGCAGGTCTCCATGGGTCCTCGGAGGCCATTTCACTGCGATCGTTACTCATCTGTGTACAAACTATTGACATGACGCAGCGTTGCCTGCTTCCTACCCCAGCTGCCAGTCGCCAGGAGTTAATACTGTGGAACAGTAATTCACAAGGCCTATTCGTAATTCATGACGGATATCGGCGTTGTTGGATTGGATTAGCATTTTCCAGCCAGTGTGTCGCTAATCTGTCTTAGGTGTGTGGTACATGTACTGCATTGGTTGTGATGAGTACATGGATTTATCCTAAGAAGAGTCAGGGTCCGGTTAGCTCTGTGCAGAGTTGTTCTCGAGGCAGAGTGCTCATTCAGGCGGGTTAGCCCCATTGCTTCCACCTTTACCCCCTACTCTTACCGACTTCTTCACTGTATGTGCTTTAAATATATGTATGTATTTATATTTAAATATATGTATAGTGTGATGGCCACACCAGTCAGGTTTATTTATCTTTACACTATTCTTAGTTAAAAGGGGGCATTTTTAGTCCAATTTTATTTTTAGCGATAACATAGATTTATTTCATAAAGAATATAATAAGTGGATACATATCAAGATGTTGCAACTTGCCCGGCTGGCATGGCTCTATGGTTGAACATCAGCCAATGAACCAGGAGGTCATGGTTTGATTCCCGATCGGGGCACATGCTGGGGTTGTGGGCTCGATTCCCAGTAGGGGGCGTGCAGGAGGCAGCTGATCTATGGTTCTCTCTCATCATTGATGTTTCTGTCTCTCTCTCCCTCTCCCTTCTTCTCTGAAATCACTGCTGTTCGGGCTAATTAGCATATTAGCTCTTTATTGTATAGGATATTTTAAAAACTCTTATTTCTTTGGACTCCACAACATTTTTATTTCTACAATATGTAGTCATTTGTTCCAGGTTCCCACTCAGGGAATGGTTGTGTGACTGGGTCCCGAAGTAATTGGTAGCCAAGTGTTCATACGTAGGCGTGTAAGCATGTGTGTTGTGAGATTATTTTACGTCCCAATCTACCATGTGACCTAGTAAATTTCTAAAATGTGCTACCTTTTGCATATTTTATTTTAGAAGACAAAGCAGGCGATTTCCTACCCATTGTTCTGAATTCAAGAGGATTGTTGCGGAAGTAGTGGGGTTCTGATTGTTATTCTCCCACCACAGAGTGTTCTGAGCTTAGAAGAAATGGTACCGGTACTTCTGTGGACTTTAGAATCATTCCCAACCATAAAGTGAATGGACGTTTAGAAAAATTGGTTTTTAAAAACACATTTTTTTTTTAAGGCAGTCACACTTTTTAAGGCCACGGCATAACATTCTTCTTCGTGATATGTTTTGGCTTTCAGAACTTGGCAAACAGCGTTGGGTGACTCAGAATTCCCTTTCAATCCATAGGATGGACTTTTATTAAAACGGGTGCCTCAGCCCGACTTTCCTCGCCATGATTTTTCTTACCCGTCTCCTGAATATGCCTTGAATATTAATTAGTTCTGTTGATGTGACTTGAATTTCCTGTGGCCTTCCTTGTCTCTTCGAGAGAGCCCGGAGAAGAGTAGAATTGTGAGTCCCTGCAAAGTGGAGGTACCTTGGACCAAGAAAACATCATCCAGCCAGGAACTTAGGGGTTATATCTTTCTCCCAATTTTTATAGCACTATGAAAACCTGAATGATTTATTCCCTTTTTAAAATATATTTTTATTGATTTCAGAGAGGAAGGGAGAGGGAGAGAGAGATAGAAACATCAATGATGAGTGAGAATCATGGATCGGGTGCCTCCTGCACGCCCCACACTGGGGATGGAGCCCACAGCTCGGGCATGTGCCCTGAGCGGGAATCGAACTGTGACCTCCTGCTTCATAGATCGATGCTCAACCACTGAGCCACACCAGCCAGGCTGCCTCTGGAGGACTTAAACGGGGGAGTACAGTGTGATCAGATCCATGATTCAGAGAGAGCATTTGGGGTGCGGGGAGTATGGACTGGGGGTGCTCTATGGGGATGGCTTGGAGGCTGGGAGATTCTGAGGGAGATGTGCAATAATGCAGGAAGGGAAGTGAGAATGGGGGATGAAAAAGTGGGATTCTAATGATACCTGGGTGAGTGATTGGCAAACTCCAGCGGCCATTGGGCTCACCTGGAGGACTTGTTAACACCCACATCACGGGCTCCGCCCCCGAGTTTCCGGTTCTGGTTGTGCGGGTCTCAGGTGAAGTCGGTGCTGCTGGACCAGGACCACACTCGGAGGAGCACTGCTTTGGGAGATGGGAGTGAGCCGGCTCCGGGGGTTGATGGATGCGTATGAAGGTGAGGGACAGGGCAGACGCAAGGACAGGCCCAGGTTTCCGGCCTGCGTGATGGGGCAGAGGGGATGCTCCTCAGTGGGTACAAAACAGGAGGAGCTGGTTGAGAGGATGGTTCAATGTAGGTCTTACTGGGTCTGAGCATCTGAAAGACGTGCGGAAGGGATTGGTCATTTGCATCCAGGGGTTGGGGGGGAGATGGAGGACTTCAGCGCGTAGATGACACCTGAGGCCATTGGGCGCCTGTAGAGCGAGGAGCAAGAAGCGCCGGACATGCAGATGGACATTTAGGGGAAAGTGAATGGAGTGTGTGTGTGTGTGTGTCTTCAAGGAGACAGATCAAGAGTGGTTAAAGAGGGAGAACAGAAGAAAAGACGAAAAAAGTGCTATGTCAAGTGTTGTCAAGAAGTCAAGGAAGATTAAGACCGAAAAGTAGTCACTGAATTTACCCAAAGTTATTGTGAATAACCTTGTAGAGAGGGAGTTGAGTGGGCACCGTGGGCGCTGTCGGAATGGGAGGGCGAGGGTGTTGGCGAGGAGATGTGACGTTCTGTCCTAAGGGCTTTCCAGATATTAATTCATCTGCTCGCCATGACATCAGTACAGGTGCGATTCGCTCCAGAGATTTTGTGTCAGAAAAAAGAAACGGGGTGGGTTCTTGTGTGGAATGAAAGCTCGTTTCTGCTTCTGTTTTCTTTGTCTCCTTTTGTTAAAGCACGTGGAGGTGCGGATGGGAGGGATTCAGTCAGAAGGAGATGGTGAAAGTTGGGCCGAGAAAGGAGAATCCAGACTGAGAAAGCGGGAAGGCATGGGAGGCTGGCCCAGGTGGGGGTTGGCCTGGGACAGGAGTAGGGACACCTGGGTCCAGAGGGATGGGGGCGGGCTCTTTCAGGTGCATGCTGGGAAGAGGAGGCAGTGCTGCTGGCGGAGTCCTCCTCCGTGAACCAGGAGGTGCCACCTTCTGCACTGGGTGAGTGAGGGGTATGGGAGGCTGATGTTTAAGAAGTAGAGGATGTTTCAAAATGAGACTGAGAGCTGAATGGAATGACGGAGGGATGCTGAGGAGGGCGGTGACGTGGATGGTCATGGCTCTGTCCCAGCACTAGGGATGGTGAAGGTAAAACTTTGCATGGATCTCAGGTTGGCATTTTTGCCCAGGTGGATACATCTTAAAAAAAAAAAAAAAATATATATATATATATATATATATATATATATATGTATATATATTAGAAAGGAAGGGACAAGGAGAGAGAGATAGAAACATCAATGATGAGAATCATTGATGGGTTGGCTCCTACACATCCCACACTGGGGGATGGAGCCCACAACCCGGGCTTGTGCCCTGACCGGGAATTGAACCGTGACCTCCTGGTTCCTAGGTTGATGCTCAGCCCCTGAGCCAGGCCAGCTGGCCAGGTGGGTGCGTTGTGATGGTTAGTGAGGGTGAGAGTTGAGGATGTTGGTGTGGGGGTGGAGGAAAGGGCGGGCGGGCTACAAGCTAGAAGACAAGACGAGAGGGCGTGGGCGGTGGAAAGCAGGGGAGGGAGGACTTGCAAGTCCGGAGGAGGAGAAGGTTGAGAGAGGATGCCGACATGCATTTTTCTTGACAGGTAAAGTGGGTTTCGGTGATGACGTGGTTGAGAGGGTAGCCAGGTGAGTGGACGGCTGCCTGACGTAAGGTGAGGGGTCAGATCGCTTTCTGATGTGAAAGCTGAGCCCAGGAGAGGGCAACCTGCCCCTCAGATGGTTCTGTGAGCCCTGGCCCGTGAGGCTCAGTTGGTTGAGTGTCTTCCTATGAACTGAGAGGTTGCTGGTTGGATTCCTGGTCAGAGTAAATGCCCGGGTTGCAGGCTTGATCCCCAGAAGGGGGCAGGTAGGAGGCAGCCGATCGAGGTTTCTCCGTCTCCCTCTTCTCTCTCTCTCTCTCAAAATAAAAATAAATAAATAAAAATATTTAACTATATTTTTATTGATTTCAGAGAGGAAGGGAGAGGGAGAGAGAGAGAAGCATCAATGATGAGAGAATCATGGATCGGCTGCCTCCTGCACGCCCCCTACTGGGGATCGATCGGCATAACCTGGGCATGTGGCCTTGACTGGAATCGAACCCGGGACCCTTCAGTCCAAAGGCCGGCGCTCTATCCACTGACCCAAACCAGCTGGGGCCTTAAAGAAAACCATTTTAAAAATAGTTTTGTAAGCAGCAGGCATGGGATTCAAACCCAAGAAGGCTGATTCCAGAGCTCACACTTTTTCTTCCATCTCTCACTGAATCCTGTTGATGCAAAGGCTCATCCAGACACTCCGGCCTCGTTCTCTCTGTCTCTACCATCGCTTCACGGTGAGCCGCCTTCATCCTGAGTTGGGGCTGATGTGGTGGCCTCCTTAGCAGCCTGGTGGTTCCATGTCCTTCCGCACGAAAAGGGTGATCACGTTCCACCTGCTGTAGATGCTTTGCTGTTAGGATAGCACCTAAGCTTCACGCAGGGCCCAGGAGGCCCTCCGCTGGCTACCTCCTGGCCGAGCCTGCGGCTTCGTCTCCCGTTTCTCTCTCCCACCTGATTTTGCTACCAGGGGAGCTTCCCAGAATTCTAACTAATTCCTGGGCTCCAACGTCAGAGTCGGAGGGACTGGGTGTGAGGTTGGACCCTGGATACAGGGATATTTGATCAGCGAGGTCTGGGGCAGCCTGGCTCTAGAGAACGTGTTCTGTGGGTGTTAGTTGTGGCTTAGATGTGGGAGCTGCCCCGTGGCCTTTTTCTTGAGCTCCAAGGAAGTCCTGTCTTTGAATTCTCAAGAGTTTCTAGCTCCACTGCTGTGCTAGAACTAAGCCTAATGATGGAATGTTTTCCCTTGGCGGCTCATTAAGCCTTTGGCTCACTTTTTGTGTGTAATTGAGAAGCTGCTATGGGAGAGAGAGAGAGAGAGAAAGAGAGAGAGAGAGAGAGAGAGAGAGAGAGAGAGAGAGAGAGAGAGAGATTTAGTACAGGTAGTTAACAGAATCTTCAGTGGGACTAATGTTACCTTCCTTTAATTTCTTACAGGAACTCTCTCTGTTGAACTCTTTCATTGTTCTTGTTTGAAAAAAACTTGAGAAATAGAAAAGGCAGATATTCAGACCTGGAAATGTAACCGAATGAAACTTATCCTAAAAAAAATATTAAATTTAATCCTATAGGATGTTGTAACACCAGGCAAAAATCGCCAGGGATTTTTCTTCCTTTTGCTTCTTCCTTTATATATTTATAAGCATGTTCTTTTGAAATATACTTTTGAAGTACAAGGGGTTGTGGAACATTGATGTTAGAGAAAATGACAGAATAAAATCAAAGTTTCCAATAACCCTATAGAAAAATTTAAGTTTTTTCAATAACCTTGTCTGTAGGGTATGCATTATAGATTAAGGAGTTATTATGAATGCACATATGGATAGAGATAAAATTATTTCTGTAGATGCGTTTTTACAGATATTTTAACATCTACTCTTGCCATATATGCCAAGTATTTCTGAATTTATTTGTAAGCCATTTACTTATTTAATTGTACATCAGGTGTTGTGCATAAACTAATGATGTTACATTATTCCATTTCTTTATCCTGTTGATTCCAAGCATTTCTTCTACAGTAAATTATTCCATTGCAGGTTGATTTTTATTCTCACATTTTTTCCCAAAGAGCACATTGGGATGACATTTCCTCTTCGCGCGCCTCTCAGCTCAGCATATACGCAAATATAGCAACTGAGGTGCTGAATTTCAGTCAAAAATAGAACTCAGCCTCTTTTTTTTTTTTTGTCATTTCTCCTCATTCATGCCCAGGGATCGAAGGATGAAATGTTTCGCTCTGCCCTCTGCTGGTGACTCCAACGGATGGCCAGGGAATTCACAAAAATCCGTAGTACTCAATTCCAAGTTTACAGAGTGGCCGCAAGATAGTTTAAAATTTCAGCCTCGCCAGATTCATTGTAATAGTTTTTATTTTTAACGAATTAATTATTAATTTTAATTGTCGTATTGGATATATTGGGGTGACATTGCTCAACACAATCACATTTCGGGTGTGCAGTTCCATAATAGATCATCTGCACACCGCGCTGTGTCCACCACCCCAAACCACGTTTCCCTGTTACCACTTGTCCTCCCTTTACCCTCTTCCACCCCCACCCCCTTCCTCTGGCAATCACCACCCTGTTATCTGTCTATGAGTCTTTTTTTTTTTTAAAGCTTTTAAAAAATATATAATATATTTTGTTGATTTCTTATAGAGAGGAAGGGAGAGGGATAGAAAGTTAGAAACATCGATGAGAGAGAAACATCGATCAGCTGCCTCCTGCACACCCCCTACTGGGGATGTGCCCGCAACCCAGGTACATGCTCTTGACCGGAATCGAACCTGGGACCCTTGAGTCCGCAGGCCGACGCTCTATCCAAACCAGTTAGGGCATGTTTTTTTCTTCTTTCTCCCCTAGCCCCCCAGCCCCCTCCTCTCTGTATCTATGAGTCTGTTTCTGTTTTGTTAGTTGAGTCTGCCCCTTAGAGTCCACATATAAGTGAAATCATATGGTACTTGTCTTTCTCCGCCTGGCTTGTTTCACTTAGCCTAATACTTTCCAGGTCCATCGATGATGTCGGAAAGGGTAAAAGGTTCTTCCATTTTATCACCAAGTAGTATTCCATGGCTACTGGGGATGGAGCCCGCACCCCGGGCATGTGCCCTCACCAGGAATCGGTGAACCAAGACCTCCTGGTTCATAGGTTGACACTCAACCACTGAACCACGCCGGTCGGGTGGGTTCATTCATTTCTTTATGGTTTTCCTCCCACACACGTCCCAACCTGGACCCAAGATAAGTGGGTTTCCTGGCCTTTTGTGTCCGTGCAAGGAGGCTGTTCTGGTCGGGGCCTCAAGTACTAATCAGGTTTTAAAGGGACATCATCTTCCCGTGGATTACAGATGCGAGTCCAGGGAGTCCTCCTGCCTGGATTCTCTGATTTTACCATTCCCTGCAGGCCACGTGGCATCTCCACGTTCAAAGAAACCGTAGATTTTTCTGAAAAAAAAGAGATGGAGGCAAGCATGGTTAAGAAAATGAAATGAGTGTGTGAGGGAAGGTGTGTGATGGATCTACACTGAACTGGATAAAATGCTCTTCTCATGTTTTATACCGATGCAGATATTTACAGGGTGGGCGAAAGTAGGTCTACAGTTGTAACACAAATAAATGATGCAATAACCTATAATAATAAAAGGGTAATATGCTAATTAGACTGGATGGCCGAATAGCTGAATGACCGTCCAGACGACCTACCTGATGAAGCCGGGATTTCGAGGGCTGAGCCCCGTGCTTGAATTTCGTGCAGCGGGCCTCTAGTGAATTAATAATAATCCAAGAATAAACTCTGTGTTTTACCTACGCACAACCGTAAACCTACGAATGCCCACCCCTGCACACATGCATCCCACGTGCACACTTAGGTTCGGAATGATGTTGTAACAGATCAGTCACATGGATGTCATTTTTTCGGTGGTGGAACGAATAGCTTTCACCTGTTTATTTTCATTTTTAAATCTAGCAAGATCAGCTTTACACCTGGGCTGCCGTTAGTCAGCCCACACACTCCCTGGACTACACGGAGGGGCGGTTTCCCAGGCGAGCCCCATCTGCGTGGTCACCCCCTGACGCCCCTGATGAAGCGCCCAGGGCCCAGGACGCCGAGCCAGGTAGGCCCGGAATGTTCTGAAGGCGTGTTGTGCAGACTTAAGCGAAGTGAGTCAGCTAAAAAGTGAATGGCTCAGCAGGTATTTTCTGGCCCAAAATAGAAACCAGCACTTGAGAAAAGTCACTACGATTGACGTGTCAAGAGGGTGTAGGCCAGGGGTGGGCAAACTTTTTGACTCGAGGGCCACAATGGATTCTTAAACTGGACCGGAGGGCCGGAACAAAAGCATGGATGGAGTGTTTGTGTGAACTAATATAAATTCAAAGTAAACATCATTACATAAAAGGGTACGGTCTTTTTTTTTTTTTAGTTTTATTCATTTCAAACGGGCCGGATCTGGCCCGCGGGCCGTAGTTTGCCCACGCCTGGTGTAGGCCTAACTAACCCAGTTTTAAAAGGAACGGTGGCGTGAGTGTCGGTCAGTATAAATGTGTCTTATCTACGGAAAAGCAGTCCTGTACTCAGAATACAAAAGTATAATCAGAAGATAAGCTGGGTGTTTTGGAGACCGATGGTTAAAGATAGATTTTTAGTTAGTTTTATTTTCTGATCGAAGAAAGGGGAAAATTGGATCTGTAGTAGATTGATTGCCTTCTTCCTTTCCAACCCAGAAACGCAGCCTGCTGTTTTGGAAACTCTGAAAAATTGCTCAGATGCTGTTCAGCAGGTAAGAAGATATTGTTTTTTCTTTTAAATTAAATATATTTTTTATTGATCTCAGAGAGGAAGGGAGAGAGAGAAACAATCAACGATGAGAGAGCATCATCGATCAGCTGCCTCCTGCACGTCCCCTACTGGGGATCGAGCCCACAACCCGGGCATGTGCCCTGACCGGGAATCGAATCATGACCTCCTGGTTCATAGGTTGAGGCTCCACCACTGAGCCACACCAGCTGCGCTAAAAATTTATTTATACATTCTCCCAACTGTGCTTTTGAAAATAACTTGGCGCTAGCAATTACTGAGTAATTAAGAAGTAAGAGTGTCTTCTCTTGAGCGTGGTCTAGTAGAAAACAAGAAGACATACTGGGTTCTAGG
This sequence comes from Myotis yumanensis, assembly GCF_028538775.1. Taxonomy (NCBI): domain Eukaryota; kingdom Metazoa; phylum Chordata; class Mammalia; order Chiroptera; family Vespertilionidae; genus Myotis; species Myotis yumanensis. Next base: position 3,067,428 of record NW_027223773.1, on the reverse strand, counting down.
CGTAGCTCTAGCCCTACTTAGCCCACATACCTGGGCTACTTGGGACATAGTGTTCTTCTATGTGAAGTTACAGACTTTGGCGATTTTTGAGGATTTTCCAAGTGTAGAACGATTTCCTTTTTAAAAAGAAGCTGTCCTGCCCCATACATGGCAGTCGTGCACCCCCTGGAGGAGAAATGAGGCTATAACCCGGGCCAGGAACTTTAATTTATAACTCACTGTGCTTTCAAAAAACGTCATTAGGTTGGCCATTATCCTCAGAGTAAAGACATTCGTAAAAGGGTGTCGTCAAACGGGGTTTCCCGGCGTGTTTTCGTCAGAGCGGAGACCTACATGAGGCTGGGCCCTTGGAGACCTGTGTGACTCCGCTGATGGTCATTTAATTGATCTTCTAGTGATTAGCCAATAGTGATGAAGATGAAGCAAGATAAAAAGACGTAAAGAAATACAGTTAGAAATAAGTGAGGAAAATAGTGCCCTCAAAAATATTCCCTCATTATTTTTCCAGCTCAAACAATTTTTTTTGAGGCCCAACTAAATTGTGATTTGAGATTCTATATTGGATTTTTTCCCCAAATTCTTATTCCCGAGGCATAGCTTCCTGAGTTCTTTGTTGGATATGATAACGCTGCTGAAAACTCGGACAAAAAGCCATCTGTCTTATCGATTGAGATAAAGCACGTGTGGCAGCGCTGTCTACGTCACGATACCAGCTGTCGTAATGTAACCTATATATCCACGTGCATAAAATTGTAGTGGTTTTCTGTTTTCCTCGCGCTGTCAACCATGGTAAAATATACTGTAATAAGCAGTACACTCAATGAGCTGAGTGATTTCAACACATCACACGTTACGGCTCAGAAACCCAAGGGTGAAACCGATTGATTTAAATGTCACACCTTCTCTTCTTGTGGTCACTGAAGGGTCTAGAACAGTGATGGCAAACCCTTTGAGCTCGGTGTGCCAGCATTTTGAAAAACCCTAACTTAACTCTGGTGCCGTGTCACCTAGAGAAATTTTTTGATCTTTGCAACCATAGTAAAACAAAGGCTTCTATTTTTGATATTTATTTTATATATTTAAATGCCATTTCACAAAGAAAAATCAACCAAAAAAAAAATGAGTTCGTGTGTCACCTCTGACACGCGTGTCATAGGTTCGCCACCCCTGGTCTAGAAACTGGAAAATGTAATTAACTAATGGAGAGGAAAACATTTGTGGGCCATTGAGGATATTTTTTCCATGGATTTTTAGAGAAAGTGGAAGGGAGGGAGGGAGGGGGAGGAAGAAGGAGAGAGAGAGAGAGAGAGAGACAGAGAGAGAGGCATTGATGTGAAAGAGACACATCGATTGGTTGCCTCCCTGGGATTGAACCTGCAACCCAGGTACCTGCCCTTCACTGGTCATCCAACCCATGACCCTTCGGTGTGGGAGCGGATGCTCTAACCACTGAGCCTGCCGGCAAGGGCACAACCACCACAACAAAACCATCACCCAACACTATGCCATTTATAAGAATCAGGCATCAAGACAGGTTTGAGAGGCATAGAGACCGATGAGCCCCCCTGGACGTCTTAACTTTGACTCTTAACGTTGGTGGGCCCACTCGTGTCCATGTTACTCAGCGCTTCACTTCTCTCTCTCTCTCTCTCTCTCTCTCTCTCTCTCTCTCTTTTTTTAAAAGTCCCTTTTCTTTTTCCTGTCACTCCCTTTGCCCTTCCCTCCTCGGTCACTAGATGGCAGGTCTGCATCTCTGTAGCTGACCCCTGCGGGAGGGGAGGGGAGGGGAGGGGAGGGAAGGAGCGGTGTTCAGCGCTGGGCTGTGGGAAGGATGGCGTTTTCTGGTCCCTCCCAGGGACCTGCGCATCTCTGCGCGGTGATGCTGGGGATGCAGGACCTGCTGGGTCGGGGCAGGCGCAGAGCCCAGAGCATCTCTGCGTTCCTGTCCAGCTGTGCGCGCCCTCCGAGCTCCCTGGGAGTTATTGAATGAGTTTTGACTTGTGCTCTCTCCATGGAGTTAATAATGCAGAGAGAGCTCCATATCCCTAGGAAAAACCATGACTCACGAAGCCTTTTCTTAGCGATGGGGGTGGGGGTGTAGGGGAGTATAAGGGGGGGCGGGGGGGGGGGGGAGCCGGTGGTGTTGCCAGGGAGTCTGATGCTTAAAGCAAATGCAGCTGCTAGCTCTGCTCCCGGCTTCGCTGTGGCCCCTGGAACGAGGAAGCTGGGAAGCGAAACTGCATTCTCAGGACCTCAGTTTACCCATTGGTTTACTTTATTTTTTATTGATTCCAGAGAGGAAGGGAGAGGGAGAGGGAGAGAGAGAGAGAGAGAGAGAGACATCAGTGATGAGAGAGAATCATGGATCGGCTGCCTCCCGCACGCCCCCTACTGGGAGATCAAGCCCACAACCCAGGCATGTGCCCTTGACCAGAATTGAACTCCGGACCTTTGAGTCCATAGGCCAACACTCTATCCACTGAGCCACACCAGCCAGGGCTGTATACTGATTGTTTTAATACCAATTAACATGCTCTGAAAATCTGCCGTCTAAAGAATGATTTTATAAAACTGAAATAGGACTGCCTTTCAAGTCAGTTTTTTATTCTTTGGCCCCGGGGTGCAGGCTCGATCCCCAGTGAGGGGCGTGCAGGAGGCAGCTGACCCATGATTCTCTCTCATCATTGATGTTTCTGTCTCTCTCTCCCCCTCTCCCTTCCTCTCTGAAATAAATAAAAAATATTTTAAAAAAGATGTGCTATGATTGCCAGTCATGCGTCCTAGAATGCCAGACATGTAGCCTTAGAATTTGCCAGAACTTGACAATCTGAATATAACTTTCATATAATTAACGAGAAAAATTAATTACACATCTCACTAGCATTTACAAAGTAAATGGTCTCAGTGTTAACTTACCAGTAAGTGGCTTTGATATTCTAGTCTCTGAAAGGATCTTGCTGACATAAAATAATAAAGTTTCAAAGACGAACAAGTTAAGTTTTCAGCAAAAGCTTTCTTTGAGTGTATCTTGGCTTCCTTTTTGACAGTTTCAGCCTTAACATTATGCTAATGTTTTCCTTTTTTTTTTCTAGGAATCAGATAATCTTGTATTTAGAGAAATATTTGGGGCGAACATTTTATTTTTTCATGGCAACTTGCATTCTGTGACATGCGAATGTGTAAACAATTTGTGAGAACTAGCCATCACCACCCACGTATAAGATTATGCGGGAATGGAGGAATGTTGGCCGGCCGATTGCACACACTGTCCAGCCAGCGCAGATGGCAGCCTCTACCACTTAGAATGGTTTAGACGTTTGAAATAATACTTTTAAGTACAAATCGTATTGAAATTGGCAACCTGTAAAGTATATTACAGTCTGTGTTGACGCTCCATAATAGATGCCTGTTTTCCCGCATTTGTAAGGATGTACCCATTAGATCAATTCTGTCCAAAATTATGAAGACACTTTTTTTTTTCCTTTTAGAAATGCATTCATTTCAATTTTTAATAGTGAGAGACATTAGCCTTGGGGAAATGCACACAGTTCCTGGAAACGCTGTGAGAGTCTTTTCGAAAAGTGTAGAAGAGAGAGCAGTGGTCCATTTCTCTCGTGTGGAGTGCTCTGAGGAGCTGATGGCCCTCTTGTCGAGTTGTACCCTGAAGGGATGGGGGATTAAGTACCAGGCCCAGGACACCTGGGAGCAGGCTCCCAATCCCAGGTCTTTCCATGGACAGCAGAGCGCCTGGCAAGACGCTTCGAGATGAAATCTGGGCTTGTCTGTGGGTGGGCCCTGAGAGGAGGGAGGATGTTTGCTGAAATGGCCAGAGAACAGACAGCATTTTTCTTCGATCATGTTTACCATGTAAGTTTTTTTTTTTTTTAATAAACCTCTGGAAAAAATTCTACATAACCCGTGTAGAAATCAGCTCTTCCTGCTGACAAGCAAGGCAGCCTCTCTAGAGAGTTCTACAGACAGCGTCTTGGCGGCGGTGACTTGGTGCTGATAGCCCTGGATAAGGAAGGCCAGATAAGATTCTTTGAAGACGCTTAGCTGCCTTCAGAAGCAGAAACCCTGTGTCCAGCTGGCTGCTCTGTAAGAATGGATGGCCCAGCCCTCCTTGACAGGCGAGGCCCGTGGTCGGCAAACTGTGGCTCGCAAGCCACATGCGGCTCTTTGGCCCCTTGAGTGTGGCTCTTCCTAAGCCTTAGGAGTACCCTAATTAAGTTATTGAACAATGTACCTACCTATATAGTTTAAGTTTAAAAAATTTGGCTCTCAAAAGAAATTTCAATCGTTGTGCTGTTGATATTTGGCTCTGTGGACGAATGAGTTTGCTGACCACTGGGCTAGGCAGGCAGTTCAGATTTGACATGAGCTTCATTGCTGTTTTCCTGGAATGGACAAGGAGGATGGTCACCTTGATTGAGGGCTGGGGTTTTGCAGGTAAAGATAGAGCCGTGGAGAGGAATAAAGATTTTAGCACATGGCGTTTTGTTCTCTCTACAGTCAGGACTATGTAACAAGCAGCTAGTCTCACCCCCTACTTGCCCCCCATGTTTTCTGTCTATAATAATTATCTCTAGAAAAACAATTCTCTCTCTGAAACCTTCAGAATGGTCAAGAGGCCGCTGGGGAAACTGATGACGTTCTCAAATACTACAAAAGTTGACCATCTTTTTATAAAAGATGTCCTATATCATGGCATTATATGCTTTTTTTTTTGAAAATCTGCACCCATGAAAATGAACTGAAGTCTTTTATTTTTAATCCTCGCCCAAGGATAGGTTTATTGATTTTAGAAAGAGGGAAGGAGAGAGAGAGACAGACAGATATTGATGTGAAAGGGAAACATCGATCATCGATTAGTTGCCTCCCCTATGTTCCCTGACTGGGTCACTATTTTTCACTAATGTCTATACAAATATATAAAGTATTTCAATACATAGCTTGGGAAAGCACGCCATATATTCTCTAAATTGTCCATGGTAAAAGAAATAACCACAATAAACAATTATTTAAGAAGAAAACTAGGTTTCTTTTTAATTTCTTTCAACAGCAAGGGTTACTTGAACCATTTAGACATGAGGGTGACCCATACATTGCCTTAGGCAAAACGTTAAAATCGGAGTCAACATGACATACATGGCCTGAAACGTGTGCATAAGGTGTACGCTCGTGCCCATAGGGATATCTACAATATTTAAATCTATTTTTTGCTTAATTCCGTCCATTTTTTGGAGTATTCCTTACTTTCTATTCAACTATGTCTTTGTTGCCCTCAGGAAGTTACAGACATTGGATCTGAGGGACAGGCCACTGTGATTCAGCAGCTGGAGCAGACCATTGAGGACCTGAGGACCAAAATAGCTGAACTGGAGAAGCAGTACCCTGTCATGGACGCGGAGGTGGCCGGCGGCCGTCTTGGGGTTCAGAACGGAGAAGCACCCTCGGACGATGTCTGTCTTGCAGCTCTCAGGTTAGGAGAAGAGCATGGCCGGCACCAGAGGATTTTACAGGCCAAGTCCATCCAGACGTCCCCGACCGAGGAGGGCGGGCCACCCACGCAGCCTCCTGCCACGACACTGCCAGAGGGCCCCTCTCCGTCCGGACCTCAGACAAAATTCTGCTCAGAGATTTCTCTGCTGGTGTCTCCAAGGCAAATAGTGCAGCTGGATGCCCATCAGCCGGTGCAGCCTCCACCGCCTCCACCCCTGCCCTGGGCTGAGGGTCAAGGCCAGGCCAGGCCACAGTCTTCCCAGCCTTCGGTTCAGACTGAGCTGGACACCAGCCATGAGCAGTCTGTTGCATCGCCCTCTGGACACAGCCTCAGCGTTCCACCCCCACCGCCTCTGCCTTGCACAGCGTCTTCCGGCTCCACCTTTGGTGTGGGCACGGGGGCTCCCTCCCCTCCCCCACCCAGTATACCTCCTTCTATGCCTAGTACGCAAATGCTGCCGCCCCCTCCCCCACCTTTGCCTGGTGAAGAAATACCTCCTCCCCCTCCCCTTCCTGGGGTGGAAATACCCCCTCCCCCACCTCTTCCTGGGGTGGGAATACCCCCTCCCCCACCTCTTCCTGGGGTGGGAATACCCCCTCCCTCTCCCCTTCCTGGGGTGGGAATACCCCCTCCCCCACCTCTTCCTGGGGTGGGAATACCCCCTCCCCCACCTCTTCCTGGGGTGGGAATACCCCCTCCCCCACCTCTTCCTGGGGTGGGAATACCCCCTCCCCCACCTCTTCCTGGGGTGGGAATACCCCCTCCGCCTCCTCTTCCTGGGGTGGGAATACCCCCTCCCCCTCCTCTTCCTGGAGTGGGAATACCCCCTCCGCCTCCTCTTCCTGGAGTGGGAATACCCCCTCCCCCACCTCTTCCTGGAGTGGGAATACCCCCTCCCCCACCTCTTCCTGGAGTGGGAATACCCCCTCCGCCTCCTCTTCCTGGAGTGGGAATACCCCCTCCGCCTCCTCTTCCTGGGGTGGGAATACCCCCTCCGCCTCCTCTTCCTGGACTTGGGGTTCCCCCACCTCCTCCTTTGCCAGGTGTGGGTATCCCACCTGCTCCAGCTCCCCCTCCCGGTCCAGGAACTGGCATCCCCGCAGCCCCACCGCCACCTGCTCTGCTTCCTGGCCCTGGCCCCCCACAAGCCGGGGGTAGCACTTTACCAGCACCACACGCGTGCGGATTTCTTCCCCCGCCGCTGCCAACTGGCTGGTTTGGATTAGGGATGAGCCAGGACAGAGGGAGTAGGAAGCAGCCCATAGAGCCTTGCCGGCCCATGAAGCCTCTGTACTGGACGAGAATTCAGCTGCACAGTAAAAGGTAGCGTGCATGGGGGCTCAGCCCGGAGTGGGAACACCCTCCCCCACCTCTTCTTGATTCCCTCTTTTTCATTCGGAGTATTCCTTATTTTCTATTTAACTCTGTCTCTGTTGTCCTCAGGAAGTTCCAGGGAGGTACTTTCCTTAATAACTCAGGAAAATGACAGTTTAGTGCCCTTTTCAGTACTGTTCTAAAATTTGTCTGTAGATTTTTTAAGTCAATATTTAGTGGAACAATCTGTTATTTAAAATTCTACTTTCTCAGAGGTATCAGAAGGATAGAACGAATGGCATATATGTATCAATGTATACGGTGTACAGATACCTGTCCATCTAGGTATTGACTGATCTTTTAAAGATGGAGGGGTATAGATTTACTTAGCCTGCCTGCTGTATTGCCTCACTCTGACAACCGCGTTAACCATGTGACTCAAACCCTTACACGCACGGACTTGCGAGGGTGCTGTTTGCATGTGTTTGGAGGGACGGTCTGGTTGTAGGGTTGCATTTTGTCTACGGTTGTCTTTTTCCACACAAAAGTGCTACACAAAAATACACGCACCCACCCCCTGGGTGTGAGGTCACTCAGCTTTGAGAATTTTATGGCCCTTTCATAGAAGATGGGTGGCACAGTGTGAAGTCTTGAAGTCACAGTTGGGAATCTATAATAATAAAAGCGTGATATGCTAACTAGACCGGACAGCCGAACGACCTCCCGGACAACCTTCCGGACGAAGCCGGGCTGCGAGGGCCGAGCCCCTTGCACGAATTTCATGCATCGGGCCTCTAGTGATATTTACAAAAGAACACCTGCCCCCAGGTATGTAGGTGGTGGATTACTCATCCATGCACAGTCCGTGGACGGTGTCCCCTGATCTCCAGGACATAAGGCTGTGGCATGTGCCGGTGTGAGAAAATACATGCACTTTGCAGGATTCCTTGAATTTGGCTTGTGTGATGTGGTATGGATTCAGAAGTAGGATATTCATCAGGCTCGTTCTCATTTTTTAAAAAATGTTTTTACTGATTTGAGAGAGAAGAAGGGAGAGGGAGAGAAACATTGATCCGTTGCCTCCTGCACGCTCCCTACTGGGAATGGAGCCTGCAACCCGGGCATGTGCCCTGACCGGAAATCGAACCAGCGACCTTTGGGTGCATGGGGTGATTGATGCTCAACCAACTGCACCACACGGGCCAGGGCTGTTTTCATTTCTTATATTAATATTTTTTCTCTTTGCTGAATCATACATAGTATTGAAGGGGAAGAATGTATATATTTTGACTACTTCTAACTTGGTCACTAATTCTCTATGTAGTTGCCATTTACCTGTATAGGTGGATGCATCTATTTTAAACTGTGCCCCAAACTAATTTTATCCAGATATAGGAAGTGTTTTTTCTTTTTCTTTTTAAAAACGAGTCTACCCTTTTCAGATGGTATTCCATGAATCTGTAGCTACTGTGATGTCTGCTAACAGCGGCATGGTGGGAAGTGGTAGGGAGATGAGGATGCTGCCTAGATCATAACGTGATTTCTTTTCTCGCCCGGGAATAAGAGTCAAGTCGGGGTTGTGAGATACCAGACATTTCCTGCCTTTATCGCCCACACTGAGAGGGCTTTTATTTCTCTTACTAGAGGCCCGGTGCACGAAATTCGCGCACAGGGGGAGGGGGTCTCTCAGCCCGGCCTGCACCGTCTTGCAGTCCGGGAGCCCTTGGGGGATGTCCGGGACCCTTTGCCCTTTACCACCCGCCTGCTCGCTGCTCCTTGCTCGGCTCGATGCTCCTTAGCACTGCTGCGGAGGCAGGAGAGGCTCCCGCCACCACCGCTGCGCTTTCAGGCATGAGCCCGCCTTCTGGCCGAGTGGCACTCCCCCTGTGGAAGCTCACTGACCATCGGGGGCAGCTCCTGTGTTGAGCGTATGCCCCCTGGTGGTCAGTGCGCATCATAACGACTGGTCGTTCTGCCATAACGGTCGCTTAGGCTTTTATCATATAGACTAGAGGTCCGGTGCACGACAATCATGAACTGGGGGGAGGGGGCGGTCCCTCAGCCTGGCCTGCACCCTCTCACAGTCCGGGACCCCTCAGGGGTTGTGCACCTGCCAGCTTAGGCCCACCCAGGCCCAAGCTGGCAGGTGGACATCCCCTGAAGGGTCCTTAGAGCTGCCACCAAGGTGGAAGAGGCTCCCACCGCTGCCATGGTGCTCGCCAGCCATGAGCCCGGCTTCTGGCTGAGCAGAGCTCCACCTGTGGGAGCACCCTGACCACCAGGGGGCAGCTCCTGCATTGAGTGTCTGCCAACTGGTGGTCAGTGCACGTCATAGCAACCGGTTCTGAAGTTTGGTCAATTTGCATATTAGGCTTTTATTATATAGGATGTTTGTATACACCGACTTGATCACGGAGACTTCCTGGACGTTACGATTTCTAAGCAGAGGTTTCATTCTGCGCCGATGCTATTTTAACTTTCTCACCAGCGGTCTTAAAGAAAAAGAGTATTCTCTCCCCTCCCCCTTCCTTCCCCGTTTGCCTCTTCTGTTCCTTCCGCCGATGCTGCCTTCCTTCCCGGCTTCTTCTCATCCTTTTCTTTTCACCCCTCGGCCCTTCTTTTCCTCCCTTCTCCCTCCGTGTGGCCTCTCACCAGCGCGTGTCACAGCTCAGGTTGCTTGTGGACGGTGCGCCTGTATTAAACGCCAGCTCATGGCTCCTTCAGTTGGTGTTTTGCTTAACTTTAGAGACTCTGGTGCTGCGCTGATCTGGGAAAAAATTGAAGAGCCGTCCATAGATTGCCACGAGTTTGAGGAGCTCTTTTCCAAAACCGCAGTAAAGGAGAGGAAGAAGCCGATTTCTGACACCATCTCGAAGACCAAGGCTAAGCAAGTGAGTACTTGGGCGTGTTTCCTCAACGTGGCCAGTGTTTCGGGCCTGATTGTGACCTTTCGTTAAAAGGGTTGTTTGGAGAGTTCATTCGTTACCTTATTCTGATCATCTGTGGAAATCAAAAACTCATTCATGCAAAAAAGAAAGGAAGGACTTTTGCTCCTTAATGGAATCTAAATTCTATTTAGAGCAGGGGACGGGGACGTGTGTTCTCAACTCGCCTTCCCTCCAAGGTTCCGCACTCTGTTCCCTGCCTCCGTGTCTCTGATCCACTCCGTTCGTCAGTTTATTTCGTTAATTAGATTCCACAGTGGAGGGCGATCACGTGGTACTGGTCTTTCTCTGACTGGCTTATGCCACTTAGCATGATCTGGAAACAGCCCAAGTGCCCATCGGTAGATGAGTGGATAAAAAAGCTATGGTACATTTATGCCATGGAATACTATGCAGAAAAAAAAAAGAGAGAGAGAGAGAGGACTCTCTTACCCTTTAAGACAACATGGAGGGACCTGGAGAGTATCATGCTAAGTGAAATATATACACACACACACACACACACACACACACACACACATACATATACATACATTTAAAAGCGTTTCTAGGTGCTTCTTGAATCATTTATTCTCATTGCTCAGTTTTCTTCCTGGCAACATGTTCCATATATTTTGTTCCCTTTTTACCCCCAGGAAATATCGTTCCCTGTGTTCTGTATTTACCACGAGTATCCTAACCCTTATGTTCCTGAGTCTCTTTCCTTTGCTTTTCTCTCTTATCTAATGTGATATGATAGGCCACACGATGGACTTAAAAGCCTGCTTTAGACATCTTTTTCGTACACTCACAAACTTTCTTTGTAGCCAGGCCACTGAGCTTCTAATGTTTCTAGAGCAGGGGTGGGCAAACTTTTTGACTCGAGGGCCACAATGGGTTCTTAAACTGGACCGGAGGGCCGGAACAAAAGCATGGATGGAGTGTTTGTGTGAACTAATATAAATTCAAAGTAAACATCATTATGTAAAAGGGTAGGGTCTTTTTTTTTTTTTTTTTTTAGTTTTATTCATTTCAAACAGGCCGGATCTGGCCCGCGGGCCGTAGTTTGCCCACGGCTGTTCTAGAGGAACAAGTACCGAGCTCTTAACTGTGCTGAGCATCTTGCGTCGTTCCATCATCTGCACTCTTTCCTGTATTCCATACTGAGTCTCAATGAGCATTTCAGTCTTGCAGCCGGCATCGCATGCAGAATTACAGAATGGGTGTTCAACACATGACTCATTCCACAGAGCAATGAATTTCTGGTTTGTTTTGGGTTGGTGCTCTTTTTTCTTCATCCAACTGAATAAGTCATGTCTGCCATTCTCCCGCATACTAGTATGGTTTCACAGATTTCACTGCCTGTTTTAATAGCCGTGCGGCTCCCCGCTCGTAATAGCCTTCTATAGGTTTTTCTTTTCACTGGGCCACCCAGGACTTGATGGAACATGTTATTGTCTTCCCTGTGTGGTCTTGCTGCTCTGCCCCTATATTTATTTTATCTTTTCCGTGTTTACTTCCACCAACATTGTATTTTTAAACTGTGATCGTTGTCGGTTTCTAGTGGTTTAGGTATGGCCCTTGCTTCTTTTATTCACCAACTTCCACGGACACTTAAGAAACTCGAGTTATTAGAAAACCATTGCATAGGGGCCCAGCATCTTTTTAAGTGTTCTTCTCAAAGCACGCAGATCCATCTCTCTTGCTAAGAGTATTTTATTGAATTTTTTTTTTAATGACACAGAAGTCATTTGAAGGGATGTACGTAGGATCTTTATATGAAGACTCTTGCTAAGGTTCGCAGGAAGGCTGACATTGGAAAAGATATTCCTTATTCTAGAAAGCTCTATGTAGTCGTCTTGGACTAGGCCTCAGGATCCCTTGTTACTTAGGGGTGATACCATACTATTCCATCCCTCCTCTTCCTGTATTTTCACACAAGGAGGTGGAGGGGGCGGATCCGAAATATTGTGCATTGATCTATTCCCAGTCCTGACAACCCAAGTGGGCCATTCCCGTGATGTGATCAGAAGTGGGTTTCTGACAACTATCGGGATACCTGCCTGTGACCATCTGTGTATTTCATGGTCTCTTCAAAGCAGCGGTTCTCAACCTGTGGGTCGTGACCCCTTGGGCGGTCGAACGACCCTTTCACAGGGGTCGCCTAAGACCATCCTGCATATCAGGTATTTACATGACGATTCATCACAGTAGCAACATGACAGTGATGAAGTAGCCACAAAAATAATGTTATGGTTGGGGGTCACCACATGAGGAACTGTATTTAAAGGGCCAGAAGGTTGAGAACCACTGCTTTAAAGCCTGGGGTGAGTCACCTTTTGGGTGGCTGAAGAGATGTGGGTAGGGATAGAATTGCTAACGTGCCTGAATTCATCCCCACCCCCCGCCCTGGGTCCTTTAATTAATAAGGCATATTTAACGCATTGAGAGTTGTGATCATCGGTTCATTACTTTTCATTCATTCCAGCCAGACTAGCCTTTAACCCATAGTATCGGCTGGTTTTTCTAGGTGTGTGTGTGGGGGGGGCGGAGGGGGGCGGGCAGGAATAAAAGGCCGATGACAGCCATCCCCCCTACCCTCGCCATGCTTCCTCCCTTCTTCCCGGTGACCCCTGAAAAGGGGAGGAAAGTGGGGGGAGGGCCAAATGGTCCCCACTGGACAGCTCTTCTTTAGGGGAAGATAGCCAGTGTGTAGCGAACTTCCAGGAAAGGGGACCCCGTGGAGAAGAAAGGGGGCGAGGCCTTAGAAGGGTGAGTGAGTGCCTTCTGTACGGACGCCAACTGTGTCTCTTTCAGCCCAGTCCGGTCTGAGTTTGCACGTGTGTTTCTCTTCTCCCCCAGAGACATACGTTACGCTTGTCATAATTGTGCTGCTGGAGAATAATCGTATGTCTTCTGCTTTCGATGTAGAAAAACCTTCTGTTGTTACCAAAAGGATATGTGCGTATCCATCTCCCCATAGATGAGTTCCGGTTAGAAATAGTGATGAGTCAGATGAGTATAATGCCTGTTTTTCCGTGGTCCTCCTGAGGGAACTGGCTTCTTCTCTTCTCTGTTGTCTAGCTTCCTGGCTCCATTCCCCAGCCGGGTTTGTCAAACCAATCGTACCGACTCCAATCAATCTCTGTTCTGCCTCTACCTCAGTTACTAGTGTTTTGGCTTCCAGTTCAAAAATTGGAAAGGGAGGAAAAGAGGAAGCCTGCGATATTGCAATAAATCAAGAATGGTTCCTGACTGTCCCAGGATTACCTCCCCACCGCCCCCTAAACAAAGCCTGGATGTCATTGTTACGTGACTAAATAGAGGGACTTCTAGGCCGTATCTGTCTGAGAGGAAGTTACAGAGTATTTTTAAAATCGCCATGATACTCATGGGCTTTCCTTTTAAAAACATCTTTTCGCCCTCGCTGGTGTGGCTCAGTGGATAGAGCGTCAGCCTGTGGACTGAGGGTCCCGGGGTCTATTCCAGTCAAGGGCACACATCCGGGTTTCTGGGCTCCATTCCCGGTGGGGGAGGGGTTGTGCAGGTGGCAGCTGATCGATGTTTCTCTCTCATCGATGTTTCTAACTCTCTATCCCTCTCCCTTCCTCTCTGTAAAAAAATCAATAAAATATATATTTAAAAAATTGCATGTGTAAGAATGCTTACAGTAGCACTGGTGGTAATACTTCTAAACTGAAAAACATTCCAAATATTCATCATGATTAAAATGGAAGAATAAATTGTGTTATAACGACACCGGGGAATAGTATACAGCAATGAAAAATAATCACCTACCATTTTACTCAGCCATATTGGTGGATTTCATAGACAAAGCCCAATATCAACAGGATGTGTCCACTTATCTGATGTATCAATAGAAGTCAGAATGAGACTTTGAGGGGAAGTATTGATAGGAGAGAGGTATGAATGGAGCCTTCAGGGAGGCTAGTCATGTTTTGTGTAAGGATCCGAGTGATGATTACAAGTGTATATACATACGCAAAAATTAAACTATTTATTTGACTTTTCTTTACTTTATTATAGTTGTAATTAAATATTTGTTGTAAACAATAACCGCTTTAGAAAAAACGATTATTGAAAAGCAATTTGATACTTTGGGACCATAGAGTTAGAAGATATCTTCCAGGAGATGAGTAATGAATGATTGGACTGTTGTTGGATGAGAATGTGCCAGAACGTGCACAGTTAGCACAGCTGTCTGTCCCTTTAAATGGAATTGTTGAAGGAAGGAAAAATGCGAGGCATACCATCCTTGAAAATGGTGCCGCCGCAAAGAACGCCATTTGTCTTTAAAGACTTAAAAAAAAAAATCACATATTGAAGCTTTTATTCCCTAAAAAATGAGCATCATAAATTAGATCACTGACAAGTCAATGTTTATTTCTCTTTTACTTCCAAACTCTAGGAGGTCTTTGGGAAACGCACCAGTTGCTTAGCCAATATGTCATTTCCAGAAATAGATCGGAGACTTGCGAGAAAGCTGGAACTGTGTTCCTCGGATGGCTAGGATCAAATGCAATTTTCACCCTCGTCGCTCTTCACGGTGCGAAAGGCACCGTGCTGTTCAGTGGCTAGAGCCAGGAACCAAGCCTCTGTCTATAGAAGAGCCAAAAAAGTCACATCGTGCTAATGGCTAAGGGGCAGGAGGAAAAGCAGAGGGTTGAATAGGCCACAAACGGGATGACCATTTACTGAATCACCAAACGTTTACGATGCAGTCTCTATTCCGTAAACTGATGCGAGGTGGTCCCTCATTTCCCCGAATATTTCATTTCTTCCTTGTAACACTGGCCTTTTCAAAAATCAGAATCAATCACTGGTATTTGGTTGTGCTGTAACTACAAAGGAAGGGAACTTTTTTGGGGTTTTGTTTATTTTTCTTATTTTCCCTGAAACTCGTAACATGGAGGGCAGACTATTTAGACAGGGATGTCAATCTCAGGTTTGCTTTGCAGCCAGCAACTTGAAAAATAAAAGTGTTCTCTCTATGGTTTATCTGCCTTGCACTGTGTCTGATCGCACGGAATATTGAGAAATAGGGAATGAGACCCAGTGTGTGAAAGTCTTTGGCCAGAGTAGGCTCTTCATACTGAAGGTTAGGGGTGGAGCAGGGCTGGGGCTCAGACTGTGAACTCGATGAGTGTGTGACCTTGAACAGGGCAATTTAGCTAAAAAAATGTGGATAGTAAAAGGCGCTCCAGCATTAATTTTTTTTTGGAAGTGATTACAAAAATCCATACGATATAGCCCTTTATTTTTTTTTTCTAAATATATTTTTATTGATTTCAGAAAGGAAGGGAGAGAGAGAGACTGAAGCATCAATGATGAGAGAAATCATGGATTGGCTGCCTCCTGCACACCCCGTACTGGGGACAGAGCCCGAATCCCGGGCAGGTGCCCTTGACCGGAATCGAACCTGGGACCTTTTGGTCCACAGGCTGACGCTCTATCCACTGAGCCAAACCGGCTAGGGCTAGCCCTTTATTCTTATGTGCCAAGTAATGTTTTAGCAAAACGTATTTGTCATAAAATACCAAGAATGCATGTAAAAATGGTCTCAGTAAGAGCCTTATTCATTTGGGGTTGCCAGTAGCCTTATCATTTCATCTGTATCGTATCTTTTATTTGTGACAGTTGACATCAGTCCTCAAAATATGCTGATGTCCCTATTCTGTCGACACCTTTGATATCTAACTAATATCATGAAACATAGATGTTTTACTCACACTTTAATACTTCTGATCTTAGCCTGTGAATTCCCAGCTAAGAACGCTACGTTACGTTAACGGTGGAGATAGTGCAAATATCTATAAAACCAGATTTTTAGCAGGAATTCCGGAGAGAAAAATACAGCCCCGTGAACGTGCATGCCCTTGGGCGGATGACACATAGTTTTTTGATTGGCAAGATGTTTGAAGTGATGAAGGGCCAAATTATATCTTGCATGTATGACTTCTACATGACAAAACTGGCAAAATGCTGTGTCTAATGAATATAAAAGAGAAGGTTGTGTGTTGTTTTAAATTCCAGGAATTTCAACATCTCTGTGTGTTTTCACTGTGCTCACAGAGTGGAAAGAGATGGGTAGTTGTGATAGTTCGTTTTAATTAGAAAAACATTTTATTTTAAGAGCTTAGTGGTATTTATGTTCAACTTTTTATTCCATGTTACGGTAATATTTAAAAAAAATAAAATACAAAATTTGGAAGTGCAACCTATTAGAATAATATTTTTATGAAAATATAACCTAATGTCATTTTTTTCTTCCTCAGTTTACTTATGATCATGTTCTACTTTTTATCGGTTTTGTTTTGTTTTGTTTTGCTTTGTCAGAATCATCCTAACTGCTTCAGTGTAAGCTAAGAAAGGAGCAGTTGATATCAGTAAGGAATTGCGTTTCTAATTCTTTTACACTTGTCCCTTTAAATGAAAAGGAGAGGCCCGGTGCACTGATTCGTGCACTGGTGGGACATCTCGGCCTGGCCTCTGCCCTCTCGCAATCTGGGACCCCTCGGGGGATGTCACACTGCTAGTTTCAGCCCCATCCCCTCAGGCCAGGCCGAGGGACCCCACTGGTGCACAAATCCACGCACCAGGCCTCTGGTATGCATATAAGATCTTTGGTTAATCTCTTCCCACTCTCCCCCCTTCCTTCTGAGATTTATCAGTCTGTTCCATGTTTCCATGCCTGGGTGTTGAGCATCTGCCCTCTGGTGGTCAAGTGCGTGTCATAGCTACTGGTCGAACGGTCGGACGGTCGCTTAGGCTTTTATATATATAGATATCAAAAAGCCCAATATTATTTTGTGTTTCTCTGTCAGTGGATTCTTCTGGTGCATGGGGTGCTCTGTTATCTCAAGGATGCTGCACCATCTGTATGTGTGTGTAAGGGGAGTGTGGCCAACGGGGCCTAGAGCAGGGGAACAGGTGAGCTTTGGAGTCAGGCAGAGGTGAGTGG
Organism: Myotis yumanensis; assembly: GCF_028538775.1. Classification (NCBI taxonomy): domain Eukaryota; kingdom Metazoa; phylum Chordata; class Mammalia; order Chiroptera; family Vespertilionidae; genus Myotis; species Myotis yumanensis. The sequence continues at coordinate 3,050,705 of NW_027223773.1, read as the reverse complement.
AAATCCCAGCCCAACCCATGTTGTCATGGCTTTCAGCCATTTCCCATTCTTAGCCTTGCTTCCTTCTCTGTCAACGGACACATGCTAGTTAATATTTTGGCAGATGTATTTGAGTACATTACATACACCAAGCTAAGAGGCTGTTTCATTGCTCTCTTCAACTTGAATTTATTTAGAACAAACCTGTGCCTTGGCTTTGCTTTTTAAATATATTTTTATTGATTTCAGAGAGGAAGGGAGAGGGAGCTAGAACATCAGTGATGAGAGAGGTCCACTGATTGGCTGCCTCCTGCACACCCCCTGCTGAGGAATATTCTACAGATAGGGGAATTGAGAGCCATTAAAGAACTCTTCTAAAGTTACCTAGCTGCTCCTTTAGGCAAAGACATGGGCTGAGATACAGATTTCTTACCTCCACACAGGTCAAATCATTGACTTCTAGCTTCTTAATCTGTGGGGGATGCCAACTATCTCCCCAATCAGCAAACTACCTGTTTTGTGTCCCAGATTGTGCTGAGTCTGCCCAAGTAGACAGGCTTGTCTGGTGCCAACCAGATAGTCTGGAGATATCCCTCCTGGGTATGGCCAGTGTCAATGTCTTCTCTGGTCTGCAGGGCCTTGGAATGCAGTTGGATGCCTGTGAGGCCGGCCACCCTGCCCTGAGGCTTAGTGCTAATTGCAAGAGGAGAAGGTGGTAGAGTAAATAAGGCTGCAGGCCTCTTTTCTTGTGTGAGTTGACTTCAAAACCCACCCAAACCCTGATAACCTCTTGCTCTGCAAAATCTCATACAGGCATTCTTTACTTTGGAGTGTAGACTCGTTCGGATTTAAGATGTTTGCTGTTTGCACGAACTGGTATCAGGCAGTACCAAGAAAGCTCTTGGTTCCCGATTCTCATTGGGTCAAAAAAAATCTAGAGATGACCCTATCTTTCCAAAGGAAAACTATTTGAATCCAAATCAAAGTTGTGGGATGACCCACAGGATGTGTGTCTCAAGAGATCTTAGAGAACCAGCACTTTGTATGTTTGCTACACGATGGGGAGTAATCATTGTGTGGGTTGTTTTCTCTTCATTCTAGATTTTGCCAAACTTTATTTGGTTTATTCCTTATCACTTTCTATCATTGCTTGTCTTCCTCTTGTTGGAATAAGCTCAGGTGCTTTTATAGCCTGATCCATAATAATAATAAAAGCATAATATGCTAATTAGACTGGACAGCTGAACAACCTTCCAGACGACCTTCCGGACGGAGCCAGGGCTGCGAGGGCCAAGCCCCTTGCACGAATTTCGTGCGTCAGGCCTCTAGTAAAATATAACTGCTAGTCATTGGATCACTAACACCAACACCTTGCATTTGCAAGATGTTTTATACTTTAAAATTTTTTCTCATTACATATTCTGTTGTCTCAAGTTATGGGAATGTCACATATGGACTATTAAGTATATTCTACATATAGGGGGATTGAGGTCTATTAGTTAAAGAACTTGTCCAAAGTTACCTACCTGCTCATTTAGGCAAAGACATGGGCTGAACTACAGCTCTCTTACCTCCACACAGGTCAAATCATTGGCAGTTCGGAGTCTGGGAGTTCTACCCTGTCTGCCTCCCCTTCCATTCTTAAACCTCTTGTTTAGTTTGGGCTTCTTATTTCATATTTGCTCGTCCTCTCCTGTTACGTTCTCATTAGAGTGCTTTCGGCTGCTCTTTTCATCTGTTGCTCCTCGATTGTACTGTACTCCACTGGATATCCTGCCCTGTGCTCGAATATCTGTGTGCGAAACGGCAATTTTTACATCCTCTCCTTCTGCTTTGGAATTCACCGGTCCCTAATCTCTATAGCTGACTCTTCTTATCTTACCCTACTCCTTGGATCTGGCCACGTACCCCTCTAATCTAAGATTCAGTTTCCAGCAAGGATGTGTGTGTGCCAAGCCCTTTTGGAGGAGAGCGGTGCGCGCTTCTTGACCGGGTGGGGATTAGGAAACAAAACCGTTGGTGTGGTTCTGCATTTAGACCAGGAGAAGGTTCCTCAGTGTCTTTCTTTAGTGCGTGATTCTACCAGATCGTAAGAAACTGCAAGAAACTTCCAAGTTTTTGGTTTATTGGGGTGTCGTAGGTCTGATTTTATTTTCTTCCAGGGCCTGGTATGGCACCTGTTCAAAGCAGATGCGTGATTGGCCGTGTAGGATGCCAGGGCAGATAATGAGAAATTGTTTGCAACCACTGGAAAAGGACTTTGAACCGATAATGGTCTTAATTTCTTAGGAAATTACGTGAGAGGAAGGAAAAAAGAATTAATTATCTTGTAGGATTAAACTCAGTAATGAAAAGTTGACAGGTATTTCATTCTTGAGCAAACATTTAAAAATGCTTTCCTAAGTGTCTTTTATAGCTATTACCAGAGGCCCAGTGCACGGATTCGTGCACCAGTGGGCTCCCTCGGCCTGGCCTGCATCCTCTCGCATCCGGGACCCCTTGGGGGATGTTGGACTGCCAGTTTCCGCCCCATCCCTGCAGGCCAGGCTGAGGGACCCCACCGGTGCATGAATCCCTGCACTGGGCTCTAGTCTGCATATAAGATCTTTAGTTAATCTCTTCTTGCCCTCCCCCCTCCCCGCTTCCCTCTGAGATTCATCAGTCTGTTCCATGTTTCCATGCCTGTGTGTTGAGCATCTGCCTCCTGGTGGGCAGTGTGCATCATAGCTACTGGTCGAGCGGTTGAGCGGTTGCTTAGGCTTTTATATATATAGATTATTGCAATGAAGACACTATTCGCTGGGTCTATTCCTAAGAGTGTCAAGCGCATTATCCTTCTGAATATCCACTACAGACTTTGAAGTTGATGCTGTCATTTTTTTTTTAGATGAGAGAACTGAGGCTTTAGGGTGTTGGAGTAGCTTTTCCAGAAGCCCCCATCCAGGCCTAGGAATCAGAACCTGCATTAAAAAAAGATCCCAGATGACCGAAGTGCCTAGTAAAGTTGGAGAAACACTGCTTTATTTTTACAGAGTTCTTGTTCATAATCCCTACACAGCCCTGCCTCTCAGGGGAGTCTACGATAAATGCTTTGTTAAGAAGATTAGCTGACTCTGATGTGAATTCGGGTCATTGGAAATAGACTTTTTTCTTGGTTACATGTCCTAATTTTGTAGATTTCAAATTCGTTATTTCTGCATTTTCCGTTTTTTCAGCTGAGGGTTCTGAGATCATCTTGGGTTTTTTTTATTTATTTAATCTTTGTCGTTGAAAGTATTACATCGGTCCTCCTTTTCCCCCGTTAACCTCTTCCAGCCCACTCCTGTCTGCCCCCCGCCCCCCCCCCCCCCCTCAGGCCCTCACCACCCCATTGTCTGTGTCCCTGGGTTATGCATATCTGCATACAAGTTCATTGGTTGATCTCTTCCCACCCACCCTCCCCTGCCTTCTCTCCGAGGTTCAACAGTCTGTTCATGCTTCTATGACTCTGCGTCTATAGGGCTGCAAATTATCAAATGTGAAGTTGTTATTTTCCAGAGACCCAACTGATTTCCTAAACTATGACAAATCTTACTTGTTGACTTACCCAGCTCTTAAGACTGGTAAAGCGCCTGCCATTCAGGGTAATGGGAACACTCAGAGGGGGTGGTGTGTGGAAGTGGTGGATTTTGAAGTTTTATAATATACAACCCCAGAGCTCTTTTCAAACCCTTCTTGAATACTTTATATAATGACTTGATTTGTTCCTCGTTTAGGATTAAACAACATGTTATTAAGCATATCGTTGGCGTTCACATGGACATTTCCCCCTTTTCTTTCTTGAGCAGGTTGTCAAGTTATTAAGCAACAAAAGATCGCAAGCGGTTGGAATATTAATGTCTAGCCTCCACTTGGATATGAAAGACATACAACATGGTAAGTCTAAACATAAAAATTGAGCTTTTGGATATTACTGTGTGGGCTGAAGAGCATGCTGTTTGGTGGTAAAATGATTTCAGACTTAGAGGTGCCGTGTATATGGAGGTTGGTATGTTTCCCCTAAGACTTAGGGCCTAAGTGCTCCCAAACTTCCTCTCATGCTTGTTGCTGGAACATTTACTATTCATGGGACTTTTCTGTTGTTTCTGTCTCATGATTCCCATGAGACATGTTTAGTCTGCATTAATATACATTTTTTATTTATTTTTAATATACCTTTATTGATTTCAGAGAGGAAGGGAGAGGGAGAGAGAGAGAAACATCAGTGATGAGAGAGAATCATGGATCGGCTGCCTCCTGCACGCCCCCGAGTGGGGATTGAGCCTGCAACCCTGGCATGTGCCCTGACTGGGAATGGAAACTTGACCTCCGGGTTCATAGGTCAACGCTCAACCCCCGAGCCACACCGGCTGGGCAATAGATATTTAAATTTTAATTCCTTAGAAGTACTAGCCCCACTGTCCTCTTTAATGAATGAGATTATATCTGAGGTGTTGCTTCTAGATGCCATCGTCAAATAGTGACTGATAAGCAGTGGTGAGAGGTGGGGACAGTGGGCGTGTCTCAGCCTTTGAAAATACCTGGAGAAGATGTTCCACAGGGGAGAACAATAGGTTGAGACTCGAGTCTCAGGTATTGGATGAAGTAACCTACAGAAGAGGAAGTAAACCTAGGATTTTCTGATAGATCCATTTCAACCACTGTAAGAATTACAAGGAAGCTGATATATATATACATATATATATATATATATATTGTTTTTTATTGATTTCAGAGAGGAAGGGAGAGATGGAAACATCCACCATGAGAGAGAATCACTCATTGGCTGCCTACCAGGAAGCTGGTTTGGATTGTTGTTGTTTTAGGACTGTTCTGATGATTAGAGATGTTGCACAGAAGCCTGGATTGCCATATTAAGGGATAAAATGAAAACTCAAAACTGATCATTTATCTCCGATGTCTTACAAACACTGGACGGGTGATGGGCGTGTGCTTCCGGTCCTCCTGTTCCCAGACCATGAGATGCTCAAAGAATCACTGAAGCAGATTACGATGGATAACATTTTAGGACAGAGAACTCGTCTCTCTCCTTTCAGTTATGTGGGACGACGTATGGGTCCACCACTGGGCTCCTCTACGCATCGACAGATTGAATTATCTTTTCTAATAACCATCAAAGATAGTTTCAAAGGATTCTTGCCTACTTATATTATTGTTCGTGGTCAAGACACATGGAAACAGTAATATCAGGACCGCTTGTGATTTCTTTTATGTTGTTGTTTTAATTTATGTCTTTAACCAGGCTTCTACAACATTATTTACATTTGGAATCAGGGTGACTCTTAACATTTTTCTAAGTGACTTTAGGGCCAATATTTTAATAATTGAATTCTACCCTCCAGTGCACAGGTATTCCTATGCCTTATCCTTCGATCACATCGGTGCCGAGAGATATTGCCCAAAGGTGAATAGAGGAATTAAATTTATATTCAGAATGTCCCTTAAGCTGCCCAGAGCTTTAGACTAGATTTAAAGCAGATTGAATTGTTCAATGGAATGCCAGTTTACCTATTAAAGAAATGTGGTTTCCAGTACAACACAGACCTTATAAATCATGGAAACGTTGAACCAGCTTCCTAGCCTGCCCCTCTATGAATGCGGATTGTCTTTGTTTGGCTGAAACGATTGTGTGGAAGAATTCACAAATAGCACCAGCTTGGCATGCCTCGTCAATTGATGAGTAACTCTTAATCACGATTTCAGTTTTATTAAACTGTTTTGATGGCGAGGAGACTTCCGCGAGCTGGAGCGTTGGGGGTGGCAGTCACAGAGCAGGACGCCAAGTCTGGCGCCAAGAAGTACTTGGCGTTTCAAAAGCTGGCAGATGGAGCCCCGTTAAGTCATAGAAGGAAATCTGAAAATAATGACACGGTCCTTCCCTTCAGTCAAATATTCAAGCCGGGCTGAGTTAATAATGAGAACCTTATGAACAAGAGGAGCCCGCCTCCCATCTGTGTCTGTGGTAAAGCCAGCGAGAGTTCATTGAAAAATTTGCTAGCTTAACATGCAACGCTAACAATAACATAGCATGGATGTCAGTAGTTTAAAGATCACACTGCATTATGCATAAACTTTATCCTATTAGGATATAAAGTGATTGCTTGAGTCACTTTGAAATCCTGCATACGGTTTTCTAAAAAAAAAAAAAAAAAAAAATTAAAAAAAAATGGTTGCCTTAAAAGCTTGAAGAAGCAAGCAGTGTGCATTCAAGGGATACCGCCTTGTTCTGCCTCAGTGTGTTGTCTGGAACTGTGGTTGACGTGCGTGAATCACCTGTGGCCTCCAGAATAGACTAAACTTGACTTCTCTCAGGATATGCGCCTGGAGAGAAGTAGCCACAGAATTTAGCCAGGCCTCCAACGTCATCTTACAGAAGAGCAAACCAAGACCTTTTTTTGGTGGTCGGGTGTCTTTGTCAAGGTCACGCAGCTCTTCAGTGGAACAGACCGGATGTGCACCCGGCCCCTTGACCAATCCGTCCTGTTCTTTGCACTCAGATGAGCCACTTCTCCAAGGTTGTGCTTTTGCTACAGCATCGGTTTCTCTAAAACAAGGCAAGTGGAGTGCTGTTCAAAGGAGTTAGTTACTCTTTTTCTCTTCTTCTCCGTTAAAACTCTAGAAAAGCTTAGAGCCGAATTGACTTTATGATGCTTGTGTGTGAAAATGCCCTGTTAGAGTTACTAGCATGGAAGGCGTGGTTATAGGAGCAGATCTTAGAAGTTGAGCCTGGCTACATCTTGGACTACGCTTTATCCACAAGGAGAGCGATTTGTGTTGGAAACTTGCAAGGCCAAGGTCTCCCAGCCCTGTGGTCCCTTCATCACTGTCTCTGCGAGGTGGGTGTCAGCCTCATTCCACGGTCATCCCTGTTGGCTCTGAGCGGCACATGACGGGCGCGGTGAAGAGATTGGCTTTGTTGGTGAAATGAATCCTGGGGACAGACATGGGTAGAATCTAAGTACAGACATGGACAGATGCTTGTATGTATGGCCTTGACGTTATTTTCCTGACCATGAAAACCAGTTTCTAGCTATGAGTGTAAAGTAGAAGAATACTTCTTTAAAAATTAACCTATATGCCGAAACCGGTTTGGCTCAGTGGATAGAGCGTCAGCCTGTGGACTGAAAGGTCCCAGGTTCGATTCCGGTCAAGGGCATGTACCTGGGTTGCAGGCACATCCCCAGTAGGAGATGTGCAGGAGGCAGCTGATCGATGTTTCTCTCTCATCGATGTTTCTAACTCTCTATCCCTCTCCCTTCCTCTCTGTAAAAAAATCAATAAAATATATTTTAAAAAAATTAACCTATAAATACCCTTTCTGAGCTATAGGAGCATTGGGGGTTGCTATGGCAACTCTTTCCCCAGGTATTGATGTTTCTATCTTCCCCTCCCTCTCCCTCTCCCTTTCTCTCTGAAATCAATAAAAATATATTTTTTAAAATGACATCAGAGAAACCCTAATGTTTGCAACTCCCCCCCTGGGTTTAACTTCCCCTTCATTCCTCTGGACAATGAAACATTAAACCAATCTTTGCATGCACGTATACATCACAAGGGAAAAAAGGGAACCCTTACTAACTGAACAAGCGACCACGTCTGACTTAGACGCATCACACAGCGCATTGCATTTTTTTTTGCACATATTAGCCACATGTTGAGTTCAGTAAACCGCAGAATTATTCCAAGGGGATCACGCTGATTATCACGGCTGCTTGTTAGCTTTGTCGGATGTTGAAGTGTTTTGGAAAAGTAGTCCCGAGGCATGGGCTGCTAGGCAGTCATCTCTGTCATAGGACGAAAGGATTAACCGCCACGGGTCCAGTTTCGGCGTGTGAGTGCTGATCTTCTTAGCCGTACGTTGTCAGTTCACCACGGCGTGTTCTTTATTTCTTGATGCATTTTTAACTTCCAGGGACTGCACTGCTCGGCCCCTTCCCCTGCTTCAGCATGATCACCGATATGTAAATGCTGAGGCAGTGGTTCTCAACCTTCCTGACGCCGCGACCCTGTAATACAGTTCCTCATGTTGTGGGGACCCCCAAGCATAAAATCATTTTCGTGGCTACTTCATCACTGTCATGTTGCTACTGTTATGAATCGTCATGTAAATATCTGATAGGCAGGATGTATTTTCATTGTTACAAATTGAACATAATGAAAGCATAGTGATGAATCACAAAAACAATATGTAATTACATATGTGTTTTCTCATGGTCTTAGGCGACCCCTGTGAAAGGGTCGTTCTACCCCCAAAGGGGTCGCGACCCACAGGTTGAGAACCGCTGTGCTAAGGTATAATATGCTAAGGAAGCTACTTAACTGCTTGTTTAGATGAAGTACTTTCAATAGGGAATTAAAAAAAAAACACACCATCCAACCATAATTATAATCATCATGTTTGTAAAGTCAGGCTTTCTGTGTTGGCTTTCCTTCCAAGTCAGACATGTTTGTATAGAATGACTCCCCCAAAAAGTAGGATTATTATCTGGATGCAGGTCACTTTGGCATCAGACATGTGCAGATTCTGTACGGATGCAGCCACAGACATGCTGGCATGAGCAGTGACATTGAACACGGCTGCCCTTCTAGAATATGTGTTAGGAAACAGTGGCGGATGGGACCCCCCGAGCCAGGGCCCTACTTCCAGGGAGACTCGCCGAGCGTTTTTACAAGAGCGTCAGTGTTTACCTAAGCAAGAAGGTGAAGTCTCCTTTGCCCAATAAAGGACATTGCGCAGGGCTGGTTTATGGAAAACACGCAGCAGACAGCGGACATTTTATACAAAGTACAGTGCGTTGTTTGAAACTCTTTGCCCATCTATACACTCCGCGTAACATAAACACTCCCTGGGAATGTGCCAGCCTTTCTCTCTGCCCCCTTTGTTCCACACCCTAGATTTTTGTCACCTGCCAAAGTCAAGTAACCCTTATCTAAACAGTGGAGATAAGCCCCGAGTTCTACCCGTTCGGTCAAATCAACAAAGCTCTCCCAAACCAGAAATGAAATACAATATCGCTAGATTAAACAGTCTACCATGGCAATCATGTTTGCATTGAAAGATTTTATTCCGCAAGGATCCCAGTCTTGGGCTCCATCCCCCCACCCGCCCGCCTAGACAAGGAGGCGACGTATCGACTCAAACAAAATGCATTTGTTCTCTCACAGTTGAACTCGTACAGCTCTTATAAACAAGACCCCTAGGTGTACGAAGCCTACTGACTTAATCAGTAACGGATGTCCCTACCCTTGTATAAGCAAGTATGCTTGAGATGTACCAGTGGCGGACTGGGATGAGATTAATTTTGTTTCCACCGTGAAAGCCTTGCTTTATAGAAATCCTGGTATTTGAGGACAGTGGGCGATGGAAATCCTGCAGAGGAGATGGAGGCGTTTTACTGCTTTTGGTTGTGGTGGTTCTGATTTTTGGTCTATGTGTGCAGAAGGCTTGATCCTTGGCCGTCCTGGCCCAGAAGTGGGAGAGGCAGAAGCTGGTGAGAAGCCAGGAGTCCCTGTCCCCGCCCCCACTCCATCGAGCTCTTTGACTTTGGGTTCAATGGAGTATTATCTGGGTTCATTATTTGTTGGGCAGCCAACGAAGTCTTTATCTTTTGTTCTTGCCTCCTGGGTGACTCGATTTTCCAGCTTCTGGCCTAGGGTAGGAGCGGTCTGTCTGGCTGTGTGCGGGGCCCCAGGTTGGGGAAGAGGGCTGGCTGGAGGTGGGGGTTCTCTGGTCAACACGCAGTTCTCAGGGGGTCCCCATGTTTTTTTTTAATATATACTGACTGGCCAGATGATGATGACCATCCCATCAGTACAATGAAGTGAATTAGTTATGCAAATAGTAATAATAATAAAACCTTGAGAGTATTTGCTTAGGAAGTTTGCAATACTCAGTATTTTTGGAAATGTCAATGAAGTACTGATGGGGTGGTCATCATCATCTGGCCGGTCATAATAATCTGGCCACTCAGTGTATATTCTTATTGACTTCAGAGAAGAAAGGAGAGGGAGAGAGAGATAAAAACATCAATGGTGAGAGAGAATCATGGATCGGCTGCCTCTTGCACACCCCACACTGGGGATCGAGCCCACAACTCGGGCATGTGCCCTGATTAGGAATTGAACCGTGACCTCCTGGTTCATAGGTCGACGCTCAACCACTGAGCCACGCCGGCCAGGCGGTCCCCATGTTTTCAGTGCAGTGCTCTGGCCAACAATGGGGCTTGATGTTTCTTTGTCCAGAGACTCTGTTTTAATTTCTCAAGAAAAGAAACCAGACAGACCTGGGTAGGGCATTTTGGGAATGGAGAGGTAACTGACTGCTGGCACCCCCCCCCCCCCCCCACCGCACCCCCTCCCAGCACTGCCAGGCCTTGCCTTCCGGGTTGGTTCTGGGTGTTCCCACCGACAGCCGCGGATTCGTCATTTTAGGGCAGCGGAACCAGGTCCAACTAGCTACCCTGCTTTGTGGCTGTCATCACCTCTTTTCTCTTTCAGTCCTTACGACTTCCGTTCTGCAAAAAAAATCTCTTCACTGTAGAGCTCTGGTGGAACTTGAGGAAAGAGCAGGACGGGATGCGTGCATGTGGTCGGGCATCTTCACCGAAGATGCTTCCCATCAAAATGCACACATCGCAGTTCAAAGCAGATGCAGCCACTTGAAAGGCAGGGGATGCTACCAGGATGTGGTCCATCTGTGGGTCACTCTGCTTCGAGGATGGGCTCCCACCCGCCGATTCCCTTCCCTGTGTCTCCCGCTTGCACCGACTCTACTTTGCATCCACTTGTAATTATTTGTTGATGTCTTTCCTCCTCACCTATTATGATCTGCTCTAGACAGGAGGGCATAAGCTCCATACCCAGAAGGTGTTTTATATTCTATTTAAGAAGGAGAGAAATATTGTCAGAGAAATTGAATAGCAATTCATGGCTGTTTTTTCCATGGACGTCCCCCCAAAAGGTGCAATAGTCATGAACTTGACCCATATCCTTTCCCCGACTTGAACGTATCCTGACAGGCTGCTTTCAGTTCCTTAAAGAGAGCTCTCAGACAACGTCTATTCCCCGCGGCGGGGATGTGATGACAAGCCTGGAAGTGCAGGGAATGAGAGAGGCTTCTGATCTCTGTTCCTTCGGATGAATTTCTGCTCACACAAAGGCCTTCGCTTCTCAGCGACTTGCAAGGCTCACTTCATCTTTGCTTCCCCTGTGGCTTCTGAATCCCACGTGGGGCCAGGATGGTTTCTCTCAGCCTCTGCACTCTCCCCCACCCTGCCGACAAGGAGAGGGCATAAACTGGAGCTACGGGCTCATTTGCACTCATTTGGTGTTTAAGCGTCTGCGGACGCGGTTCCCTTCCCATGGACCCCAACCAAAATGAGTGTGGATGAGTTCACTGCGGGTGCTGGTTTAGCTTCCCACGTTGCTATTGGTACAACTGAAACGCTCCTTGTTCCTTTTGCCAAGAATGTTTTCAATGCAGGGTGTCTAAAATCTCTCAAACAAGATACTGATTTGGAGAGATATTAGTAAGATTTTTAAAATATATTTTATTGACTGCAGAGAGGAAGGGAGAGGGAACGAGAGATAGAAACATCAATGATGAGCGAGAATCATGGATTGGCTGCCTCCTGCATGCTCCACAGGTGGTGGAGACGGTTAGATATCGGGGCCCACTGTGTACCATGGCTCTCCAGTGCTGGTTGCCAGGTGATGATGTGACATTACATATTATTATCTTTGTGTTGTATGGTTTGAACCATGAAGGTAGCTAGAGTGAAGGTAGCATGCCACCCTGGAAGGGGTGGCATGCACACAGCAAACACACAGAAAATAAGAGTTGTTATGATTATTATGGTCCCTTCAACTTTCATATATGAAAAATATCTTACTGCCCAGCCGGCGTGGCTCAGTGGTTGAGCGTTAACCTATGAACCAGGAGGTCACGGTTCGATCCCCGGTCAGGGCACATGCCCGGGTTGCGGGCTTGATCCCCAGTGGGGGTGGAGGGGTGTACAGGAGGCAGTCATTCAGTTATCTCTCTCATCCTTGATGTTTCTATCTCTCTCTTTCTTAATGCCTGAAATCAATAAAAAAATATATATTTAAAAAAGAAACACATCCTGTATTTCTGGTGATGAAGAAGGTGGCTATGGAGAACACTAACAGCAGAGACCAGGTGTCAGGGAATGGGATATAGATGTAGGACTGTCACCTGCTCCTGTACCTGGGTGTACAATGTCATGTGACCAGCACACAACTGTTTCTTACATTGTGTCTATCATCCCTGGTTGTCCCGAGTTGCTCTATCTGATTCACTTTATGTGCTGCAATATTTTTAAATCAAAAGAAAATAGATTTTTTTTGGTTTGGGTATTTTATTTCGAGACATTTTTAAGATCAGGTAGAATTGACTATTTGAGTGTTAAAATAGGCGATTTCACTCTTCACTTTGTAACAACATGGTTTAGTGAAAAGCATATTGGATCTAAGAGAGTGGGTACCAGTGGATTCATGAAGAAAAGTGCTATTGCCCTGACCAGTGTGGCTCAGTTGGTTTGGTGTCATCCTGTGAACCAAAAGGTAGCTGATTCGATTCCCTGTCAGGGCACATGCCCAGGTTGTGGGCTTGATCCCCAGTAGGGGGTGTGCAGGAGGCAGCTTGTTGAAGTTTCTCTCTCTTCTCTCTCTAAAAATCAATTAAAAAAATCTTTTTTTTTTAAAGAGCTATTTATGGTTGCAAGTTTTGACTGTGGAAAGAAAATGTTTAATTCTGAACCTAATTTGAATCTAGCACCTTCTCAGCTCTGTCTCTATTCCCTAACCAATCTGTTCACAGATAACATACATTTTAAAATTAATCACGTAAATTATTCCAAGGCTTCTTGAATGATCCCTTTTGTTATAAAATGGCTTATTCTCCCCACATGATGAGCAGATGCTACAGACAAGAATTATCCTCAGAGAAGCTCAGCGTCTTGATCGAAGACACACAGCACGTTGATTGAAAAGCCAGAAAGAGTACTTCTTCTTCCTTACCACATCCTCGGCATTTTAAAAAGTTTTAGGCCAAAACATAAAATCACTGTCCCTTTAATCTTGGAGTGATCATTAACACATGGTCATTCACGGAGTCGTTTAGGGAATGCAAAAATCTCCCCACGTTTCAATCCTGGAAAGCTAGCATGCCTTACACATAAATGAACAATCTTTTCATGTGTAAGAGTTTTCTCTCCACACCTCCTCTGTCCTTGCACCCTTCCACATAAAACAGAGCAGATGCTTCTTGGTCCAATTGAAATAACATTTATTGATCTATAGCTATGGGAAAGTAAAGCCGCTTTACAGACCTGCTGGGGAATGGATGTGTGGGAATGTGATGAATCCCAGGCAACGATGGGTGTTCCTGAATGTCTTAGAGCCGAGACTGGGAAATACGTGTGAAATACTTGGCCTCTATTCCGAGGTATAATCACATTAGCATGTGCTTGAATGTTAGAGAATAAAATGATACGAATTAAAGATTCATTACTGAATTTTGAATTTATTTATGCTCTGCAATCTAAGGCTAATGCTTAATAGTTTAAATACGAAGTAAAAAAAAGACAGAGTATAATTAAACAGCCAATAGCTGTATGCCAGACTGTACATTTTGTTTTAATAGTTCTTCGTTCAGGCCAAGAGCGCCAACCCTTAATAGATGCAGTTGGAATTGTCCCCTTGGTATGGGAGGGCACTAAAATAGGAATAAAAAAAAAAGAAACTTGTTTAACTTTGGGTTAGATAATAAGGCTTATTAGAGACAGAAGAGTTGATTGAACTTGTAGGAAAACTTGAAGAGGGAAGTAATATTAACCAACCACATGCCAGATCCTTTTACTGGTTACTGCCTTTGGTCCCCACACAACCCAAAACATTGCCAATATTTTCTATGACTTCCTTCTCCCCTTGTCTCCATAAAGAAACAAAAGCTTGTCAAGGAAAGTAACTGGAAATAACGTAGCAGCAAATAACAATTGGAACTTAAGTGCAGTTAAGTTTGATTCCATGGTCTACGTTGCTTCCACATCAAAAAACTATTCCATGAAAGTCATGTCCCCTTTTAAGGGAATAGAGGGAAAATCACCTTCATACAATCTCAAATTCTCCTCCCAAAGAAAGTTGAAATCTAGGAAAGCTGACATTGCTGAGTACCGGTTTTCTTGAATCCTTTACTAACTGAAAAATTTTACCCACATGCATATCCTATATAATAAAAGCCTAATATGCTAAGTGTCCAGTCGTCCATTCAACCAATCAAAGTGTAATATGCTAATGATATGCTAAGGCTGCTCAACTGCTTGCTATGACGTGCACTGACCACCAGGGGGCAGATGCTCAATGCAGGAGCTGCCTCCTGGTGGTTAGTGCGCTCCCATAGGGGGAGCTCCACTCAGCCAGAAGCCTGGCTCACAGCTGGCAAGAACAGCTGCGGTGGCGGGAGCCTCTCCTGCCTCCGTGGCAGCACTAAGGATGTCCGACTGCCGGCTTAGGCCCGCTTCCCCTGGGGAGCGGGCCTAAGCCATCAGTCGGACATCCCCCGAGGACTCCTGGACTGCAAGAGGGCGCAGGCCAGGCTGAGGAATCCCCACCCCCCATGAGTGCATGAATTTCATGCACTGGGCCTCTAGTATTTACATAAAACCCTTCCCGTGGCCATAGCTAGAAATCTGATGAATAGAAACAAAAGACACTTGTTTAACTTTGGGTTAGATAATAAGGCTTATTGGAGACAGAAGAGTTGGTTGAACTTTTATAAAACCTTGAAGAGGGAAGTAATCCTTGATGAAGGTGGTCTCCACTCATAACCAGGTTGCAGCTTTGCCAGGCAACTGCAAGAGCTCCCATTCCAAATTGTTGTTACTCCAGTAACTGGTAACCAGCCCAATGAGCCGGGTTGGCCACTGAGTTTTAAGAACCACTTTGACATTCGTTGAGGACGTGAGTGAATGCGTTCTCTTATTGCCTTGATTTTAGAATTTTATCAGTTGAAACTGTGCCACCTACCTAATCACAGATTCTAAGAGAGGGAGTCCTGGAAGACGCCACTAAAAAATTAGTAACGTGAGTTTCAGTCTGAATCCTGATTTCCAAAATGGTAAAATGTGCTTTTGATATTGAGGAAATAGAGCCCGTCAATACCCTCAACCCTTCTCAAATTGCATATTTTACCCTTACTTGCTATCTGGAACTCTCTCATTGTATCCCTTCATCTGCCAATATTTAATCTTCCTGAATTTCAACTACTTAAGCATGATTCTATGGTTTTGTCAAAACAGTTGATTCCCATGGAATCGTGTTAGCATCTCTCAAGTGTAAAGCCAGTTACGGGAAAATTTTATGGAGCTGCTTTCTATTGAGATTTTTCTGTGAATGATTAAAAAATGAGATTTGCCTGGCTGGTGTGGCTCAGTGGTTGAGTGTTGACCTATGAACCAGGAAGTCACAGTTCGATTCCCAGTCAGGGCACATGCCCAGGTTGCGGGCTTGATAACCAGTGTGAGGCATGCAGGAGGCAGCCGATCAGTGATTCTCTCTCATCATTGATGTTTCTCTCTCTCACTCCCTTTCCCTTCCTCTCTGAATTCAATAAAAATGTATTTTTAAAAACGAGGTTTCATGGGTTAGAAACTTGTGGACTTGCTTAGGGCCATATACCTATGGTTAGGACGATATCTCAATGGCCAGGACCATATGGCCTTTATTAAGATATTCTTCAGTACCTGATACTGCATGAGTTTAAATGATGAGAAACTTCCGCACAATCACAAGCAAGGCTTTGTGCGGGGAAAACCTGAAGGACTAATATTATGTTTTAGGATGATGGATGAAGTCAGAAGACAGTTGTATCTTTGATGAGTTTTGACTTGAGTATGAATAATTTCACTGTGTTTCTCTTACTTGTTCCGAAGATGAAATGGTACACGAAGTTGAGTGCTAGCATTTCTTTCATAGTTTTCCCCATCAATCTTTTGCTAAGTCACCAGAAGAATGTAGAAATACCTCATTATTAGCTAATGAATTTTGAAGACCAACCTTTGGCTTCACCATAAGGTTGTTTTTGTGTGTGTGTGTTTTAAGGGATAGACTCTGTACACCTCCAAAGGGAGTCATTTCACACGTGAACTTGCTATCTTTATTTGGGTTTTCTGCATTTTGTTGTATTATTTATAGTCACATTACTTCCAGTGAAAATCATTTGTTAGTTCCTTTTATTTAATTTTTGAAATGTAGTCAAAGGTAGTTGGGGCAGTGTTTACACTGCTTTGAAACACAGTTTGTCTTATAAAGTTACCCTATGTAGTCTAAGGTCTGAAAAGATTTGTCCGAGAATCTTAATCAAATTCTTAGATTGAAATTTGAGGCCTAATATTTTTGGAAATGGAGATAGTAGAATAATATTAGGATGGAAGTATCATATTCTATTTGCTATGATATTTGTTGGTGAATCATGGGCCCTGTTCCCAGCTTCGAGCAGAAAAGCTAAATTATCTTGGTTAGAATTCCCATCCATCATACGCTACAGTTTCCTACTTGCCTTTCTTAGTTCCTTCTTGGGATGTTGCCAGAATCAACAAGAAACTGTCCCGTGAGCTTTAAGCTTTGAGAGAAAAGACATTGTAAAATGCCTCCGTTATCAAGACAAATACAACCAGTTTGTGATTATCCACTTTGTGATATTCCTTCCAGAAATATTTAATTCTACAAGAGCTACGCCGGTTACTCGGCACAAACTGGATCAGGACCTCATTTCTAACTACTCTGTATGTGGGTGATACAGAATGCTTTTAACGAACCTGTGTCCAAACCGAGTTATACAACACAGCGATTCCAAAACGCGATACACCTCTCAGGCCACAAAATGCATTTAAGAACATACTCCCAATTTTTCATGATCCATTCCACTTCTCCCTCGGATAAGCGTGGGGAGTTTGTATATTAAGTGTGGATTTTTAAAAAATTTTGTATTGATTAAGGTATTACAAATGTGTCTTTATCCCCCCATTGCCCCTCATCCCCCCCCCTCAAAGAGTGGGTTTTTAAGGATGCACCGGTGCTCATCTCAATACCATAATCGAAGAATTGTTCTTTTATTAGAACAATTAAAAAAAGTATCACAGGAAATGCACCTGTTGTTTCTACATCAAGCCCATCAGTTGAGGGATTGGAATCAACCGTTTCCTGTGTCGGCAGATAGGGCATTGATCAGTGTAAAACGAGGATGTGACAGTAACAGGAGCGATCGATCTGATTTTCTGCTGTGAAGCAAGTTTTTCAAATTCAAGCAGTTAGTCCTGGAAAGACACTCCCAGTTTAGCTTTGACTTTGGACTGGGCCCTATCCATGAGGGTTTGTATTTGTGGAGCAAGTGAGAGCTCAGACTTTCACCCCCCCCCCCCCCCCCCATTGAAATCCCTTGAGCTTGGTCTTTGCAGTGGGGCAAATGAATGCATTGAAGTGAGCGTCTTACCCTCACTGACTGCTGGGCCATGAACACTATTCTGGTCGCCACTGCTCAAGATGGCCAGACCTCACAGCCCTAGCCGGTTTGGCTCAGTGGATAGAGCATCGGCCCGTGGACTGAAGGTCAAGGGCACTTGAAGGTCAAGGTTCGACTCTGGTCAAGGGCACAGACTTCGGTTGTAGGCTCGATCCCCAGCCCCAGTCGGGGCACGTGCCAGAGGGAGCCAATCCATGTGTCTCTCTCACATCGATGTTTCTCTCTCTCTCTGTCTCTCCTCCTCCCTCCCACTCTTTCTAAAAATCAATGGAAAAGTATCCTCGGGTGAGGATGAACAACAGCAGCAACAAAAAAACCCACACGAATAAATAAACAATTAATGAAAGAAGAAGAAAAAGTGGCCAGACATCTTTTCACAGCTGGCTGATGGCATTTATATTCTTTCTTCTTTCTTTCTTTTTTCTTTTTTTACAGCTGTTGTGAACTTGGACAATTCTGTGGTTGACCTGGAGACCCTGCAAGCTCTTTATGAGAATGTGAGTAATAGAAGGAATTGGAAGTGTGAGTATATAATATGTACACACTACTTGTCACTGTACGCAGCTAGGCTTGTTGCTTTAAGAAGGAAATCTGCCCTAGCCGGTTTGGCTCAGTGGATAGAGAGTCAGCCTGCGGACTGATGGGTCCCGGGTTTGATTCCCAGTCAGGGCACATGCCCAGGTTGCAGGCTCCATCCCTAGTAGGGGGCGTGCAGGAGGCAGCCGATCCATGATTCTCTCTCATCATTGATGTTTCTCTCTCTCTCTCCCTTCCTCTCTGAAAACAATAAAAATATATTAAGAAGGAAATCTGATCTGGGTGCATTGTATGTATGTAAGCAAGTATAGGTTTGGCAAAATGCTTTCTAGGAACGCAAGGAACAAGTGAGTGAGAAGCCAGTCTCTCTGGTAAGGGCAAGAAAAGTTGGGGTGTGAGATTTCCAGGCCAACTCCTTCACTTCTCGGGGCGGAAGCTGGGAGCTGGAATTTGCTGTGGGCTCACGGTGTGCCGAGCCGGGAGGGGGAGCTGTGGCAAATGCCTGTAGTCTTGTCGCAACTGCTGCTCTGTTCTCGGCAGCCCCCAGGGGACCAGTGAATGTTGGTTCCCACCAGCTCTCAGAGACAAGCAAGTTAGTAGCTAGACTAGATCCTTTGGTGTAAGAGCCAGAAAAATCGTAGTAGCTAGATGTGCAGTTCAAACTCTTCACTCCTCAGGGAGAAGCTGTATGCGAGGGAGAAGCTGTATGTGAGGGAGAAGCTGGGTGTGAGGGAGAAGCTGGCTATAAAGGGACCCCCTCCCAGTCACATGGCCTGTGCCTGTGGCAGAGATTATGACAGGGATCTGCCTCAGCTTTTCCTACAAGTTTCTTTTCTTTTTTAAAAAATATATATTTTTATAGATTTCAGAGAGGAAGGGAGAGGGAGAGAGAGATAGAAACATCAATGATGAGAGAGAATCATTGATCGCCTGCCTCCCGCACGCCCTCTACTGGGGATCGAGCCCGCAACCCGGGCATGTGTCCTTGACTGGAATCGAACCTGGGACCCTTCAGTCTGCAGGCCGATGCTCTATCCACTGAGCCAAACCGGCTAGGGCTTGTCACTCCTTTTGATGTGCGTCTTGCTCGTGTGACGGCATCTGCAGAAGGGAAAAGTGGCCTGTGCACACTTGGACTTGGCTTGGGTTCTCCTGGGAAGTGTTTCAAAGTTCACTGTGTTGTCATAACTGTAATCATTGTGTTCAGGTCTGAAAGCAGCGTTTGAAAGGTATCTGAGGGGAATCTTAATTTGGCCTTTATTGTTTACTAATGGCGTTGCAGGGAACATTTAAATTTTGTCTAGAAAAATTTTATCTAGAAAAAAATAAACGAGAGTGTAGTGTTTAAACTCAGTTTGTTATTATTAAATCTATGAGGACTAATCTTATTTAGCATTCCACTACTTATCCCGGAGGGAAAAATAACATAACTAACCTGAAACCTTTCCCATAAATACATGCTTTTTTTTTTTGCCAGATGCTTGCATGCATGTCATTGGACTGTTTGAAAGCAGTCGCATTTGATCTCTGGGTAACAGATGGAAGTATTTGCTACACAAACCTTATTTAGAATATCAACTTTTTTCCCCTCCCCTAATTGCATATGTTTGGCAGCGGCCTTTCTCCTCTAGATGTGAATGAGTGTGGGGCAGCCTCCAAATCTAAACACACCCTAATTTCAAAAAGCGCAATCCCGAGCGCCCGATTCGTATTTCCTGAGGAGTTAAAACCTGGTGAAACGACACAGTTACTAAATGCACTACATCCTTCTGAGCTTTCAGAACCAAAAATCTTTCTGGTTCTCTCAAGGTTATCGACTGTTATTGAGTTCACATAGTAAAGACTCTTTATAAGCAGTTTATAACATGTCCAGTTGATTCAACGTATCTTTTGCTTCTGATTTTTAATATCCTTGTACTAGAGGCCCGGTGCACGAAATTCGTGCACGAGTAGGCCTTCCTTCCCCGGGCTGCTGGCACCGGCTTCCGTCTGGCACCTGGGACCTGGGCTTCCCTCCGGCCACTGGTTTCGTCTGGAAGGATGTCCGGAGGGACATCTGGTCTAATTAGCATATTACACCTTTATTATTATAGATTCTATATGGCAGGTGGCTCAGGCAGGCAGTTCTGGCCTCCCAGCCCAGCTTTGGTGAGGCGGCTCCAGCAGCTCTCTGCTGCTCTGGGGTTACAGCTCAGGCTGGGGAAAATGCAATCTTACTAGGAAGCTGCATGTACCCTCCATGGAAACAGGTGAGGCTGGCTTAATTAGAGAAGAGGTCCTGTCCCAGTCCCTGATTGGTCTGTTTTCATGACAACGAGGGCTCCATAGTCTCACAGTTTGATTGGTCCAGAAGCAAGGTCCTTAGTGGTCAGAATGGAGTCACTCTGATTGGTCAGTGAAGATGCAAACGAGGACTTAGTTGCACAACTCTGATTGGACAGGGAAAGACAGTGGAAATAAGATCTTAGGAACTCTCTTAGAAGGGTTGGTTGACTCAGATGGCAGGAGCACAGTACAGCTTTTCCCTGAAGCACGGAGCGCGGGAGAGACCCCTGTTTAGCCATGACTCTGAGACTCTGTTGATAAATGTGAACCCAAATAGCCACCAGGAGGCCTTCGTAACAGGCACATTCATTCTCAGGGTCCACAGATGGGAAGATGCCTATGCCAAATTTCACACTTCCCCGAGAAATTCTGGTCCGACTACTGACCTAGGAAAGACCACGGGCCTGTCTTTACTATGTTTTGACCTGAAACTAAGAGGTAGCCAAGATTTCTAGTATTTGGAAAGAGAGGAGAGGAGCAGCCAAAAGATCTATTGCTGTGTTCACATTCTTTACAAAGTAGATGGAGACTAAATTCTTCACAGATAAAAATGATTTGGGGAATGACTTTTATGTTTAGCTCCAGCTTTGATCCCCGCTGCTATTTTTGTCCTTGGATTTTAGCTCTAAATGCAAACCTTGTTGGATAATGGAAACACTTGTTTGCTGCTCCTTTGAACGAAGCTGCTTTCGGTCCCGAAGGAGGTCTCCCCTCAGAAGAACCTGAATTGCACATCCTTGCGTGTGGTGTTGAATGACCATCACCCTGTCTGTCTCTACCAGCCATTGTTTTAATATTAACTGTCTTCTTCCGTGATGTGCCTCTGGCTTCTTTGAGCACATTAGCACACTTTTTAGCTCGGTGGAGTACAGAGAGTATTTCTTGGCCATTTGCTCTTTAATAACTATTCCGCCCTCGTGGGAGGACTGTCTCTCCTGACACGTGTGTACTAAACATTTCCCAGTAATTTTCCATGATGGCAGGCGAGCAGTAGAGAAATAGTGCAGTTGGCTAGTAACCACGGTAAATTATTCCATCCCAACTCCATAAATGTTCGGGATACCTCCTGTAAATCCCTTTTTTCTGCTGATGCTCTGGGAATGTACATTCGGCTAGGAATATTATAGTTCATGTAGAATACTTTAAGGGTTGGCTCGTGTATGGTCATATTAGGTAGAGATTTCCAACGGTAGTAAATGTTGATTGTTTTATAAGTACAAGCCAAGAGCCTTGGTTTTTACTAAAGCTTGGGTCATGACTTGAAATTATGCACGAACAGTAATAACACGGGATGCTTTTGACATATTAGCTTGAGAGGATAATTACCTTTCCTCCTGGAGGCCCGTGATTGCGACAACTAAAATTTAATGTGCAATAAAGTTATTAAAGAAATAAATAGCCACGTCTTTTTTAAGGATATAAAACGCCTATCAACCTTATTTAGGAGGTTGAATGATTCCAGATGGCATCTCATGAGTGTTTGGTTCTGAATTTCTTTTTGTTTACTTGCATGTTTGCCAATTTATGGTTAAGTACTCAAGGTTTAGGTCCCTGAAGAACAGCTGTTCAGCCCTTAGACATACGTTAGATTGCTGTGCGTGTGCCACTGCCAGTTTGCGAATTCTCCTCAGTCCTGGGCATTTAAAGATATTCCAGTTATTCATTGTACCGGAGAAGAAAGATCTGTGCAGCTGTAGAATGTGAATCTATGGACCATAAAAAGTGTATCTCTTGAAGAGCTAGTCTTCAATATTAGAGGAAGTATGAGTCAACAAATAGTATGGAGACCAGCCATAAACTCTTTAATGTGTAATGTTCAAAAGGATAATTTAAATTGTCCTTTAAATAATGCAGAAGCATTTCCCCTTAAAA
Organism: Myotis yumanensis; assembly: GCF_028538775.1. Classification (NCBI taxonomy): domain Eukaryota; kingdom Metazoa; phylum Chordata; class Mammalia; order Chiroptera; family Vespertilionidae; genus Myotis; species Myotis yumanensis. Next base: position 3,028,414 of record NW_027223773.1, on the reverse strand, counting down.
TTGCTAAGAGATTCCCAGTCCAATGCAATGAAAGCTATTTCATTCATAACATACCTGACATACAGATTCCCTGTTCCCCTCTCCCCAAATCAAATGGTGGATGTCAAGTATGCAACTGAATAATTGCAGGCTGATGTCATTAGTGCTGGGATAGAATTGTGTGGAAAGAGCAGGAGAGTTGCTGAAGAGCCAGCATTATTTGATCTTGCGGGAGCTAGGATAATCTTCATAGTTGGGCAATGTTTGGGGCTATTCTTACATGGTAAACACAGGTAGGTAACATGTTTGAGAGAAAAGTTGAAAACACGTTCCCAGAAGATGGAGCAGTTGGATCAAAGGCATAGATGTGAAAAACTAGAATGTATTTTGGGTGAGAAAGTCTGTTTCGGGAAAGTAGTACATGGGGGAATTGGAGTTGGAGTTGGACAGGGGTAGATCAGGTTGTTACTTTTTTGTTATGGAGTGGTATGAGTTCCTTATGTATTTTGAATATCAACTCCTATTTGGATATATTCTTTGTGAATATACAGGGGTGGGAAAAAGTAGGTTTACAGCTCATATGGAAAATAATACAATAATTAATAAATAATACACGAAATAAACTGTTTCGTGTACTCATAACTATAAACCTGCTTTTGCCCACCCACTATTCTCCCATTCACTTGGTTGTATTTTTGTTTCGTTGGTTGTATTTTCCTTGGCTGTACGGAAGCATTTTAGTTTGATGATGTTCCATTTGTTTATTTTTGCTTTTGTTTTCCTTGCTTCAAAGTGAAATATCCAAAAAGATATTACTAAGACAAGACTACAAATAAAACACCTCCAAAATCTCCATAAAGAAGAATAGACTTGTGATTCTCCACGCCTATAAAGTCTTGTACCTTCTGTTAAAAATGCAGACCCTCAGTTATAAGGAAGCAAACTACGCTGATAAAATTTTAGCTTGATATTATAAAAGTTTGGGAAAGAAAAGAAGCATGAGGCCTTTTATTGTATCCAAAAGAAAACTCAGAAGTATCAAAACCTTTCATTTTCGCTCCATGACTTAATAATTCAATTGTATTTTTCTTTCCCCTAAGGAAAAATATCCATAAACAATGATTGAAATAGGTAAATAAATACATTTTTCCCCTGTAACAAACTTAGAACAACCGTAGGATCAAATTGAATTTCCTGGATTCCTTAATGAGAAATACCACTTTAACATGAAAGCCTTGCCTTCTGGAGGGGATTACAAACAGCTCAGAGAGCAAGAGAAGAAGAACGTATTGTTTTAAAACATGCTTGAATAAATAAGTGTTTTGCAGATCACTGATAGTCAATAACACTATTTGGAAGATTTGGAGATGATCTGGTTTCCATTAAACATATTTACACTTTCAGATGCCTCATGAATGATGTCAAGCTTTCCTACAAAGGGATGCTAAGAAATATGAAAATACTAGAGGCCCGGTGCACGAAATTCGTGCACAGGCAGGGTCCCTAGGCCTGTCCTGCGATCAGGGCTGATCTATGAGGCGACCAGTGGGGCGATCGAGGTACTCCCACTGGCACCCACCTTGGCTGGCCTGGGGCCTGTGGGCTGGGGGCAGCTCCTGCATTGAGCGTCTGCCCCCTGGTGGTCAGTGCGCATCATAGTGACCAATCGTTCTGCCGGTCACTCAGCCGTTCTGTCTATTTGCATATTAGGCTTGTATTATATAGGATCTAGTTTTGCTGTACTAAGATCATCCTTATCTAAGGGACTCAGTTGACCCCATCTTGCCTTTTGATTTGCAGAGAGCACAGTCGGATGAACTGGAAAAAATTGAAAAGCACGGCCGGTCCTCCAAAGACAAGGAAAGTGCCAAGTCCCTGGACAAGCCCGAACAGTAAGCATCTCTTAGGACCGCGCAGCGGGCCTCCAGGCCTGGGCGGGCTCGCTCCCTTTGGAAAATGCAGGATCTTCTGTTCATCGTTGTTATGCGTGACATGAGCTTGGACACCTGTTTCTCTGAGTTACATCTTTCCCTCCTTACGTGGCTTTCTTCCCTTAGGTTCCTGTATGAGCTGTCACTAATCCCCAACTTTTCCGAGCGGGTCTTTTGCATCCTGTTCCAGTCCACGTTTTCGGAAAGCATTTGCTCGATCCGTCGCAAACTTGAGCTGCTGCAGAAGTTGTGTGAGGTGGGTTGTGGTATGGGGAGAGCAGACGCTGGGATTCTGATGATTAAGTTGTGTTGAGGCACGTTCACATTTCAGAAAAGTTTGATTTATTCTAAGAACTCGACAAATTTGAAGGCTAGCCGGCCCGCGGAAGAGAACGTGTTATGTCTGAGCTTTGAGAACCAAAGCTAAAGTGCACGTGGGACCACAATGCTTGGATGTGGCCATTGCTGATCTTTTCTTTCTTTCTTTCTTTTTTAATGTTTTTATTGATTTCAGAGAGGAAGGGAGAGGGAAAGAGAGATAGAAACATCAATCATGAGAGAGACTCATGGATCGGCTGCCTCCTGTACCGCCCCCTACTGGGGATCAAGCCCACAACTCAGGCATGTGCCTTTGACTGGAATTGAACCTGGGACCCTTCAGTCTGCAGGCCGATGCTCTATCCACTGAGCCAAACCGGCTAGGGCCAGAATCATTACTTTTCATGGCCCTCAAATACATCGAACTCCCTATTAAATGTTATTTGAAGGCATTCTATGTACTTTCTGTCATATTTGGAAGGGCCCCTCCATAACACATGATTCATTCCAACCAAAGGATTTAGGATCAGCTGTACGACTCAACAGAAGGTCAGTAGTCTTCTGAAAACAAAGAATACGTTTTTGGCAGAAATTAGCAATATGAGCATTTAAAACAGTTTGTCACAAATCGATAGTACCAATTGTCGTGGTTGAAAAGTAGTAATAAGGTATTAAAAGACCATTTTCAGAGGATGTGACATGCAAAATCAGGTTAAATGATGAGTTTTGGAAGACGTGAGTATGGATTTTTCAGGGATGAGCCTAAATTTGAACATTAATCTCTGGAACTATGTTTCAGTTTCCCACTACTATGCCATACATTTGTGTTGCTGCTGAGGTGGGTACAATTAGGCTGGCAGCAAGGACATTATTTCGTAGTAGCTGTCACCGTGTAGCCGTATTGGTTTCACAGAAATGGCCTAGATTTCTTCCTCTTGGAGGCACTTCTCTTCAAATATGATAACGACCAATAATAAAGTTTGGATGTCACCCCATGTGATCAGTGTCAGATGAATATCTGCCACTGACTTAAGAAAATTCAAACAAAACTTAGTATCAGAGAGAAACGGCTCTTCATTCTGCTTACAGACTTTGAAAAATGGCCCCGGGGTTATGCAGGTGCTGGGATTGGTCCTGGCCTTCGGCAACTACATGAATGGCGGGAACAAGACTCGGGGACAGGCCGACGGGTTTGGGTTAGACATCCTTCCGAAGCTGAAAGACGTCAAAAGCAGTGTAAGTATTTTGTGTGAATGAATGTAGGCAAATTGAGGATTGGACTGTGTGTGTGTATGTGTGTGTGTGTGTGTGTGTTGTTGTTGTTTTTACAGTATGTTTTTATTGATTTCAGAGAGGAAGGGAGAGGGAGAGAGATAGAAACATCAGTGATGAGAGAGAATCAATGATTGGCTGCCTCCTGCACGTCCCACACTGGGGATCGAGCCCACAACCTGGGCCTGTGCCCTGACCCCCGTGACCTCCTGGTTCATAGGTTGACTGAGCCATGCCCGTTGAGCTGGTTGGTAGTTAGACTACAGGCCAGTTGTAATAAATGTCTCTTTATGGTTCTGAACTAAAGAAAAGTAATGGCCATCCCATATTTGTGATTTAGTGAGTGACAATGTTTCCTGTAGTTTGAGTGCTGTGCCTAATGAATAAGCAGACAATATTTTAAAATAATTATTTTTTCACTCTACCGTGTCTGCTAATATTTATCTTTGTGGACTCTGAGGATTAATTAATTTCCGTAAATTAGACAGTATATCTATTACCTTCTTCTTTCCTTCCATTTTAAGCAAAACGAAGATGAGGGAAAGTAGTTTGTAAAGGAAATGCAAAAAAAGAATGATTTAAAAATTAGTGCCTCCCCATGTTCCAGAAAGGAGATGAAAGGCTGTTTTTTGAAGACTATTGGATATGGAACAATTTTACATTTTTTACTGTAGATCTATATACATTGCACCATTTACAGCTGAGTGGATATGAGTTCCTCAATCTCATTGGCTGCCATAAAAATTTGTAGTATGTATTTGCATTTTTAAAGCTCCCAATTACTTGAAATAATGCTTAAATTTTTTATGTTCCTAATCTATATAGTATTAGCTAGATCATCAAACTTACTACTGGTCCACATGTGTAGAAATGCTAGCAATATTCATCATCTCAGTGAAGATAGTAGTTATCCCCCTTAATAAAATCCATACAAATTAATGAACTAATTTTCTGACGGAGGAAAGTAAAAATAGGAAAGTATTTATAGTTGAGACTCCACCCTTAAACAGCTGTGCTTAGCATTTGGAGCTTAGATGTGAGCACTGGGGAAAATAAGATCTTCTTTGCCATTCAAGTCCTTCGTTATAGTCACTCAAATGACTTGAAATAGAGAATTTCATATTTCATTCTAAACCTTCTCCCCTATATATGCTGATTTCCTGGGATTTCTTTTATTTAACACTATATTTAACCATATATATGTGTATATATATATACATATATATATATATATATATATATACACATATATATAACTTACTTTGGTCTTTCTGCCTAGGACAACAGCAGAAGCCTTTTGTCATATATCGTTTCCTATTATCTTCGAAATTTTGATGAGGTAAGACAGTTTTTTGCATATAGGTTTTTTTTTGAGGGGGGAGGGGTTAGTCTTTGTTGTAAATGACTCGGCATTGTTTGTATTTGCGGTTTTGCCATCCCTGCTGTCATATGATTGTTATCGATCTCTGTGCTGATTGGTTTAAAATGATGTGTTTCTTGCTAATGAATTAGGACGCCGGGAAAGAGCAGTGTGTTTTTCCGTTACCCGAGCCCCAGGACCTGTTTCAGGCTTCGCAGATGAAGTTTGAGGATTTTCAAAAAGATCTCAGGAAACTAAAGAAGGACCTGAAAGGTAACGGAGCATTTTAAAGAAACTCATGTTTGTTAGTCATGCTTTTTTTTTTTTTTTTTTTTTTAATGAGAAGCTAGACTTTTTGATGTTCTTGAACAAAAAGTCTTTTAGAGCCTCGTAGAACTGAAAATTGTTTAGTATGGCTAAAGAAAAAAATTATTTTTTTACCAATAATCTTATTGTTTTGTTGTTTAAAAAGCTGGCTATTTGAATAGTCATCTCTCTCATCAGGAGCAAATTTGTCTTGTGTTTACAGCCAAGAACATTTGTGTGTTTTATCTCGTCATTGTTGAAAGATGACCAGGCCCTCCCAGCCCTCCCTTCATACACTTGCCCAAGACTTTGTAGCTTGTGAACTTTCTTGGGGACAAAACATCTCCTTTCACATATGTGGTCACACAGCACACGTGTGTATGTCTTGTTGTTCGTTTGCGAAGCCTTATATCATTTTGAAGTCTGAAATTCATCAGATTTCTACCTTAAGAGTAATATTTACACAAAAGTAAACAGTGTACCCTTTTAAAAATTATGTTGTGGTTAAAATCTCTTTTATTCCCTGGTCATGAGGTTTCTTATTGTTATGGAGCTACGAACACCTCCGCTAGCTAAGCCTCTATTTCACTCTATCAGACAGGGAGTGAGTAAATGTGTGTGAATTTTCACTGGATGTGTAACTACAGGAAAAAAAGAGGCGTGGTTACCCCTGTCCAAAAACCACTCAGATGATGTGATTTTTTTAAAGAGATTCTACCCAGTTTGGAAATGCTTATCCAAAATGATCTATAATGAAATGTATGGGGTCATATATATTCTGGTGGCCGATGCTTTTATGTGGATTAAAATCCGCACAATAACATTGCATAATTGGCTTGCAGTTTCTAAACACTCAGCACCCCTTATTATGAGCCTGACGCAGATTGGGCATTTGTGGGTGCATTGGGTACCCTCAAATATGGGTGTTCATTTACTGAACCCAAGAATGACAAGTTTGTTTAAAATAAATAAATAAAATTATGTTATGTTTGTGTAACCCTATGTTATGATGTATTTAAGTATGACTTTTAAAAACATTAAAAGACAAACCATATAGTATTTATCTTCCTTCAAAATTATGACAGGTATATCGGTTTACAGGTTTGCTTATTAATATCTCCCTCTCTCAGTGCCAGGGGCATTTCTGGGGGATCAGAAAAATACTTTATACTTATATTAACAACTCAGTCTTGCAAAGTAGGATTTCATAGTTTACAAGGGAGTGGAGAAAGGAGAGGAATGGCGATCGTACTTCTAGGGAACGTACGTTTGCTTATGATGGGAATGATACCTCACTTATTTTTCATATCTACATGCTTTCTTCCTGTAGTTATTAAATATACAGGTAGCCATGAAAATTGCAAGTTCTCACAAGACTTAGAGCTAGACAGGGAGAACTCACAGACACCAGATAGTGGGTTTGAAGAGGACCAGTAGCCACTGCCACTGTCCTACTTCCTCTTGCACATCTGTCTTCTCCAGAGATGGGGTGGCTCCAGATGAAACATTGAAGGAGCATCTTAGCAAGTTTTGAGCACCTCAGAGGGTTAAGGAGGTAATGATTTTCACTCAAAGGGTTTACTCCTTATCTGTAACTAGAGGCCCGGTGCATGAAATTCGTGTAAGGGGCTCGGCCCTCGCAGCCCTGCCCCTGCCCCCCCCCCCCCCCCCCGCCCCACTCGTCAGTCCAAAAGGTCGTCCCCGCATCCAGTCTAATTAGCATATTAGCTCTTTATTATATAGGATAAGGCCAACTTCTCAGAAAGATGTATTTCCTCCTTGAGAATGGAGAGCATTTGACCACGATAGTATTTTCTCAAGTTCGTGCCTAGTGTGTGAACATGTGGGGCCCTAGAAAGGGAGGGCTTTCACGACCAAATAAATCTGAGGATTCACCGTGTTCGCTGAGAGAAGGGTTAGCAGCAGTTCTCGGGTTTATTTGCCCACAGAGCACCATTTTTCCCCCCACAGAACAGCTGGTAGGTCCTCTGGTCGGTGGAATGAATACATTTTAAGAAACACAGGCCTCGCCCGACCAGAGTGGCTCAGTGGTTGAGCGTCGACCTATGAGCCAGGAGGTCAAGGTTCGATTCCCGGTCAGGGCACAGGCCCGGGGTGTGGGCTTGATCCCCAGTGTGGGGCGTGCAGGAGGCAGCCGATCCATGATTCTCTCTCATCATTGATGTTTCTATTTCTCTCTCCCTCTTCCTCTTCTCTGAAGAAAGAAAGAAAGAAAGAGAGAAAGAAAGGAAGGAAGGAAGGAAGGAAGGAAGAAAGAAAGAAAGAAAGAAAGAAAGAAAGAAAGAAAGAAAGAAAGAAAGAAGGAAAAGAAAGAGAAGGAGAGAAGGGAGGGAGGGAGGGAGAGAGCAGCGCAGGCCTGGTTCTGTGTTAGTGACAGAAGCAGGGCATTTCCTCTGAGGAGCTTGCAGGGAAGGTGGGGAAATGAAGCTACAGACCATGAAATAATGAAATTGTGTCTTCTGAGCTGGTACAATGAGAACGGCTTGAGCCATTTACAAGGCTGTCAAACACTGAGGTCTCCTTTAAACACTGACAAAATTCATAATTGAATCATATATATATATATATATATATATATATATATATATATAGCTTTTCCAAAATTTGAGGTTTTGTATAGAAAAAAAAGACGTTTTACAAGGAAGGGGATCTTCTGAGCTCAACCTGAATGAAATTTAATTTCCGGGAAGGACTCAGCATGCGTGTACCATTTCATATCAACGAGGCATAAAATCAGAACCCCTCATGTCCCTCTTTGGAATGAGATGGGTATAAATAGATGTGATTTGTGCATTCATCTGACTAAATGGGAGTCAGATGGGAGGTTATTGGGTTGTGTTATTTGGATATAATTAGTTTAAAATAATGTCTTTTTTGATAAATGGAGCCTATTAAAACTTATTCCTTCTAAGTGGTTAAATTAGGTGATTCATTTAAAGAAGATTCAAATATCCTACCCACCTTTTGCCCGAAGCGAGTTGTTTTAAAAGAAGGAGTTTAAAAATGCAATGATATATGTAAAGAATGGATCCAGATCCTTTCCATCTAATAAATGTCCAAAACGTATTGTCTATTCATAAGGAAAAAATAGAATAAATAGTGTGAGGATAAAGAGGTAAGAAATAGGATAGAATAAATAGTGTGAGGATAAAGGTAAGAAATAGGATAGAATTGCCCTAACCGGTTTGGCTCAGTGGATAGAGCGTCCGCCTGTGGACTCAAGGGTCCCAGGTTCTATTCCGGTCAAGGGCATGTACCTTGGTTGCGGGCACATCCCCAGTAAGGGGTGTGCAGGAGGCAGCTGATCGGTGTTTCTCTCTCATCAATGTTTCTAACTCTCTGTCCCTCTCCCTTCCTCTCTGTGGAAAATCAATGAAATATGTTTAAAAAAATAGGATAGAATAAATAGTGTGAGGATAAAGAGGTAAGAAATAGGATAGAATAAATAGTGAGAGGATAAAGGTAAGAAATAGGAGAGAATAAACAGTGTGAGGATAAAGAGGTAAGAAAAGTCATTAAGACACTCACTTTCTGGCTAAATCACTTCCTCTCAGGTTTCTTAGAGAGTTGACTTTTATTTTCAAGGAAAGACTGAGAGAGAATGCTGAGGGCTGAGACATTTGAACAAGACAGCTGACTCTCCTGTTAGCATTTAGAAGAGCAGAACATCCCCTCTGTCTGCTTTCTATACTTGCTCCCAAGATTCCCACCGCCCTGGGGTGCTCCCATGGCCTTCTGAGCTCGGGGACATGTGGTTGCTTAAGCAACCTGATCTGCTTTGATCTCTTCTGGTTGTCAGCAGCTTTCCTGGACCTGGCTGAGCCAAATGGCGATTTCTGTTCCAGGGCCTGTCTTGGGTAGAAAGTTGACTTGCCATATGATTCCAGTCAACTCAGCACTGACAGAGCACCGAGTAATGAAGTTCCCCAAAGTGGGCGAGAAATTCTTTCCTGTTCCCTCCTTCCCTCCCCTCCCCTTCAGTCCCCGACTTGAGATCAACCAAAGGACTTGTCTGCACGCATATAAGCCAAACCAATGGACATGGACAACAGGGGGATGAGAGCATGAGTGGGGTTGGGGGGGGGAGGATGGGGGTTAATGGGGGGATGAGGACACATTTGTAATTCCTTAACTAATAAAGAATTTAAAGATAAAAAATGTTTAAAATGAATGGACTCTATCTTCACATTGAAGTAATGTCGGTGTGGAGGTCTAAGCTATATAGGAAAAACAAGTGTTTAAACTTGTTTGTATTGATTTATATGTGTTTACGCCAATTATACTCACAATGGAAAATTTCTGATATTTTTTTGTTTGAGGAAAGAAAGCATGACGTTATAAATTCAGTTCAAAGGCGATCAGTAGCTTCTTTTAAAATCACGTTCTGTTATGATTTTAAAATGAATGTCAGTTCAACATGGGAACATCAGCCAACATTGAAAAACATAGGACAGAGAACATATTTATCTGTAATCCTACAGTTAATGATAAATAACCTTAGTATTTTGGTATATTTTTATCTGGGGTCTAACCCTCCATGTCTCCTGACTTCTCTTTCAAATTTTACCCCCGTCCCTACCCCTTTTGCTCTGATCATCATGCATTCCTCAACATTGCCTTTCAATTCATTAATTCTCTCTTTGACGCTATCCAATCTTGTATTTATATTGCCAGTGCAACTATTTTAAAATTACGATAATTATTTTTGTTTTCAAGATTTCTAGTATGGTGGTGTTTTGTTTTTTTACCATATCTATTTTTACCATTAAATTAATTTTTGTTCTTATTCTGCATAGTATTTCCCTTGACCTTTTTAATATTTGTAAAGCTATTTTATTATCCTTTTTGGATTTTCATAATTTTTGTTTCATCGGAGATGAATTCATTCTTTATTTGTTAATACTTATAAGCTGTCTTTCTACTCATTAATTTTCTTTGTGGTATTAGAATGTTGATTTAAAACAGTTGTTAGAAAATTACAGCCTGGGGGCTGAATGAGGCCTGTTCTTACAAATAAAGTTTAGTTGGAACAGAGCCATCCACACATCCTATCATTTATGTTTTGTCTGTGAATGCTTTTGTGCTACAACGGAAGAGTTGAGTTGTGACAAGAACTTATCTCTCCATCCGTCTTGTGTTCTCTGTTCTTCTCCCGACCCCCCAAATCCTACACTTTGGTGGTTTTTCCATTGCTTTGACTTGGCCTGCCTTTGGCCAGACCAGACCTTCTCCTGGCAGCTTGGGGATCCTGCCCTGTGGGCACGTTGGGTTTACTGCAGAGTCAGTCTCCACAGGAGTGAATGACTTGGCTCAGATCTGGCCTGGATTGCTGTCTGTCTCCTCTTGCTGCCCCAGGCACACAGCTGTGTAGGGGCTGGAGCTGTGTCCCTCCTCCTTCCATGGCTCCAGGAGCCTGGTCCTCGCTCTGGGATTCTAGTAGTGACACTGGTTCCATTCTCTCCCACCGCTGGGCTTCATATCGCCAAGATCTTTACCCTCCCCCACGCGCACTTCACTCACTCCTGGCTTGGCTCTGTTTCTTAACTTGGGCTTCTCTACTATTTCTGGTTCAAGGAGTTATTCATTTTTTTTTTAAAGCAAAATGTGTCTGTTTGGTTTTCTTTTTTAATGTCCTCCTGCATTGCTCTGGGTTTTCCAAAGAAGGAAGGTTAGCCTGTTAATGAATTCATCATTCCAGTTGACTGGATATCACTCTTATATGTTATACATTTTTCTCAGTGAAAATTTTAATAGCATTTCCCGGGGCTCTTACTATCATTTAAAAACCATTTAAGATGGTTTCATAGAAATCTATCTTATGATGGTGCCATAATTTGATTTGATTGAGGGATTTGATTCTTGCAAGAAATTATCTCTTTCCAGTTCTGCCTACTCTTCAGAAATATTATGTTGAACATCCTTATTCATAACCTTTTTACTATATTTTCTATTTTTTTCTTTAACATAGATTCTTATAATTCTAATTACTAGATTAGAGGCAATGAAATTTTTTTTCAGATTCCTGATACTCATTATCAAAATGCTTTCTAGATAGGCAGCTTAAGAATTTAATGGGTAGATTATCTCATAATAACAAGATTTATGAAATTTAGATCAGTAAGGAATCAGAGATATTAGAGTCTAATACTTAATTATCATCCTACAAATGTTTATTAAATCACCGAAAAAAAACCTCATAGCTCATAGACGAATTAGAACACTAATGGTTATATGCATACATATACCACTGTATGGTCTAACAGGTATTTTTTAGTTCTGTAAATAAGATACTACAGAAATGCAGAGGAGGTAAGGATTAAATGTTCTTGGAAAATGATACCTCAGTTGGACTTTGAAAGATCAGTAACGTTCCATCCAGGGGAGAGAAGAATAGAATTTCAAGCATGGGAAAGGACATGAGCGAAGTCACCAGTGTTGCAACTAGTTGGGCTTTGATTGTCTATTGACCCATGAGGTCAGGGGTTCCTCAGGCTTAAACCTGAGGGTTACACAATATTCAGATGTGAAATTTGGCTCATTGCAGCAGAATTTGTAACGAAGGTCAGAACTGAGCATGCGTATTGCCTGAAGAAAAACCCTTTGCTGGTAATTTTGATATGTCTTTTGATATGCCCCACCCACTCACAGTGAGTCCCATAGTCTGTTTTCTATTAAATTCCCTACTAAAAATCTCAGGGAGTCCTTGACATAAAAGTGCTACAACTTAAGAATTCCTATTCTAAGATAAATTTTAATTAGAAAATAATTAAGAACCAAAATCTTTTAAATGATAGTGCACGTAAGCGTGGCTTATGAAAGAGTGGAAGGGGTGCTGATAGAATCATTCATGTTTGAGCTCTATGCTTTCTTTTATTATGTTTTTTAAAAAGATATTTTTATTGCTTTCAGAGCGGAGGAGAGAGGGAGAGATAGAAACATCAATGATGAGAGAGAACCATGGATCGGCTGCCTCCTGCACGCCCCACACTAGGGATGGAGCCTGCAACCTGGGCCTGTGCCCTGACCGGGAATCGAACCATGACCTCCTGGTTCATAGGTGGACACTCAACCACTGACCAATGCCAGCCGGGCAGAATTGGCATTTATTGAGCACCTTTTATTGTCAAGACATGTACTTAAAGAATATATTGTATCATGTAGTTCAGAAGCCAAACATACAAACAGATAATTACACTATAACATAGTAAGCCCATTGCTACCGAATTGGTTAGAAATCGCCATTAGGATGGAGTCCTGACGTGTGAAGACTTTACAGGTGGAAACATGCATGGAAGGAAACGTTAGCAGGTGAATCTTCCATCCCATGGCATGAGATGAGCGCCCCCTTGGCATTGCGGGCGATCCCACGTGACTCAAATACAGGCTGTGTGCAGGGGAGTAGAAAGCGACAAATCCACAGTGATACGTACCCACCAGGTCACAAAAGCCAACATAGCCATGCTGGGCGGGAAGACTCTAAATGAATGAGAGGGGTGTGTGTATTTGGAACACGGGTGTGTGTGTGTGTGTGTGTGTGTGTGTGTGTGTGTGTGTAGGAGAATGAAGGGGGCCACAGAAGCATTTCAGGAAGGAGAAAAGTCTATTACTCCTGCATTCTTGGCATACCCCTCGTATGAGAGGAGAGAACGCACACCCACTGTACAAGTTTATACGCTTTATAAGGACATTATATTTTATTCTAAATGCACTATCCAGCCACTGAAGGATTATACTTAGGGACCTGGAGTGACAATGATTTATGTCTTGAGAATATTGCTCTGGCAAGCGTAGAATTTGGGAGACTTAGGAAGGAACTTCCATAAAAGATAATAGTGATTTTGACCCAGGAGGGAGCGGGACAAAGGAGATGGAAAGAACTAAACATGTGTTTCTGATTTTTAGGGGCGGTGAGGGTGGTATAAAGTAATTATTTAAATTTTTCTGTGTACTAGGTAATATATAAGTATTTCCTAAAGAATTGTCTCACTCCGGAATTTCCATGGAGTCAGCTCTGTGTAGGTGACTGTAATGTTTTTCTGCTTGAGATGTTTATATTCCTTTACATCAGCTTTGAAAAAAGTGTTCGCATTTGTGATATTTTTCCCAAAGCTAATAAATTTCACGTATCTTTCTTTCTTCTCATCTTTCCTCCCCTCCCTCCATAATAATACACACGCGTACTGGGTTCCCATGGACATTTCTCAGGATTCTTAGACTTTTCATGCTGTAAATCTCTTGAATCGTCATTAAACTCAGTAGTAATTTTGCCCTGTGGAAGGGAGAGTTAATGAGAAGAAAATGAAGTTGTCAATCACTTAATTTTAAGAGTTGATGCCATTTATTCATTTTAGGAAAAAATAGTGAAGTCGTATTTCCTCATTTTCACTAACCACTTACTTTTCATACTCTACTGTCTTGAAAAAAAAACACCCCAAAAACAATGAATTAAAGGTGATTAGTTCTCTGACATATGAGCTAAGATGCCTTTTATTTCTTCTTCTTGTCTGATCGCTGTGGCTAGGACTTCCAGTGCTATGTTGAATAAGATGGTGAAAGCGGACATCCCTGTCTTGTTCCTGTTCTTAAGGGGACCGCTTTTAGTTTTTGCCCAGTGAGTATGATGTTGGCTGTAGGTTTGTCGTATATGGCCTTTATTATGTTAAGGTCTGATCCCTCTATTCCCACTTTACTGAGAGTTTTTATCCAAAAAGGGTGCTGGATTTTGTCGAATGCTTTTCCTGCATCTATTGATATGATCACGTGTTTTTTTTAAATCTTTCAATTTGTTTATGTGATGCAACACGTGTATTGATTTGCAGATATTGTGCCAGCCTTGCACCCCTGGAATAAACTCGAGAGTAACCCAAAGATTTTCCAAGAAATCAAAAGTCCATAGGAAAAAAAAGTGTAGTGTTTTCCATTGGAGTGTAATGTTCTGTTGCACGAGGTATACAAGATTTGTTTAGAAAAAACAAAAAGAGAAAATAAAACCATTGGTGACTCCATGGCACCCGCCATTCAGCATAGATCCTGACTGTGGCATAGAGAACACCTCCCCTAGGACCAGGGCTGCAGATTGCTTCTGGGAGTCGTTCCTGTAGACCAAGTGTGGAGGGAGCCCAGTCTCGCTGCTCTTCCAACTGCTCTGTAGATATCTCATCGATTGCCTTGCTCTTCTCTCAGTAGCTACATGGTTTCTGTTTTTGTAAAAAAGAATATATTTCATTGATTTTTTACAGAGAGGAAGGGAGAGGGACAGAGAGTTAGGAACATCGATGAGAGAGAAACATCGATCAGCTGCCTCTTGCACACCCCCTACTGGGGATGTGCCCGCAACCAAGGTACATGCCCTTGACCGGAATCGAACCTGGGACCCTTCAGTCCGCAGGCCGAGGCTCTATCCGCTGAGCCAGACCTGTTAGGGCGTGGTTTCTGTTTCTTAAAAGCCACTCCAGAGTCATGTCCAACGCACGCTGACATGAGAAACCATTGGGTCTTGTAAAGAAGAGCTTCTGATCTAATCAACCTTCTTTGTTCTTTGTGTCTGTGACGTGGCTTCCTTCAAACTTGACGAGGCAGGTTTATGGATGCCGGTAAAACCTTCTGGAAGCTCACAGAAAAGCAGCGACTCGAAACTGGGCAACGTTGATTGATTGATGGAGCGTGGAGATGTAGAAGTTACAGCAGGAATATAACAGTTTCCTAAAAACACCCCCCGCCCCCCCCCAGAACCTCGTGATCAGGGCTCATTCCTGAGAGTGGTGTGTGCTGCCCTTATTTTAATCGGATGGTGATAAGATGTTGGCTGTGCCCCCAACATGCCAGTCTGGGGATTGAAACCCCTTTTCCAGTGGAAACACCAGAGAGACTTTTGTTCGTCTTCTCCTCTGGCTAGATTTGTCTTTGTGTTTGAGAGCCTCACTCATGCTTTCCACGTTTAGCCCTTTTACACAATATAAAACCTTTTTGGATCAGGAAGGCCTTTAAATTAAACAAAAGCCTACATGGTTGGAATGACTCAGTTGTGCCAACTGCCTTTAACAGATTTTAAGAAAAATATTTGGATTTGACTGTAATGCAATTTTCCAGGAACTCTATCTCATGTTATGTTTTTAATAATGTGACTAAATGACCCTTTAAGTTGGTGAGAGCACAGTGGTTGGTATTTTTTTAAAAAAAATTCACATAGTCACCAGTTTTGAAGATGATATAGCCAGGATGATGTTATGCACCAAAATGCACTATAGTTAGGCGAAAAATGGGGTCCAATCTTATAAATTTCCTTATGCAACATATTGATATTTGTCATTGAATACATAAGTATGTCTATAAGAAGTGTGCATATACAAGTCTATACAGACTCTAGAGCTTGACATTTTGTTTTCCTAGTTATCCAACAGGTTTTTCCTTCTGAATATAATGAATAAGGCAACAACCACCCACAAATAATTGTGCACATTTTATTTTATTTTTTTAAAATATATTTTATTGATTTTTTACAGAGAGGAAGGGAGAGAGATAGAGAGTTAGGAACATCGATGAGAGAGAAACATCGATCAGCTGCCTCCTGCACACCCCTTGGGGATGTGCCCGCAACCCAGGTACATGCCCTTGACCGGAATGGAACCCGGGACCTTTCAGTCCGCAGGGCAACGCTCTATCCACTGAGCCAAACCGGTTTTGGCAAATTTTGAACATTTTATATCACAGTGAAGAGCTTTAGTCATCTGGGTTGGGATTGGGGGCACTTGGTTTAAGATTTACACGCTGTTATCTGTGACCCACCACTGGAGGCTTAATGTCCAGATTAAGGAAAGTCGTGGTCATTGGCATAGTTGAAAGTACTTATTTTCACACAAGGTTTTAGTGCTTCCTCTGAATTTCAAACGCTGGGCACACAGAGGTGACCTCAGGGATTGCAGATTATAATCAGAGGTAGGTACATGTCAACAATAAATGCAATAAGATAACATCATTAATAGCTATCACTTTTTGAGAACTTAATACCCATCAGCTCAGTGCTTAGTGCTCAAATACCTGGCCTTCATCAGCCCGATTTCTAGTTGAGGAAGTTGGGGTTCAGGTCATCTAAGGCCTAGCACAAGACCACGTAGCTACTAGTAGAACCAGACCTGAATGCAGATCTATTTTATTTGGAGCTCCCCTTTTAGCTTATATCTTTCACGCATGCTCTATAGAAGAGGGACATACAAAGTTCAGGGGTTGGGGGGTTGGTGACAGGTGAACCTTGCTGAGATAGTTGTGTATGGATGGACAAATCAAAGTTCAACCATTGATCATAAGGGTAAGAGTATGTGAGGGGGATGACTAGCATGTACAAGGCTTGGGGACATTCCAATAGAGAAGCCGTTTCCAGATTAATGAAGAGTTCATATTGACAGGAGAATTCAATTCCCTTTTCTATTCATTCCACAGATAATTGTTGAATGCCTGTTGCCTGGCAGCGAACATTTTAAGTCCTAGCAGCAAGAGTGGGGGAGTGAGTACATAAAGAATGATAGGAGTGGAGGGGCCTCATCCGTCCTCTGAGAGCCTGGAATTCTGTGACTCACTGCAGATCTGGACTCTCTGTGGTGATTCTATCAGAACTATTTGAAAAGCAAACTCCAGACATGTCATTCCACAGGGAGACCGTGTAGAGAGACAGAGGGGTTTCTGCTCAGGGTAGAGTTGAGGACTCTAATCATTACAGCAGCTCAATGAGGGGAAAGATGCCTGGAGAGATAGGAATGGCTGTCACTCGAAACTCTGAGATCCGTGACAAGCATCTTCTGTGGCTTCCGGAAGGAGGACAGGAAGTAAGATGAGGCTGCCAGTAAATGACCTGAGAGTTTTTCTGGATCTAAAACGCCTCTTGGTTCCCCTTGTGTGTGAGGAAATCTACTCTAAGTAGAGGGGGAAAGATAGAAGCCATAGAAAAGATAGCGTTTGCTTGCGTTTCTATTAAGAATACAGTTTATAGGAGCCAAAATGTAATTGAAAATATAATTTCCCCTCATTTAAAAAATATGTTACCCCTTCTTATTGGCTGTATCTTCTGTTGTTTAAACGTTGCTGAGTAAAAATGCAGACCTGCAGACGTGGTCCAATTGAGAAGACTTGGTCCTGGTTAGTCTGTGGCCCATCTCTGCTTTCCTAACCAATGACCTGCCCCTCTAAGGCACCAGACCCATTGGATGACCTTGTGCAGGCTGCTGGTGGGAGGGTGTTCTTACGGCTGCGTAGACCTCCAGGCCTGCTACAGCTTCGAGAACAAGGGGACAGGCATTACTTCCATTTTCTAATAAAAAGTGTGAAATTGAACAATTCTCACTAACAGTCAGAATATTCATCTTTCTTGACTCAGGTTTCTAAGGTCTGAAAATCAGACCAGGTGAGAGATTGGATTCTTCCTCTCCCTCCCATCCCTCCCCTTGCCCCCTCCCCCCCCCCCCCCCCGGCCCCCGTGCTGGCCTAATCTACTAGATACTAGGCTACTAGTATTGTACTTGTCTCATTGTGATGGAAAAAGAATTAATGAAAAACCATCTATAATAATAAAAGCGTAATATGCTAATTAGACCAGATAGCCAAACAACCTTCCAGACGACCTTCTGGACGAAGCTGGGGCTGCGAGGGCCGAGCCCCTTGCACGAATTTCGTGCACCGGGCCTCTAGTATAGGGTAAGGCAAGCTCCCTGTGGCAGGGATTTTTTTCAGGCCAGTTCTCTTCTGTTCGTGGCAGTAATCATAGTGCCTAGAGAGGTACCTTGAACACAGTAGGTAGTCAGTCCATATCTGTGTCTTAGAGCAGCGGTCGCCAACCGGTGGTCCATGGACCACTCGTGGTCCGTGAGGTCTGAAAGGTTGGTGACCGCTGTCTTAGAGGAATAGATTGGGTAGCAATTAGAAGCTACTCAAAGGCCTTTGGGACTATTTCTTCATGTGATTTTGCCAGAAAGAATTCACCGAAACGATTAGAAGGGCTGGTAACCTGCCTTATTTCCTTTCACTGATGCACTGTTGCCCCTCTTCTATAGGAATGTATATACGTTTAGAAAACTCATCCATTTAGAATACGATTAAGTATATCTGATTACCCATCTGTAGACATGAAGGGGCACAGAATTTCCAACTACACGGGGCTGCCCTAAGTGATCCATCCTAAAGGAAGCTGATGGCCATCACCTCCTCACCATCTCACGGCCGTGTTTCTGACAAGTAGCCTCCTGCTTTCAGAAATGTGAACTTGGGAATAAGCCTGTATTAGGAGTTAGTGGATAATAACGACAGTGATGACGATAAGAAACAGCCTATGCCGGGCACACTATTGGGACACGTTCCATCTCTTCTCTGATTCAATCCTCACAACAGCACCGAGAGGCAGGCCCGGGCCCTCCCTTCTCCTGATGCAACGGAGGCTCAGAGGTTGCGTACCTTGCCCAGGTGACGCTCTGTGGAATTGACCGAAATGGAGTCACAGACTCTTTTTAAAAAATATATTTTTTTATTGAGTTCAGAGAGGAAGCGAGAGGGAAAGAGAGAGAGAGAAACATCAATGATGAGAGAGAGTCATTGATCGGCTGCCTCCTGCACAACCCACACTGGGGATCGAGCCCACAACCCGGGCATGAGCCCTGACCAGGAATGGAACCGTGACCTCCTGGTTCATAGATCGATGCTCAACCATTGAGCCACACCGGCTGGGCTGGAGTCACCAACTCTTACGGATGTCTTTTCACAGTCCCCTCACGAAGCCTTGCTTATAGACTCGTCATGTCAGCATTTGGGGTTTCCAACATATGTGTAGGACACATGTCCGTTACGGTGGTTGACAGGACAGTCTGGCTTTATGAGGTTTTGAGGTGGTTTGGACGCTCCATCGACGGCGCCCTAAGCAGCGTGTCTCTCTGATTGCAGCCTGCGAGGTGGAGGCGGGGAAAGTGTATCAGGTGTCCCCCGAGGAGCACATCCAGCCCTTCAAGGAGAACATGGAGCGGTTCATCATCCAAGGTACACGCTGGGGGGGTTAAGGGCGGGGGGCTTGCGTGTCCTCCCTCGTCAGCACAGGGGAAGGAGGTGTGAGACAAACACGCACTGGTTCCAAAGGGATCGACAGCCCAGAGAAACACGCTGTGTTTGACCTTGAGTCGTTCAGTGGCGAGAGACTCGCATTTGCTCAGCGTGCTGCTTTGTGAATCATGTTCATTATTATCTTTGTTCTTTCACGATGAAGAATACAATAGCTATTGGTGAAATAGCTTATATCTTGAAAGACTTTAAAATTGTCATACGTTTTTTAAATTGATTTCAGAGAGGGAGAGAGAGAGAGAAACATCAATGATGAGAGAGAATCATGGATCGGCTGCCTCCTGCACGCCCCCTACCGGGGATGGAGCCTACAACCCGGGCATGTGCCCTTGACCAGGAATTGAACTGTAACCTCCTGGTCGATGCTCAGCCACTGAGCCACGCTGGCCGGGCTGATACTTTTTGGATAAGAAAATTAGATGTCCTTCTACTTTTTCGCTAGGGTTATAACCTCACTTCATATTGGCATTTATTTGGTTTGTCAAAATATTGCATCCAAAAGCCAAGTATATTGATGTTTTTCAGATCTTCGAAACATTATATGCAGTTTTTAAAATAAAGCATGTACAAATTTCTCTGGATATTTAACACCCCCTTTTTTTTTTCAAAGAGCTTAAAAAACCCAATATTATCGCACTGGCTTCTCCTATATTCCTTTGAGTTAAGCAGGGATGAGAAATTTCAGAAGATGTTAAAGAAACAATTTGTTAAAGAGGAAAAAAATGTGTTAAAAGTCTCGCTGTTTGAAGTCACCAAAACTTACAATTATTTCCATGCGTTCGCTACTCAAAACCTTTCATCCTTGTCACATTCCATCTCTTCTGGAGATCAGATTGGTGACTTGTCATGCTTGGGGACAGTTGTCGCCGTTCAGGAATTCTCGTAGAGGCCAACATGGCGTGAGGCTCGGGCTGCATACCGCTTCATCCTCTCTTCGGTTAGGTTTTTATACGTTGTTTAAGTGTCATTAATGATGATTTACAGTGAATGAGGCATGCTGGAATTTGATTAAACATTAAGAACAGCTTTTTTTTTTTTAGATAGGAAAAGACCATTTAGTCATTTAATAAAATCATGATGACCGAAAGAGAACATGAAACATGAAACAGAATATGAAAGGGATTCATAAATCAGAGAGGCTGTCATTTCCAGATTTTCGGGTCCTCATGACTTGGAGTGGAAAGTCTATTCACTGATTCCCAAACAGTCCTCTGACTGGAATCACAGTCCTGTAGTTACATATTAGAGGACCCTGTACACTCGCTCCACTCTTAGCGGTGAATAAAAATGAGTCTTGCTTTTTCCATTCAGTGTGGTTTTAGCATCAAGAACATGTCATTTGAGAAAACTATGTAGGTAAAAGTATGGAATTTTGTTGTTGTGTGTGGGCAGAAAGGAGCCCTAATGCTATGATTCATTAAAAAAAAAGAAAAGAATGCCGAAACCGGTTTGGCTCAGTGGATAGAGCGTCGGCCTGTGGACTGAGAGGTCCCAGGTTCGATTCCGGTCAAGGGCATGTACCTGGGTTGCGGGCACATCCCCGGTGGGGGATGTGCAAGAGGCAGCTGATCGATGTTTCTCTCGCATCGATGTTTCTAACTCTCTCTATCTCTCTCCCTTCCTCTCTGTGAAAAATCAATAAAAATATATTAAAAATAATAATAATAAAATAAAATAAAAAAAAGAAAAGAAAAGAAAAGAAGTCAAACCATTTGCTGGATTTCACATCTACAATGTTGGCGAGTGTCACCCATATAGTTGTTCACATTATTTATGGTTTATTATCTAATCTTTGCCATCTGTATTTTGGAGACCTGGCACTGAAATCTGTATAACTATATCTTAGTCATCTTTTGCATGAATAGCAAAGTTACATTTTTAAAAAAATATATATTTTATTAATTTTTTACAGAGAAGAAGGGAGAGGGATAGAGGGTTAGAAATATTGATGAGAGAGAAACATCGATGAGCTGCCTCCTGCACACTCCCTACTGGGGATGTGCTTGCAACCAAGGTACATGCCCTTGACCGGAATCGAACCTGGGACCCTTCAGTCCGCAGGCCGACGCTCTATTCACTGAGCCACACCGGTTAGGGCACAAAGTTACATTTTGAAACCCAGATGGAATCTCTGGATGGAGGATTGGGCCTCATACAATAATGTGATTACTGAGTGGGTGTGGTCACCGGGAATTCTGGGGGGAAATGACATCATCAGGATGGACAGAGATGCCCCCACAGGTGTTAGTATTTCGAGAAGAGAGGTCAGGGGAAAACCAAGAGAGGCTGTTGTAACGGAAGCCAGAGCTTGGAAGAGTTTCAGAGAGGAGCCTGCGAGGTGGAGGCAGAGAGGAGGGAGTCGTTAGAGGGGACCTGTTTGTGGATGGGACATTTTGGGGGGAGGGGGGTTGGCATGGGCAAAAATCAATTTCCTGAGCTTTCGCCATTTAAGGAAAAGTGAGGAAGGTCAAGGGTACCGCTCTGCAACATTTTGGGAAGTCCTTGTGCGCTAACTACAACTGATGCCTAAGTGTTCCATTTAAGTGTTTAACCCAAGCCACTATACCTTAGCTATCTCCACTTTATGCCAACATACGCGATTTTATGTTTGCACATGTGTCACTCTTACGTCCATGTTTGTCTCTCCTGCCCCCTTCCTCTCTCTTTAAAAGTCAATTAAACATCTTAAAAAAATACATCTGTTATAAAATTCAGGTATCTAATGGGATGTAAGTCTTTCTTAGTATCGCTTTCCTCTGTCTTAACCACGTTTATATTTCATTTCTATCCTTCCAGAGATAATCCATGCATAGAAGCCGATTACTATGTACATGTAAATTTGTATCTATATATATTTTGCTAGTGAATACATCCTCTACGTGTTGATTTTCCCCCTTTTACATTTTTATTAGGAAATATTTTATATGTATGTACATTTTATATTTTTTATATATATCACATATTTTATAAAACGTAAAAGAATATATATGAAATTGTTGTATATGTATACAACATACAATTTTGTATGTTTGATATCCGATTTATGTATGACACAAAAGTAAATATATTTTATTATTCCTTGTCCTCTCATTGTTTGCTGTAACTATATTCTATCAAGTTGCCACAAACATTGAATACTGAGCCATTGCTCCTCGTTACAAACACAAGGTTAGGTTTCTTCAAGCCTCTGGCCCTGTTTTGGTCTTGTTTTCATCATTTGATCAACATACTGCCTCATGTGTGTTCATGTTTGAAGATATGATATGTACTTATGATATAACATGCACTTGTTTAGTACATATTGTTGATTCACTAACATTGAACTCACCGCCGGCAGTGCTGTAACTCACACCTGCATGGGCCGCATCTAACACGTGGACTTCCTCCGTGAAGCCCGCCCGGCCTTCTTGTTCTCGTGTCCACTGGACAGCACGGCAGCCACTCGAGCGATGGAAATGACAAAAAAAGCACAAAGATGCTGACAAGTGTGTCACAATAGACTGTGAAAGTGATTTACAGTTTGGGAGCTGACAGAAGGAGCTAGAGCTTCGCCTTGCTCGGCGGCAGCTGGCCAAGTGTGGGTCCGGCCACTCAGATTTTCCACCGCACAGGCCCGTGGTGACCACAAAAGCTCTAGAAGGGTGGATTTTGGAATTAAAATGAATTTTAGTGAGTGGACACGTTCAAAAATGTGGAATCCATGGGAAATGAGGATCAAATGTCCACTTGAAAGGCATGCATGTTATAGATAGCATAAAGGTCATATATGTATGCATATATTTAACCTAAATGAGATCTAAAGAATTATAATGAAGTGAATAGTCACGTACACCCCACTCAAGGAGCAGACCCTGATCAGTATGTCCAACTCTTTCATGTATCCTTCCCAATCTTGTGCCTGCATTCTGTCAGACATGCCACTAATGTGAATGTCAAATGTATCATTTAGATACTTAAAAAAATTTATTTCACCCATTCATCCTTTGACAACCATCAGCTTGTCCTCTAGATCTGTGGATCTGCTTCTGTTTTGTTTATTCATTTGTTTTGTTTTTGATTCTATATAAGTGAAGACATACGGTATTTGTATTTGTCTTTGACTTATTTCACTTAGCACAATATACTGTAGGTCCATCATGTTGTTACAAATGGCAAGATTTCATTCTTTTTTCACTGCTGATTAATATTCCAATGTATATGTCTCTATTCATATATATGTGTATATATATATATGGCATTCTGACATATGTATTCATATCATTTTTATCCATTTACCCATTGATGGATACCTAGGTTGTTTCCATATCTTGGCTGTTGTAAATAATGCTGCATTGAACATTGGGGTGCCTAAATCTTTCCAAATTAGTGTTTTTGCTTTCTTCCAGTAAGTACCCGAACTGAAATTTCTGGGTTGTATGGCAGCTCTATTTTTAATTTTTTGAGGAACCTCCATACTGTTTCCCATTGTGGCTGCACCAATTTACAAGCCCACCAATGGCGTAGGAGGGCTCCCTTTTCTTCACATCCTCACCAACACTTGGTATTTGTTGATTTTTTGATGCTAGTCATTCTGACAGGTGTAAAGTAACTTCTTGTTGTGGTTTTGATTTGCACTTCTCTGATGATTAGTGATGTTGAGCATCTTTTCCTATGTTTTTGAACATCTGTACGTCCTCTGGGGAAATGTTTTTAGGTCCTCTGCTTTTTATTGGTTTTAGAGAAAGAAAGGGAGAGAGGGAGGGAAGGAGGGAAGAAGGGAAAGAGAGGGAGGGAGAGAGAGAGAGAGATTGTTGAGAGAGAAACATTGATCAATTGCCTCCTATACACACCCTGACTAGGAATTGAACCCAAAACCTTTTGGTGTATGGGTTGATGCTCCTACCAACTGAGCCACACCGGCTCGGCCTCTGTCCGTTTGGTGGAAAATTGTATGAGTTCCTTAGATAATTTGGATATTAACCCCTTGTCAGATATATTATTTGTGAATATCGTTTTCATTCAGTGGTTTGTCTTTTTGTTTTGTTGATGGTTTCTTTTCTTGTCTTTGTCTGATTTTGGTATCGGGGTGATATTGGCTTCATAGAATTAGTTCAGAAGCAATTCTTCCTCTGGATTTTTTCGAAATCATTTAAGAACTCTACTAGTAGCTATTGATTCTTCTTTAAATGTTTGGCAGAATTCACTTGTCAAACTGTCTGGTTTTATTGGGAGTTTTTTTAAAATTACTGTTTCAATTTCTTTGTTAGTAATTTCTATTTCTTTCTGTTCAGTTTTGGAATGTTGTTGAGTTTGTTGGCATATAACTGTTCATTGCATTCTTTAATGATTCTTTGTATTTCTGTGGTGTCAGTTGTAACGGCTCTTCTTTCATTTATGATTTTATTTATTTGGACTCTCTTTTCTTCTTGATGAGTTTGGCTAAAGGTTTGTCAATTTTGTTTATCTTTTCAAAGGACCAGCTCCTATTTTCATTGATCTTTTTAAAATTTCTATTTTATTTCTTTTCTCTCTGATCTTTATACTTTCTCTTTATAGGTTTGCCAAAAATATAAATTGTAAACATTTTATTAGTTTTGCAAGTTTATGAACTTTGTATAAGTGGAATTGTAACTGTACTCTTCTATGACTTGCTTTTATCTCCATGGAACATTGTTCTTGATATTCTTTCATGTTTGTGCACATGCCTGTATTTTGTTAATATTGATTTCATTGTAGGTATATACTGCACCACAATTTATTTCTCCTGTTTTTCCTTTTTTAGCTAACAGGAAAAATGCTTTAGTCCTGGGGTACACGCATATTCTCTTTTTTAGTGCTAACCTAGGAGAACAAAGATTTGCTGGGTTATAAGGTTTATGAATCTTTTGCCTCTAAGGTAAAGCCAAATTACTTAATAGTGATTAATTCCAATGTACATTTATGCCAATAGAATTCCAGTGTGTCAGATCCTTGTAAGCATTTGGTTCTTAGATTGGCTATATCTGTTATTTAAAATGGTATTCCATTGTGGGTTCCATATGCATTTTTCTGATTATTGATTAGAACTGGTGGATTTTCATATGTCTAAAGTCGTTTCCTGTTCTATGGACCACCTGTTGAGTCTTCTGATTGTTTTCTGTTGCTTTGCCTTTTACTTACTGAATAATTAGGAGTTCTTTAAATTGTTACAAACACTTCTCTCTCTTTGGACCTTGTCTTTTCATCTTTCTTACAGTGGCAATTGATAAGCAGAAGTTCTGTATTTCCAAACAGCAAATTTTATCAGACTTTTTCTTAATGGTATTAATGTTTGCCTTATTGAGTAAATCTTTTCCTGCTGTGTGTTTATAAAGACAGTGCCCTATATTTTCCTGTAAAAATGTCTCGGTTTTGCTTTTGCATTTAATTCTTCAATCTATCTGATTTTTATGTATGTACATATTTGATGTCTATGTACAGTCTGCAAAAATAACTTTTTTTCAAACAGATAATATTGTTTTAGCTGTTTAGTACCATGTGTTGTTGAATTAACAATATACCAAAGGTGTATGAATTAACAATATATGTACATGTTTAACTCTGACCTTACTTATTGATGCTATACGCCATTCTTTGCCAATGTTTTAGTGTTCATTTAGGTTTTTTATAACCAGTACCATCTTCTTTGCTCACTATTCCCTTACCAGTATGTTATGCCTTCCTTCTGAGATGGTTTTTCTTCTTTCTGAAGTTCACTCTTCAGAAGTTCCCTGGTGTGAATCTGTGGATTGAAAACCCTCTTTTCTTTCCTTGTCTGTGTGGAGATCTCCATCAGTCCTCTTCTGGGAGATAGGTTTGCTGATGACAAAATTCTGGGTTGCAAGTCCATTCTTTCCCGCATCCGGGATGCCATGGACTCTTTCTTACCTCCCTTCACTGCCTGGGCAGCTCTGCTCCGCTTCCATTTTCATTTCTGAACTAAATTTATTTGCAGGCTGTTTCTGTTTCTTATTTTTTCCTTCTATTTCTATTTCTGTTATTTGTTTGGGCTCAACATCAGAGGACACTGCCAACCGAGAACTGTTTTAAAATGAGTCAGGGTCCCCCTCATTGTGGATGGAGGCTCAGGGCAGTGTGATGGCCCACCCAGGGCCACGGTGAGAAGGACACATTCCTCAGTGTCTCTTCTCGTGGGGGCGTGGGGGTGGCTTTCTGTTCTCTCTACCCCGAGGGCGTGTCTCTTCCGGGCCTGTGGAGGACTCGAGGCCTGTTCCCCTCTTCCTGCGTGGCCTGTCCAAGGACAGTCTTGGGTTGCTGGGTGGAAGGGTGCCCCCAAGGCAGTGCTAACACCTTTTGAAGTCTTGCTCCTGATTGTTTTGACTGGTTCAGAGGATTTCCTTTATTTTCCAGCCAGCTCAGCCATGCATTAAATTTTATTTTAATCCAATACCTTTATGCGCTTTGTTGTAAAACTTTTTGATGTCGAGTTCCTAGTATGGTTGCAAATAGAGGCCTCTCTTGGATATTATTCTTTTTTTTCAATTAAAATAGCTTCAAGATCATTTTGTATCAGTACATTCTTCTTAATGGTTTCGTAGTATTCCATTGGCAAAAAGCAGGAAAATGAACTTGTTTATTTCTTTGCTCATAAATCTTCTTTCCTACAACATTGCTTTGAAGACAGAAAGATTGAGAGAATAAATGTGTACATTTCTCATAGTACCCACTTGTACAATACGTACATTCCTTAATGTTGAACTTCAGGATCAAAAGCACTATCGGCCTTATTCTTGATGCCTCTTTTTAAAAAAAATGTATCTTTATTGTTGAAAGTATTGCAGACGTCCCTTTTCCCCCTCATTGACCCCTTCTAGCCTGCACGCACCCCTGCCCCAGGCCTACACCAAATCTATTGTCTGCGCCCTTGGGTTTTGCATATTAAGTTCTTCGGTTAATCTCTTCCCACCCACCCAGCCACGCCCTCGCTCTGAGATTCAAAAGTCTGTTCCATCCTTCTGTGCCTCTGGCTCTCTTTTGTTTATCCTCTCATCATTGACCCTTCCAGGAATCAACCTTTATTTATTTGATTACTTTTTGTTTCCATCTATTTATTTATTTAAGGCATACGATTACCTTTCAGGCCTAATTCTACAGGAGACCTTTGGCATGGACAATCCAATGCCCCTGAATGGGCAACTGGTTAAAAAATAGTGTTTTTCTGCCGAAACCGGTTTGGCTCAGTGGATGGAGCATCAGCCTGCGGACTGAGAGGTCCCGGGTTCGATTCCGGTCAAGGGCATGTACCTGGGTTGCGAGCATATCCCCGGTGGGGGATGTGCAGGAGGCAGCTGGTCGATGTTTCTCACTCATCAATGTTTCTAACTCTCTCTATCTCTCTCCCTTCCTCTCTGTGAAAAAAATCAATAAAATATATTTTAAAAAAAATAGTGTTTTCATGGTTCTGTTTATGCACTTTGGCACGTAGTGCGTCTTCTCTAACAGCGGTAATACGTCCCCGCCCCCAAACCTCTGCCCCCACAAATATGTTCTGTTGGTTGCTGTCCTACTAAGTTCCTATTTTGATGCAGCGATTAGCGTCTGCAGTCGCTTGCCTGGCTCCGGCCTCTTTTGCAATGTTAAATATTTCTGCTGAACTTGGTCCAAAGGACTGTTGCATGAGGGAGGACCGCATCTTCCCAGGTAATTGGAGACAGAGTTGATTTTGACTAATATCAGATGGGAGGCAACTCAAGAAACCCTTTCATCTGCTTGTCGGAGCCCTAAATCTTTTTATTTAAAGTGTTAACTAGTTTTTGTTTATAATTATCTATGAGTGTGCATTTCGGTTGCTTTTAAGTGCAGCCAGTATGGGGTTTTTTTTTAGACAAAGGCAACGCCTTTCTACTGAGTCATTGGAAGTTGTCATTCGATTGCAGATTTATTGCTTCGGCTTTTGAGGGTTTTGACGCACGGCTTCTTTGGACAGTGAACTTGAAATCAAGTGAATTTTAAGTCCTTTATACATGTCCAGGCAGGGAATGAATATCCGAATTTCTTTTGCCATCTTTCTTCCTTCTTTCTTTCCTTTTCTAAATCTATTTTTATTGATTTCAGAGAGGAAGGGAGAGGGAGAGAGAGAGAGAAACATCAATGATGACAGAGACTCATGGATCGGCTGCCTCCTGCACGTCCCCTACTAGGGATCGAGCCCACAACCCGGGCATGTGCCCTGACTGGGAGTTGAACCATGACCTCCTGGTTCATAGGTCGACAACCTCTGAGCTACGTGGTGCTTGGTTTTCCCTTGAACCAACTGTATGTGCTTCTAGAATTGCTCCTGGAAGCAAAGCATTTGAATGCAAAGCAGCCCAGAGCAGAGCCTATAAGACAGTATATTCCTGTGGGAGAGTCTTTTCAAAGTAAAATGATGGAACATTTATTCTGTTGTCCAGAATGGCTAATGACTGCCCCATAAGTGTATGTAAACAGTCTAAAGTACAAAAAGGGGAAAGGTGGGGGGTGGGGGACCCCTCAGCTGCCAGCTCAACCGGTCCCTTTTAAATTCTTAGAATCCTGGCCGAGAGTGGCAGCAGGACACTGAATTGTGGTTCTGCAGATACTGAGCAGACTTCGAGCAAACGCTGTCTTGAGGTTGTAAAACATGAACCAGCCCAAGCTGGACTGTTGTGTGTAAGGCAGCGATAGAGACGCTTTGACAATTCCCGAGTGACATGGGTTGGATTTTGTGCGCAGCCCCAATTCTTTGTAATTAACTTGCCCTGTTCCACTTTGGCTTCTAGTTTCTCCAAATGGCCAGGAGTGTGACCCTGAGGGCATGCTTACAAACCAGGGAACTTGTATGCGTATGTGCATAACCCAGGGACACAGACAGTGGGGAGGTGAAGGCCTGGGGTGGGGGTGGGGGTGGGCTAGAGAAGGTCAATGAGGGGAGGAAGGGGGGAATATGTAATACTTTCAACAATAAAGATTTAAAAAAAGAGACCATGTCTGCTTTCACTAGTCCAGGCTATTACTACTACTACTATTATTATTATTATTATTTTTAAACTTTTTGTTCTATAGATCAACTGATTTTCAAAATGTGTCACAAACCATTAGGGAAGCATGAAATCAATGTAGGGGGTCACAATTAACATTTTAAAATCGAATAGAATAGACTACAAATATTACAGGAAATAGTATTTCTAACACTTTCGTGTCAAAAATCTTTATGTGTATGTGTGTGTGTATAGAAGCACTAGGTAAATTCCTAGAATGCTACTGATCAAAAAGATGAAAGTCACTGCCATACTTAACATTATGCGATGGAGTTCGATGTTATTTTAAACTAGAGGCCCAGTGCACGAAATTTGTGCACAGGTAGGGTTCCTAGGCCTGGCTGGCGATCAGGTTCGATCTGTGGGACGATCGGCGGGGTGATCAGGGGCCCCCTGCTGGCACCCGCCTTGGCTGGCCTGGGGCCTGAGGGCTGGGGGCAGCTCCTGTGTTGAGCATCTGTCCCCTGGTGGTCAGTGCATGTCATAGCGACTGGTTGTTCCACCGGTCATTTCGCCATTTGGTCGATTTGCATATTAGGCTTTTATTATAGAGGATAATTTGAAAATAGTGATGTAATCTCTTTTCCACATTTGACCCTTGGGTTTATGTCTGGCTATCATTCTTTCTTTTTAAATAAAAATAGTAGCAAATAAATGGGTCCATAATCACCTTCCCACTTTCAATGAATGGGCAATGTTCATGTCTTATCTTGCTCCTTTGTAGAAATAATCTCGGTACCTGTGCATCTGTGTGGAGAACACTTAGGGAGAAGGCCACATACCCTTTCTCTTTAGTTTTTTGACTTGGTTTTTGTGCCTTAGCTTGAAATAATTATTTTCAACTAATTACTGGTATTTAATATTCGATAAACACAATAGACATGCATATGAAGCTGGCTAGTGTTTTGCTTTCTCAGATTCATGTGACAGATTTAAGGAAATTACTTAGAATCTAAAAATTTTAATTGGTTATATAATATATTTTATCTATCAATCTAATAGTATTAATTTAATGAAAATTAAATATAATCTATTCAATTATATCTGTTTATAGATTTAAAATAAACTTCTGATGAACATATTTGCATTAATGATAATGAATTATAATATATTTTATATTATTTGGGTCATAACTTGCTTGAGTGAGTGTAACTATTTGTCACTTATCTTTTTCTTTTTTTGTATTTTCAGCTAAAATTGACCAAGAGGCAGAGGAGAATTCGCTAACAGAGACTCATAAATGGTGAGAAATTAAGTACTTTTCTGTAATATTTTTTTTCAGAATATGCTTATACAATTCTTAGTATGTTTTATCTCAAGGAACCAGTCAGTAGCTCCATTTTTATTTTCAAGCAGGGGAGGGAAAGAAGGTGATGTAACAGAGTACTTTAATCTCACATTGAATTCTGGAATTTTATATTTGTGAGTCTGGATGATGTATAATCCTGTTAAGTACCAATTTTTTGTGAGTAGAGTAGCACCTTCACTTTTGAAGAGGGTTTGGAAATACAAGAGAAAGGAAGGTAGCAGGAATCTGTTCCAAGAAAAAAGGGCGAAGTGTTTGGTGATTGGGAACTATTGCATTTCCACATTCAAAAGTGGGGACCAGTTAGAAAGCCTGGGGTTTCACGTGTGTACCCCCAACTTCCAGAAGGGAGATTGGCAATCATGGGTGAGCATAGAGAAGGATCTCAGAAATCTCCCTGCTCTGCCTCAATTTTCTCGTCTTCTTTTTTCTCCCTGGATTAGTTGGGGTTCACCAAAAAAAAAAGAACCAATAAAATGTATATGTGTATGTACATGTGTGTGTGTGTGTGTGTGTGTGTGTGTGTATGCACACGGGGGGGCGGGGGGCAGGGAGAGAGATGCTAAGGAATTGGCTCATGGTAGGTTGGAGATTATGGCAGGAGTTGATGTTATAATCTTGAGTCTGAAAGTATTCTGGAGGCAATCCCTTCGTACTGTGGAACCACAGTTTTTTTATTCTTAAGGCCGTCAATTGATTGGATAGGACTCACCAACATTATGAAGAGTAATCTGCTTTTCTCAAACCCTACGGATACCCATGCTCATCACATGTAAAAAACACCTTCACAACAGCATCTCCCCTGGTTTTTGACCCCACCCTGGTTCCCATCGCCACCCAAGTTAACACATGAAATGAACCCATCACTCTCTCTGAAGAAATCTGATTACATTTGTGAGAAAATGTAGGTGAAAGAAGTTCTTTGCCATTACTGATTTGGCCAGATCCTGTAGATAAGATATCACATATTTTGTAGTGGTTGAGTTGATATAAAATATTGTGCTCAGCAAATTGGTAAAAGAATTGACCAGTTTCTTTTTTTAAAAAAAAATATGTTTTTATTGATTTCAGAGAAAGGAAGGGCGAGGGAGGGATGGATAGGTGAGAGAGATGATGAGAGAATCATTGATTGGCTGTCTCCTTTAAAAGCCTTGGCTTTTGAAATGGACTACCCTTTCTTTATGTTTCATAGCAGAAGCCAAAATAAATGGCATCAACTTACCAATTCTGCGGTAATTGCTTCGCTAACTTAATCTACATCCTAGTACCAACCTTACTTTAATTTTTGAAGTGAATACATTCATTCTCTATTTAATCTTAATACCAGCAGAGGCAATTTCAAACAACCCATAGTAAAAGGCGAGAACGAGTGGTGGAAGAAAGCACATTGGTTAAAGGAATTTTAAGTCGCAGATTTTTAAAAAATACATGCTATTTCTGTGTGTGATATTGCTTGAGTGGTATTTAGCCCGGGCCAGGATTGCGTAACCCATGAGTTGAAATGGAAACTTTCTCTCTCTTGTGCAAAATAAAGACACGACGAAGGAGAGAAACAACGGAATGTTGGTTCCAGTGGCTCCCCAGGGTATGTCACTGTTCATTTGTCACGGGAGGGAAAGTCTCTAATCCACCCTGAAGGATGCGCACGTAGTTCATCATGCGCAGTAGCTTTTAGAGTGTTCGCCTGTAACGTGTTTATCCCAGGAATGGCCTTCTGGAACATGGATAAGATGAAAAGTGAAATGTTTAGTTCAGAACAGGCATATTTTCCAGGACCGTTCCGAGGAACTGTCCGGAGATGAACAGAGAGACTCCAGGTCTGTGTTTATCGGGCCGGTGCTGGCGGGCCAGGCAGGCTCCAGCCTGGTATGAACACCGAGGGGACGTGCCATGTCTTCGCAGAACCCCCAAACAATGACATCATTCCCTTCCCAGCGCTGATAAAGTCAAACAAGGCTGAAGCTTGTTATTCTCCCGTTTGGATTTCTTAGTTGATGCCTTCGAGTCCTTCCCCAGAAGAGGTAGCCTTTGGGGGCCTCGAGGAGGGAGGCTTCCCAGGGTCAAAGGTGAAGGCTGTAGTTCACCCCTTTCCCTTCCAGGCCAGCGTTGGGGGCAGCACTTCTTTGTATGAAGGGGTCTTCTTCTGTAGCTGCATTGTTTAAAGTTTGATAAAACCCATTGACTTTCATCTGGCTGGCGTGGCTCAGTGGTTAAGGGTGGACTCATGAACCAGGAGGTCTCGGTTCGATTCCCGGTCAGGGCACATGCCCGGGTTGTGGGCTCCATCCCCAGTGTGGGGCGTGCAGGAGGCAGGCGATCAGTGATTCTCTCTCATCATGGATGTTTCTATCTCTCTCCCTCTCCCTTCCTCTCTGAAATCAATAAAAATGCATTTAAAAAGAAAATAGAAGAAGAATGTCAAGGTTATCGGATGGCTCAGATCACCTTACAGTGCTATCTCCTTGAAGGCATTTTTTGAATGCTCAGAAATCATAGGAGATCGTCTCTATGGATAGGGACCAAAAATGGAGTACCCTTTCTTTATGTTTCAAACTGCACCCGTGTCCTCAGAAATGTTAGGGTTCCAAAGAGTCTAATCAGCTTGCAAATACTTGTCCAGAGGTTCTTGCTGCGAGCTCCGTGTCACTCTTAGACGAAAGGTATTCCACTCAGGATGGCAGTGCTATGCAGTTTGCAACATGCCAGGAATATCTTGCAAATAGTGCTGGGCTAGCGAAGCTGAGATCTATCCAAGCACCGAAAGTACATTTTTCAAATGCCAGATGCTGTCTTTTTCCAGCCCCTGATCTCGGCGTTGACCTCACGGTGCAGTACGGGTTTCTATGGCCATGGTTGTGGCTCGAATGAGTCACGCTACACGCCTGCTGGAGAGAGAGCTCTGTGATATTTCTAATCACTATTGTCTCAAAAATGAAGAGTTGATCTTCTGCGCTTATTGTATCGATATCTAAGATGAGGAATAGGAAGGCTTTGGGGACTTAGCCCGCCGGTTCTCACAATATTCTTCTGAGGACTGGGCCGGGTAATTAATTCTTAGTGTCCATGATACAGATGAAGAAATGGAGAGAAGTTTGCTTCTGTTAAATCACTTCCTCAGTATCAGGGAGCGAGGTAGCACAGAGCCAAGAATGGAATTCAAGCCACCTTACAAATGGAACACTGCGTGTCTATTGTGCAACTGGAGGATTCAATTAGGAAACTTGAAAGCCAAAATGAATGAAATACTGGTATTTGTCAGAACGGCTTGCTGCTATTTAAGTCTGTGGAATAATAATTTATAACTCGTTTCTTATCATGTTCCTGCCACTCAATTACCCTGTCAGGAGAAAACTAGCAATATATGTTAAAATACTTTGTAAATTATATGCTAAAATGTAAATACAATTGTATACATAAGATATATTTCCCAGGTCAGGTGGGACTGTTAGTATCAAAATTTTTCCCAACAGTTTATTTAAAAAAAAAAGTTATTGAATTCAGAGAGAAAAGGATAGGGAGAGAGAGATAGAAGCATGCATGTTTTGCTTCATTTTCTCTAAGGTGGAATCTTATGCTGTGGATCTTTCTCTTTTTTTCTAATGTAAACACTTTCTGCTATAAGTTTTCATCTACGCTCTGCTTTATCTGTATCCTGTAATGTTGACAGCTCGTATTTTCAGTTCAGAAACTTTCTAATTTCCCTCGAGAGCTTCTCTTTGACCTATGAATTCTTCAGAAATGATCTGGAGGTGTTCCTGTTCATCTTCCTGTTATTGATTTCCAGTTTAATCCCATCGTGGTCAGAGAGCATACGTGGTCTGATTTCATTTCCTTTCTCTCTTTTCCTTCCCCCCACATAATTACGAGATAACACAGGACTTTCATATAAATTAAAACTGATGTCAGTGTGTCAGCTTCTTTGGGGACAGCCGACCAGCCCGAGTGGGTTAACCACCCTCACCCTTTCCTCCCTACCCATCTATGCACTTTATCTCACTTCACCAAAGAAAGTTTGCAGTAGCTCCTGCCAAGAGAATTCCCTTACTTTCATGGAATCGATGTTAATTTCTTAGCTTTGAAGAATGTACTGTGACTGTGTGAGATGTTAATATGAGGAGAAGCTGAGTGAAGGCTATATGGGAATTCTCTATCTTATGTACTCAACATTTCCGTAAATCAAAAATTAATACAGCCCTAACTGGTTTGGCTCAGTGGATAGAGAGTCGGCCTGTGGACTGAAAGGTCCCAGGTTCGATTCTGGTGAAGGGCATGTACCTTGGTTGTGGGCACATCCCTAGTGGGAGTGTGCAGGAGGCAGCTGATTGGTGTTTCTCTCTCATTGATGTTTCTAGCTCTCTATCCCTCTCCCTTCCTCTCTGTAAAAAATCAATAAAATATTTTTTTAAAAATTAATACAAAATGAAGCTATGAAGTAGGTGAACCCAAGATCCCATAATTGAGTTTGATGAAGGATAAATGGAAATAATATATTGAGTTCCATTTGCATAGGTTTAACCTAAAGGAGTAAAAAAATAAAATAAAATAAAAAGCTAATGATTTCTTATTTTCAAGTTAAAATAAGCAGCACAGTAGTGGGTCCATTATTTAAGGGCATAAGGATGAAAATTGGTAAAAGTTAAAGGTTTCGGTCAGGGATCCCCGAGAAGACAGTAGTGGGAGGGTGGTCCTTGAAGCCAGTTTCAAAATGAGTGAGGACACAGAAGCATTGAGTCATAGACCAACTATACATAAATAATGGTGTCTTTCAATGAGTCTGCGTGGCTGAGAGAAATATTTTTGAATGAAGAGATCTGAATATGCTTTTAGGATCAGGAGAATAAGCCAACAATAAGAGAGTTTAGATCAGCGGTTCTCAACCTGTGGGTCGCGTCGCCTAAGACCATCGGAAAACACATATATAATTACATATTGTTCTTGTGATTCATCACTATGCTTTAATTATGTTCAATTTGTAACCATGAAATTGGGGGTCACCACAACATGAGGAGCTGTATTCAAGGGTCATGGCATTAGGCAGGTTGAGAACCACTGGTTTAGATGTTGGAAATGAGAGGCAATGGACTTGATACTTTCCTCAATAGAAAGTAGCTGTGGGCGGGATAAAGACCCTGCAGGTGAATAACTAAGGATTGATTTAAGGTGATGGATGTTCTTTCTCCCCCTTGGAGGTGAAGGTGCCATGATGGAGTTATAGAGAGCGAATACATTTTAGAGTGGTGAGAAATGATGCAAATGAGTAAGGTGAGATTTTTATGAAAGGTAGAACTCAGGGCATGAAAAAAATAGAGGTCAACGACAGGAGATGGGAGGGAAGTCATGGCCTTAGCATTGTTGACCGTAGTGGTTGTCTGGTTCCTAGTTTTAGGACTCAGCGTGAGTCTCAATTTACATGGTCTCTTCAGGGCCAATTTGTGCCTGAAAACATGTCACTTGGATTTTTAAGCTTCTCTCCCATGTTTTATAGGAGCCTATAGTTGATCTTATGTCGAATTCCTTTTTTTTTTTCTAAGAGCCGTTGGCTGTTTTGAGATCACGGTGACCCTGTAGGGAGACAGATCACCGTGTTTCATTTTAAGAGAAAAGAAATACCAGCTTGTCCTCTTACCAACCTGGATTCCTCTGATGTCCTGTTGCTTCGGGCAAAATGGTTGGCACGAGCGTATTCTTGGTGCTTTTTAGAAACCGGGGAAGAGCCCTCAGAGGCCCTTTAATAATGAGCGAAATGGATTTATTCTTCCTTTTGGGGCAATAAAATATGTTATATTTCCTGTAAGTTCCTATGGGGTGGGGGGGGAGTGGAGGAAGGAGGAGGAAGTGAAGATGTTGATTTAGGATTCCCCAGAATTGCAGCTATTTGTGGAAGGCTTTCCCTGAAAATAGAGCTTTCTCTGGAGACTTTAGTTTGTTCTGGAGAATAATATTACAAAACCCAACATTGCACAATAAAAATGGCACAGGCAAGGGAAGATTTATGATGATGACCCTGGGCAGTTCATTGAAACTGTTACGCTCTCTTGGCTTCTTGTTTCATAGTGAGATGCTTTATGTCCTCGGTTCGGACTATATGAGCTAAATTAACTCACACGTGTGTAATTCTTACTGGGTGTCTAAACTCTCATGTAGGCCCTAGCTGGTTTGGCTCAGTGGATAGACTGTCAGCCTGCAGACTGAAGGGTCCCAGATTTGATTCTGGTCAAGGGCACATGCCTGGGTTGCGGCCTGGGTTGAGGGCTCAGTCCCCAGTCGGGGGCATGCAGGAGGCAGCTGATCAGTGATTCTCTCTCATCATTGATGTTTCTCTCTCTCTCTCCCTCTCCCTTCCTCTCTGAAATCAATAAAAATATATTTTTTAAAAACCCTCTCATTTAGTACCTGATTTTTTAGTTGTTAAACTCCAAAAGGACCTTGACATTGAGAAGAAAGGAAGGATGATCGCAGAGGGAACAGGAAGGCACCCAGACCCACTTAGACTGACCGGTGCAGGACTGACCTGCGGCAAGGCCCCTGGGATCATGGAGTCTGTATACGAACCAGCCTCATCAGACCCTTCCCCGGCACCCACCAGTCCAAATATAGAAATATCTCAAAATAGCCTGCATGGCCCTTGGCCGCTGAGCCAGGGAGGGAGACTTGACTCCCAAGGCTTGTTGCCATCAGCATCAGAGAGAAATGACAGAGTGGCCTGAACCAGAGCTGGGAGATGCAGCAGAACCTCCAACAACTCACACCTGAGCGGTGGTGTTCTCTTTGCTGATGACTGCGGCTGTGCTGGCGGAGGGAGGAAGGGGGCGTAGAATTCAATGGATTCCCTTCTTTCCGCAGACCTCTTGGCTTCGCTGTTGACTGTGATATGTCTGTTAAGTAGGTGCCAGGAAGGTGTGTGTGTGTGTGTGTGTGTGTGTGTGTGTGTGTGTGTTCATGTGTATGCGATACATGTCATGGAGTATGAAACAGTCAGGGGACGTTGAGTCAAGAATAAAGGATGTAGCCCTTTGTTACCGTCCGCCTCTTCTATGACGCCAGGGTAAAAGGAGATGTTTTTCTTTCTCCATAAGCGAAGTGAGAGGAATTCTCTTGGCTGGAGTCGCTGTAAACTCTCTTTGGAGCCAAGTGAGATAACGGAGTAGATGAGTAGGGAGGAGAGGGTGAGGGTGGTTAACCCACGCTGGCGCTGGCCCGCTGTCCCTGAGGAGACTGGCATGTTGGCATCAGTTTTAATTTTTATAGAGGTTCTGTGTTGTCTCATATTAAGCGGGGATATGGGAAAAGGAGAAAGGACTCGCCCTCTTCAATTTCTCTGTGCGAAGAAAGAGTACCCGGTCCTTTCACACTCTGTGAACTCACCGTGAAGGCTCAAGGGGAAGCTTTCACGCCGCCTTCACTGGTGAGCAGTAGTAAGAACCATCACTTATGGGTCTGATGTGCCTGGCAACGCCACGATCCACGTTACACACTTATCTCCGTTAAGCCTCACAATCATCTGATCAGTAGGAAGCCTTGTCCTCATTTTAGAAATGAGGAGATGAAACTTACTGAAGCGAATGAAGTCCACGTAGGCCTACTATGGGCAGGGCCAGAACTAAATCTTGGCTCTTCCGATGTAAAGCTCTTGTCTTGAAACCTCAGGCTGCTAAGAGGCCTAACAGATTTCTTCCACTACAGTGTTCCTAAAAACCAAACGTTTTGTCCCCGGAAGTGTCTAGTGTAGTTGTTCAGTAGAAATCATTCTTTAAGCAAATATTTATCCCACAATTCCTCTGTGCCAGACACTGTTTGGGTGCTGGGACTGCAGCAGACAACATAAAAGATAAAAGCACCTCACCGAGGATTAATTATAGCAGAGGAAGGCCAACGGTAAACAAGTAGACCAGATGGCCAGAATTTCTGGTGGCAGGGAGTGCCGTGGAGAAAAGTCAAGCAGGAATATTCAGGGAATCTAGCGTTGCGATTTCACTCTGGCTCTTCATGGAAGATCTTGCTGAGGAAGTGATGGGTGAGCAGAGATCTGAAGGGGTGGGGGGCAGCCAGGTGGATGCCTGAGTGAAGAGTATTCCACGCAGATGAAGGACAAAGTACAGAATGAGAATGTCAGACCCTGTAAGGCCAGATTGAGGGGAGCAAGAAGCCGGTGGGTGAAGATGAGAAGGTATTATTACTCCACTTGGAGTGGAAAGTCTCTTTGATGTGAGTCAATAAAAAGTAAAGTAATAATACAGCTGCTTCTGAAGATTAGCCATCTTTAGGTTACTCACCCCAGATTGCCTTAGTGGGTACATTCTTTTTTTCTGTAACCAGGATCATTTCTGGAGCAACTTGCTACACATCCATAAGTCCTTTCTTGTGTTGTTTCATAACTTGTAGTCAAAAACAATATCCAATGCTTTCAGGTTGTTGAAGAATACATATCTGAACATTGTCGTGGAAGAGTTTACATTCTTTTTAAAATATATATATATATTTTTATTGATTTCAGAGAGGAAGGGAGAAGGAGAGAGAAATATCAGTGATGAGAGAGAATCATTGATCAGCTGCCTCCTGCACGCCCCCCACTGGGGATCCAGCCCACAACCCAGGTGCCCTGACCGGGGATCCAGCCATGACCTCCTGGTTCATAGGTCAGTGCTCAGCCACTGAGCCACACCAGCCAAGAGAGTTTACCATTCTTGAAGTAGATGCTTGAGAGCAGAGCGGTTATTCTTATGGTGATTCAGTTCTGAGAGCAGTAGTCAATGCCTAGAAGCCTGTAAACTGAGGCATCGCATGGCGAATTGCTTCGTTCAGTGCCTTGACTCTTGTGCTAGTATTTGTTAATCTAGTAGAAATGCCCTTCGAGGAAGTAATTGAATAGCATTTGCATTTTTCTGTGTGTTCCTTTTAAATTAAATTCATTGGGTGACATTGGTTAATAAGGTCATATGGGTTTCAAGAGTACCTTTCTGTGATACATCATCTGTATATTGTGTCGTGTGCCTACCATCTAGAGCCAAATCTTCTTCTCTCACCATATAATTGGCCCCGTTTACCCTTTAGTACCCCACCCCCTTCTCTTTGGTAACCACCTTGCTGTTGTCTGTGTCTGTGAATTTTTGTTTGTATTTCATGTTCATTTGTTGCTTTCAGTTGTATATCCTATATATGAGTGAAGTCATATGGTTCTTAACTTTTTCTGTCTGACTTATTTCGCTTAGCGGGATATTCTCAGGGTTGAATTTTTCTCTATCTTCGCCCTGCCATTTGTGGTGCCTGGCAAGCCTGCTCATGAACTAAATGAAACTAAATGAAAGTAGGAGTGCCCTCATCTGCTACTCTTGCAGAGTAGGTGCCCGCAGAATGGCGGGCTGAAGTTCAAGGTTCTCTCTAATGCTTGACCAAGGCTACATCCTGTTCACAGATGACAAGTAACTGATAGTAATAACAGGCAATACAATATTTTAAA
Organism: Myotis yumanensis; assembly: GCF_028538775.1. NCBI lineage: Eukaryota > Metazoa > Chordata > Mammalia > Chiroptera > Vespertilionidae > Myotis > Myotis yumanensis. Next base: position 2,988,357 of record NW_027223773.1, on the reverse strand, counting down.
AATATTTCATTTGCAGAGAACATGCTTCTCCATACAGATCACCACTTGTGGCAAGAAAGTGCTATTTTAGGATAATTACTGGGACCTCTCTTGGCTGTAATAAAAACCAAGTTTTGAGTCATTCTTTATGTGTACAGTTCCCAGACAAAGGCTGCCTTAAAAACAGATGAGGAGCTTAAGAGAATAGGATTCTCATTTTGTTGTATGTCTGCTTTTCAAATAAGGAAATAAAAAAAAAATCAAAACTGTTTTAATTATCTGCGGAACATCACTTGTAGTCACAAACAATATCCAGTCGAGTTCTTTCGAGCAATAGTCTAGCCTTTTAAAAATATTTTTAGAATGCCATTTTAAAAGATGCTTATAGCCATTACTTTTTTGTACTAACCTTATGTGTGTGTGTGTGCATTTGTAATTTAACAAATTCTTTATGATGAGAAATTTAAAACGTGTGCAAAGGTAAACAGAATGTGCAAAGATCCACCGTGTACACATCATCCAACTTTAACAGTTATCCATTGGTTTCATCTATACTTCTACCCATGGCCCCTTTCCATATGTCAAATAACCCTTTTGAAACTCCTCTAAGCTTCATGTGGTTGTTCTGTGAAGAGCCTCTGAGTGGCCCCTTCTGAAGACAGTTATTCTGTTATCCCTCACAGATGGGTCCCACTCACTGATGGGAGAGTTTGTCAGCATCTCCTAGGACTCTTGCTTCTCCCGCCTCCCCCAACAATACAGGGAGCCAAATAGCATTGAAGCCGAATAGTATATAATACATATATTAGTTTGGGGACAAAATGACTGATACTTCATTTGTTTCGATGCAGGGTGGGGAATGTCCGGCCCACGGGCCATGTAAGGCCCGCAAAATCACTTGGGCTGGCCCTGCCAAACATTTGATTTACTAATTAAATGTTTGACCAAATATAGCAGGTTGCTCATTTTGTATGGCCCTCGAATGATGTTATAAACCTCCATTGGCCCTTGGCAGAAAAGAGGTTCCCCACCCCTGGCAGAGGGTACAAAGAAAGTGTACCCCACCACTCCCAGGACGTCCCAACTAGACCACAGGCTCACTTCTGAAATAGGTTGGACACATCGTGATTCATTTGGACAATAGAATTGGACCAGGGAGAGTTCTCAGTGTATGGAAGGCTCTTGTCAGTTGCTCCCATCTGCGTCCAAAACTCTAACATGGACCCGTAAGAGAACTCCTGTTGGGGCCTGGAGAGTTTGTGTCCTCTTGGTCATAATGACTCCGCATGAATGAAATCAGCCTTTGGACGGGGAAAGAACAGCCCGTATTGGAAAGTAATCATAGTTCTTATGCTCTGTGTGTGTATCTGCCTTGACAGGTTTTTAGAGACCACAGCCTATTTCTTCATGAAACCAAAACTTGGAGAGAAGGAGGTGTCCCCGAATGTTTTTTTCAGTATCTGGCATGAATTCAGCTCTGACTTTAAAGACTTTTGGAAGAAGGAGAACAAACTTATTCTACAAGAGAGGTAGGTGTTGTGCGTGCGTGTGTGTGTGTGTGTGTGTGTGTGTGTGTGTGTGTTTCATGGGCACGATGGCATTTTCAAACTGGTGTTTTATTAGGTGTGACACCGCTAGGATTGGCAACCTTCATAGCCTGAATGAAAAATTAAATGGCCCTCCACCCAGGGCAGCAAGTCTAAGAGGGTGCGGAGATTTGGCAAAACATAGAGTTTGAGTCAAAGTGTCAGCATAGAGGCTGGGACACTACAGAGAATGGGTTGGGGTGGTGGTTTGCCAGGACACCTGTCTGGTAAAACAACTTCTGTGGCGAGGAAACACTAAAGCAGACTGTGTAGGAGTTGAGCAACCTTGCTGAGATGACCAACTCACTGAGGTCGCGAGACTGATAGTAAAGACTAAAGGTAAGAAGAGTTGGTTTTGTTTTATTTGTGCTCGATTCGTGGGATAATGTCAAAATTTCACTCTTTGTATAAAAATTTCTTCCAGATGTCACCAAGAAACATATGATCAATATTTCCTAAAATAGATTTGTATTGATTTCAGAGAGGAAGGGAGAGGGAGAGAGATAGAAACATCAATGATGAGAGAGAATCATGGATCGGTTGCCTCCTGCATGCCCCCTAGTAGGGATCGAACCATGACCTCTTGGTTGATAGGTTGACACTCAACCACTGAGCCACACCGGCCGGGCCATGATCAATATTTTTAAAAAGAGCTTTCAAGATTCTTATAGAGTTATATCACATTTCCTAAGGCAGAGCTTTTCAGGAATGAAGGGAAATTTCTCCTCTTAAGCATTCAACTACAGTCTCTATCACTATGATTATGCAATTCCATGGAGGCATATTAAACATTAATTCAAGCAAGAAATCTAGTTCTCCCAGGACAATGTCCCAAAATAGCTGGACCTGGTAGGAGAATGAAAAGGGAACGTAATCTATACCATAAACCAAACACGAATATCAAAAACACGTAGTATACTTTCCAACATCCTTGCACTGACAGTGACTTTGCTTTGCATCTTTAGAAAACGTACATCCTAAGGATGCATTTAATAGATCAATTGTGACATTGCTACGGGTTATGTTTAAAGCGATGTCTAACTTAATCTGCTGGTTTATTCGACATTGAGACAGGTAGTCTTTGATGAGCCCGGAGGAAGCAGAGCTGCTCCTCTACTTAATTGCACAAACATGCGGCAATCAAGTCTGGTTTCAGCCCGACTGAAATCGGTAATTAGGGGGAAAGAGGTTGAATGCTGGGCCTTCAAAGGTGAGGTATTACATTGGAGAGCATCTCTTGTCATGTTAACATTTCCATTTCCAACATCTGTCGTCAAGGGAGCTGTCTGTCTACATTGAAGTCTGTTGTTGTCAGTGTAGAAGAAAATGACCACTTTCAAAGCAATCAGCGATACATCTGAAGAAAGGGGAGAAAGGAAGAAGGGTTACGATCATGGGATGATGTATTTGTTGGTCACCAAAGTGAAGGATTGCCTGAGGCACTGCTCTGCTTCGAGACTCCACTCCCAGACGCCATCCCTGCTCCCACCAGTGAGAGTGCAGCTTTAGAGAAATGGAAAATGTTTTTTCCACGCTTAAAAATTTGGGCCCTGGCCAGTGTGGCTCAGTGGGTAGAGCATCCACCTGTGGACTGAAGGGTCCCAGGTTTGATTCTGGTCAAGGGCACATGCCCAGGTTGCAGGCTCGATCTCCCAATCAGGGGCGTGCAGGAGGCAGCCGATCCATGATTCTCTCTCATCACTGATGTTTCTCTCTCTCTCTCTCCCTCTTCCTTCCCCTCTGAAATCAATAAAAGTATATATTTTTAAAAAAGAAATATTTCTTCTTTAAAACGAAAATTGGGATTCCAGGTAATGGCGAACATTAGACTGAGACATGTTGGTAGTCATTGTATTTGACAAAGAACAATTAGCTCACTTTGTTTTGCCCCCTGGAGTCTGGTTAAGATTTAGAAGCGACTGTGATAAGGCATCAAACGCAATTTTAAAAGGAATCAACTTGTGAGAGCATGTGCTGAGTATATATGTGTAGTGGAGGGTCGGGGTGTGTAGAGGGAGCCCAGAATGGACCACCAGCAGGGCAAATTAGTATCTCGTAGCTTGGGTTCTTTGGTTTATGTGGAAAACTATTGCTTACAATTCGTTTCTCCTTAAAAGGATCTTTAGCCCGGCCGGTGTGGCTCAGTGGTTGAGCATTGACCTATGAACCAGGAGGTCATGGTTCAATTCCAGGTCAGGGCACATGCCCAGGTTGTGGGCTTGATTCTTAGTGTGGGGTGTGCAGGAGGCAGCCAATCAAAGATTCTCTCTCATTATTGATGCTTCTATCTCTCTAGCCCTCTCCCTTTCTCTCTGAAATCAATAAAAATCTATTTAAAAATAAAAAAATAAAATGACCTTTAAATGATGATCATTGTTGTCATCATCATTTAAATATTATGTACATAATATCTCTCATATGTCTACTATAAAATCACTTCCAATTCTAATGCTCTTAGAGTTTTATGAGCTATGATTTTGCATTTTTTAAAAAAAGTAAAAAGACATTGCAGAGCCAAAAAAGAAAATCCCATTATGCCTAATATAATTCCCTAAAATGATGTAAGACACTGTTTTGCAATTAGGGCTTTCTAGTTATAGCTCCAACATTATTAATATGTAGATACACCAGAGGTCTGTCTGCTCTTTCTTTTTGAATGTTATCGTCTATGAAGACTCTGGACATTTTTATGTTATTTAACTTCATTCCATTTTGATTCATTTTGCTTTGGTTTCCTGAGTCAGAGACTGTCGCAAAACCCTTAGGATCCCTGATAGAGTGTCTTTCTGAGTTTGAAAACTTTATTTCATCAACGTCACCTGCCCTTTCGTCTTGCCGAGTAATGTTAAACATTCTCTAAATAATCCATCAGCCCTGTCTCTGTCTTGTCCCGCACGGGCCTGGCCGTCTTCCACCTCCCATTGATCGCCCGGTGTGCCCCTTCCTGTAGGGATCGAAGTTGGGCTGGCACCTGTGTGTCACACTCTATATCCAGATCAGAGAAAGAGCGCCTGGCCAACATGTCTCCATAGCTCATTGATCTCTCTCTCTCTCTGGAGAAAGGCTGGGGTGCCTCCTTACAGAGTCCTTCCTTGAATGATTGAAAACTTGATGCTGAACTATAGAAAGTCCTGTCCGGATGGCGGTGTCGCACAGAGGGAGGGTCATACTGAAAGGCGCCACTTCTGAGTTGGCAAAGGGGCTTGTGGTCCTCCTGTCGTAGCCGGAGCCATGCCCACCATCGCATTGTATGGAATTAACCAACCCCGGGCATGTGAGAACATCAGGCTCAGAGGGGAATGGAGGTGACCTGCTCCCAGTGCACACTCCAGAAGTAGGCTTGCTCTGTCCCTTGGAGAATTAGGCAGATCCAAGCTTCCTGGCTTTTAAAAAGGAGATCCCTATTAATTTTGAGAATAATGTCCTCGATGAGGACAGAAGTTTGGCTGTGCTGGTGGGGACTCTGACTGTTTTTGCTTTGAGCACAATCCACCCAGGGTCATGAGCTCACTACCGTCTCGTCATGGGCTTCATGGTGTTCTTCTGCCCCTGGAGTGGCTCTGGAGAGGAGCTGGGAGATGAGCTGATAGGAAGTGGGCCCTGGAGGAAAGGGCAGCTTTCAGCATGAGAGAGGGCTGCCTGCTTCCCCCCTGAGGGGGCCCTGGTCCCCTGAGTTCATCAACCCAGAGATGACCTTGGTCTCCACCACGTTAGGAGTACTGGGGCAGCAGAAGGAAGTAGGCTTGATTCTAGAGTTCATCCTAAGCTTGGGTAGCAGTAACTTGTAGCAGAACCCAATAATGAGACAGGATATAAGGGCGATGTTGTTTTTAATAAACAAAATGATCTATAATATGACTGATATAGTCATATTAATGAATTAGTATTTTATATTTAAGCCCTACTAATATTTTCTGTTTTTTTAGAAAATAATATGGACATCTAAGGTGGATTTACCATCACTTTGAAAAATGATAAAGCTTAAACTTAGGTTAAGTTTCATAGACATTTTGCTCTTTCTCAAAATGGTATATTGAATTCTCATACCATATAGGCCTTGTGATAGTGTGGTTTACAATGAGGAAATACACATTTGGTCTTCAATCTCATTCCCGCGTGGAGCTCCTAAAACCCTTGGAATTTCCCAAGTGGAAAGAGCAATAGAGGTGTCTTTCCTTGTCTTAATGAGACGACTTTGGAATGCCTCTAGATAATCTAAGGATGGCCAGTAGAACCAACCCTGTATGAGAGGATTGGAATTTTCAGTTCCATTGCGTTGACTTGGTGGGCGGGAAAGGGGAGGGGTGCTGAACTAATTACCAATGACCCATGACATAGTCACTCATGCCCATGTAAAGAAGCCCCCATAAAACCCCAAAGAATGAGATTCAAGGAGCTTCCAGATTGGAGGGCACAGGGGGATTCGGGGAGAGTAGTGCACCCCGAGAGCATGGAATCTCCATACCCCTTCCCACCTACCTTGCCCGGTGTATGTCTTCCATCAGGCGTTCCTAAGCAATATTCTTTTATAATAAACCAGTGGTCTAGGAAGTAAAGTGTTCGAGTTCTGTGAGACATTCTGGCAAAGCAATCGCACCGAAGGAGGGTGTTATTAGAACCTCCTAGCTCTAGCTGGTTGACCAGAAGCACAGGTGGCAGCTTGGACTGCATTTGGCATCTGAAGTGGTAGGGGAGCAGTCTTGGGGGACGGAGTCCTTAACCTGTGGGGTCTGACACTAGCTCCCGGGGGATGGTGTCAGAGTTGGGTTAATGGCTTGGTGGCGTGGGGGAAAACACAGTTGGGAATTGGTGTCAGGATCAAAGACATGCATTTAGAATTTAAAATAGCTAGGAGTAGACGTCTGTATGTGAGAATCTCATCTTTAAAATATTCTAATTATCATCCTAAATTTACATAAGCCACATTTTGCAAAAAAAATAAAGCACATCAGAAATAAAAGCATATTTACAGTAGATCCTAATTTTACGAGATGGAATTATTTTTAAAAATTAACCTCTTTGGTTCAAATTCCTATGGCCTGGGGGTGAACATTTTTGGAAAGTTTGGTGAAATTCCATTTGGCCACTTTAAAGTGTTCTAAGTCTGTGGGGGAGGTAAATGAGATGAGAAATGGTTGGGAAAAGTATGCATCAGTTAAGAGGAGTTAAGATGCTCCCAGATAACTCGGAAGCTTTCATTGTAAAAGTCTGTTTAGACGTGGGTGTTAATGTGTGCTGAAAGTCGTGTGTTGTTTTTAGAACAGAAGCACTCTTAATTCTGCAGAGCTTGTACATGGGTTGACTTCCTACAGCCTCTGATTTTTCTAATGTTTTTATTTTATAAAGGCAAAATAAACGAGCTAGAGCATAGAGAACAATAGCAAGAACTAGAGGCTAGAGAGTATTGATGACAAGTTAGAGAAAAAGGTGGAAAGCATTTTTTTAATATCATAGATGGATGGACGGATAGATGGATGGACGGATGGATGGATGATGGGTGAATGGAGAGATATTCCCAATCACATGTAATCATTCAGGAAAGCATACATATAGAGGAAAGTGCAAGTGATGGAATTATGAAGAAAGCTTATTATTAATAAAGGGAAAGAAAGGGACTCACAGCCACTTGACCACTGACTGTGATCTACTGCTGTGTCCCAAACACTCGGATGTGAATCAGGGACCATGCACACCCTCTTAGCTTCAGAGAGGTGAGCGCACGACCATCAGAAAGCTGTGGATCAGAGTGAAAAGCGAAAGAATGTCCTGATTTCCATCAAGTTTATGTCTTGCTATTCACGAGTCGTTATTAAAAACAAGTTCCCTGCCCTAACCAGTTTGGCTCAGTGGATAGAGCGTCGGCCTGCGGACTGAAAGGTCCCAGGTTGGATTCCGGTCAAGGGCATGTACCTGGGTTGCGGGCACATCCCCACTAGGAGGTGTGCAGGAGGCAGCTGATCGATGTTTCTTTCTCATCGATGTTTCTAACTCTCTATCCTTCTCCTTTCCTCTCTGTAAAAAATCAATAAAATATATTTAAAACACACACACACACACACGCACACACACGCACACACACCTACACACACAAAACAAGTTCCCTAACGATGCTGATCAAAGAAAACCTAACACGTAAGTGTTCACATCCAAATTCCTAATTGTTAGTGGCCACTTCCTACCTTCTACCTGAGGGGTTTCATGAATTCTCTAGCCTGAGAGTTCAGTGGAGCTCCCAAACTTGGGGACAATTATTACAGTCGATACAGTTTTATTTAGAATTTTATAGTCCAGAGCCATAGTCACTTGTCTACAGTTTGGTGATCCCAAACCCTCTGAAACCAAACGTTTTTTCAGAAGTTTGTGGCAACCTGTGCTCACAGGAGGCCGTTTATAGTCTCTACTGATCCATTTAGTGTGAGTGCTCATGTTTACTACATAATTAGTAATGTGCTTGATTACTCCACTTTGTGCCAGACCCGTTTGTGATGTTCTATAACCCACAGAATTAGAAAAGTTCTGATTTCTGTAATCCATCTGGCCCAGAAGTTTGGGGTAAAGGCTTATAGAATGAATGGATATCCGGCCTACCGGACCCTATACCCACTGTCCCTAATTCTACTCTCTCTAGAACCACACAAGTAAAACCAATCCTTGTCCATGTAATGGATCTTCAGAGGAAATGTGATAAACTCTCTCTTCCAGTATCAGCAAGGCCATACCCTTCACCTTTCTTGCTCTGGGAGAAATTTTCGAAGCTGGACTATTTAAAAACCAGTTGTTCCCAATCTAAGGTAGATTTTTCTAAGGGATAGATGTGTTGAGACAGACCCTGGGACACCCGAGGGGAATGGAAAATCAAGAATGCTTTCATGCAACCTTTCCTTTATATGTACAACCATTCCTTCCCAGGCCCCGTCCACTCTCTTTAACCCTGAATACCACACCTGCATTTCCCACTGTGAACTTGGGAGTTTTACACGTGCTTTCCTGAGGTCATTCAACAAGTATTTATCACGCAGCTACTATATAGTAGGCACGGGGGTTGTGAACAAAACCAAACCCCTGCCCTCTACAACTTACAGTAGACTATCAATAAATTATCAATTAATCAATAAGTTACCAACAAATATACATGCGGTGCTGATATGGGCAAATAAAGTAGGGCAAAGGGAAGAGAGTTGAGGGGGGTTGAGGGTGTTGTATATAAGGTAGCCAGGCAGCATATCTCTGAGAAGTGGGGTCCAGCAGGGATTTAAAGGAAGTGAGGGGGTAAACCAATGGGTATCTATCCAACGGTGGAATATTCCAGACAAGGAGCGGCAAGTGCAAAGCCAGAGGAAGGAGTGTTCAGGGGAGAGTCAGAGTGGTTGGAACAGAGTGAGCAAGGGGAGAGAAGACAAGAGAGGAGGAGTGTGGAGTGGGGATGTTGGGGCCAGACTGGGTAGCCTGGTGGGCCAGGTGAAGAAAGAGCTGCAGGCAGGAGGGACGAGAGAGAGAACCGAGTGAAGCGCTGCTGGTGCCCCTTTGGGGAAGATGAGGATGAGCATTGACCTTTGCGTTGGGGAACGTGGAGGAATTGGTGACAACCGCAAGAGTCGTCTCTCTCAAGTGGTGAGAGACAAACGCTGGATTGGATTGGATGGAAGAAGAGGGTGTGGGGATGGTGAGGATCGGCAACTTTTTTCTTTTTAAGTAAAATTTTTATTCATTTCAGAGAGGGAGGGAGAGGGAGAGAGGGATAGCGACATCCATGATGAGAATCATTAATCAACTGCCTCTTGCACGCCCCTTACTGGGGATTGAGCTGGCAGCCCGGGCATGTGCCCTTGACCAGAATTGAACCCGGGACCCTTCCGTCTGCAGGCCGACGCTCTATCCACTGAGCCAAACCAGCCAGGGTTATAGGCAACTTTTTTTGAGGAGTTCATACTTAGGACAGGGTCACAGAGAAAAGCTCTGGCCGCAGGGAAAGTGGGTTCCGGAATTTTTTTGATGGTGGGATAAACAGCATGTCTTTGGCCAGTGAGGCCTCATCCTGCAGAGGAAACATGGTGACCCTTGTCCTCCCTAATGCCTGTGTTTCCCTGATCCCATTTCTGCCTCGTATCTCCCACATCTCACTCCTTAATTAAGCCGTTCTTCCTCTTGCATAATTCTGCGCCGTTATGATACAAGTAGCTGTGTTGTACTCTTTTATGAGTCTTACAAGGAGGAAATGTGATAAACTCTCGCTAAACTAGAATTCCCCACCAAAGAAAAGTCTTTTATGAAAACAGGATCTAAGCTACTCGTACATATTGTCCTGGCTGGAGAAGTATCCAAGCCTCCACCACGTGTAAGAACCAGGAAAACTTAATTTGATCTCTCACTGAGTCTAATCAAAAACTCTCTGAGCCATTTGCAAATTAAACATCACTGAGACACAGGAAATACCTTAACACAGGGGGCCAGAATAAAGGTACAGCTTAGGAAAGGTAAATAGGAAAGGATGTTTGCATGAAAAATGTCCATTGTAGGAACCAACCCCATTTTCTCGTAATAAAAGACGACGTTTGCTGTCAGATGGGATTTGGTCATAGCTTTGGCCATCATGTATGACATTTTCTGTGACAGGGGAGTGTCATTTCACTGTTTTGTTGAGGAAACCTAAAAGCCCTCAGTATATACAGAAAGAACATGGTCATTCTTACAGGAATTTAAAAAAAAGACAATTCAGATGACCTACTTTTGTGAATTCCATGTAAATCCACATCTAATAGAGAATAAAAATTGTCCCTATGATGTGATCCAGGAGAAAAACAATCCTTTATTTTTTTCTAAATCAGAGATTTTAAATTAGCGAGAAAAATGTCATCAGGAGCTTAAAATTTCTAATGTATGTAGGAACATCCATATCCTATTCAAATGACTATTAAATGATTATCATCTAAGCCAGCAGTTCTCAACCTGTGGGTCGCAAACAATGAAAATACATCCTGCAGATCAGATATTTACATGACAATTCATAACAGTAGCAACATTACAGTTATGAAGTAGCAACGAAAATAATTTTATGGTTGGGGGTCACCACAACGTGAGGAACTGTATTAAAGGGTCGTGGCATCAGGAAGGTTGAGAACCAATTTTCTAAGCATTTTAAAAAGTCCTAACTGGAACGTTCTAGATTTGTCCACATTTTCGGATACCATGTTAAGTTCCTGTGGGAGATCATGGACGAAGGCTACTCCTGGTTTGACAGAGTATAATTCAGGCCCCTTATTCACACAATGGGATGGGAACTCTGCTCTTTACTCATCTGATCCCAGAAGGGAATTGATTTCCTTCCTTCACCAGCACAGAGTTGTTGGTATTCCCAGCACTTGTCCGAGAGGAGCCCCTTGCCCACTGCTGTTCAGTTGAGACCATTGCAATCTATAATAATTAAAGCATAATATGGTAATTAGACCGGACAGCCAAACGACCTTCCGGACGACCTTCCAGATGAAGCCAGGGCTACGAGGGCCAAGCTCCTTGCACGAATTTTGTGCACCGGTCCTCTAGTTTGAGATCATCGAGGAAATATGCCGACTGTCCTAGAGTTTTTAGAAATGTCCTCAGAAATGTCTTTACTAAGTTCAAGTTTAAAAATTAATCTCAGGTTATATGGAGGATTTTTTTTTCTAAGAGACCACTGGAGAAATGTGTCAGTTTTCTGGATTGTTAGATTTGTACTACGGTAGTTCACATTTCTTATTTTGAAAAAAAATTCCTCCTAGAAGTTAGAAGCAAGAGAATGTGGTGGCAGTTGTGTTTTCTCTGGACAGTCTTACATGCTTTCCTTTTTCAAAGATGAACTCTAAAGCCCGTTGTGTTTCCATTACTACTTTTCCTTGAATAGAGTTCAAAATGTGTCCGGTTATAGTACTGTTCCCCAGCATTTGATAAATCATGTGGCCAGTTTTTCTAAATAGTTTCTTTTTAAAACTTACTTTAAACTGCCATCATTTACATGTTCAGAGTTTTACAAGATTTAGTCTTAGCCCAGCCAGAGTGGCTCAGGAGTTGAGTGTCAACCTAGGAACCAGGAGGTCACGGTTCGATTCCTGGTCAGGGCACATGCCCGGGTTGCAGGCTGGATCCCCTGTAGGGGGCGTGCAGGAGGCAGCCGATCCATGTGTCTCTCTCACATCGATGGTTCTCTCTCTGTGTCTCTCCCCTTCCTTTCCATTCTCTTTAAAAATCAATGGAAAAAAAATATCTGCGGGTGAAGATTAACAGAAACAAACAAAAAAAAATCAATAGAATTAGAAATATTGGGGCAGATTTAAAAATCATTAAAGAATAATGAATAGCAGAATTTGTTGACTATTTGCATATGCATGAGGGGGTGGTGAAGAGGGAGAGGAATTGCTCAGAGGGTGACTGGTTATGTGCTTAGCCAAGGCCCAGGTGAGAGAGAGGAGAATACTGTCACTAGGATTTGGAGCATGGGGCTGGGAAGGCCAGAGCTAGAGGTGCGGGTCTGAAGTCTTCAGTGTAGAAAGGATAGTTGGAATTGTGAAGTGGAGATTTCCAATGAAATCACGGTCAAGATCAGAGTCCAGATTAGAGCCCTGGGAGGAAAAATAACATTAGAGGGGAAGTTTCATAATTAAGAAAAGAGATTAAGAAAGCATCTCCAGGAAGATAGTTGGAAAACTCAGTTCTCTGAAGAGAAAAGAATGAAAAGACTGGTTACCTCAACCGGCCTGACTCCGTGGTTGAGCATCGACCTATGAACCAGGAGGTCACGGTTCGATTCCCCATCAGGGCACATGCCCGGGTTGCGGGCTCGATCCCCAGTGGGGGGCGTGCAGGAGGGGGCCGGTCCATGCGCTCCCCTTGCTTATGTGTCTCTCTCCTGTTAGACCTTGAGTTTAATTGTCCTTATAAAACTGAGCCCATCCCAGTGCCTGACCTGCAGTTGCTCCTCCATAAATGATTGTCAAATAAATGGATGAGCTCGACGGTCTTGGGAGGGTTCGTTGACGCACATTCTTTGTCATTCTCATCATCTCTGCCGTGAGGAATGGCCGGATTGGTTTTTGTGTAAAATTAAATGTGTGCGTATTAGACGCGGCTTCCTGTGATCCTTCCAAAAAATGTGTTTTGAGAACAAGATAAATAAGACAGAGAGAACATGAAGAGGCTTTGGTGATCTAAATGCTTGTGGCGGCCATTTTTAGAAATGTCCCCAAATGCTGTAAAGTGCTCCAAGCAAATTTAAGAGGGAATATACTGGGTTTTGGCTACGAAAGAAGTTTTCCTTAATTCCCTGTCCAAATACTTCATTTTGAATTTACTGATCGTGGCTTTAGCGGAGGATGGGGATTCTGCAATCCTCAGTTTGTTCTAAAGAACATATTTTTGTCTTCAAATGTTTGGAGAAAGGATTAAAGGCGGTTTATGGCCTGGGTGGAAAGTCCGAAAAGTGTTAACAATGGGGTGTCACCATTTTCTGGAATTGCTAACAATATCAACCCCACAGGCACTTTATGTCCTGAAGGAGTTAGTTTCATTGGTCACACCTTCAGGTAAAGTCTGGCATCAACCTGTGGCTCCTGTATTGGACGATTTGTTCCATTCAGCTGTGTAAGACCAGAGATTCACCCAGCTCCCTTGGAAATGAATTCTCTCATTAGTCTTCTGCCACAGGACTGGAGAAATAGATTTATAATTCGTTTCTTTGACAAAATAGCCTTCCAGACGTACACACAGAGTCTTTTATTAAAATGTCGTGGCCTTTTTACTTTCTTCAGAAATACTTCGATTTTTTCATTCCCAAAGTAAACCATAATAACAAAATACCATTAATCTGATAGGTCATTGTCCTTCCTCTGGTACCCCTTTATATGAATAGGATTCTAGTTTGTAGATGTCCTACGGTGCCTTTGAAGTAACCTGCGTAGCTGTTTACAGTATTTTAAGTTTTTAGAAAGAAATTTAAAATAAATTTTTTTAAAATCTTCGCAACAGCTCTGTGTAGTAGTAATAGTGATGCTGTGATATGTCATTGATCCCTTTTGCTGTTTGAGGGAATACAAGGTCAATGGCATCAGAATGTCAAGATGTTGCCCCATGTCCCTAGCAAAGCCAGAACTTAATCTCCCAATAACATCCTCTTTTAACTCTACCTCTGGCGAATGCGTTCCTGTTTTCCTTGGCGTGTGTGTGTGTTTAAAAAGACATCCTCGTGGTATGAAAATGTCATTATTGCTCACTCTCCATTTTCTGTTTTCAATTAAATGATTGGTTCCCATGCCTGATGAAATTCCATTTTTTAAAAACCACCCAAGTATTCAGTGCCATGGACTTTCATGCATGAGTCTGAATGTGATGTGGAAAGTGACTCTGAAATCACTTTAAGGAAGCTTTTGAGTTTTTATGTGATGCTGTTAATTTAATTATTTTAGTGCTTCTGGATTTATGTTATAGGGACTGTCCTATTCATGGAAGAGAGCCAATCTGAGTATGCTCACCTGAAAAATGAGGACTTTTTCTTTGCTGTCTTGTATATATATCATTTTTATACACTTTCTTGTATAAGACTTTTTTAATAGAGGATGAAATGTGTACATAAAAATATTTATCTTTTTGTATATGATTCCATTCTGCATCCTTTGATTCCAAGTTAAGAACCCCCGGGTGAATTTGCCTCTAGCTCTGACAGTCCATGTTTTTATTTTTTTTAACTTTAAAATCTTTATTGTTGAAAGTATTTCATAGGTCCTCCCCTTCCCCCACCCCCTATAAACCTCTTCCAGCCCGCTCCCATCCTCTCCACCCCCCAGACCCTCACCACCCTATTGTCTGTGTTCATGAGTTATGCGTGTGTGCAGACAAGTTCATTGGTTGATCTCTTCCCACCCACCCTGCCCTGCCTCCCTCTGAGGTTCAACTGTCTGTTCATGCCATTCTACGTTTTTAAATCAAATGTCAGATGACATTTCTGTGTATTTTTTTTCCCAATAATTCAAATCCTTAATGAGTTGATGCTTGCTCACTGTAAGGTGAATTGCTGTGATCTGTGTAGGTCTTTGTTCCAATTCACAAATTCCTGTGTCTTCTCCCCACCCAGAGTAAAAGAAGCTGAAGAGGTGTGTAGGCAGAAAAAGGGGAAATCACTTTATAAAATAAAGCCAAGACACGACTCCGGGATTGTAAGTACCTCACTTTTCTGTTCTTCAACCTGTGATTTTTTTCTTTGGCTTTTAAACACTGTGTTGACACTATATACAAACATGGAGTATTTTAATGATTTTTCTCTTCAGTTTGAATAGATAATGAGCTTCTAACTTAAAGACCTTTTCCCCCGAGGGCTTTAATTAGGCCCAAGAGGTTAAGAAGCATCTCAGTGTTCAGCATCCAAGCTTAAGAAGTAAGATAAATCTACTGAGTGCTTCTATGTGGATATGGGGATACCAGCGGGAATTGGGGGGTGATCCTTCACCCTCTTCATTACACATGACCACAGCCCAGGGCTGAGTGGCTGTTAGAACTGCATTAGGGCCACTGGGATCTGGAACATAACGGGAAAAGCCAACTGCGGAGTGGTTCTTTGCTGAGACCAGAGGGCTCGCACCTGGTTTGTCCCCAGAAATGTTTCTACACAGTTGGCTGCTTCACAGCTGTCAGTCAGGAAACCGAGTTGAACAAGCTGTTCTAAGTTTCCTCCTTGCCCACTTCTTCCTTCAAAAGAAAATGCCAAGTTTTGCACCCTGGGAGGGGAGGGCTTAGTGCAAATGATGAGTTTTCCCTCGTGACCTCGTGGACACGGTGAGTGTTTTGCCGAATGTTGCGAGGGATTATCACTTGGTGCCACAGACTAAGTAAATGATGCTCTTTTAGATGAAAAGTTGGGTTAGGTTTTAAAATGGGAAAATGTTCAACTGGATTAGTCTAACGTAGTCTAAATGGAAAAGATATTAAAACAACCCAAGTTTTTATATGACTAAATGGCCCTCTTTAGAAAAAGTTATGAGTTGCGACTTCAGTGCCAGGCTGTTTTCCCTGCACAAGTCCTGGACCAGATGGCTTCACAGGTGAATTTTCAAAGGAGAATTAACACCTATCCTTCTCAAACTCTTCCAAAAAATTCAAGAGAAGGAACGGCTTCCAAGCTCATTTTACAAGGCCAGTATTATCCTAATTCCAAAACCAGATACAGACACTGCAATGAAAGAATTATAGGCCAATATCCCCGATGAACATAGATGCAAAAATCTTCAACAAAATACTAGCAAATACATTCAAAAGCTCATACACCATGGTCGAGTGGGATTTATCTCTGGGATGAAAGGTTGGTAAAATATGTACAAATCACTTAATGTGATATACCACATAAACAAAAAGAAGGGGGGGAAATCATATCAAAAGATGCAGAAAAAGCATTTGACAAAATCCAGCATTCATTTATGATAAAAGCTCTCTGTAAAGTGGGAACGTACCTCAACATAATAAAGGCCATATATGACAAAACCACAGTTAACATACTCAGTGGGGAAAAGCTAAAGATATTTTTCTTAAGATCAAGAACAAGACAGGGTTGCCCACTTTCACAGCTTTTATTCACTATAGTATTGGCAGTCCTAGCCACAGCAATCAGAGAAGAAAAAGAAATAAAAGGCACCCAATTTGGAAAGAAGTAAGATTGTCACTATTTGCAGATGACCTGATACTACATATAAATAGTCCTAAAGATTCCACCAAAAACTTACTAGAATGAAAAATGAATTCAGTAATGTAGCAGGATATAATATTAATAAGTCAGTTGCATTTTTATACACCAATCATGAATGATCAGAAAGGGAAATTAAGAAAGCAGTCCCATTTTCAATTGCATCAAAAAGAAAAATGCCTAGGAATAAATTTAACCAAGGAGACAAAAGACCTATACTCAGAAAATTATAAATCATCAAAGAAAGAAATTGAAGAAGATACAAATAAATGGAAGCATATACAAGAATACACTAAAAGTGGATTAAAGACTTAAATGTAAGACTTGAAACCCTAAAAACCCTAGAAAGAATAGATAGGCAATAAAATATCTGATGTTTCCCTTAGCAATATTTTTTTGATATATCTCCTTGGGAAAGGGAAACAAATGAAAAAAATAAAAAAAAATGGGACTACATCAAGCTATGAAGTTTTTGCACAGCAAAGAAACCATCAACAAAATGAAAAGGCAACCTAGTGAATGGAAGAGAATATTCGCCATTGATACATCTGACAAGGGGTTAATATATTAAATTTATAAAGAACTCATACAACTCAACACCAACAAAACAAACAATCCAATTTTAAAAATGGGCAAAGGACCTGAATAGACATTATTCCAATAGACATATGAAAAGATGCTCAACATCAAGAATCATCAGAGAAATGCAAATTAAAACCACAATGAGATACCACCTTACACCTGTCAGGATGGCTATCATCAACAAATCAATAAACACAAGGATTAGAGAAAAGGCAACCCTCTGGCATTGTTGACGGGGATTACAAATTGGTGCAGCCACTTTGGAAAACAGTATGGAGATTCCTCAAAAATTAAAAATAGAACTGCCTCAAGACTCAGCAATTCCAGTTCTGCGTATCTAGCCAACGAAATCCAAAACACTAAAAGATATATACACCCCTAGGTTCATTACAGCATTACTTACAGTAGCCAAGATATAGAAACAACCCAATTTCACATCAATAGATGAGTGGATTAAAAAAAAAATCTGTGGTACACATATACAATGGAATATTACTTGACCATAGAAAAGAATGAAATCTTACTATTTGTGACAACATGGATGGGCCTAGAGCAGGGGTGGGCAAGTTTTTTGACTCGAGGGCCACAATGGGTTCTTAAACTGGACCGGAGGGCCGGAACAAAAGCATGGATGGAGTGTTTGTGTGAACTAATATAAATTCAAAGTAAACATCATTACATAAAAGGGTACGGTCTTTTTTTTTTTTTTTTTTAGTTTTATTCATTTCAAACGGGCCGGATCTGGCCCGCGGGCCGTAGGTTGCCCACGGCTGGCCTAGAGGATGTTGTGCTAAGTGAAATAAGTCAGACAGAGATAGACAAATACCATATGATTTCACTTATATGTAGAATCTAAAGAACAAAATAAATGAATAAACAAAACAGGAACAGACTCATAGTTACAGAGAACAAATTGAAGGCTGCCAGATGGGAGGAGGTTTGGGGGGGGGGCAGGATGAAAAGGGTGAAGGGATTAAGAATTACAAATTGTTAGATACAAAATTGTCCCAAGATGTAAAGTACAGCATAGGGAATGTAGTCAATAATATTTAATAAGTAAGTATGGTACTCGAAATTTCAGGGGTATCCCTTTGTAAATTATATGATTGTCTGAACACTATGCTGTGCACCTGCAACTAATATAAAATAATACTGAATGTCAACTATAAATGAAAAATAAAATGTAAAAATGACAGGACAGCAAGACAATGAGTCTTGAACTGTTAGCTAAGCACAACCATTAATTAGCAAGCTACCTAAATAAATAAATAAGCAAATGCAAAAAAAATTAGAAAAATAAAAGCTATTTCCCATTCAGTTTCTCTGTATCAGAATCATTCTTCACTAATGACAAGTGGTATATGATGGTTTACCTTCTTTTCTGTCATTTTGATTAAAGTCCAAATTTAAAGTGCATTGGATGAGAAGGAATAATTATTTAGTAGTTAACCCCAATCATGCTGTGATACAGCCAATTCAATTTTCCTATTAGTGTATGTGTACATAAAACCGGGAATGAGAAAGTTGCGTTGGCGCTCTTTCCCATCCATTAGAAACTAAATTTTAAAATCTTGGTTTCCACTCAAAATTATTGAGTGGTCTGTCTTGGTGAAAATTCTAAAAGAGGAAACGTATTCTAGTTACATATTTTTTTCCTGTATGGGCTGGTTGACCTTTAACCTTTCCCAGGGAATTTGGTCCAAACGAAAAGGTCTTGATTCGGCTCCTCTAAACTCCATACATTTGTAAACTTCTTGTTTCTAACGATCCCTCTTGCCTGGTGCGTTTCTTTTCAGAAAGCAAAGATCAGCATGAAAACCTGAACAAAGAAAAACAGGATGGTCACCCACTAGCCAATTACACAACATTCCGCCGACGCGAAGGCCGGAAGGGAACGGCATCATTCCGACCATTGTCTTCTTGACCCCTTGCCTCATCTCCGTGTTTTCTAGACAGCTGACTGACGGTTGAGTTTCACTGTACGTTCTTATGAACATGCAAAAGCAGACCAGTGGAGAACAGGACACCCTTTTTGTAAAAGCTTATGGTATGACACGGATAGACCAAGACAGCATGTTAGAGGAGGCAGTATCTGCATTAATTCTGAACATGCTACACATTAACCTAAAATATACTTTTCTGAGGATATTCCTTCTACAGCAAGACTCCTTTCTACTGACAACCAGTGCTCCACAGGAACGCGTGCGGGTGTATGGTTGAAATGTCATTTCTAGTGAGCTATATCAGTTTCACATCTACGTCTGTATTTTCTATCCTAAGAGTTAAGTACCGTTGATCTATCATCATGAAGGCTTTCCCAACTCTTTGAGCTGCTCTCCATAAATATATATTTGTGAAAGAAGATGATCATATTTTTGCTGGTAAGAAAATGAAAAAAAAATAGAGCAGAAGGAAACCCCTTTCTTATAAATCATTTCATTTAGGCAGAAATCAGTGTTTTGTTTATCGAGGGCTTTTATCAGACCGTCTTGGGAAACCCTACATAAAGCGAATCTATAGCAGAAAGAAAACGAAAGGTGTGCGTCTCTATCACTTTGCCATGGCCTTTCTCAGAGAAAATAGGACGCCATATTTTGGAGGAACTTAAGTAAGTGATGCTCATAAAATTATCAGACGTGATTAATTGTTGGATTGGCATCTGCCTAGAACTTGTTAATTAAACACACCTGTTGGAGTATTTTAACATCACTGGGACCATCTCTGTATGTTATGGCAGGTGATTCAAAGCTGTAAAATGAGTATGCAATTATTCATCATTTGAAGGAGCCTAGGAAAGAATTTTATTTTATGTTGGAGGGAAAAGAATAAATCTGTGACTCTTCTGAGAGTACTTCGAGTCAGCGTATGATGCGTTGTGATGGTTTCGTCTGACATGAGTAGGTGTGGCTTGTAAAATATTATTTTAATGACATTTGTTGGGGGTTATGGTTGTAGATAAAGAGGAGGATTTATGGCTATTGCAAACCCATTGTGGAAAGCAACTTAAAAAGAGAGCGTTCTGACTCGCAACTAAGTATGTATTTATGTAAAGTATGGTCTCCTACCTTAGTTTGTCATTTGGGTGCAGAGAAACCGTAGTGGGGTTTTTGGTTGTAGTTTTGTAGTCTTCCTGTCTCCTTCCCTCCTTCCAATGTGTATATTAATACTCTTCAATGAAAATATAGGGCATTTAACAAAGATCGCTATGTGCAATACTGTATTTAGTGTTTCTATTTCAATTTTTTAGGATGTTAATTTATATGAAAATAAAATGAGTAATCAAAGGTTTGGTGTCCATTGCGTGCATGTTGCCCAAGGATATTGCAAAAATGAAGCCTTCGCATTTAAAACTGGGAGGGAAAGAAGTTAGGCTATCTCTGTGTGAAGATTCCTAAACGTTCTTATTCACAATGGTTAATAGTTAAGCATTTGATGAATGCTTGTTTTCCAAGATAAAATGATTGTTGTGCTACATCAAAACATATTTTGAAAAAGGTTGAAGTTTTCCTAATGTATTGGAAGAAAAAAGTATTTTCCACTTGTGAACAACAACATATTAATGTTTGAGAAATCTTTTAGGAATCAGATGCAGGAATTTATTTGGTCCAGAATAAGTGGTGAGGGGCTGTCTATATATATAAAAGGCTAATATGCAAAGTGTCCCCTTGGGAGTTCGACTGGGAGACCTGGAGTTCAATCACTCGCTATGACATGTGCTGACCACCAGGGGGCGGCGTGAAATGAAGGAAGGCCCCGGCCGGCAGCCGGAAGGCCCCCATCGGACCTGATCGCCATCCAGGCCGAGGGACCCTACCTGTGCACTTGACCAGAATCAAACCTGGGACCCTTCAGTCTCCAGGCCGACACTCTATCCACTGAGCCAAACCAGCCAGGGCAGCAAAGAGGGAATTTAAAAGAAAAACATCAATTCAACTAAAGGCCAGACAAGTCAGGAAAAACAAAACAAAACGAAGTCTCATAAAAATAGCCCTAGCTGGTTTGGCTCAGTGGGTGGAGCGTCGGCCTGAGGACTGAAGGGTTCCAGGTTCGATTCCGGTCAAGGGCAGGTACCTTGGTTGCGGGCACATCCCCAGTGGGAGGTGTGCAGGAGGCAGCTGATCGATGTTTCTCTCTCATCAATGTTTCTAACTCTCTATCCCTCTCCCTTCTTCTCTGTAAAAAATCAATAAAATATATTTTTTAAAAAAAGTAAGAAAAAAAAATGAAGTGACTGTGGCCGGGAGGTAGGAGGACCTAAGGAGGAGAAGGAGTTGTTGCTAACGAGCTCTGGGAGGCCGGTGGGACCATTCTTTGTGTGACACCAGCTTGTCATTAACATTTCCACTTCCCAGCCAATTGGTGAGCTCGGGCTTTCGAAGGCTGTACTTTGGGGTTTTGTTTCCCATGGAATACATCTCCAATTATATCATCAGAAGCAAGAGGAAGAGGTTTCGTGTTCTAAAATGGTGTGATAAAAGGAGCACGTAGCCCGTCTCCTCTCTGAAATCATCCCAAAGCCACGGAGAATCGAAACGCAAACTCCAGCGCTGATTAAAATGAGTGGTGCCCACTGCTCCAGCCACAGAGTATGAGAGGTCCTCTCCGTGTGTGGGTCTGGGAGGAGGAGGCAGAGAGAGGCTGCTCATGGTGACAGGCCTCAGAGAAAACCAGCGGGGTCTGCTTTTTCGAGGTGAGGTCTCACCCTTAGGTCCTGTCATAAAATCCTGTGTTTGCAATAATGGGCCTGGATACACCAATTGCTATTAGAAGCTTCCCTGAATGTGGTTTATTTAAAAAACACACACACACACACACACAAAAACGGAGGAGGCCTGAGTGGTAAATCAGACAGGCAAAAATCAGATTGTCAGGAAGGCATCTACCAATAAAACAAGGGTGAGGCCCGGCCGGCGTGGCTCATTGGTTGAGAGTCGACCTATGAACCGAGAGGTCACGGTTCGATTCCCCGTCAGGGCACATGCCCGGGTTGCAGACTTGATCCCCAGTGTGGGGCATGCAGGAGGCAGCTGATCCATGCTTCTCTCTCATCATTGATGTTTTTATCTCTCTCCCTCTCCCTTCCTCTCTAAAATCAGTAAAAAAATATTTTTTTAAATCAATCATCCAACTTCAGAAACAAGTGAATTGGAATGCCTTAGTCTCCTTTAAGTGGAGTATTGGGTCCTATTTAATGAACTAAATTGAATTATGTATTATGAAGTTAAATGAAATCCCTTGTAAGTCCAACAGTAAACCAACTGTATGCAGTTTCATTCAAGTTTTCATTTTTTTTTTATTGGTAGTTAAGTCTCTTGAGTGGCCGATAAGTCAATTCAGAGAGAAAGTGAGATGCTGTGAAACGAAAGGATTTAAATTAAAGGCCGAGACGCGTGACAAGTGAATGTGAAAATATACAAAACTCAGGACAAGTTCTGGCTCGGGAAAGACACAGTGTGTACCCGGGCTGCTAAAGGGAAGGCGGGGTTGACAGCAGACTTCTATTTGCAGCAGCTTCTCCAGGCTTCCTGGTTCAGTCTTTCTTATTCAGGGAACACAGTGAGAACAGCTTTAAGAATTCTCTCTTCATACCCGGTTTGGCTCAGTGGATAGAGCATTGGCCTGCGGACTGAAGGGAACCAGGTTTGATTCCTGTCAAGGGCACATGCCAGGGTTGTGGGCTCCATTCCCCTGTAGGCAGCATGCAGGAGGCAGCCGATCCATGATTCTCTCTCATCATTGATGTTTCTCTCTCTCTCTCTCCCTTCCTCTCTGAAATCAATAAAAATATATTTAAAAGTAAGGAAGAAAAGAAAGGAAAGGAAGGAAGGGAGGAAGGAAGGAAGGGAGGGAGGGAGGGAGGGAGGGAGGGAGGGAGGGAGGGAGGGAGGGAGGGAGGAAGGGAGAAAGAAAAAGGAAGGAAGGGAGGGAGGGAGGGAGGGAGGAAGGAAGGAAGGAAGGAAGGAAAAGAAAGAAAGAGAGAGAGAGAGAGAGAGAGAGAGAGAGAAAGAAAAGAAAAGAAAAGAAAAGAAAAGAAAAGAAAAGAAAAGAAAAGAAGAAAAGAAAAGAAAAGAAAGAGTTCTCTCTCCAGCTGCTGGGATCTGTCCGTGTCTTGGAAACTCCCCAAGACCAGGTTGAGAGCCACCCCCAGCACTTCTGCTCTTGGATGCCTGGTTCTGATTCTCTTTGAAGATGCCGGGCCCCAAAGGCGGGCGATCATGTGATGTGGGCTAGGGGTTCGACTCACCATGGCTGGACAGAAGCCCTCCTAACGCTCAGCGCTCCTAGGCTGCCCACGGAGCCCAGCTCAGAATTTCTCTTTCATGGCACGGCACACCGAGAGCCCATAGAATCCTAGAGTCTCTTTATTTGTTCTATAATTTAATAGTACACCTATAAAATAATTACATTATACTTATAGCTTTTCTTCATTTATAAACAAAAACACACACAATTAAATACGATTTGAGCCATTAGAAGGTAAACTTTGTACATACTAGACCCCCCTTTGCAGCATATCATATTGCTTCCGTTGCTCTACCCACAATCGGGCTTGACGAGTGAGCTAGTGTTTGCACTCTGCGAGCTCATGGCTTCATCCTTCCCCTATCGGCCCGGTTCTGTGCTCATACAATGACAGGGGTTGGCTTTGCAGGTGTGGCCGGAGGCTGCCCTGCCCTCCCCTCCCCTCCCCTCCCCTCCCCTCCCCTCCTCCTCCTCTCCATCGGCCTCCGTTCCAATCACATGGACCGCCTTCCCTCACAGCGTTTCTGTTGCGTGTTCTGCCTGAGTCTGACTTGAGGTTCCCCACTACATGCAAATGCCCTGACTTCGGGCCTATTTCTGAACCCAAGGGCTTCTTTACAAACTGCACATTCTGCTCAGGTCCCAGGGCGTTTCAGAAGTAACGGAAATGAAACTGACCGGGCATGGGGGTGGAAATGGATTCCAGGACATGTCACGCCCACCGAACCCTTGCTCTCCAGGGGGATGTGTCTAGAGACCCTCCATCACCTTCTGATGTCAGGAAGCCTCAGTTTCCCTTTCTCAGTATCCAGGTAACTAACAGACCTTCCTGAGTTCCCCGGCAGAGCACATAGGACCCCGTGCTTGGGCATTGCCAGGGAGAACCTTTCTGCGCATGCTCACTCCCTCCAATCAGATTGGCATCTCATTCACATTTATCAGATTCTATAGACGTCACTCACAGGGGAACTTTCGGTGGGGCAGTTGAGCAAAGGAAAAATAATTTTTTTTTT
Source organism: Myotis yumanensis (assembly GCF_028538775.1). Taxonomy (NCBI): domain Eukaryota; kingdom Metazoa; phylum Chordata; class Mammalia; order Chiroptera; family Vespertilionidae; genus Myotis; species Myotis yumanensis. The sequence continues at coordinate 2,964,259 of NW_027223773.1, read as the reverse complement.
TCAGGAAATTAAATTATGTCCACTTCCTTACATCAAGAGACCACAACATGAGAACCTCAAGAATTCATTAGAAAAATGCAAGCTGGCCTAAGGCTGCCCATCTTTTATTGGCGAGTCCGTTCTTTGAAAAAGGAAGCTGGTGGCTTTCTGCCAGGAGAGAGTTTATGGATTTCCATTTGACATGTTGTAGCCTTGACTTCCTCCTAGACCACAACGGGACCCGACTCCTTCTCTTCTTCACTATTTCTCTCTTTTCATATAGTGTTGCTTAGTGCCTGGCAGTGAATAAGGTACCTTCTCACCCCACCTACACATGGTACATATTCTCAGGGCTTCTGGGTCTCCGATGAACAATTTCCCAATGTACCCGCCTCCCCACCCCCCGCCACCCCAACCTGGTGCCTACATTGGGGTGCAATGACTGCCTTCCATTCAAGGGGAAACCACCACTCCTCCCTCACCCCCCTGCCCAATCTAGAACAGGGACCGGCTGCCAGGCGTTGTTTCTGGGTCACCCTCCTGCTCTGGTCCCGACTCAGAACCTGCTGCAAAGCCGGAGTCAAAACCCGTGAGACAGTACCAGGCGGGGTCTGGAATACGCGTGAACAGCTCTTTACAATCCAGGCCAGGGAGGCCGCCATGCCGGGCGCCGCTTTGCAGGCTGTGCGGGTGAGAATAGGCGAATGGCAGCGAGAACAGCATGCGCTCCAGAGTTCATCTTGAGTCCGTTGTTGGGGGTGGGGGAGTGAGGATGGTGGTGGCGGCTGGGGGGCGTGGGGAGAGCGTGGCCTGCTGTGAGCAAGGTTCCCAGGGAGGCCCACGTGGTCACCCAGGTCGGCTTCTTGGCATCAGGGGACGAGGAACTCCCCGCCCACAGGCAGCTGCTCCAAATCCGCAGCCCAGCAGCGAGAGGGCAGCCCCAGCCATGGGGCCCGGGGGGCCCGGCGCACCAGGACACCAGGGGGACGGGGTCCAGCAGCAGGGGGCTGAGGGGCTGCTCTGGAGAGGGGCGCATCCTTCACTTCGGGAGGCAGAGGGCGAGCTGGAGCGCAGGCGAGGCCAGGGAAACGCTCCCCTTTCCACACGGTGGAAACAGCCACGCCTCTCCCACCGCTGGGTGCGGGTCCGGCATCTTCCTCCGGGTTCGGGAGGCCCAGGGCGGGCCACCCACCCGCCAGCCAAGCTCCCCGCGTGGCCACGATCCGCCCCCAGGGCACGTGCTTGCTGCGTGAGCGGGTTCGAGGACGGGGACGGGGACCGGGGACCGGGGACCGGTGCGCGCCGAGCGGGGCGGGGCGGCGTGCGCCCAGGGCGCGCGCTCACTGCTTGTCCGAGTCGCTCAGGTTCACGGACATGCACCGGCACTGCTTGACCTTCTGGATCTTTTTGAGTCGGAAGGGCGGGTCCAGGCCGGGGCAGTCGAGCTCGACGAGGACCGAGGCGACGCGCTGCGGCTTGCAGAAGGCGCACGACTGGAAGGACGCCTCCTCCTTGCGCACGTGGCGCGGGATGTAGAAGGAGTTGCACTGGCCGTAGCAGAAGCGGTTGAGGACCGTGCGGCTGCGGCAGCCCTCCTCGCCCACCGTCTGCCGCAGCGGCTGCGTCTTGCACCAGTCGCTCTTCAGGTACTTGCGCTCGGTGACCACCAGCGCCTCCTGGCTGGACGCCAGCACCTCCTTGACCTGGTGCTGCCAGCGCTCCGAGTGGTTGTTGCTGCTGCCGCTGCCGCCGCCGCCGCCGCCGCCGCCACCGCCGTCCTTGTAGGGCGAGGGGATGGCGCCCGCCGGCCGGTTCTTCCTGCCATCGGCCGCCCTCGCCAGCGCGGCCGCCAGGATCAAGGAGAGCCAAAGCTTCCAGAACATCCCTGCAGCGAGAGAAGCATCAGAGAACGAGCGAGCGAGAGAGAGAGAGAGAGAGAGAGAGAGACATCAATGATGAGAGGGAATCATGGATCAGCTGCCTCCTGCACGCCCCACACTGGGGATCCAGCCCAGGACCCGGGCCTGTGCCCTGACCGGATTCGAACCGTGACCTCCTGGTTCATAGGTAGATGCTCAACCATTGAGACACGCTCAATGGTTATATTGTCATTGATCCCTCAAGGGTCAGCAATACCCCTCTATAGAGACGACTTTTTCTCCTTTTACACCTTCACCCTTGTCATCGTCATCACCATCATGTTTACATGTAGTCATTCCCTCTCCGTGTATGTGACCACTCAGTGAACTGCATGGGATTCTTTAACATGGACACCCCAGGATGGCATGTGAATATTACATATAGAAAGCATTATATAGTTATAGAGTGTGTATGAATTATACTACGTACACATAGCAGGCATACACATAGAGAATGACTAACATTTAATATTAAGTATATTAAACTTCCTGCATTATTACCGATGGCTTCAATAGATTCGTGTGAGCGGTAACAGTTAATACGATCGGTGCTCGAAATCCGTCAGGTTCCTTTCGTGTATAAACATAATTATCAGTGTTCTAGGGCAGTGGTTCTCAACCTTGGGTGCACATTAGAATCACCTGGGAATCTTTTTAAAATCCTGATTTCTGGGCCTCATCCCAGGTGATTCTAATGTGCAGCCAAGGTTGAGAACCACTGTTCTAGGGCGTAGGTATTATCATCTGCTTTATTTTATAGCGGAGGGACCGGATCACTGTCGAAGATCACATCGCCTGTATATTTCAGTCCAGGCCTCTTGGCTCCAGGTGCCTCTAGTTGCCTCTCTGTTCAAAATAATCGTCCTTGTGTGGAACCTAATGATCAAAATAAACTGATGAACAAAATAGATCCAAAGACAGAGAAGCATGGAACCGACTATCAAATCCCAGAGGGAAGGTGGGGGAGGGTGGGTGGGCGGGAAGAGATCAACCAAAGACCTTGTAGGCCTATATGCGTCACCCTTGGACACAGACAATAGCGGGGTGAAGGCCTGGGGTGAGGGGTGGCGGTGGGCTGGAATTCAATGGTGAAAAAGGGGGACATATGTAATACTTTCAATAATAAAGATTAAAAAAATAATTATCTGAAAATATCTAAGCTAGAGCGATGGCTTGATAGATGGTCAACAGCTAGGAACTTCCGGTTGTAAGATCACTAAGTCACGGGGATGCAACGTGCAGGATAAAGACATCTAAGCTCGGTGTCACTGTTATTAGTCTAAGACACAAGCGGCTTCTGCATGTCACCAGCCGGGGATGCCTCCACCGAGAATCTGTTGAGTGTTTAATCTAGAGCAAGCGCTGTGATAAGCCGCGTAAATTCCAGTAACGCCCTCGGAGTCAAAGTGTTTCCAGGGGCAGATGAGCCCTTACAGAAGCTGCCCTCCCATCCTTAGCTCACGGGGCCTCACCGACTCCTCCTCTTTGCTCACCCTACCTTTCTTTCATTCTTTCCTTTTTAAAAAATACTTTTATTGATTTCAGAGAGGAAGGGAGAGGGAGAAACATCAATGATGAGAGAGAATCATTGATTGGCTGCCTCCTGCACACTCCCCCCACCCCCACTAGGGATTGAGCCCACAACCCGGGCATATGCCCTTGGCCGGAATCGAACCTGGGACCCTTTAGTCTGCAGGCCGACGCTCTATCCACTGAGCCAAACCAGCAAGGGCTCACCCTACCTTTCTGTTCTAGAGTGAACTCAGCATTCTTCTGCTCTAGAGCCTTCCGCTGCCTCCCCCTCCCAGGGTTGTATGGCCCCAGGGGACGGGGGCGGGGGGGGGGGGAAGTGGGCAGAGAGAGAGCATCAGTTCTTCCCGGAGGGGGAGCAGGAGATGTCTACAAAGCATCTCTTAAAGTCCGAGTAGGATTCCTCCAGGTGTTGGCATTGCCGGAAATGCAAGAGTTAGGACCTAGAGTTAACTGTTAGGTAAATGGAGGTGACATGGGAAGGGAAGTCAAACTACGGAGAGCAGAAGGGGAAAACAGAGCAGCTTTTCTCTTCTTGTCCAACGCCAATTATTGCAATTTTAAGGCCCAGTTTTTCCAGGGCCGTTCTCCTGCCTGCTTAGTTCCACACATGAAGGGTCACGTGACCATGGCCACGCTCCCAGCAGGCTCATGGCAAGCGTCGGGGATTGGACCCGCCCGGCCTACATAGCTTATTATATTTGCAGAATGATTTGTGATCTCAACAGTCTCTTAAAAAGAAAGTACGTTGGTTCCATCTGAGCAATTTCCGACATTAGTAACGTGCTGCGTAAACACAACCTCAAGTGGGCAAGTGCCCGCCAGGAAAGACTGACAGGGTCGGCCTGCTGCTCAGCTCCTGGTTCCAGCAACAGCTTCACAGGAGGCTGCGATGGGCTCAGAAATGCCTGCTTTCGCTGGCCAGGTCCGAGGTGTTGTCAGGGAGAACAGGGCTAACGCGTGTTCAGATGAAAGAATCTTAGAGTCAAGAGGATTCGATGTGGGATTGACAGCAAGCATTCTCTGGAGGCTTTACCTCAGTTTCCAAACATCTGCGATCGCCTTAGCAGTCACGCCCCACAAGAGTCTAAAAGGGAAAGCACACTGCCATCTTCAGGACCTGGAAGGGGGCGATGGGAGCTAGATGAGGGGGATCAAAGGAGGCTCTTCTGTCTTTCCTACCCCACATCTTTATTAAAAAATATTTTCATTGATTTCAGAGAGGAAGGGAGAGATGTAATAGACCCTATGGACCCACCACCCAGATGAAAATAATATTAGTATTTCCTGTCTTCATTTTGCAATCTCCTTCTATTTTTTAAGAATATATTTTTATTGATTTCAGAGAAGAAGGGCAAGGGAGAGTGAGATAGAAACATCAGTGATGAGAGAGAATCATGGATCAGCTGCCTCCTGCACGCCCCCTACTGGGGATCGAGCCCGTAACCCGGGCATGTGCCCTGACCGGGAATTGAATCGTGACCTCCTGGTTCATAGGAGGTCAAGCCTCATAGGTTGAGGCTCAACCATGGAGCCAGACCGGCCAGGCAATTTCTTCATAGTGTCCTCTACAAACCAATGGAGTAGGAAGTTGATTGGTCCAAGACAATGGTTATTCTACTCTCCTTGCAAATGGCTGATTGAGACACGGGCAAGGATGCCCTGGGCCCATAAGATGTGAGGAACAGACTCCTGGGAAAGAGACGTGCCAGGAGAAATGATTGTTCTGGTTTTGGGTTGAGGTTTTGCAAGGATCGATGACTAATAAGAGGGAAGTTCAATCTTTGCAGTAGAGAGCACACAACGGAAAGCAACGGAAAGCTTGGTTGTGTTGGTAAGACATTGAATTAACCATATACTAAAGAAATGCCTTCACAGAAACAGAACATAATAAAAATGTGGCTTTTAATAGCAACCAATGTCTCCATTTAAAAAAAAATTTCCAGACTTACCAGTGTGAACAATCACATAGCGATCATCATAAAGTTATTTTGGGTCACATATCAGTCGACAGTTTCATGAGAGCCTCCATCCATTTTGATTTAAAGCAAATTATTGGAAACAATCTAACTTGAAAAAGGACTTATTTATGAGTCATTTACTTTCCAGTGAGAACACCAATATTTAGAATTGTCCTTTTGTGTGGTGCCCGGGAGCCTTTACTCTACCCCAGGCAATACACGCAGTAAGAGTAGGATGGATGGGAGGATCCCTTCTCCTGTCAAGAGGAAGAAGGGAGCCCTAGCCAGTTTGGCTCAGTGGGTAGAGCGTCGGCCTACGGACTGAAGGGTCCCTGGTTCGATTCTGGCCAAGGGCACGTACCTGGGTTGTAGGCTCCATCCCCAGTAGGAGGCATGCAGGAGGCAGCCGATCCATGATTTTCTCTCATCATTGATGTTTCTATCTCTCTCTCTCCCTCTTCCTTCCTCTCTGAAATCAATAAAGAAATTTTTTTAAAAAAAAAAAAAAAAAGAGGAAGAAGGGAATACTGAAAGTGTCAGGAAATGAGACCTGCCGGTCCCCTTGAAGACACCTTCGCAGGCAGATCTCTTAGAAGAAAAGGAACAGCCCAGCTGGTGTGGCTCAGTGGTTGAGCGTCAACCTATGAATCAGGAGGTCATGGTTCAATTCCTAGTCAGGGACTGCAGGAGGAAGCCAGTCAATGATACTATTTCATCATTGATGTTTCTCTCTCTCTCCTTCTCCCTTCCTCTCTGAAATCAATAAAAAAATATATATTTTTTGAAAAATTAAAGAAAGAAGAAAAGGAACAAGTGGAAGCTGAGGATTTGATTATCGATGCCTCTGAACCTGGCTAGGGCAACCTTGAATTCTTTTGTGCCTGAAATTTTATGACCATGAGTAAACCTTATGAAGAAACACCCCAGGCTTTCTTTCTCTCCTATCCACACCCTCGTGTCTCTCGAATTCCACAGCCTTCCTCTCCTGACAGTTTTTGAGAGCACTCTGCTGGCTCAGGGGCCCTCGGAGATGCGGGAAGCCCCGTGTTGAGTAATGTAATTGAGACAAGAAGTCTGGTTCCACTGGTGTTGAGTCCTATGTCAAGTTCGCTCCTATCAACAACTGAGGCTGAATTCAGACAAATTAGAGGGCAAACTCAAGGCTCTTGACCAAACCAAACAAACATAACCAGAGACAACCAAGGGCCTTAGAACATGCCAATGGACACGGAGTCATGGAAAACGCTTTTTAAAAAGTGTTGAAAACCATTATTAAAAAGGAACACCAATACACACAACAGTCTCCATTTCTGGGCCCATAACAGGCAGCACTTTTACTAGTAATGAGTGTGAGCATTAACCGGTGGATTCATTCATTCTGCATGTTCCACGCACTTTCCCAGGGATTGGGATGCACAGGTGAGCCAGACATTGGCTTGGTGCCAGGAATGAGATAAATAAACAAAAAGCGACATTAGTCCTGGAGGTAGACTAGTCAATCGGTTATTTGAACGATCCAGGAAATAAAGGACAGGGGTCTGAACGAAGGGGCAGTAGAATGGAAGGAAAGATTTTGGGTATTTGGGCTTTAACACATCAAGGTGACTGAATGGATATGAGGAGGAGGAGGAAGAGGGGGAAAATCTTGCATCTTCTGGGGATGAGGCAAGACTGGCATTGACTCTGATAGAGAATATTTGAGGAAGAGCTGACCGGGACAGGGGAGTCTCTATGGCATGAGAACAGATACACTGTCGGGTAGAAGATGAGTCTTAGAGGGTGGATCTGAAGTGATTTCCCATATATGGGAGGTGATAAGATGAAGTCGATAGGAACCAGATCATGCGTGGCCTTATGAACTATGATAAAGTGTTTGGACTTGACTGTAAGTTCAGTGAGAAGTCAGCACATGGTTTAAAGTAGCAAAATGATATGAACTAATTTTATGTCTTAAAAACTTAGAATTTTTACTCTTCTGTGAACAAGGCGGGGGGGGGGGGGGGGAGATGTTGGTGAGAAAGCAACTGGAATATAATACAGGAGGCTATAGGTATAATCTAGATGAGAAATGATGGCCGTTTGGGCTAGCATGGTAGTGGTGGAGAAGAAGGGAAGGAGATGGCTTTAAGACGTGTTTTGGGGATTAAAACAATGATATATATTCCATTAGATGTGGGAGTGAAGCAAAGTTTTTGAAATAAGAACGACTAGAGCAAGTTTGGGGCAGAAATCAAGGATTTGATTTGGGCCATGATAGATGCCTATTAGATATCCAACTTAGAAAATTGATGGAAAAGAGAAGTTGTTAATATGAGTCTAATGGTGAGAGTGAAATGTAGACATGGGAGAGATGATGATTAAAGCCAGGGACACAGATTTAGACAGACACCAGAGAAGAGTCAAACCTGAGGGGAGGGTGGAGGGAAGGGGGAGAGATCAACCCAAGGACTTGTATGCATGCATATAAGCATAGCCAATGGACACAGACACCAGGGGGTGAGGGTATGAGTGGGTGGGGTTAGGGGGGCAATGGGGGGATAAGGACACATATGTAATATCTTAATCAATAAAGAAAAAAGTTCAAACAGAACTAGAAAAACAGCTCTGAGGCCCTGCAATGTTAAAAAGCGATGCAGAGAAGGTTGAGAAGGGACAGCCAGAGGTGAGTAAGGTAACAGGGGAAGGACCAGTGGGTGTCACACAAGTCAAGACATGCAGGTGTTTCAAAGAAGGAGTGATCAACTCTTTGGAATGAGATTGAGATCAAGCAGGTGATGAGCAAAACAGGGAAGGGCCCATGGATTTGGGACTAGGGAAGCCACTGCCAACTCAACCAGAGCCATTTCAATGGAGATGTGTACCAAGGAAGCCACATTCAACAGCGATGAAGAGAGAATGAGAGGTGAGGAAGTCGAACATTCTTGGAGACTGTGGTGCATGAGAGCATAGGAAGCAGATGGGAGCTGGAATGGGGGGGTGGGGTGGGGTGCAGATTGTGGGTCTATGGGGTTGTGGGTAATTTTAATGTAAGCGATGTGCGATTGTGCCCTTCAGCTTGTTCTTCAATGAAACAACACATGATTCCAGTGAATCCTATAACTCCTCGACACATATACTCTCATGAGTCCAATCGTTTAAATTTTAATTTTTTCTCCACTCAGGTCCGATGACTTATTAAATGCTTTTTTTATGAAAGGGACCTATCAGTCCAACTTCTTTTTGCCTCACTTTCCCCCTCCATAACTTCCAATATTAATCTCTGTTACTTTCCCCCACTGATGAGGACAGAATACATTAGAACAGCGGTTCCCAACCTGTGGGTTGCGACCCCTTTGGGGGTCCAACGACCCTTTCACAGGGGTCGCCTAAGACCATCGGGAAAACACATCTATAATTACATATTGTTTTTATGATTCATCACCATGCTTTAATGATGTTCAATTTGTAACAATGAAATTGGGGGTCACCACCACATGAGGGACTGTATCAAAGGGTCAGGGCATTAGGAAGGTTGAGAACCACTGCATTAGAATTTGATAAGAATCTCAGAAGCGCTTTAAGTTTCTTGGAGGTATTCTATATCAGCAAGGATTCTATTATTTTTCCTCATTTACTCATTTCCTTTCTCTCTCTGGGAGGGCACTTCTGAGATTATAGGAGGTCGGAATTTAGGAGCTAAACAACACAGATACTTAACAGCACTAGTACAAGCACTTCAAGAAAAAAGGATAGGGGTCATTGCAAAATGTTGTAAATGTTGGGAAGAACCATTTTGTTTTGTGGGTTTTCTTCCCGAGGCTGTGTTCCAGGGAGGGCCATAAAGGGGAACACTCATTAGGGCGTCATTATCTTTTGTCTCAAGGAAACAATGTGCGGTTTCCAGGCAGCCCACTTGGTGTTTGCATTGGTTCTGGATGCGTTTCAAACCGACGATATTGTTTGAACAACTCCTTCCCCTTCAACATGAAAAGAACCACCACCAAACCACAGAGTTGATACTAAATTACTAGGTGATGACTCTGCTGACTCCCAAAGGTTTCTAGATCCCGGGCACTGGAATCATGGACCTCTCTTTTAAGAAGAAAGATCTGAGCCTTTATGGTAGACCTCCCATGCAGCCTGCCCCTCTCTTGCCCCCAGTATGCTCCATGGACTTCTGAGAAGTTTGGTTTGGGGTCAAGGTCACTGAGTTCTCTCCAGCCCTGAATCTTCATAGCAATCCTTTAGAAGCGAAAAAGTATTCCCAGGTCAAATCTGCGATTATCAGCAACTGCATCATCAATGAATATGTGTGATGATGAAAATCCAGGCTGTTTGCTCGATCCCCAGTAGGGGGCGTGCAGGAGGCAGCTGATTGATGATGTTTCTCGCTCATCGATGTTTCTCTCTCTCTCTATCCCACAACTTTCTCTCTATAAAAACCAATAAAGGTAAAAAATATAAAAATAAAAGAGAAAGTACAGCACACATAGACTCTTGAGCACCTCTGCAGGGAAAGCCATGAATAAGGCCGGCCAGAGTCTTGCCTTGATCACAATGAACTTGGCTTCATCCCATGCTCTGTTGAGTGCTTTACCTTGGTGAAGTCTCTTTGGAACCGTGGTAATCAAGAAGGTGGGTAGAGGTTTAATGGTCGGTACAGTCGTACTACCTTTCTGTCAACATCTAGTGGCAACATGGAGCTGGAGTCTCGAATAGCGAAAAGTTACGGTAGACTTAAGAAATGATTCCAGAGAAATCTCTAGAGGTCCTTCGACTTCTAAAGTCACCGCTGTCAGGAGTCCTAATCAAAAGGCACCTCTGTGCTATCAGTCACCTTTCACGGCCGTGTTTGTCCTTGCGCCTGAGAAAACACCGACTCCCATTCTTTGTCACTCCTAGTAATGTAGGGGGCAGTTTTCGCTGGTGTTGGCTTCGACCAAAGCCTGTTTGGTCACATACGGTACACATTGCGACTTCATTCTTCTCTTTTACTCCATTGTTTGGCGTTCCTTTCCCGGAGGGAACACTCCACGTACACCGAAACAGTCAATATCTATGTCCTTGAGCTTTTCAAAGGGTCCAGGGGCCACCAGGAAAGAAGCAGAAGGAACAGGTAAACATCCAAGATGTCTCCTCGAACTCCCGAAAGACATGTTTTGAAGATGAAGCAATGACTCTTCTTTAAAGAAAGTGCTATTTATTTTTTATTTATTTACTAGAGGCCTGATGCACGAAATTCGTGCAAGAGTAGGCCTTTGCAGCCCCGGCTGCCTCGGCCACCCTCACAGCCCCGGCTTCATCCAGAAGGTCATCCGGGCGGTAGTTCTGCTGTTTGGTCATTTGGTTGCTTTGCATATTATACTTTTATTATTATAGATTGTTTAAAATATATGTTTATTGATTTCAGAGAGGAAGGGAGAGGGAGAGAGACAGAAACGTCAATGATGACAGAGAATCATTGATCAGCTGCCTCCTGCACGCCCCACACTGGGGATCGAGCCCACAACCTGGGCATGTGCCCTGACCGGGAATTGAACTATGACCTTTTAGTCCATAGGTTGACGGTCAACCACTGAGCTAGCCAGGTGCAATTACATTTTTTTTAATCCAGTTCATTGTCTTTTGATTTGTTTATGGGACAAGATAGGAGGTTTGGAAAGAAGACTCAGGTGCATATCGGATAGTTAGGGAGAATTATGGTGGCATTTTGAATAAGTGAGGAATAATGGGCTAACAATATATGGTGCTAAAACAACTGAAAATCCATCTGGATCCGAGATTTAACTAAAAGGGAAAAGTATCAGGAAAAGTCACAGAGGAAGTCTTTTTTTTAATAATCTAGGTTTGGAGAAGGCCTTCCCAAGTATGACACAAAACAAGAAAACCATGCTAGGTTGAACTATGTTTACTTTTTGATGACCTTTCTTTGCACTCTTTTTTCCTACCGTGATTTTCTGAACTAGTTCCAAGATCAAAATAGACATATCAGCAGGGCCACAGCCCCTCGAGCACAAGCCCAAAGTGACCTTATGATAACGGTGTTGAAGCAATGGGGGTGAACACTATGCCAGGAGCAGCTCAGAGGTGTGGAGAGCCCATGGGGTGGGGGTCAGGCAGGCCTGGGTCTCCCCTGGTGTTCCAGCTCCTGAGAGAGACTGTGGTGAATCTCAGTTACGTTAGATGTGAAGAAGCTAGCTGGCGGGGGCTCTAACTGGTCCTCCTTTTCCTACTCATCCTTCTCCCTGTAACGCTGGATTCTGTACAAGCCACCTCCTATTTCCCACATCAGCATCAAGTCCGTGCTTACTGGGCCAGAAATGTCACGACTTCCTACCTTCAGATTGCTTAGCTGACCCTTTTGGTGAGGATGGGGTGGTGCTGTGGGTAGGACTATGGCTCCTTGTCTTCTCTCCAGAGCCCTTCTTGGAGAGAGGAGCAGGAAGTCCCCAGTGTGGTTCTTAAGGCTCTCAGCCTGGGACCAGGAGGGACTTTTCTAGAATGAAGGGCCAGGCTGAGGGCTCTAGCTGAAACCTGCAATCCTCCTGTACCCATTTTCCATTGCTGTCACAGCAGATGACCACCAACGTTGTGGCTTCCGTCCACCCAGATGCGTTATCTTACAGACGCATTATCTTACGGTTCTCTAGAAGTCTCACATGGGCCTCCCTGGGCTGAAACCGAGGAGTCCTCGGGAATGTGCTCTCAGGAGAGTCCATTTCCTTGCTCTTTCTGGCTTCTACAGGCGACTCATGGTCATGGGCGAGGGGCCCCTTTTCTCCCTTGCCACCCTGAAAGCCGGCAATGTTGCGTCTCTCTGACATTTTTGTCCTCACCGCTCCCTCTGACCCCAGCCAGGAAAGGTTCTCCTTTAAGAACTCCTGTATCTGCCTAGCCAGCGTGGCTCCATGGTTGAGTGTCAACCTAGGAACCAGGAGGTCACGGTTCGATTACCGGTCAGGACACATGCCCAGGTTTCGGGCTCGGTCCCCAGTAGGGGGCATGCAGGAGGCAGCTGATCGATGATTCTCTCTCATCAATCATTGATGTTTCTCTCTCCCTTTCCCTTCCTCTCTGAAATCAATAAAGCTATCTACATAGATAAATAGATATATAGATTTTTTTTTAAAGGAATCTTGTATTTATATTGGGCCTACTGAATTATCCCGGGTAATCTCAGATCCTTAATCACCATTAGGTGAGCATACATGTGAGTTCCGAGGATGAGGGCGAGACATCCCCCGGAGGACTTGTCTGTGGCCACCACTCCTTCTAACAACGACTCCAGGGCCCAGGTGCTGGACAGATCATCCCGAGGCAGCCGGAGTCCTGGTTTTCAATAGCGTCATCACAGCGAATACGTGGGATAGGTGGTTTGGGGTGACTCCCTTTAAGGCCCTCCTTACCACCAGCACATGAGTGTAACCTGCTGGTTTCTGCAGAAATCAAAGCCACTCAATCTGCCCTCTGCCCTCATCACTAATCCAGGTGGCATTTAAGCCCGTGTCCTCCCTGGCCCGCTGGGCCCTCCGGGCAGGCCATGCTCATGGCCCTGGCGCAGCTGCTCCAGCTCCCATCAATGCCAGGGCCTGGCTCAGGTTACCCGGGCCTTCTTCCCCAACTTGGCTCCCTCCCAAGAAGTGCTCTGATTGAAATATTCTATTACCGATCTATCAGGCACTCTCTGACCCCTATCTGTCTTTGAGGCCATTCCAAATCTCTGTGCCTACACGGAAGCCCCTTTAAGAGCACCTAACGAACTGTTCTTCCAATGCTTCCAAAAAAATCTGAGCACCAGTGAAAATCTCTCAATACGGACACGCGGTGAAAAGGGGGGTGTGGACACTGCCAGGTTAAAAATGGCGCTTCTGCACTGCTCCTCTGGGCACACGAAGAGGTGGCCTAAGTCCTCCGGCTGGAGAGAAACCTGAGCCCCCACGATGGGGTCAGTGATCTTGTTACCTTTTAACCCTCTTCGCTGAGGTTCCACTAGCTAAGCAGTACTTACTAATAGCAATCCCCAAAGCCCAGGCTAGCGAGATGGGGGCGCGGTTGGGAAGTCAAGGAAGGGAAACAGAAAAGGGGAATTAAGTCCACTTTGGGGGGAGAGTACATCTTCCATGCTACGCATCTGTATCCAAGTCATGTTGACTCATCTTGTTCTAAGTCTGTCAGCATTTTCTTTAATATATATATTATTGATTTCAGAGAAGAAGGGAGAGGGAGAGATAGAAACATCCATGATAAGAATCATTGATCGGCTGCCTCCTGCACGCCCCACACTGGGGATGGAGCCCGCAACCCGGGCATGTGCCCTTGACCAGAATTGAACCTGGGACCCTTCAGTCCGCAGGCCAACGCTCTATCCACTGAGCCACACCAGCTAGGGCTGTTGGCATTTTCTTCAGCTCCTCTCAGTAGCCCAGATAGAAACTGCCATTAATTTTTATTAAAGAAGGGGAAATTTCATTTCTGTTGGTTCACCAAGATGCACAGTTGCTTATCTCCATACTATATCACTCTCTATTTGTAACTCGAAGCCATGTATAGGGCTCTCTGAGAGCCTTTAAAATAATACCGCATACAGACAATTAGGGCAATTTTATATCATTAAAAGAGATTAGTCCTGATTTAATGTCTCTGCTTTTGGACCAACTTCTTAGGGTCTACTCAGATTTTACAGAAAATACCCTTGTTTAGGGCAACCACAGAGAGCAAGAGAGCAGGGGTGGGTGGGTGGGGGGATAAAAATGTTTCGCATTGCCATTTCTCCTGTTCATAGTACACAGTGTTTTGCATGTGTGTGTTAGTGGGCTTATGAGGTTATGAGGTCTGGTTAGAAGGAGAGAGGAAAGGGAGGGAGGTAGACAGTGAGGACGAGAGGGAGAAATGCATGTGGACAAATGGTTGTTTAGTTAATGCCCGTGGCATAGCTTGAGTCTCTCATCCTGACCACACTCATGTCATCCTGTTCTCCCTGCCGCACAGGTGGGCAAACTCAGCTTTCATCACTTGCCCAAGGTTACACAGCCACTAAGAGGAGGAGACAAAAGTCAAGTCCAAAGGTGTCTGAATTCTCAGTCTTCGCTTATTCCACCAGGCCATGTGTATGATTACCGAAATCACCCACCGATGCTTTCTGGTTTCTTAGCACCAGAAGGATATGAAACTACAGGCAGAAAAAAATTAATGTAGAAAGATCCCCAAAATAGTTTGCAGACACACAGAAAATTTAGATACTAATATAGCACTTATAATAGCAAATTTTCAATGTTATGTGCCTGGGACAGTGCTAACATCTTTTTTGTTGTTGTTTTTAATCTTCATCTGAGGATATTTTCCCATTGATTTTTAGGGAGAGTGGAAGAGAGAGGGAAAGACAGACAGAAACATCGATGTGAGAGAGACACACATCCAGGTTGATAAAAACAATTTAAAAGCAAACGCAGAGTCATCCCTTACATTCACTACTCAAGGACTTTGGCGCAGTATTCTTGGGGCCCAGGGAACCCTAAAGGCTGCTTCATGTTTCAACGCCAAGGTTCTAGGTTTAGATACTAATTGACCATTTGGCGTCCTCATTGGGCCCCACGTTTCTCAAAAAAGGGAGCAGCTCAACGTTTTCTAAAACGTAAATATCTGGCCCAGCCGGTGTGGCTCAGTGGTTGAGCATCGACCTACGAACCAGGAGGTTATGGTGCAATTCCTGGTCAAGGGCACATGCCTGGGTTGCGGGATTGATTCCCAGGAGGGGGTGTGCAGGAGGCAGCCGATCAATGATGCACTCTCATTGATGTTCCTCTCTCTCTCTCTCTCTCTCCTCTCCCCTTCACTCTGAAATCAATTAAAAATAAAATAAAACATAAATATCTGAACAGAATTCCACGGAATAACCAAGTTCTATGACCAAATGAATAGCAGTGAGCAGGGTTAACATGCTGTACAGCCTTCTTCGCTGAAAGGCTTCTATGTGACTGATGTGATATGTGTGGCTCTAAAAGAGAGTTATAGGGCTTCTGGGTAATGGAAACTTAGAGAAGTATCTGGCTGGCCTGGTACACAACCCAGAGGCCTGCATTGGGACCTTTCAGACAAGATGATTTCTAAGACTCTTTCTTGCCCTAAATTCTCTGATAATATTTGGTTCAGGCAGAAAAGCAAGCTATTCTCCAGATACTTCCTATATACCTAGCGCTCGACATTCCTTTCTAAGATATACAGCTCCTTTCTGAGTGTGAGGCTCAAAAGGATCACATGTGGTTTCCGGGGGGTGCGGGGAGGCAGGTATCTTCAAACTGTCGTGCATAAAAGGAACATACAATTCCAGGGGGTGTTACACACAGTTTTAAATAATGACTATCATCGCTAATAACCCTGACGGGGAACACTACCAATGAAATCACAGAAGACACTGCAATGGGAGCTCTATGGGAAGACGCTACCACCAAAAAGCCTAGAGATTCCTTCTCCAGTGGTCATGTAGAAAGGACCCCAAGCCCAGCTGGTGTGGCTCAGTGGTTGAGCTTCAACCTATGAACCAGGAGGTCACGGTTCGATTCCCCGGTCAGGGCACAGGCCCGGGTTGCGGGCTCCATCCCCAGTGTGGGGCGTGCAGGAGGCAGCCGATCCGTGATTCTCTCTCTCTCTCTCATCATGAATGTTTCTATCTCTCTCTCCCTCTCCCTTCCTCTCTGAAATCCATAAAAATATATTTAAAAAACGAAAGACTCCAAGTCGAATGCTGTTCTTTCTGTCCTATGTTTCCTTGAACGGAACCAACAAAAATGGGGCCTCACAGTTTGGGAGAGTCACTCACTCTGTCTAGCAATCAAACACTGTGAACAGCAATGAACAAATGAACAGAAAGAGTCAACGCAATGCTTTCTAGAGCTAACTTTTGCTCTTGTACAGAAATGCCAGGGCAAACCCAGACAGTCCTTTGAAACAATGACAGACATCTAGGAGCCTGTGTGATTAAGGCCTTTATTTCATTCTATTAAGTCTTCATTTGGATTTGGCGACAAATAATTGGGATAATTGAACTTATTACCAAGAAATTCATGCAATAAGGAAACTCCCTTAACCAAGGAACACTTGTTTAGAAGCTCCCCATTGGATTCCAGTAAGAAGAAGAAGTCTTCTCGGCCCTACAGCATTTTTTCCCTTTTCTGATACAAATAGGCATTTTTCTTTCGTGTTCTCTCAGCTATGTCCGTGTCTATCTATAGAGAGTTTCTTTCTTTGCCTTATCCTACTGGAGTGCCTCAAACTAATTGGGAATATAATTAAAAATTTGATGCCTGGCCAGCGTGGCTCAGTGGTTGAGCGTTGACCTAGGAACCAGGAGGTCATGGTTCGATTCCCGGCCAGGGCACATGCCCGTGTTTCAAGCTCAATCCCCAGTGTGGGGTGTCCAGGAGGCAGCGGATCCATGATTCTCTCTCGTCATTGGTGTTTCTATCTCTCTCTCCCTCTACCTTCTTCTCTGAAATCAATTAAAAAAATAATTTTTTTTAAAGAAGGGAAAGCAAAAAATATCACACCTTGAGTAGGGAAGTTAAAAAGAAGGCAGCCCTCATGGGAATAACATTACTTATCCATTCATTTATCTGAAGGGGATCTATGTGCATGCATATTTTTTAAGCTGAGGGGTGAAGCTAGTAGAAGGCAAGAGGCTTAAATCATATAAGTAAGAGAATAGAATGAATCCTGGGGCAAGGTTTGTATTAACGTGGGAAGGAGGGGGCATAGAGCCAAGTGCACGCAGGTGGGTGTGCTGACCTTGGACTGGTCCATGGTGAATTTGACTTTGACCCTAGAGAAAGTGTGTAAGGGTGGGAAAATAAATCGGTACATTGGTATGAAGAGGGGGCAGAAGTTGATGCTCGTGCCTGAGCAACTCAATATTCTCAATCTACTCAGGACGATGGTAATTTTCCCAGGATAAGGGAGAGAACATGGTGAAAGCGTCGGTTTGGAGCTGAAGAGGAAGTTCCAGCGGGGCTAGATCTGGAAGCCATCTGTAGCTCTGTGCGTGAGGACAAGATCCCCCAGGGGGTCATGCGGGGTTCAAAAGAGGCAAGCATTGAACCCTCGAGGAAACTGACATTTGGGTGAGCAGCAAATAAAATTTCCTCAAAGGATACAGAAACGCTGGAGAGGAGGGTCACCCCACCCAGGATCCAAGAAAAGCAGAAGGACCAAGGATCTGAGTGCCAAACAGAGTACACGGCCACGCGTTCGAGCAGTGGTTCTCAACCTGTGGGTCAGGACCCCTTTGGCGGTCGAACGACCCTTTCACAGGGGTCGCCTAAGACCATCCTGCATATCAGATATTTCCATGACGATTCATAACAGTAGCAACATGACAGTGATGAAGTAGCAACGAAAATAATTGTATGGTTGGGGGCCACAACATGAAGAACTGTATTTAAAGGGCCAGAAGGTTGAGAACCACTGCGTTAGAGAGATGGGATTGAAATGACCAATCAGTTCCTAACAAATGAGATACCTTAGTTGAAGCAGCTTTGGTTATGCTGTGGGAGAAAAAACAAATGCAGATTCTCCCCCCCTCTCCCGCCCCCCTCCTCCAACCCCAGGAAGCTAGCCGAGGTCTTAGAAATTACAGCCAGTCTCCTTATACCCTCCTGCCTTCTTCCTTTCTTTCTTTACCTCTTTTAAGTGGTACATTTAAAATGGAAGCTATTTGGCCCTGGCATGTGTGGCTCAGTTGGCTGGGTGTCGTCCTGTGCACCCAAATGTTGCTGGTTCGATTCCTGGCCAGGGCACATGCAAGGGTTGTGGACTCGATCCCCAGTCAGGGGCCTGCAGGAGGCAGCAGCCGATCAATGTTTCACTTTCACATCAATGTTTCTCTCTCCCCTTCTTCCTTCATCTCTCTCGAAAAATAAATTTAAAATGTTTTTAAAGATTTGAATAGATTTTAAATTGAGAGCAAAAGAGGCTGAGAAAGTAGAGGAAGGAAAGAAAATGTTGGACAAAGTACTGAACAAGATATCTTATTTCTGAGATGGGAAGTAAGGAGAAAAGAAGTGTTAGCTATGGAGGGAGATGAATTTTAAGGATGAGGGAACTCATGCTTCGTTGCTTCTCTGTTCTCTGAAGCTGCCTGAGAGAACACGGATATGGATGAGAGTTTAAGAAGAATGGTGGTGAGGAACCAGTATGGTAGGGAAGGGGAACAACAGAGTTCAGTAACCTCTTCAAAAAGTGAGAGTGTACACTTGGTTATCAAAATGGAAAGACATCAATTCTGCACGTTCTGTAGAATCCCAGTATTTATGCAACAACTTCCATAATGTTTCTCTACAGAACTTGGCTTCAGGCATTGAGATCTGAGATGACGGACAGATGCAGCACCCCAATAAAAAGACTGAGCTCTGCTCCATTTATTTTTTAAGTATATTTTTTTTATTGATTTCAGAGAAAGGAAGGGAGAGGGAGAGAGAGAGAGAAACATGGATGATGAGAGAGAACCATTGATCGGCTGCCTCTTCCATGCCATCCACTGGGGATGGAGCCCACAACCCGGGCATGTGCCCTGACCGGGAATCAAACCATGACCTCCTGGTTCCTAGGTTGACACTCAACCATCGAGCCACACCAGCCAGGGTGAGCTCTACTCTATTAAACTAAAAGAACCGAAAACCTCAACAGATTTCATGTGTTTGAGATAATGGAATTCAAAATCCAATAAGTAGAGAGAGGAACAAGTTGCCGCAGAATTGTCTAGAAAATAACATTTCCTGGCCACACTGGCCTGAAATGTAGTGACTCTTATTACCAATCTAACGCGTTCAGGAGTTCAGATGGAGCCTGCCTCCAGTGGCTAAGGACTGTCTGACTCTCAGAAGTTCTATCCTCCCAAGAATGCTTCTTCTTAGTCGTTCCTTGATGGATTATTCCCCAACAGTGTCAACCTGTCTAAGCAAAACTCAGATTTAGGCGCCTTCTTTAGGCTTATTAACCCGGGAAACATTTAAAATACCATGGAATCACCCTTCCCCACCCCTACACTTGTATTAAGGGTACGTAAAGGCCTTTTAGGTTGAAGTTTGGTGGACAGCATGTCCTCAATAGTACCTTTTAGAGAACATTACATCGAGTAAAATACTATGCGTATGTGTCTCTCCAAAAATGAATCCGAAACTTGGCACGCGGACTGAAAATGCTTTGAAACATCTCTCGAATGAACAGTTTTTAGATATTGCATTTGAGAAGTGAAATAACAGTATCAGATCATTGGCAGCAAAGCCATTTTCCCAAGTACCGATGCCAAGCGCGTGGCAGACGTCCATTAGGGGTTGATGGAGATGAAAAGGGGTTGAGACACCATCTCATGCTTATAGAATTTCAGAACTAGAGACACTTGGACGGGAAAGTCAGGATCATTGGCCATGTGCACGCCAAGCCATGTGCACGGAGCTGCCTCTCTGCGCTGGCCAGACCCCAGTCATTCCATCCTCACTCACCACTCCCTCTGGATTTCTTTAAAAAAAAAATAAAAAAAAAATAAATATATATATATATTGATTTCAGAGAGGAAGAGAGAGATAGAAACATCAGTGATGAGAGAGAAGCATGGATCGGCTGCCCCCTGCATGCCCCACACTGGGGGATTGAGCCCGCAATCAGGGCATGTGCCCTGACCGGGAATCAAACCATGACCTCCTGGTTCATAGGTCGATGCTCAACCACTGAGCCACGCCGGTCAGGCCCACTCCCTCTGGATTTCTTAGAATACCCTGCTTCATGCCAAATTGGTCAAAACTAAATGCCTCAGTCCCGTTACCACGGCTGGCGTGGGGTCTTCCTGTTGGTGACACGTCTCCTGTGTCCGTGCCTGACCAACCAGGATCTTTTCCTTTTCTCCAGATCCATCCTCTGAACTCGCCTGGGTGAACCATCCAAAATTGCCTAGGCCCTGGCCGGTGTGGCTCGGTGGTTGGAGCGTTGGCACTGAAGGGTCCTGGGTTCGATTCCGGTCAAGGGCACATCCCTCAGTTGCAGGCTCAATCCTCAGCTTTGGTTGGGGTGTATGAGGGAGGCAAACAATTGATGTGTCTCTCTCACATTGATGTTTCTCTCTCTCTCCCTCCCTCCCTCCCTCCTTTCCACTCCCTCTAAAAATCAATGGGAACATATCCTTGGGTGAGGGTGAACAAAAACAAATAGATAAATAAATAAATAAATGACTTAGGGAAAAAGAGAAATAGATCCACCTACGGCTTCTAGAGGGGAGACTTGTCAAATACCCCTCTCCTTTTCTGGACCCCCCCCCCCCCCCCCCCCGCAAGGCCCACCCACCTTGTCTTCTGTTGTTAGATTTTACCTCAATCTCTGATCATTCAGAGCTAAGCCAAGTGGATTTATGAATTGATACTTGGTTTTAAAATATGCGTGAGCACTTCTAGGACTCTGGAAGACCTTCCCGAAATAAGATATCCAGACTCTGGAGCACAAAACTCGTTTCCACGCGGCGAAGAAATGGCTGGGAGCTCGAGCAGGCTCTGAGGGCGGATGGAGGAAGAGGGCAGTTGACTGGTCCCGTTGAACGCCCTGTAACGTGAATGAAGCAGAGGCCCCCCCCCCCCCCCCCCCGCCCCCCGCCCCCCGGAGGTGTTATTGTCAATTTCCCAGGAATCCAGATCTCCGAATTGCAAATACTGGAAGCCCATTTGTGTCTTCCTGCTTCACACTGACACAGACACTCTGCTGGCCCACATCTGAGGTCTTGTGGCTTTTGATTCCTTCTGTTGTTGATTCCTCCTCTTTTGTTTTCTCAGAATGTAAATATTTGCTCTGTCTGCATTCTAATTGCTGGTCCTGGGTGTCTTAGGGAGTAGAAGGCTGTGGTGAGTCGGCTCCTCAGGATCCCTGGCTGTGTGCTGAGATTTCATGTCTTGTGACATGGGCTTGGCAGAGCTGTCAGCTCGCCTGTTCTATGCCCTTGACTAAACTGCAGTGAGGTCTCTCCTGGAAGCCCAGTGTTCTTCTATTCCTCTCTGCAGAGAGGAAACCCAGAACGATCCTCTGTACACACACCAAACCACAGGAGCCTCCTACACAGCGCATTTGCAAGCTTTCGACTAATGACATTAATTGGCTTTGTCTAGACTGACTTATGGCATCGAAGTGCCCCTTTACGGGAAGGGGAAAGGGGCGGAGGGCATGGATGGCGAGGCCTTCCGTTCATGCCAAGTGCAGAGGAGAGAAAAACAAGAGGAGAACCAAGAAAACACACACACACACAACCAGGAGACGTGCCCTCGCCTGGGCTGTCTCCCAGAAAGCGGATCCGGAAGTCTGTGTGTTGGTGGGACTGCAAATCGCTGCCATGGGCAGCAGAGAACACACCGAACAGCACGGGAACCTAACGAAGGAAGGAACGTCTTAGGACAGCGGTTCTCAACCTGTGGGTCGCGACCCCTTTGGCGGTCGAACGACCCTTTCACAGGGGTCGCCTAAGACCATCCTGCATATCAGATATTTACATGACGATTCATCACAGTAGCAACATGACAGTGTTGAAGTCGCAACGAAAATAATGTTATGGTTGGGTCACCACATGAGGAACCGTATTGAAAGGGCCAGAAGGTTGAGAACCACTGTCTTAGGAGAAGACAGTGGCTAAGGAGGACAACGGTCAGTTTATTTCCCACGTGAACAGCAAGAAGGAGAATGCTCCTGTTTGGTGCCTCTGTTTTCAGGGCATCTTCCCAGTTTGTCTTTTCAGATGGAGAGAAACTGGACTATGCCGTGTGGAATATCCTGGCTTCCCCGTGGCTCATGCTGGTCATTGATGAACCTCCCGAGAGAAACAGAATATCCAGGCCACACCCCCTTCTGAACGCTGTCCTCGGATAAGAGGGTGGGATCGGCTCAAACAACAGCAGGCTGCCTTTTCACCCTCTTAAAAGCCTGAGATGGGAGTGAATGTGGGGATTTCCCAAGGGTATGGCCTGAAGGCTAAGGACAGGAACCCCAAAGGGGTTGCCGCAGTGGGTTCAAAGGCCAAGGGCAAGGCTGGCACCTCCTGGGCTGGAACAGCACCTGCGGTGGCCAACAACCAAGGCCTGGGAACCTCGGTCCTGGCCAGGCGTCCTGGAGGCTCTTCTCCTGCGGGCCATTCTCTCCAGCCCAGTCCTAAGTCCCTGCTGGTAGCTCACTCCCCCTTTCCTGTCTAGTCCCCTTGCATTTCTCTCCCACTCGCCAGGCTCAAAGACTGACTGGTTTCCTAGGATATGCGGCTGGAATTTACTCTCCTGCTGCCTTTTGTCGCCATCCTGTTGCCCTTGATGGATCTAATTGGGAGTTCGGTCAAGGTAACATCAGGGGCCCCCCGCTTTAGGGACCAAGTGCACCTTTCCTAAAAAATATCTGACATAGCCCTAGCCGGTGTGGCTCAGTGGATAGAGCGTCGGCCTGTGGACTGAAGGGTCTCAGGTTCGATTCCAGTCAAGGGCACATGCCCGGGTTGCCAGCTCGATCCCCAGTGGGGGGCATGCAGGAGGCAGCCGATTCATGATTCTCTCATCATTGATGTTTCTCTCTCTCCCTCTCTCTTCCTCTCTGAGATCAATAAAGATATATATATTTTTAAAGATCTCAAGCAGATAACACATGCTATTGGTATTGCCCCCACTCCTCAGGAGTTAATACGATTTTTCTTTGGTGTCCTCATGAGGGCCCACTCCATATCTGCCAACCCATCAAGTGTATAAAAATCTCCCAAAGTCAACATGAAATATAGACGTTGACACAATCCGACAGGCCTCGGTATTTAATTAGGCACAACTTCCCATTTAGCAATCCGACGCGTGCTCACACACTTTCGCCCATTAGTACTTCATGTTGAATGCAGTGTGAGGGCTCGGGCTTGCCACTGTTTATTTATACAACGAACATTCCCCAGACCTTCTGAATGTTGACATCACTCCTATGCTGGATGCCGAGGCTATATCTTTAGAGGCAATCTATCGATGGGTCAAGAAATAAGTGTAGCCGAAACCGGTTTGGCTCAGTGGATAGAGCGTCGGCCTGCGGACTGAAGGGTCCCAGGTTCGATTCCGGTCAAGGGCATGTACCTGGGTTGCGGGCACATCCCCAGTGGGGGATGTGCAGGAGGCGGCTGATCGATGTTTCTGACTCTCTATCCCTCTCCTTTCCTCTCTGTAAAAAATCAATAAAATATATTTAAAAAAAAAAAAAAGAAATAAGTGTAAAACGGCCCTGCGATGATTTGAGAGTTTTTAAAACTTGTACTGGGAAGATATTTAAAGTATTTCATTCATTAGCTACTCACTCCTGCTATCTTTGGAGAAGAACGTGATTTAAAACAGATGCAAAAACTGCAGTTAATTCATAATTCCCACAGAGTGGATAGATTTTAATTGCCAGGAGACACTTTCAATTTAATAGCTCTTGGTTCCTCTTTCCCTATAAGATTTGTTTTTTGAAGGTATGATAAAAATGTGTGATAGCTCCTTGCAATTTCTGACTTTCTATTAGAACATATCCTAACTAGAGGCCCAGTGCACAATATTTGTGCACTGGGGCTGGGGGGGGGGGGCGGGGAGGGTCCCTCAGCCTGGCCTGTGCCCTCTCACAGTCTTGGACCCCTCAGGGGATGTCTGACTGCCAGCTTAGGCTCGCTTTCCACTGCTCGGAGGCGGGAGAGGCTCTGGTCACCACCACTGTGCTTGCCAGCCATGAGCCCAGCTTCTGGCTGAGCAGCGCTCCCCCCTGTGGGAGCACACTGACCACCAGGGGACAGCTTCTGCATTGAGCGTCTTCCCCCAGGTGGTCAGTGCATGTCATAGCAACCAGTTGTTCCCCTGTTTGGTTGATTTGCATATTAGCCTCTTATTATATAGGATAGTGTACAGTCAATAAAATCTTATCACAAATACTGAGAGATTGACTTTAGCCATGATTTCTTAATGAACTCCATTTTCCTCTGTAGTTAGATTCCACTATTCATATGCGGCTTTTATATAATACATTCCTTGAAGTTATGTCTGATGCTTGAAAATTAAATATCCAGCTAAAATCCAAAAATTTCCATCATGTATTTCCTGGTGACCTAACCCTAGTGATATATACCATCCCTGGCCAACTATTTACGAAGGGTTTGGTCACATGAACTTAACATTTTATAGGTCGGTGATCATCAATTGCTTGCTAATTGATTCATGTGTTGTAATTTGATTTCCCTAAATAAGAAGTTCTTAGAGTATGGAAATCATCTCTTTTAAGGTAAGACCAAAGAAGAAGGAGACACGCTCCATGTGTGGCTTGTGAACCAATAATTACTATATAATTTGTCATCGTTGATTTTCCTTACAGACCATACTGTTTACTATGGTACAGGCTCACTGTGGGTCTTCAGTAAACACTGTGGATTAATCGAATGCAGAAAGCAAGGACTGTTATTTGGGAGAAAGATCAACCACAAGGGAGTTGAAAGATTTGAAAGATTGTATGTGGTGAAACTGAACACAGCAAAGCCAAGTACAATTTGCACAATTCCAATTTTCCAATTGATTTTCATTACATTTGTCACCATCGTTGGCCCAGGCAGGAATGGAAATGGGGAATGCAGCTACAAAAAGAATAAGGCCTTTGGTTCCATAAATAACCATTTCACATTAAGTAGCTCTTTTAATAATAATAGAACAAAAATTTCTCCAACTCAGTCATTTTAAAGCCCTGATAAAAAGTTTTCCCTAAAAGATTTCTTTGAGACGCTTGCTGAATACGGAGAGGATTTTCTCGTCAATCACACAAAATAATTCTGTACTTAAAGAGAATGGCTACCGACCCAGCTGGTGTGGCTCAGTGGTTGAGTGTCGACCTATGAACCAGGAGGTCACGGTTCAATCCCCGGTCAGGGCACATGCCCGGGTTGTGGGCTCGATCCCCAGTGTGGGGCGTGCAGGAGGCAGCCGATCCGTGATTCTCTCTCATCATGGATGTTTCTATCTCTCCCTCCCTCTCCCTTCCTCTCTGAAATCAATTAAAATATTTTTTCTTAAAAATGCAGAACAATGCTGAGTAAGCATAAACGGATGGTCCCCAAGGCCCCATTTGTGTGTGTGAACTACAGGGTCCCAGCTCAACACACTCACCCTGTGGCATCAGATGCCCTTTTACTGCTGCCCTTTTCCTTGTCAACCTAATGAAATGGCTGGAATTGAAAAATGATGGGCCCTTGGCCAGTGTGCGCCCGGGATCAGGGTTCCTACTCCGACAGGTGGTGTCAGAAAGCAAACCCTGATCCCCCAGGGCTGCCCTGGGGTTGAGTTTCGCCTCTCACTGTAGGTGTAATCCCCCCATTAGTTTCCGATGTCTCTGTGGGAAAGACGCCAAGAGACAAGACACCGGAGAATGTCCTGGGAGTTCCAACATCTCCAGAGGAAGTTATTTATATCGGATGCAGGGCTTTCCCGTTAGCGTTTACTATGTGGACATTTGGGGAACTCTAGGGTCGTTATGTGTGAGTGTGTGTGTGTGTGTGTGTGTGTGTGAGAGAGAGAGAGAGAGAGAGAGGAGAGAGAGAGAAAAAAACATTGATATGAGAGAGACACACCTATTGGTTGCTTCCCACTCACACCCCGACCAGGGCTATAAGCCAACAAAAGAGATCAAATGAATTAATAAAAAATTTTCAATCCCAAGGAAGGCAGGAAATGGAGGAAAGGGGAACACAGAAGAGACAGTAAATACAAAACAAGTTGTGAGATGATGGACTTAACCTAACCATCAGTACATCAATAATTGAATTTTATGTAAATGATTTAAACAATGCATTCGAAGAAATATATTGCCAGACTGGATGAAAACCCAGCTATGTGCTGTCCACAATAAGGAAACTTTAAATATACTATATAATAAAAGCCTA
This sequence comes from Myotis yumanensis, assembly GCF_028538775.1. NCBI lineage: Eukaryota > Metazoa > Chordata > Mammalia > Chiroptera > Vespertilionidae > Myotis > Myotis yumanensis. The sequence continues at coordinate 2,937,968 of NW_027223773.1, read as the reverse complement.
AATATGCAAATCAACCGAAAGGCAGAACTACCAAACAACCGGTCGACCGGTCACTATAATGTGCACTGACCACCAGGGGGCAGACGCTCAACACAGGAGCTGTCCCCTGGTGGTCAGGGCGCTCCCACAGGGGGAGCACCACTCAGCCAGAAGCCAGGTTCATGGCTGGTGAGTGCAGCGACGGTGGCGGGAGCCTCTCCCGCCTCCACGGCAGCGCTAAGGAGCAGTGAGCCGAGCAGTAAGGAGTGAGGAGTCCTGGGCTGTGAGAAGGTGCAGGCCGGGCTGAGGGATCCCCCCCCCCCCACCTCCCCAGTGCATGAATTTCGTGCACTGGGCCTCTAGTAAAGACATAAATAGGTTAAAAGTAAACGGATGAAAAATGATATGCCATGTTAACACTAATTTAAAAAAAGCTAGAGCAACTTCCAGATTGAAAGGAAGACATACCTGTGATTTAGGCAGGAGAGACTCACCATCTCTAGGTTAAACACCAACATATTACCAATTTGAACCATATCCTATGTCAACTTTTGGAACCTTTTAGAATTAATAAGGGTGATTTTGATATAGAACCAGTATGTCGATGACAGAAATATTCAGACTCTTTTTATCTAAAATTTATGCAAATATGTCTTCTACTTTGTGTGAAAAAAGTCTATTTTAAAAGGCCGGTTGGGTGAACTCGAGCAAGTATCATTATCTGTAAAATGAGCACTGTTTGAATCGGCCGATTTCTAAGAGTCCTCCCGAGGCTACAATGTCAGATTCAAACTAACCTATAGAGAAAGAATCAGGTCAACCTCTTATCCGGCAAGTCCACAGTCCTTCCTGCCCTGAGATAATCTTTTTTTTGGGGGGGGGGGGCCTCAAACGGCACTACCAATCACTTCTCAGAATTTAAATGGAAGAATTTAAACGATCGATTTGGTTTGAGCACCGAGGAAATACTGAAGCCAAGTGTCGGTGTTGAGTTCGCCATCAATTCTCTCGCTCCCCAGACATTCTGACTGCCAGGACCAGGCACCTACGTCAGCATCGCCACTCGGAGCTGGCTTCTTCCAGGAGGGAGTCTGGTTACGCCCTCAGGGCCCCCTGAGGATTTTGGCACCTTCAGATCCAAGTTGTAATGGACCCTGAACTAATGAGAAATGAGCTTATTCCTCCCTTTCTCTTGTTGTCTTCCCGAGATTTAATTATAGCTGGAATATTTCAATAGATTTATTAGGAGGCCAGAAAACCCAGCAGTAATTTTTAACATTAGAAAGAAGACGTGTCTGTGTGCTGGTGTAGGCAGACAAATCCTTTGCACTGCATGTACTCTGTAGCAGAATGTGGAGCAGGAGCTAATGAGGGAATCGGGTTTATCTGTGCGGTGTGCTCCCCTCATTTTAGCTGTCTGTAAAGGGAGACAGCCCTGGAATGGTAATGAAAGCTCCCCCCCCCCCCACCCCCCCATTCTTGTTCATACTACTTGACAGAGAAGAGGTGGAGAGACTGTCCTAAGCCTTCTTTGCCTGCTACGGAATAAGACACACACCGGCAACTCGAATTACCTTGCAGAGCACCAAGGCTTCCCCAGGAGCTGGCAACGTGTCTCCATGTCAACAAAGGAGAAACATGGCCAGGATCTCGTCCATTTGCTGTCCCGCTGGACTCGATGGCTGAACTGATGATCAGACGGGGTTAAAAATAAAACGGTTTTCTCCCCAGGGGTAAGGGAGTCATCCCTCCTGATTCTTGCTCCGCACAGAGGAGGCCCTGGCTTTCTTCGCAGGTGGATTGGATGGGAAACCACCAGTTCAAGAATGTTGACCGAGCCCTAGCCGGTTTGGCTCAGTGGATAGAGCGTCGGCCTGCGGACTGAAGGGTCCCAGGTTCGATTCCGGTCAAGGGCATGTACCTTGGTTGAGGGCACATCCCCAGTAGGGGGTGTGTGGGAGGCAGCTGATCAATGTTTCTCTCATCGATGTTTCTAGCTCTCTATTCCTCTCCCTTCCTCTCTGTAAAAAATCAATAAAATCAAAAAATAAAAATAAATAAAAAGAATGTTGACCGAGCCGCCTGAATATTTCAGGTGAGCAGTTGATTGGAGTGGTGAGTTGGACAGAGTCATTGAACTAAGCATTTGTTTTACACGCACGTCTAGACCGGGATCCAGACTGGCACCACACCGTGAGGCACACGCAGGGCAAGGCTCTCTCAAAGGGTTCTCCTCGCGAGAACGTAACTGGAACTAATTTCCAACTTGTTTTACTGGTAAAATCAAGTAGCGTTTCTCTTAGGTGAGTCATCGACTCTTTATTCTTATATTTGAATTAGTCATGGGCCAAAGTATAATACCTAGAACCTCCCGTGTTTATTCTCATTCTCTCCCTCGCTCTGCCCCACCCCCCTCTCTCTTTCCCATAAAAACTAAATCCATAAGGTCTTGCTCTAATGAGAACAAACCTGACATTGCCTAGTGGAAGTGAGTGTGAACCTCAGGTTTACTTAATAGCAACTTAGTTTTCAATGACTTTTGTGGGCAATTTTCCGAAGGCTAAGTCTTCTCCTAAATTTAGTGTATTGTTTCATTCACAGTTTTACATGGTTCATTCCCAATACTATCATAGTGAGAATTTTTTTTTTTTTTTTTAAGAAAAGCTTACACAGAAGGAGAATCAATAACAGCATCAAAGCTTGGGTGATCTATGCTATATTGGTGAAAAAAGAGTCGAGGACAAAATCCTTTCTGTAAAATCATAGAACATTATCAGTGGTCAAACCCAAGGGGAAAAAAAAGATACTTGCTCAAAGTAAGAAAGATGAATCAAATCACTAAGGGTGCAACGGAAGTGATCTTTTATAACATTTCTTTCAACGTTTCCCTATGGCAAACCACCACACACCTTTTAGAAAGGAATTATCTGGAAAATGCAGGCAATGAAGAAAACCCATGAGCTCTCTGATGTCCAGCAGCAAATTCATGGAATTTTTTCTTAACTAGAAATTCGAATTCCTAGGTGAAGGAGTTTGATTTCCTGGGGACAATGACAGAATGGGCTATCAGGGGTGGGCAAACTTTTTGACTCGAGGGCCACAATGGGTTCTTAAACTGGACCGGAGGGCCGGAACAAAAGCATGGATGGAGTGTTTGTGTGAACTAATATAAATTCAAAGTAAACATCATTACATAAAAGGGTACGGTCTTTTTTTTTTTTTTAGTTTTATTCATTCCAAACAGGCCGGGTCCCGCCCGCGGGCCGTAGTTTGCCCACAGCTGGGCTAGGTTCTCTTTGCACCTTAGTTTGTCCCTGTACTTCCTTCCTCCCACAAGTAGGCTCTTCCTACTCTTGTAAATGCCTTCCCTTTCTTGACTGTACTTCCTGGTTTCATTTGGCAGTCTTAGTGCTGCCTTTGTGACAGCTGGTCACGTTACTGGCCTGGCCAGTCCAGTCCACACTTCCTGTTCAGATTTCAGGCAAGCCACAGACCCTGGAGGATCATCGTTTTGATTTGGTTTGGTCACAAAACTTTTTTTAAAGAAACCATGAAACCACACAGTGAGTCCATAGCCCCACAGGCTGCCAAGCATCCCCGGTTGACCTAGTTAGTATTGTAGTAGAAACAGGAGCGGGGAGAAGTAAAAGAATACCACTCTCATTAAAATACTCAGAAGACTTTAAAATTTTTTAAATTTAACTCTTTGTTTAGAGTAAAAACAACTAAATATTTGGACCCAAGAGCGAATATATCAAAAATTATAACAATTTCTTCTTCAAATTTCCGTTACCTCTATCGGAACTAAATTAGATGCAGTAAGTTTACATTCTAAATGTAAACTTTATGAATTGAGGTTATGAAGCTCTGCCAGTTACTTTTACATTAGTTTAAAATATACATTTTGTATTTTTAAAACATCTATATATATAAAAGGCTAAGCAACTAGCTGACTGGCCAGTAGGTATGATGCTCACTGACCACCAGGGGGCAGACGCTTAACGCAGGAGCTGCCGAGCTGTGGTGACTTGGCAGTGGCAGTTCTCAGGTGACGCACCCTGGAACCAGAGAGGAGGGAGCCCGATTCCTCGCGGGGCTGTGCGATTCCACCTTTGGCCGTGGGTTAGGTTGTTGCTGGGGCACTGTCAGCCCCGAATCTGGTTTACTGCCAAGTTGTGGTGACCACAGATGCCCTTTGAGCCTCGGCGCTGCCCCAGGTGCGGTAGGCCAGGGAGGGACCTCAGCAGGTTGGCTCCAGGGCATGTCTGGCTGGTCTGGCCCAGTCCCGCCCCACCGGCCACCTTCTAATTAATTTCCTTTCAATGTGCACGAATCCGTGCACTGGGCCACTAGTATTATATAATATTGCATAATATAATAAGCATTTACATGGAAAGACTTTTTTATTATTGTTCCTAATGTATATTTCTTTTTTAAAAACATTTTTATTGATTTCAGAGAGGAAGAGAGAGGGAGAGAGAGATAGAAACAGCAATGATGAGAGAGAATCATGCATCGGCTGCCTCCTGCATGCCCCCCACTGGGGATTGAGCCTGCAACTCGGGCATGTGCCCTGACTGGGAATCGAACCTTAACCTCCTGGTTCATAGGTAGATGCTCAACCACTGAGCCACACCGGCCGAGCTGATGTCTATTTCTTAGCGAAGTGCTGCATGGTTCTCTTTGCTCAGTTTCAGTACTTAACTAATAAGTAGACCAACGAGATTCACATCTGAAACATTTACACAAATTTTCCAAATAAATTATTCTTTTTTCCGCATTTGAAGTAGGCCCCAAACTAAGCCTTTGGTTTAGAGTGGATCTTTCTTATTTTCCTTTCCAAAGTATGCAAAGCCGGAATCTCGTCCCTAACGGCACTTTGAAAACATTCCTGGCAGCGTCCACATCAAAACAAATACAAGTTCCATTCCTGAAAACGAACATGGAATCGCGTCGGCTCTGAAAGTGATGTTGTCGCCACTCACTTCAACAAAGAGAAGTTCTAAAATAAAAAACACGTTTCATGTGTCATATAGGGAAACAATGGAAAAAAGGAAACCTTAGTGTGTTCCTAATTTAGATTCCTCTTCTTGACTGTAAACACAACTTTCTCCAACGATGACACACACAAGTATGTCGTGCTTTCCTTGAGAATGGAAGCCTTTTTTTTTTTTTTTTTTTTTTTTGCCAATTTCAGATCGCGCCATTTGGACAGTGCGTTTAAAAATGAAGTTTAGGCCGAAGCCGGTTTGGCTCAGTGGATACTAGAGTGTCGGCCTGTGGACTGAAGGGTCCCAGGTTCGATTCTGGCCGGGGGTATGTGCCTGGGTTGCAGCTGATCGATGATTCTCTCTCATCGATGTTTCTAGCTCTCTAGCTCTCTCCCTTCCTCTCTGTAAAAAAATCAATAAAATATATTTTTTTAAAAAATGAAGTTTAGGGTAGGGGAGGCTGGGGGAAGGCCAAGGGAGGGCGGGGGGAAGGGAGCTATATGTACTACTATGTGTAATACTTTAAACAATAAAATAAAAATTTTTAAAAATGAAGTTTATATGCTTATATGCAAGAGATGATGGGAGTGGGCCTACTATTTCACAAATGTTTCTCGAAGAGGCTTTTGGTCCTAATTTGAAAACCAAAGCATCATGAAACGTATTTCTTTGAGAAATTACAGTTTGGAATATTAGTCTTCCTTTTTAAATACATGTTTATTGATGTCAGAGAGGAAGGGAGAGGGAGAGAGAGATAGGAACACCAATGATGAGAGAGAGTCATTGATCGGTTGCCTCCTGCACACCCCCTACTGGGAATCGCGGCTGCAACCTGGGCATGTGCCCTTGACCGGGAATTGAACCCCAGACCCCCTCAGTCTGCAGGCCGACGCTCTATCCACTGGGCCACACCAGCCATGGTGGAATATTAGTCATAATGTCAAATCTGATCAATTCACAAACTATTAAACTGCCTACTTAACAATATTAGCACTTTAACATCATAAACTTATGGTTACCTACGTGTCTTTTCGGCATAACGTTTTGTAACGTTAACGGGCAGATTTATGGAAATTCCCAATGAAAAGGAATCAGGCACCGATGAAATACATGTGAACAAATTTACATTTTTAGAATAACCCAACCAAGTAAATAAATGACTCTCTAAAGAAAAAGTACTCAAGAATTCAAGGTCAATATTTCTTCAGAGCAGTTCATGAATCTTTTTTAGTTGCGTGGCATTCATGCAGGGCAAGAAGCTAAGGGTGTTGTCTGAGGACTTGGGGGGTAGGGGGGTGGAGGAAATGGGCTTATTCTTTTCTTTAAGACTTCCTCACTCCATGCCTTTGGCAAGGAAATTCTTCTTTCCTTAGTTTGCTCATCTAAAACGTGGGTATAGAAGCCTTGCTACTCCACCTCTACGTTCCGCCTCCTAGAGGCCTTCTGAACACGGCTTCTGATTAATATATCATTTCCCACTCAATTACGTTGTTTTGACTTGCTCCCAACCTGCCTCCATCCAAACCTCAATTTCACTGATGATAAAATAAATGAAACTGGAATTCTTAACAGATGCTACACCATAAAATCTCATGGGCTCCAGCCAAACGCATGGCAGACTTTAAGGCTGTTTATGAGCGTTAATGAGATCATCATCTATGCGAGGATCTTGGGGGGCGAAGGGGGGACAGCATCACACACATAGTCCACATGCCAGACTCACGGGGGCTCATTCTCTGTCTTTTTTGTTCAAATTGTGATCTAGCCGTCGTTTTTAGGAGCATCACCTGTGAATTTATTTAAGATGCCGATTTCAAGACTCTTCTATAGACCTTAGAGCCAGAATCCTCACGCCAGGGTACCTGCATTTTTAAAGCTCAAGGTGGGGGCCCTAGGCAGATCTCTACATTACAGTCCTCAGTTGAAATACCCAAGTAAAAGGATTGTAATGGGATGACAGGCAATGGATGATTAGGGTGTGTTGCCCAGACCATAAAAATTAACACACTTAGCCCTAACGGGTTTGGCTCAGTGGATAGAGCGTCGGCCTGCGGACCGAAAGGTCCCAGGTTCGATTCCGGTCAACGGCATGTACCTTGGCTGCGGGCACATCCCCAGTAGGAAGTGTGCAGGAGGCAGCTGGTCGATGTTTCTCTCTCATCGATGTTTCTAACTCTCTATCCTCTCTTCCTTCCTCTCTGTAAAAAAAAATTAATAAAATATATTTTTTTAAAAATATCATACTTAGTCCCATGGGAGGGGTTGGGATTGGAAGAGGGAATTTTTTTCCAGTCAGGTAGGAATTTGTCTGCTATTTGGCACTTTCGAGACTAGGCAATTCTTCCCCTTTCCCTTCAGACACTTACTGTCGGATGGATGTTGCTCTTAAACTTTCAGGGGCGGGGAGAGGAGTCGCCCAGGCCACAGCCGTGAGATTCCCCAGGACAGTGGCAAGCCCACACTCATCCTCCCTGTCACCACGGCTGTCTGTGGGGGAAGCTCGGAGATGTGTAGAGAAGTCTAGAAAGTTGTGGAGAAGTCATGGTCGGCTGTAATGTCAACTTGGCAGTAGGGCCTCTGATGGCCTTGGGAATGGGTTCATTCGTTTTTTAATTTGTCTGTTAACTCGACAAAAATTTCGAAGACAGCTGTCCATTGAGAGGAGTACAGATTTGGAGTCAGAAGACCCAGAGTGACCTTAAGCAAAAACACTTCCTCAGTCTCGCTCTCGAGTTCTTCGTGGATGGCAAGGGAATCAGAGCTACACCCACTTCGCAGGGCAGCCGTGAGAATGCAATGAGATGTGCAGGGAAAGCATGTTGTCAACTGAGACGGTTGAACAGATTTTCTCTTCATGTACAAGACCCTGGGACGGGACTTATGAGAACGCAAAAATAGCAAAGACAGGGTTTCTTCCCGCAAAGAAACCAAAGTGTCAGGAAATGCAATTGACATCCATGTGAGTAACTATAATATGAATATCATGTGAGTGAAGGACATGCTAAGGGAGTTTCAAATCATTTCTCATGGGGGAGCAGGCAGGGCTTGTCACAGAGCGGGATGGCCTATCATTTGGGCTTTAAAATGTGCTGAGGGCAGGCCGGGGTGGCTCAGTGGTTGAGCATCGACCTAAGAACCAGGAGGTTACAGTTTGATTCCTGGTCAGGGCACATGCCCGGGTTGGGGGGCTCGATCCCCAGTGTGGGGCATGCAGGAGGCAGCCGATCAATGATTCTCCCTCAGCATTGATGTTTCTATCTCTCTCTCCCTCTTCCATCCACTCAGAAATTAATAAAAATATATTTTTTTAAAAAAAGAAAATTTAAAAAAACATTCATGTTAAAATATTTCACAGTGATATCTATACAAGAATGGAACCTGAATAGATAAATGACGATTTTGTTATGTTTCTGTTCTGAGCCTCTTGAGAATAAAAATGGCTTGAATCTTCACAAACTTTTCTCTTCATATCCATGATCAAGTAATAGTTTCCCTTTTGAAAATATGGCTTGATAATATTTTATCAGGACTGGGGTGAAGCAGGTGTGTTGCCCGGGTGCCAGGTTTAAGGAGGTTCTCACCCTCGGCGTCATGCCATGCAGTTTTTTGCGCTTAACTACGCTATCATCTGCAGCTCAGCTGTGAGCAAAGGGTTGAGAGCTTAGGGAAATGTACTTCACAGAGACTGAAGTTTAGGGGTTAAAGAAAAAGATGTGAAATTTCCCAGCTGGTGGAGGACCCCTCAAACATATACAATGGATACATGGCGAAGGCCCACCAATAAGGCCAGTCCTTGGTTTGAAGAACAATGACCTGTGAGTACGAGGGGGGGAGTCAGATTGTAATTGTACAAAGAAATGCATAGGTTGGATATAAAACTGAAAGAAACAAATGAACACACGAGAAAAACAAACAGAAACTCCCAGCCGCAGACAGCGGTATGGTGGTCAGCAGAGGGAAGGCGGACAGAAGGGTAGCAAAAGGCCAAAGGGGTCAAGTGCATAGTGACGCGGGGCAATCAACGCACAATGCACTATACAGATGCTGGACCGTACAATTGTAGACTTGAAACCTACGTTTATGAACCAATGTTATTAAGCAATGTCCCCTCCGTAAATTTAATTTTAAAAGCATTTGCAGCTAACGAGCCCTTTCTCAGAACAATTTTCCCACTTGGGCCCTAAAAATAAGTTTTTAAAGAATTGTACGATGTTTAATTCAGAACGCACAGTAAAAACAAAGAAACAAACAGAACAGAACAGAAACCGCACACAATTAGCGGAGGAATGCCTACTCTGTGACTTACCCCGGACACGGCTACACTCCATAAGCAGAATTTAGGGGGATTTCTGCCCCCTCAGCATGGCATCCAGACGAAGGGTACCACCCAGTAACCCCTCTCAGGACCAGAGAGCCTTGCTCACTACTGATTATCATCTGCCAGGAACTAGGATGCTATTAATACACGGAGAGCTCTCTGGACTAGAAATCCATTGCTAGCAGGAGTCCAAGTCCATTTTTGTTTTAGGCAGTTAATCTAATTTGACTTTCTCCTGAGCACTGCTTAACAGGAATGGCCCTGCCTGGTTTGGCTCAGTGGATAGAGCGTCGGCCTGTGGACTGAAGGGTCCCGGGTTCAATTCCAGTCAAGGGCACATGCCCGGGTTGTGGGCTCGATCCCCAGTAGGGGGTATGCAGGAGGCAGCCGATCCATAATTATCTCTCATCATTGATGCTTCTGTCTCTCTCTCCCTCTCCTTGCTTTTTATAGTGTAAGTGCTCTAAGGGAGGCAGAGAGTCCTGTGGGAGGACAGAGGAAGGAAAGATGAGTTCTGGCAGAGGGCGGGGGGAAGGTCTGATGGGACAGGTGGCCTGGAAGCTGGGTCTGGAAGGGTGGGTAGGATTTCAACAGGCGGATGTCGGGGTGGGAGTCCAGGGAGGAGGAAGGAGCAGAAGAGCAAAGGAAAATGCAACCCGTGTTCAGGGAATGTCACGTGGCGAGGGGTGACTGGCTCCCGGAACACGTTGGGGGGAGACAGAACGGATGTGTTTAACGTTACACGATGGAGCACCCTTCCTCAGCATCGGGCAGTGTCTGTGCTGTTTCCGACCTAGTGGACCTGAGAGCAGACATGTGCCATCATTACACCAGGGTTTTCAGAACACTCATCGGAAGCTACTTTCCTTTGTTATTAGATACTTTTCATTGTGGTGTCCTCTGCCATTCTTTTAATAGAGAATAAAATTCACAGCCCGGCCGGTATGGCTCAGTGGTTGAGCCAGGAGGTCAAGGTTCGATTCCAGGTCAGTCGGGGCATGTGGTTGCAGGCTTGATCCCCAGTGGGGGGCGTGCAGGCGGCAGCTCATCCATGATTCTCTCTCATCATTGATGTTTCTATCTCTCTCTCCCTCTCTGAACTCAATAATATATATATATTTTTAAAATAAAATTCACACAGAATAGCACCAGAGCTGTTCACCACAGCTTCGGCAGTATATAGTATCTAGCCCAGGGGTGGGTAAACTTTTTGACTCGAGGGCCACAATGGGTTCTTAAACTGGACCGGAGGGCCGGAACAAAAGCATGGATGGAGTGTTTGTGTGAACTAATATAAATTCAAAGTAAACATCATTACATAAAAGGGTACGGCCTTTTTTTTTTTTTTTTTTTTAGTTTTATTCATTTCAAACGGGCCGGATACGGCCCGTGGGCCGTAGTTTGCCCACGGCTGATCTAGCCCTTCTGCCCCTTAAATTGTGCCCCTGTCATGTGCATACTAAACTCTGAGCACAAGTGCGTCTAGAAGTTCCTGGAAAAGACGGGTCTTGCCCTTGCCTGGCCCAGGGATTTTGTCCTTCTCCCAGCCTCCATACAACCAGCAGCTTCTTAACTCGCCCCTGGCAGCCAATCTAAAGCAACACTCATGCTATTTCCTACCTAGAAACCACACTTATTTATTATTTATTTGGTTCGTTTTCACTCTCCGCCGCTGTCAATGCGGGCACAGCTCAAGGAGTTGTGGTCCCTCAGGGTATCCCCGGAGCTTGGCCGAGTGACTAACACATGTAAGAAGCACAAAAATACTTATTGAATAAGTTCACTGAAGTCCGATTAATGTTACTAGAAAACTGGAACGATACATACACTGGTTAGAGAGACACCTAAGTAAGTCATTTATGCCTGGCTGGTGTGGCTCAGTGGTTGAGCATCGAGCTATGAACCAGGAGGTCACGGTTCAATTCCTGGTCAAGGGCCCATGCCCGGGTGGCGGGCTCAATCCCCAGTGTGGGGCGTGCAGGAGGCAGCCGATCCATGATTCTCTTTCATCATGGATATTTCTCTCTCTCTCTTCCTCTTTCTTCCTCTCTGAAATCAATAACAATCTATTAAAAAAAGTCATTCAGCATCTGATTGTGGAGGTTTGTACCGAGGACTTGGGAACCACGGGTTCAAGGTTGCAGAGCAGCTGACGGCTTTGGCGTTCCTCCGGACTCGCATTGGGAGGCGCATTGCTTCTCGGGGGGGGGAATGTCCTCTTGGAACTTTCGTTCCTGCGCCCCCACCTCCCCCGCCTCCAGCATTTTCTGGCCACGACTTTAGCTAAGCGGGAGGCTTGGTGATTTTCCTAATGATCTGGACATGGACCGCCCCTCCCAGATGGCCGTGGAGTGAGCTGCCCACGACCTGGTCATAAGGCCTGACTTGCTGAAAAGAGGGGGGTGGGGGGGTTGGAAGTGGAGGGGGCCCTGGGACGTCACCCAGGGCTTTGGGAGCCGCCCCAGCAGCCAGGCTCGTAGGCCAGCACCTTGCCTGGCCGTCGGGCTTCCTGACTTACTCCGAGGTACGGAGCTGTTTATGATGCTTTTGATAGGAAATAAATGGCCCTTCATTCTACCGTCCGGGAAAGTTCATATTGAACATGTTTGAAAAGCCTCTTCAGACGGTGGTTCTCCCATTGGCTATGAAATGTTACAGTCTTGTTCTAAGGATATAAAGGTCTGTGACTGGAGCCTCTGCTTGAGGCTAAGAGTGGAATTCTTATAAAGGCCGAGGCTACAGCTAAGAGCTACTCCTTTCTGGCCTTGGAACCAAAAATACATCGAACCAAAGACTCCGTGTATAAGACAGGTAGGTTTGATTTGAGACTACTTCTAAAACTACGTTTCACCTGGAAGGTGAGTAAAATTATACTTATTAACACATCTCATGGTTTTGAGAGTAAAACCTAATTAGGACTATAACATTCAGTTCATTCTTTTTTAAAAAATATATATTTTTATTGACTTCAGAGAGGAAAGGAGAGGGAGAGAGAGATAGAAACATCCATGATGAGAGAGAATCATGGATCAGCTGCCTCCTGCACGCTCCCCACTGGGGATGGAGCCCACAACCCGGGCCTGTGCCCTGACCGGGAATCGAACAGTGACCTCCTGGTTCCTAGGTCGACGCTCGACCACGGAGCCACGCTGGCTGGGCTCACATCTAGTTTTAATGTCCTCTCCGCTGTGGAGAGCAGTTTGCACCCCAGGTTACCCTCTGGTAGGAAACAGGTAGTCCAGTGTAGCTGCCTGTGGGCATCTAGATGTCCCCAGACTTATGCTCGGATAGAAGAACCAATATTTGGTGATCTCCTGGTGCATACGTAGGGGAGCAGAAAGAAAAAGAAAGGAAAAATAGCTGTCCTGTTGCTACTCCCTGCTCCACCCTGCATGCTGGCCAGCGCACAGGGAAATAAAGACTGGGAACCCCGAACAGTCGGCCCTCGGCAGATAGGAAACCAGAAGCAAAGAGTGTTACTGCTCCCCCGAGGCCCTTCGCCTTCCAAACAGCTACACCTGGGTGTGCCTTCGGGATTCTGGGAATCCCTTTTTACGGTTACGGTTACGATCCTTTCGGAAAAGGCCAGGAATGAGACCCCTCTCTGGCGAGCAGCAAAACCAGAAGCCAGAGCCCGCGGAGGGCGGCGAGCCAACAGAGACGCCTGAGCCTCGGACTGGATACTTTCCTTATTTTCGAAAATATATTTTTATTGATGTCAGTGAGGAAGGGAGAGGGAGAGGGAGAGAGAGAAACATCCATGATGAGAGAGAATCATGGCTCGACTGCCTCCTACACGCCCCCTATTGGGGATCGATCGGGAATCGAATCCGGGACCCTTCAGTCCGTAGGCCGATGCTCTATCCACTGAACAACACAGGCTAGGGCAGGCTGGATACTTTAGATGCGACAAACTGTATGCATTTACTCACACGTCCAGAAACAAGGAAAAAGTTGCACAGCTGACCTGTTGTCCTGTCACAAGGACAACCGAAAAAAACAAAAAAGAGAAGAAAGAAAAAGGAACGGCTAAGCAGATGATGTGTGAAAGCTGTAAACTGCTTAGCAGAGCGAGCTCAGCGTCTCTCCCAGGACAATGTGTGCCTATCGCCCCCCCCCCCCCCGCCCCCCAAGCAGAACCAGTGACCCGCGTGGCCAGGGCCACCCCATTCCCAGGGTACCCCTCGCTGGGGAATGCTTGCTCCTTTAGCACATGCTTCTCCTAGTGGGCTGGGAGCCCCTGTGGGAAGTCAGGGCCAACGCGTAGATTTTTTTCATATCTCCAATGGCTGGCACGTTGGAAACACTTCGGAAGTGTCTGTTGATTATAGAGAAGTCACATTTCTGACAAAATAAAGCACAAGTTCTGAGCTGATGGCCAACTTGTCAGCATTATCTGTGACGCTGTTATCTTTAAACAATTACAGCCAGGCCGGCGTGGCTCCTCAACCTATGAGTATCACCCTATGGACCAGGAGGTCATAGTTTGATTCCTGGTCAGGGCACATGCCCTGGTTTTGGGCTTGATCCCTAGTGTGAGCATGCAATGAATCTCTCTCATCATTGATGTCTCTCTTTCTCTCTTTCTCTCTCTCTCTTCTTTCCCTTCCTCTCTGAAATCAATAAAAATATACTTTAAAGAAAAAAGTAATTACAGATCCTTCCTTTCAAATCCCCATGCTCTACATTATTCTGTTTGTACACCCCGCCAAAACAGTTTAAATGCACCTGCCCTACGCCAGCTACTGAGGGTTTACGCAGATGGAAAAAAATAAAATCTTCTCCTTCAGGGAGGTTATTGAGTCCTTGTAATGAGCCACAGTCTATATATTCAGAAGCCGCCCTAATAAATATTTTTGGGTTTATTGGATAGTTCTGGCTGTCATTTGAAACAGAAAATCAGTTAAACACCATCGCAGTTCATATTGACTCAACGGCTCCAAACCTCAGTTGGCCAACGGGTGAATCATATGGAGACAATCTGAATCTGACTGCCATCGCGAAACGGCTGGGATGGCTACGCACGCATGAGGAACGCGTGTCCGTGTCCACAGTGCAGCTTGGCAATTAGGAAAGGACCCTTTCTCGTTGCCATGAGAGGGGCTTTCCGGTAGCCCGACTATTGCTCGGGTGCGTGGGGAGTCTGAGGACCCCGCGGGCCTCCCTGCCTTTGACCTTGGCGAGCCTCTGAGGTGGTGGGATTTTGCCTGCTACACTGATCATCCGGGAAAGTGCACCGTCGCCCCACAAGGAAACATTTCTATTAGTCCAAGGACAGTGGTTTATGGCAAAACCACCTGACAGGAGCACATCCCCCTTCCGAAGACCAAAGGTATTTTTACAACGGAGGATTCTTTTCCTCCCTTTGTCCGGACCCATCTGAGGCCTCTTCAGACACCGGGCGTCGGCCGCGCTGTCTCATTCCACCCCGAGAACAGAGTTCACGGCGTTTGCTCCAAATTTGGGTGGAAAGAACTTTTTATGAGGAGTTAGTTGTTTTATCTTCCACAGTTCAGTTACTCAAGGTCGACGGCACGTACACTCCACGGGAGCAGGAGGGCGAGCATAAATGAAAGAGGCGGGGGACATGGCTCTTCTGCTTGGTCACGCCCTGTGGGGGTCTCTGTGCTGCCCCCTGCTGCTCTCGCTGCTGGATCTGCTTGACACTGCAAGGGACATACCTCCCCCACGACAACAGTCCATCCGTTGCTGACCTTATTGTTGTATGGGAGCATTGTGGGTAGGAACTGCTGCACCTCATTCATTCATTCATTCCTCCATTCATTCATTCAATAGAGAGGAAATGCGGGAGGTGCCTACTATTTACTGGGGAGTGTGTCTCAGGTGGATGCCTGGCAGTTTGCATGCCTGGTTCCAGAAATAAAAGGAGAGAGTAGGCAGAGGCGCCCTGGGCAACAGGACCTGGCTAAAGAATAGCAGGACGGCCCGGCTGGTGTGGCTCAGTGGTTGAGCGTCAACCAATGAACCAGGAGGTCACGGTTCAATTCCCACTCAGGGCACATGCCCGGGTTGTGGGCTCCATCCCCAGTGTGGGGCGTGCAGGAGGCAGCGATCCATGGTTCTCTCTCATCATGGATGTTTCTGTCTCTCCCTCTCCCTCTCCTTTCCTGTCTGAAATCAATAAAAAAAATATATTAAAAATAATAAAGAGTGAAGCTGATGAAAAGAAAGGGAAACCGAGTTATCTGTTAAATATGCTGCCGTCCTTCTTGGCCAGGCACGTCCATGACAGGCGTAAAAATAAGAACAAGCCTTTCTGAGCGGTGCATCCGTGACCAAGACCCCGGCCCCTTCTTCCGGAGGGAGTGGGGTGCATACAGTCAGGGGCGCATTTTCTTAGCCAATTGGAGGGTGCAGGCTCCCCCTGGTCAAGGGGAGGCGTGGCTTTTCCCCGTTTGCCTATTGCCCTCTCCTGGACTGTAAGGACAGGAGTGTTAAGAGCTCATCAGATGCCTGTATTTCCACCCACCTCTGCATGGGAGACCTGTGTGTGCATGAGAAATCGTTAAAAATATTCAGAAAATCGCCCTGGCCGGTTTGGCTCAGTGGATAGAGCATCAGCCTGCGGACTGAAGGGTCCCGGGTTTGATTCCGGTCAAGGGCACATGCCCAGGTTGCGGCTGGATCCCCAGTAGGGGGCGTGCAGGAGGCGGCCGATTGAGGTTTCGCTCTTCCATACATGTTTCTCTCTCTCCCTCTCCTTCCTCGCTCTCTAAAAATAAATAAAAGAAAAAATCTTTACAAATAAAGAGCACTGTGGTAGTAAGAGAAATAGCAAAGCAAACAGAGGTAGATGGCATCAGAGGCCTACATTACAATTGCACACTCTCCTCTTCAAAACAGGATGTCTCATTTATTGCTTCTAATTGTGACTCCTTTCAAGCCCCATACTCCACACATTTATCCATTTGGAACCTTTTTTTTTTTTCTTTTCACTTTTCTCCTAAATCAGTGGTTCTCAAACTTGGCTGTGCATTAGAATCACCTGGGAATCTTTTTTAAAATCCTGATTTCTGGGCCTCATCCTCCGGAAATTCTGTTTCTTTGTGATGGGGTGGGGCCACCACATGAGTAACAGAGAAACAGAATTTCTGGAGTAGGAGGCCCAGAAATCAAGATTTTAAAAAGATTCCCAGGTGATTCTAATGCCCAGCCAAGGTTGAGAACCACTGTCCTAAATCCTTAAAGGTCCCCGACACTGAGCAAAGGCCTGCCACCTGGCCTGCCGGCTGCAGCCACACCTGAGTGCAAACGGGGCTGGTCCGATCCGTGTGCGCCGGGCCCCTGCGGGCTCTCAGTGCGTGTCCTTGACCCAGGCTGGCCAACCCTCTCCATATCAACGAGAACCTGGCGCCCGGACGCAGAGTCTAATTCCATTCCTGTGCTTTCGCAGAAGAGGGCTGAGGGAGAGGCGTCTCCTTTAAAGAGACTGAAAGGCATGTGCCTCGTTCAGGCTGCACCCAACGTGTCAACTGCAGGGTGTCTCAAGCTCAGGCTGGCTGGACGGAGATCCCCAGGGAAGGGCAGTTTGATTTCAGGGAAAAATGACAGCACTACACAAGGAGTAGCCAGACACTGTTTATATTTATCTTTAAAATCCCACCAGCGTCTCTCAGGCCATACACAGCCTATATCAGCCGTAGGCAAACTACGGCCCGCGGGCCGGATCCGGCCCGTTTGAAATGAATAAAGCTAAAAAAAAAAAGACCGTACCCTTTTATGTAATGATGTTTACTTTGAATTTATATTAGTTCACACAAACACTCCATCCATGCTTTTGTTCTGGCCCTCCGGTCCAGTTTAAGAACCCATTGTGGCCCTCGAGTCAAAAAGTTTGCCCACCCCTGGCCTATATATTCAGTCTCTAACTCACTCAGTTTACCACCAACATGCCCAATATTTTTAAGACTTTGAATGGTAAGCCCTGGCTGGTTTGGCGCAGTGGATAGAGCACTGGCCTGCTGACTGAAGGGTCCCGGGTTCGATTCTCCATCAGGGCACGTGCCCGGGTTGTGGGCTTGATCCCCAGTAGGGGGCGTGCGGAGGCAGCCGATCCATGATTCTCATTATTGATGTTTCTATCTCTCTCCTTTCCTCTCTGAAATCAATAAAAATACTTTAAAAAAGAGTTTGAAAGCAAGAGGGAAATGAGTCTCCATTTAGTTCAGATATGATGATAGGAAATTGACAAATACTTGCAGCGCTACAAAGCCACCCTTTTTAACTACAAATTCAATTTAGTTGGGTCAATTAATTTGTATGTATTCAAAGAGGTAAATTCTTTTACCATCAAGTTCCTTGTGATGTAAAAAGAGAAAAATATTCATCTGTAAAATCAAAACGCTCGCTCCTAAATATGATAGAGTCGCCACATCCATCCTTTGATGCGCTTTCAAACGCACCTTGCTAACTCATTCAAATCTGGGGATGGGCAAAAATATAGGCAGTTTGCATGACTCTAAGGCAGTGGTTCTCAACCTTCTGGCCCTTTAAATACAGTTCCTCGTGTTGTGACCCAACCATAAAATTATTTTCGTTGCTACTTCATCACTGTCATGTTGCTACTGTTATGAATCGTCATGGAAATATCTGATCTGCAGGATGATCTTAGGCGACCCCTGTGAAAGGGTCGTTCGACTACCAAAGGGGTCGCGACCCACAGGTTGAGAACCGCTTCTCTAAGGGATAGCTACGTGTGGAGAGCGGCTACAGTGTTCGGACAGGTTCAAGCCTCGGACTGATGAGAGGGCAGAGTCCTCTCGTGGCCTCGTGCAGGTCCCAGCTGGAGGGCAGGGCCTTCCCAGCACAATTAGCCAACAGCTCTGGTTGTGAGCTTGAACCTGTGGTCCGAACACGTGGCCCCACGTGCCTGAGTGATAGAGTTCAGGTGCATATAGTTGAGTGGGACTGAAACCCACGAGAATGCTGTAAACAACGTGATCACGCCCCTACTTTGCCTCGTGGCATCTGCTATGAAATAAAGACACGGCTTGTGGGTGCGGGCGCTGTCCATCAGAGGGGCGGCGCCCCACCCACCCAGACCCAGCCTTCATTCTCTTGTCTTTTTTTTTTTCTTTTAAAATATATTTTTATTGATTTCAGAGAGGGAGGGAGAGGGAGAGGGAGAGAGAGATAGAAACATCAATGATGAGAGAGAATCATGGATCAGCTGCCTCCCGCACACCCCCCACTGGGGACCGAGCCCGCAACCCAGGCATGTGCCCTTGATCAGAATCGAACCCGGGACCCCTCAGTCCCCAGCCCGACACTCCATCCACTGGGCCAAACCAGCCAGGGCTTGTCTGTCTTTTCTTAATCCTTTCATCGCCCCCACTCAGGGTCACTGAACCAGGCTGAGCTGGCGTGAGCATGCCATGGCCGTGCCGGCTCCCCACCGCTACGCGTGAATTTCCCTTCGTGACAAGAGAACACGTTCATCGGATGAAAAACAGGGCAATGTGCACTCTCCACGGTGACACGCAAAACCGATGCCTGTCTCGTAACTCCCTTATCTTTCTTGGGGCCGCACGTGTCTCGGGCTGAGCCGGGCCCGTAAACCAGGCGGGACTGGATGTGGGCTGACTGTGCGCGATCAGGGGGTGGCTGGGGGATGATCTGTGAAGACTCCACGCACAGGAGCGCCATTTAGACTTAACACCACATGGCCCACGGCTCCTGCACCTGCTGCGGGTCCTGCTCTTACTGAACTACAGTCCCAAGCGGAGTAAGTTCCTCGCTGCAGGAACGCTCTCCCATAGACATTCAGAGCGGTTACCTCTACACCGGTCTCTGAGGGTGCCCCCACCCCAGCACAACGCACCCCATAGCTGAGCCTCCATTCAGCCCCCTCCGGCTTCTCCAAGGGAAGCCCTGACCTTCTGAAGCAGGGCTGATGAACCACAAGTCAGCAACAGGAAGCCACGGGACATAACCATCGTCAACATTCAAAATCGAACGTGGCAAAATCTCGGGAAAAATTGGATTGTTTTTTTCCCCCACATAAAACCCGTCTCTCAAAATAAAGAGAGAAAGGAAACGAAGGACATGGCCAGAAGCCTACCAAGGTAAAGGTCTGTATATAAAAAAACATTTCAACCTGAAAAGGAACAGTTCCTCGCAGGTGTATTTAGGACAGCCCTCCCATCCGTGACTTTTTTTTAAAATATATTTTATTGATTTTTTACAGAGAGGAAGGGAGAGGGATAGAGAGGTAGAAACATCGATGAGAGACAAACATGGATCAGCTGCCTCCTGCACACTCCCCACTGGGGATGTGCCTGCAGCTAAGGTACATGCCCTTGACCGGAATCGAACCCGGGACCCTTCAGTCCGCAGGCCGATGCTCTATCCACTGAGCCAAACCGGTTAGGGCTCATCCGTGACTTTTCCGTGGAAGAACAGGTGAGGGCCTGGTACTCAGCCTGCCTCCGGGTGCAGAATGACAACCGCAATTTCAAAACTGTACACAGAAACCAGGTAACGCAGCCGGAGTCCCCGACACTTCCCATTTCTAAAGAATCTCTCTGCCTTCCCTCTTGCCTCCTTCAACCCTGGCACCGTGATCCTGTGACATTTCACTGCTGAGCCCAGTCCGGCTCGGCCAGATGCCTCAGCGATGCCAACCCTGCCCAGGTCCCCCGTGGCTCCCAGTCCTGGGGGGCCCTCCATTCACCTGGCAGGTAGGTGTGTGTGTGGGGGGGGGGGGGGGGGGGGAGGGTGTGCAAAGCCGCCTCCTCACAGCCACACGGTGTGTGACCTGCTCTCGGTCACAGCTATCAAGGAGGTCAGCCTCCAGGAGGTATGCACGGCTAGCCTGACAGCCTGCAGGTACTGAGCTTATTAGAGAGAGAAAGAGAGAGAGAGAGCAAAAGAGCGAGCGCACGGTCAAGTTGGAAGATCCTTGCTTCCCACCCACGGATCATTCAATCGGTGAGCAAACCCCGCGCCCCCCCCCCCACCCCCCAAAACGCACGCCAACCGCTCGGAAGCGCGGGGGTGACCCGGGCCCCACGGGCACTCCGATCGCGCCCGGCGATCGATGGATCGATCGATCGATGGAACCGCGTCCACGACTGGTCAGCGTCTCGGGGCGACGGGAGGAAAGCAGACACCGCCGCCGCGAGCTCCTACCTGCAGCGACGCGGTGCAAGCCTCCTCCTCGGGGCCCACCTCTGGCTCTCCCTGCCCCTCGCTGTCTCGGGGAGCTCCTGTCCGCCGCGGGGGACCCCGGCCGGAGCGCAGCAGCGCCGCGCGCCCGAGGAGGGAGCAGCCCCAGACGGTCGGGCGGCGGCGGCGGCGCCCGCAGCGGGATCCCAGCCTCCGAGCTGCAGGCTCAGCTCTGACTCCTCGGTCGGCGGCGCTGCCTGGGATATTAGCGCAGCCTGGGGTTTCTATTGGCTCCGAACACCAAACAGATCGCACCGGCCTCCCCCCTCCCCCTCCCCCTCCCCCTCCCCCTCCCTCCACCCCCCACCCCCGCGGCACCCCCCCCCCCCCCCCCCACTCTCCGCTTCACTCTCCGCATGGAACCCACAGGCATCGCAGCCACACACACTTTCTCCTCGCCTCCGTCCAGCCTGTGGCTTTACAACCTTGTGGGCGAGCGGCAACATTTTTATGTTTTATTTTTTTTAAAAAAGGAAACTTGCCATCCAGAGCTTCTTGTTTATGTAGAGACATTCTGGTCCCCCCCCCCCCTGAATCCGCAAAAACCACTCGTTCGCCTCAGATCTTCTCCCTTCTTTTGTTGATGGGTTTGTAATGTGAAGAATGTCCGAAGCCTGGGTGATACGCCCCCCTTCTCTCTCTCTCTCTCTCTCTCTCTCTCTCTCTCTCTCTCTCTCTCTCCTATTGTTTTGAATAACTGAGGCCGGTGCAATTAGAAGCACGCTGAGCCTTATAACCTAAGTGAGGGCTCAAGGAATGAAATCTTGAATGAATGCCGTGGGGGAAAAAACACATTGTCCGAGTTTGTTTTCTGCTCCAAAGAGCTTTGGTGGTCAACATCTTCATCATCCTATTTTCTGTGTATGGAATGCAGAGGTGCCTAATGCAAATCAGACTCTTCTGCATCCCGGAACGTGGAGCAGGGACACCAGACCAACCCCTGGGCTCCGTGGGCTCCATCAGGAGGCCCCAGCGATGCCTACCAGCTCCCACCCTTCATGACTTTGTGGTCTTCTCCGCACTGAATCGTCTCAAGAGGGAGACTCTTAGTGTGGTTCACCAGCCAGAGAAGACTGATAAAGTTTCCTGGATTAAAAAATTTAATCAGTGGCCCTAGCTGGTGTGGCCCAGTGGATAGAGCATGGGCCTGAGGACTGAAGGGTTTTGGATTCGATTCTGGTCAAAGGCACATGCCTGGGTTTCGGGCTCCATCCCCAGTGTGGGGCGTACAGGAGGCAGCCCATCCGTGATTCTCTCTCATCATTGATGTTTCTCTCTCTCTCTCTCTCTCTCCCTTCCTCTCTGAAATCAATATCTATATCTATCTATCTATCTATATATATATATATACACACACATATATATATGCAAACTCAAACAATATATATGGTAAATCCATTAAAAAAATTTAATCAGTATATATGAATAGAGAGATAAAGCTGTGGCCCCCCAGCAGAGAAAAAGGCCAAGAAAAAAATCTTTGATCATGCAAACGCGGCTGGGAAAATTAGGACTAAAATAACATTTCACCGTGTTTGATTGAACAGATCCTTCTTTAGTCTTGGCCCCCAAATCATTCTCACCGGTGCCTCTGGGAATTCGAATGAGTTATTCTTGTCAAGAAACCGTTGCCTCTGAAATCGTTCTATTTTGATTTGACTTGAAAACAAAGGTTTTTCCCAGTATTTTTATCCCTTTTTTATATTACTTGGTATTTGATATTCTGGTTCCATCCTAAGTCATCACCCATTTTGTTGCAAAAATCACAGGGAAAAAAAAAAACAACCACATTTCGTTTTTTGGAAATGTCTTATTATCACCAGACTGACTACCTGTCTGCTTCTCTCTCTTCCTTGGGCGCATTCCAGGAATTCTGCCATGAAACCTACTTTCAAAATGGGCCAACCTGCAATTGACAAGAGAACCACGAAACAAAACCACGGCCGGCTGGGGTGTGTGCCGGCCGATCCCAATCCCGCCTCACATGGCATGACCTTATGATTTGAACAAACCCCAATCCATTCCCTGGCTTTAGGTCGGCAGTTAAAAACACCACCCGGCCATAAATCCTCGAGTGTGTAGAAAGCCTGTCCCCTGACGTCCCCAACAGCCTGGGAAAGAAAGGAGACTTGCCAGGTAGAGAGAGGGAGTTGGAGAAGGATAAAGGGACTTGCCGCAGGTGATGAAGGTAGATAGCAGACAGCCTCTTCCTCCTTATCTTTGGGAGATTATCTTTCTGCACAAGCTACTCAACCGCCAAAGACGTGGTGCTCATAGAGCAGGTTCTGATTTCTGCCTGTGTTTGCGTGGAGAGCTGACAGTTCATGAAATCATCTGAGCAACTTGGTGAACATTCATGTTCCGCGTGATTCCAGGACAGATTCTGGAAGGTTCTCTTCAGTTGCCAATAATTGGCGCTTTCTTAGAATTGTCTTTCTAGAAAAAAAAAAGGGGGGGGGGACTGACGAAAACAAGCAAGGGGTTAAATTTTCTGCTTATTTTTTTTTTGGGGGGGGGCTCATTCTAGCTCTTGATTTCACTGGAGAGGCCCTGTAAATAAAACCCTGAGTAACTTCAAGCCACCGATAAATTTGAAACTTGCCTAGAAGGCAAGAATTCAAGCCCTCTTTCCTTCAATTAATGAAAAGCACAACTGGATGAGTAAGGAGTTAACCCTGATGCCCAGTCGTCAGGTGATTAGGGAATATGCCAGTGGAGGAGAAGTCACCCTGGGGGAGTGGGGGGGAAGGTGGGGGGAGGTCCCTCCCCACAATTGCAGACTATGGGCCAGGTACGCAAGGTCATCAGGGTGGGAAGCCCTAGGTGCCTAGCGGGGGGCAATCATCTGTGGTGGGACCTCACCCCAGGTGAGTCTTCCTCCCCTGGCATATGGCTGGTCATGCCGTGTGGACCCCCTGATCTTTCCTCCCGAGAGATAACATCTAGGCCTCAGTTGTGTTTCAGCTCCAGGCCCAGAGACACAAGGAAACCGGCCACAGTGGACGTCAGGGCCAGCGGCATTGGATGATGGCCCCTGCCCTGGTGCCGCCAGTCCATCCCTGGAGCCCACAGCCCTAGATGGACACACCTGGGAAGCTGCTGACTGTTCTATTCCATAGAATCTATTGAGATCTTCCCCTGGGGCCTCCCCTAAGATCTCTGCCCTTAGAACCCCTTATGAGGGAGGACCCAGTGCCTCTCCCCTCCGGGGAGCAAGTTCTTGCCTTCCCTTCCCCCTCTCAGCCCCAGGCACGTTGCCATCAGCTTCCTCACTCCCAAGCTCCCAGGGCCCTTCCAGTACCTGCATGACTCATTGCCTCAGCCTCTTTCTTCTAGGAATTAGTCTTTCTCCCTCTGTGAGTTACCCAGTAAATGTCTCTTACAGTTGGGGTCTGGGCTGGGAATTCTTTCCTAGCCGGAACCCAAGGGCCGAGGTTGCTGAACCCAGGTTTGGTCTGGCCCCGCGGGTCCGACACCGGGTGCTGTTCCGGCCGCCTACAGCAAGAACATCAAAATCTCCAACAAACGATGTTTCCATGATCCACGGATACATAGGAATCTATCATCTTACCATCCGCAAACGCCTAGTGTTTCCATGTATGAAATAGCATGCATCTCTCTTGTTTCACAATGTTCCTGCCTAACAATGCATACCAGTGATTTATAAACGTTTTCTAGCAAAAGAATATAGCCCTTCCTGTGTGGCAGAATAAACTCTCTGGGCAGGCGAGTGCCATCTGTCATGTCGGTGCCATCCCAGGGGAGCAGAGAGCACAACCCACAGAGGAGCTGGGGAAATTAATCGGAAAGGGAATTCCCACAGATTCGGCTCAAGCCCTCTGTTCTCCCCGAAGACCCCAGGATCAGGTGGCGTGGGCTTTTTGATTCATTAGCTCTTGCTTGTTAGCTCTGAGTTCTGAGATAGGGCAGGGAAGACAGAACCACCTTTGACCTAAAAAACGTGTTTATGATCTAGAATAGGCAGTGAATACAAGAGATGGCTAAAGTAAGATTTAATGCCAGACACAGCTGAGGGGATGGCCAGGGACGTCCATTATGGTGTCTGCCCCTCCCTCAGCTCTCTCCCCACCCAACCTGTTAAAGGCGCAATCTAGATTGTTCCATAGGTGGGTACCGATGCATCAGACTCATCTACCCCCATGGCAGCAGATGTAAGATTACGCTGGGCTCAGAGGCACCCCATCTTCCACCGAAGCAGAGATAATGAAGGTTGGTTGTCAATTAGATTTCTTCTTCTTTTTTAAAAAAAAAAAATACATTTTTATTGATTTCAGAGAGGAAGGGAGAGGGAGAGAGAGATAGAAACATCAATGATGAGAGAGAATCATGGATCTGCTGCCTCCTGCACGCAGACCCATGGAATCGAACCGTGACCTCCTGGTTCAGAGGTCGACGTTCAACCTCTGAGCCACGCCGGCCGGGCTATTTGATTGTTCTCATTGTGTTCAATAATGAAAACCAACAGTTAAGAAACGCGTGCAAAATTAAAAAGAGGTTGTGAAAGGTAGTGTCTGGAACCGTGAGGTGAAATGAGGGGTGTGATCGCGGTGTTAGCCATCTGGGAATCGCAGCGTCCCCCGAGCACTAGCTCTTCATACGTGGCCTGTGAACGGCTTGCATCGGAATAACCTGAGGTGCGTTCAGGAATGAAAATTCCTCCGCCTGGACCCAGAGTCAGGTTGGATCCGGAAACGGCATTTACAGAAATTCCTCAGGAGAATCTCAGCCGCTTGAGAAGCTGAGAACAACTAACCTTAAAACTTCTGCTTCTGCTGGTCAGTTCTCACATGTTTGGCATTGGAGTGGGTTTTCAGAAACGTAATAAATTCAAGGAATGTCTACTAGTGTAGTACATAATACCGCTGTTATTTTTTTTTTAATGTTTTTATTGATTTTAGAGAGAGGAGAAGGGAGAGGGAGAGAGAGATAGAAATATCCATCATGAGAGAGAATCATGGATCGGCTGCCTCCTGCACGCCCCACACTGGAGATGGAGCCCGCAACCCGGGCCTGTGCCCCGACCGGGAATCGAACCGTGACCTGCTGGCCCATAGGTGGACACACAACCTCTGAGTATCACCGGCCTGGCTGCAGCTCATTTTCTACGTCAGAATCAAAAGATGGAAGATGATTTGACTTTGGGTGGTGGGCACACGAGGCAATGCACAGATCAGGTAGCATGGAAATGGACACCTGGAACCTAGATGATCCCATGAAATAATGTCATCCCAATAAATAAAAAAGTAAAAGAATCAAAGGAGGCGACATAAAGGGGGCGTCTTACATGCAGCTCATTGATGGTAGATGAAGGAGGCAGGGAAACCTCTAAGATTGACTAGGAAGTAAAATGGAGACACGTGTCTTTTCCAATGGGGGGGTACAGGATAGCCAACATTTACAGCACATGGAGATGGTATGTGGGCAACAAGATAACTGTGGTCT
Source organism: Myotis yumanensis (assembly GCF_028538775.1). Lineage (NCBI taxonomy): Eukaryota > Metazoa > Chordata > Mammalia > Chiroptera > Vespertilionidae > Myotis > Myotis yumanensis. The sequence goes on along the minus strand of NW_027223773.1, from coordinate 2,912,030 downwards.
CGCGCTCTAGTGCTGGTGGTTGGGCCGTTGAGGGGTCTGGAAAAAATTACTCTCACGTTTCAAAAGTCGGTTATCTTAGAAGCACAAAGCCGACAGGTAATTTCTAAGTTAAAGACCGACCTGTGTCAAGGAAGCGATAGGCCTATGAGATGACTACCCATCATGACCCACTTTTCATCAGGGATTTTTTTCGTTAAGACCACCCTGTGTGGTCATTTGGGTTTCTGATTTGTAAGGCCTGACATGCAGGCCTACCCTGAACTTGTCGAGTTTAGGATGTGGCCCCTTTTACGTGCACAAGTAGTTCTTTTTTAAAATATATATATTTTTTATTGATTTCAGAGAGGAAGGAAGAGGGAGAAATAGAAACATCAATGATGAGAATCATTGATTGGCTTCCTCCAGCACGCCCCCTCCTGGGGATCCAGCCTGAAATCTGGCATGTGCCCTGATTGGAACTCGAACTCCTGGTTCTTAGATCAATGCTCAACCACTGATCCACACTGGACCGGCCACAGATAGTTCTTAATCTTATGGGCAGCCATGGACCACTTTGAGAATTGATGGAAATGTATAGACCTGCGCTCTCCAATATGGCAGCCACTGGCCATAGGTGCTTATAGAACACTTGAATTGTGCCTACTCCAAATTGAGATGGGCTGTCAGTGTAAGATATGGACCTCAAAGACTTCATCTGAAAAAAAGATGTAAATAATATCATTATTTTTTATATTGACTATGTGTTGAAATGATAATGCCTTGGATATATTGGGTTAAATACATTCTTAAATTTTTATTAACATGTATTTCACCTGTTTTCTTTTCTTTTTTATATGGCTACTAGAAAATTAAAATGACACGTGTAGCTCACATTACATTTTCCTGGGCAATGTCGGTATAGACACTTTCTTTAGAAAAAGGCGTTTCGTCACAGATGCAATTTAAATTTCTATTTAACTGTTGGCATCCAGGCCCCTGGTTAGAATTGGTGGAGTCCAGGTAGAGAAACACTGGTCCAGTCTACTCTTTGGAATACTTCTCTGATGGAATTTTCACAACGAACAAGTAGGAAAATGTCATGGCGGTGGCTTAACATATCGCATGAATCTCTTCTTGCCTGCAACAAGCACTATGAATTTCTGTCATGTTATACGTCAAGGTTCTTCTCAGTATGACCCTAGTTTACTTTCCCAGCTTCCTCTCCTGACCCCTGCTGACCACACATGTGTATTCTGTCCTCCACACCTCCAAACAATCTCATGTCCTCACAACAGCCATGCACATGGCTTCTGCCTTCTCACCCTCCCCTTCCCTTTGCCTAGCTACGCCTTCCTTCAATGCCCCCTGTCTAAATCCTCCTCACTCAAGGAGGCCTGTGCAAGTATCATTTCCGCCGTTCATCCCTTTCTGTCCTCAAAGTCTGAGTTGGTTACAGCTCTGTAGTCCGTCTCCCTGTGGCAGACTCACATCACCGTTACGTCAACTGATGTCATGTTGCAGCTCAACATACCGTGCATTTTAAAAAGATCACAAGTCCTCGAGGCTGATGAACTTGGATTCAAATCCCAGATCTCCAATGACCTGTCTCTGAATCCCAGCCAATGGGTGAACTTCTCACAGCTGTAAGTCAAACTAATTCTCCCTGTGAGCAGTGAGAGTGTTTTCTCTCTGGACCTGAAGGTGCATTTGCTAAGGGGCGCCTTGTGCTCCAGTCACCATGACAACAACCCACGATGCTGTAAGAATGAAATAATGCACCGTGAGGCTAACGCGGTGCCTGGCAAGTGTTTAGGAACTGCTACCTACTGTCTTTGCTGATACGTTTATTAATTGGTTGGTTTGTAATGAACTGTTTATGTGGGTCCCTGTCCTCTCAGGCGGTGATGAAGTTCGGCCAGCGGTCCTGTCTCATTCTCTTCATTTCCCTGAGCATCTGTCAATAAGGGCTCGATGACTGTGTGCCGAACGAACAGATCGATGAGTCAGCAATGGCTTTGAAGTGTTCCTGTTGGAAAATGTGTTTGGCTGCTTTGAAAAAAAAAATAAAAATGGAAAGTATGCAACGGGTTTGGGGTCAGGCCAGAGGTTTGTCCTTAACCAGCATCTTCGTGAACTTGGAGAGAGAATTGGATGGTATATCGTCCAGATATATCACATTCAGTGACAAAAGGCCAGCGACCCAGCAGCCTTATCCCCGGGGGCTTTTTAAATTTTTAATTGACCAGCTGTGGCATCTGCGCTCTCCAATACTCGCCTTCTCTCTGTCTGTTTCCTTAATTTGGTCCCCGCCATCAAAGCAAGAAAACTCCCAAACGCAGGGCCGTGTGGACACGCCAGCGTGGTGTTCGTTCGTATTTCGCAGGAGGTGTGAGAACCATGTGGATGCACTTGGATATCGGGAAAGCCAGCCGATTCCCGACGGGTTCCAGAAAAGGCTTTTGGGAGCACATTTTTAAAATCCCCAAATGGATGTGCCTGGTGTGAAAAAAGCCTGCAAGCGTGGCTGTCCGTCTTCAGGGTCACAGTCTCTACCTCAACCGCACGCTTGTGGGTCTGTTGTTTCCAAGTGTCTGGCAGGTTCCTGACACTGTCTGATCGCCAGCACAGACATCTCTATATTTAAGCGCAGTTTCCTACTAGAAATATTCCACACTTCCCCTTCGAAATACCGCAGTTTTCCTAAACTCGTTCTCCTCAAAAAGGAGTTATATTTGGGTCCCTGTGTGTGTGTAGGCACACATGCGTGTATGTAAGGTGGGAAGGTAGTGCCATGGTTGAATTTTCAAAATATTTCCCTGACTTTTTTTTTTTTTTCATTTCTAAGAAGTGGGCCATCTTCCACAGGTAGGTTCATGTTGACAAGATTCATGTGGCTGGAGAAAAACCAACCACTGAAAAACCAACCAACTGATGCCTACAGGGTATTTTTTTATTCAACAAGTGCTGGGGGGGTGGTGGGGAATTGAGCTTAGTAGCCACACTGTGGTCATCTGAATAAAGATGCAGGTAGGCATTCTGGGAGGGGACTAAACTTCCCTGGCCTCCTTTTTATCTTGGAACATCTCATGCATGTGGGGTCTCTGACTCTCTCATGCATGTGGGGTTGGCAGAATGGAAAGATTTATCTTCATTTCTTAAATATCTTTTTATTGGTTTCAGAGAGGAAGGGAGAGAGAGAGAGAGAAACATCGATGATGAGAGACAATCATGGATCGGCTGCCTCCTGCACGCTTCCCACTGGGGATGGAGCCTGCAACCCAGGCATGGGCCCTGATCAGGAATTGAACTGTGACCTCCTGGTTCGTAGGTCGATGCTCAATCACCAAGCCAAGGGGAGGTGAGGAGGGACATGGAGCAAAATGTAAAGATTTTTCCCAAGTTAGCACACCCTCCAGGTCTCTGTTTGAAAAGTCCAGTGGAAGCAAACGTGGAGAGAATCTTTCTCTTGTCTACATTTCAATGGCAGGAGAAAGCATTTGTGAATGAGTGTCTTGGGCTGGTGACTCGGTTACTTGATATGAGTTCTCGTGGATTTTTTTTCTTCTGTCTCTATCTGGTTCTTTCCTTGCATCTTGTTATGTGGCCTGAGAGCGTGGCCTGTGAGCAGGGAGAATATTTTCTCTCGGGTCCTGAAGGTGCATTTGCTAAGGTGCCCCTAGTTCTCTACCCGCCATGACACGCTCTCTGCGTCCACCCTGACCTTCCTAGCGATGGTCTGTGATCCCCACCAGCCCGAGGAGGCCGCTGTACCTGGTGGGCAACCACAGGGGCTGTGGGTCCACGCCTAGGGACTAGGACGTCTCCCTCTGTTCCAGGGAGAAACTCCCATGATTCCCTGGGTCTGGGGACAGCTGTGTTTTTTCCTTAAATTTTCATTTCTTTTAAAATTTTTTTTCAATGACAGTTTATAGTCTGTATTATTTTATATCAGTTGCAAGTGTACAGCATCATGGTTAGACGATCATGTATTTTTACAAAGTGTCCCCCCTCATATTTTCAGCGCTCCAATGGCCCCGCACATAGTTACTATGTAGGAGGCAGTAAGACAGACAGGAGCAGGGCCAGGATGATGGGCCGGGTGCAGGCCACCCGGGTGGACACCCCCAGGGGCCTAGCAATGGACAATCCATTGTAGGGAGGGACTCGCCCCCAGGTGACTCTTTCTCCATTAGCATATCGCTATCAGGAGGTTTGGACCCCAGACCTTTCCTCCCGAGAGATAACATCTAGGCCTCAGTTGTGTTTCAGCTCCAGGCCCAGAGAAGCAGCCAAACCGGCCACAGCTGACGTCAGGACCAGCTGCTCGGAATGATGGCTCCTGCCCTGGTGCCGCCAGTCCATCCCTGGAGCCCACAGCCCTGCAAGGACACCCTGGGAAGTGCTGAGTGTCCTCCTGAGATGTTCTCCTAGGATAACCCTTCACCCTTAACACCCTTAGGATGGAGGGCCCGGTAGCTCTCCCTCCTGAGAGCACTCACAGCCCTGCCCTTTCCTTCCCCCGTTCCCCATCCCCCATCCCCACCCCCCATCCCCCTCCCTCTCCAGGCCTCAGGCACTTGCCCGTTAGCTTCCTCACTCCCAAGCTCCAAGGGCCTCCCTTTACCGCTGTAACTGGTTTCCTAAGCCCATTTCTCTGCAGCGGTTCTCAACCTGTGGGTCGCGACCCTTTTGGGGGTCGAACGGCCCTTTCACAGGCGTCGCCTAAGACCATCGGAAAACACATCTATAATTACATATTGTTTTTGTGATGAATCACTATGCTTTAATGATGTTCAATTTGTAACCAGGAAATTGGGGGTCACCACAACATGAGGAATCCTATTAAAGGGTCGCGGCATTGGGAAGGTTGAGAACCACTGCCCTAGCCCAAGGTTCCTCTCCAAGCATCCGGGACATTGAAAACCGTATCGGTGTGTAGCTGTTAAGAGTGAAATCATGTCTTTGTTCTGGAGTCAGGCATTTTGGGAATCAGACACTCTCTTGCTAAAGACCTCAGTCACACAGTACAAATTTGGGCCTACAAACCGAAAAAGCCACTTGATTTTTATTATTATTTTTAAAATATGTTTTATTGATTTTTTACAGAGAGGAAGGGAGAGAGATAGAGAGTTAGAAACATGGATGAGAGAGAAACATCGATCAGCTGCCTCCTGCACACCCCCTACTGGGTATGTGCCCGCAACCAAGGTACATGCCCTTGACCGGAATCGAACCTGGGACCCTTCAGTCCGCAGGCCGACGCTCTATCCACTGGGCCACACCGGCTAGGGCTCCATTTGATTTTTAAAAATAGGTCTCCGTGATGCGATCAATGATGGAGAAGACCCCGAAAATGTCAGCCGTGTGGCCCCAGCGCCCGTCCGATGCCGTGAGGAATGGTTCCGTCACTGGTCCGGTGGCTGAGCCAGGAAGATAGTAAATATTTACAGGCTGATCCGCGGGCGCTGGCGAAAGAGCGCCGGGCCGGCTCCTCAGAGCAAATAAACAAGAACCCCCGCGGTACTTGAACTTGCTCCCTGTTTCTCAGCCAGCTCCTCTCTGTCCTCTTCGCAGCCTTCATCTCCCACTCAGTCCCGACCGCAGCTCCATGGTCCTGCCGCCGCCTCAGCACGAGGATTCTCCAGGAGATGGAGTTGTTTTTCTTATTCCTTGACCGCATATTTAGATTATCCGAGCGCTTGTGTTTATCCAAGTTTTTTTTCATCCCTAGTGTGCTTATTCCTGTCTCAAAAGGCGACAACGATGTTTGCTTTTGCTCAGGAAACTGTTTGAGCATCACACTGAGTATTACAACAGCGAAGTATTTAAACAGTGGGACGTGGAAAAGAATCAAATCATGTCCTCTGCGATCAAAGGCCTGGCTTCCCGGAGCCCCGAGATTGGGAGGTTGAGAAACAAGTGATTTTATGAGACTGGGAGACGTCACAGACTTTCATGGCTTGTTTAAAATATTTCATTGACTACATCATATTTGTTGCAATAATTTTTTTTTAACCAATTGGCTTGTTTATTGAAATATATATATATATTTAATATATTTTATTGATATTTTTACAGAGAGGAAGGGAGAGGGGATAGAGAGCCAGAAACATCGATGAGAGAGAAACATCCATCAGCTGCCTCCTGCACACCTCCCACTGGGGATGTGCCCGCAACCAAGGCACATGCCCTTGACCGGAATCGAACCTGGAACCCTTCAGTCCGCAGGCCGACGCTCTATCCACTGAGCCAAACTGGTTGCGGCAAAATATATATTTTTTATTTAAAAATATAGTTTTATTGATTTCAGAGAGGAAGGGGGAGGGAGAGATAGAAACATCAATGATGAGAGCAGATCATCGATCAAGGCAGGAAGAGGAAGGGAGAGGAGCAGTGGAGGATCGTTGCCCCAGAGGGGAGCACTCCCAGCAAAGCCCATCATGTGGATGGAGGAAAAGGCGGGCCTACAGGTGGACCCGCTGGGAACTGCGGTGGCTAAGAATGTAGTTGACTTTCAAGGGAGACAGCAAAGCCGCCGGCTGAGTGAGACTAGACGAGAGAAGGCCTCCCAGACATTAGCAATCGGTTGAGGGGCTTTGCACATCAACCCCCCTTTTGCTCAATAAATAGGAAAAGTGGATTCGACCAGAGATGACAGGAGTGGGACAAGCCAAGAGCAGTCATGGAGGCCGGCTGCTGAGTTCGAGGTGATGAGATCCGCTGTCATTCCAGGATGAAGGCAGAAGAAGGATGAACTGATAAAACACTGCAGGGCCAGGGAACGGGACCATCCGCACCTTGAAGAATCCCAATAAAAGGGCCAGCGTCTGACTAGGATTTACCCCAGAGCCAGGAAACGTTTTTGGGAAACTGCTGGGCAGTTTGGCAAGCGGTGAGAAGGCGCAGCCTTATGTCACAGGAGCAGGAAAACGTAAGGAGAGAGTGATTGGGAAGGAAAGGGGCTGGATGCGATATCAAAGGAGGCCGGGCGAGAGAAAGGAGGCGAGAAGCTCAAGACCCAATGCTGACTGAGAATTCACATGGGACATGAGGTTGAAAGGAGACTCCAGGAAGAAAGGGATGGGAAGGACCAACTTTTCCCCGTCCGAGAAGCAGAGGAAAATAAAATGGATGAAGACATGGGAGGCAGAGAAGAGGGAGATAATCTGAGATTTTTCCATATCCTTGAGGAAAATACAAAAAAAGAAAAAGTAGTAATCACAAAAGTATGTAAGGCTCTAGCCAGTTTGGCTCAATGGATAGAGGAGGGGTCCTCAAACTTTTTAAACAGGGGGCCAGTTCACTGTCCCTCAGACCGCTGGAGGGCCGGACTATAGTTTAAAAAAAAAACTATGAACAAATTCCTATGCACACTGCACATATCTTATTTTGAAGTAAAAAAACAAAACGGGAACAAATACAATATCTGTATTTGCATGTGGCCTGCGGGCAGTAGTTTGAGGACCCCTGGGATAGAACATGGGCCCTTGGATTGAAGAGGCCCGGGTTTGATTCTGGTCAAAGGGCACATACCTGGGTTTCAGGCTCAATCTCCAGGCCTGGTTAGGGCCCATGTGATGTGTCTCTCTCACATCGATGTTTCTCTCTCTCTGTCTCTCCTCCTCCCTTCCACTCTCTCTAAAAATCAGTGGAAAAATATCCTCGGGTGAGGATTTAACAACAACAAAAAAGTATTTCAGGAAAACAGCCAACCTGATTAAAAATCTGAATATGTACATAGACTGAAACGCTGACAACATTTCTTGGGGGGGGAAATGGTAAGACTGCCCGGCCAGCGTGGCTCAGTGGTAGGAGTTTAGGGTTTGCCAGTAACTAAGGATTGTGGGAAATACTAAACTCCTGAGAGAGAATCACCAATCGGCTGCCTCCTGCATGCCCCATACTGGGGATCGATCCCAAAACCCAGGCATGTGCCCTTGACCGGGAATCGAACCTTGACCTCCTGGTTCATAGGTCAATGCTCAACCACTGAGCCACACTTGGCTGGACAAGTTAAATTAGTTTTGAAGGAAAAAACCACAAGCAAAGGACTCATGCCAACGAACATGAAGAATTATTTTAAAGCTATAGTAATTTAAATAGTGTGGTATTGGTAGAAATATTGATAAGGAGGCCAGTGTAATAAGTACAGAGTCCAAAAACAGGTCTACTCCTATACAATTAGCTAATTTGCATAAAGTGCTATAATGTTATAGGGAAAAATAGTCTTTTAAATATTTGCTGCTGAATAAATCATATATATATATTTTTTTAATTCTGATTTCACATAATGTAAAGCTATTCTTATAAGGAGCAACCAGCCACGTTTTCTCTCTTATGCTACTTCAAATGGTGTGATTTTTATTGCCTAACACGACATCATTGCTAATTAAGAGCCAGTGCCTTAATTAAAAACACAATTCCGTCTTTAATCATTACATGACATGATGAATACCATGCCTTTAGAGTGACAAATATTCTCGAGAAATATCTCTTAAGGATGGCCTGGCGTCACAATTGGATCTTTATTCCTAGAGACAACGGAAACTAGCGAGGCCCGTGAGTGTCATTTGCTCCCCACGTGAACGATCCCGCGTGCGGATCAGCCCAGGTGTCGGCAGTGACTGCGGCGTGGACACGAGTCCTCGCGTGGAGCCAGGAACAAGTCTTGCCTGGACGGCACCCAGAAAACGAGCTGTTCACGCTGGAGGCTTCACTAGAGGACAAAGAATGACAGGCAGTGTCTTTTATCATGAAACACATCACTCCCAGTTGCAATCAAGGCCATCATTGGTTGATAATATAAAAAAGAAACGCAGGTCACAGTTTCATTGTCGTTTTAAAATTTGTATATATATTTTAGAGCGGAAGGGAGAGGGAGAGAGAGAGAGAAACATCCATGATGAGAGAGAATCGTGGATCGGCTGCCTCCTGCACACCCCACACTGGGGATCAAGTCCACAACCCGGGCATGTGCCCTGACTGGGAATCGAACCGCGACCTCCTGGCTCATAGGTCGGCGCTCAACCCACTGAGCCACACCGGTGGGGTAGTCTGGCTTTAAGGAAACCGCATGCGCCAGCAGAAACACAGAAAAGCAATGACAAGTAGCAGGTCAGTGACAAACCAAGGGGTTCTGGCGGCTTCTGCTGCTTTTGCCCTGAAATTTGCAACCAGGAGGAAGCGGACCCGTGCTCCAGGCACCGCACATGCTCCCAATTTGCCAAATGAAGTCTCCATACCTTTGCCGCGTGTTTGCTGGGTTCCCGTCCGTGATGAGCATCTCTCCCTGTTTCTCAGAATGACAGTCGTCAGTACCGGTGCTCTTTGCCCTCAGATGATAATCTTACAGTGATTGGAACTCACTGCCTTCAACTGGGCTCCACCCCCCGGCCCCCCCATCACCCCCTCCTGCCTCTGGAATGTGATCAGACTCCTAGACCACTCCCACCGCAAAGGATGATTAAGAAAATAATGTTTTAAAAATATTTTTATAGATTTCAGAGAGGAAGGGAGAGGGAGAGAGAGAGAGAGAGAGAAACATCCATGAGGAGAGAGAATCATGGATCGGCTGCCTCCTGCACGCCCCACACTGGGGATGGAGCCTGCAACCTGGGCCTGTGCCCTGACCGGGAATCGAACCGTGACCTCCTGGTTCATAGGTCGAGGCTCAACCCCTGAGCCACGCCGGCTGGGCCATGCAGGAGTCATGAAGCTGCATGTGCAGGAGGGTTCTATTGTGGGTGAAATGTCATGAACCAAATGCAGTCGGCACCGATGCACATGTGTGGATGCCTGTGACGAGCATGCGGAGCTGTCTTCAGATTCTCTCTTTTTTTTTTTTAATATATTTTTTATTGATTTTTTACAGAGAGGAAGGGAGAGAGATAGAGAGTTAGAAACATCGATGAGAGAGAAACATCGACCAGCTGCCTCCTGCACATCTCCCACTGGGGATGTGCCCGCAATCCAGGTACATGCCCTTGACCAGAATCGAACCTGGGACCCTTCAGTCCGCAGGCCGACGCTCTATCCACTGAGCCAAACCGGTTTCGGCTGTCTTCAGATTCTCAAAGCAACCCCCTGCTCCCACCAGGCCCAGGGCCTCTGCAACAAGCATTGGTTCCTTCTCCACACACCTGGCCTCTGGGTTTCCCATCAAGCGCTGATGCTTTAGGCCCCTCCTGCTTGCCGGCACCGCTCTCATCTCCTTTTATTGTCTAAACCAGGGGTCCTCAAACTTTTTAAACAGGGGGCCAGTTCACTGTCCCTCAGACCGTTGGAGGGCCGGACTATAGTTTTAAAAAAAAAAACTATGAACAAATTCCTACGCACACTGCACATATCTTATGTTGAAGTAAAAAAACAAAACGGGAACAAATACAATATTTGTATTTATTTGCATGTGGCCCGCGGGCGGTAGTTTGAGGACCCCTGGTCTAAACTATTCAGAGGAAGCAGCCCCTGTTGTTTTACGTGTCGTGTTTTCCCTTGTACTCTTGTCTCTGTCTGGTGCCTTCCCAAGTGCAGAAATCCGCGTTTGGCCTCGCATCTTACTCTCCTGCCCACCCTCGTCGTTCCAGGATTTGGCGGTGGTTGTTATTGTTAATCTTATCTGTTTCTGGGAAGCTTTTGAAATCGTCAGATTCTTTTGCCCTTTTTTTTTTCCCTGAAACATTCTTCGCGTCCCTAGTTCACAGGAATTCATGTAAATTGTATGTTCTCTGGGGATTTTATGCCGACGGATTCTAGAACGTTCTCCTCTGCTGTTATCCTCCCGTTCTCATCTACAATGCTTGTTTCAGACTTACCTCAAGGGGTATTTTGCTCCCATAATTCACTTCAACGAGACTTCCAAATCTAGAGAGAATTTGCTCGCCAGCTCCTGAGAGGTCTTAAGACAGTGGTTCTCAACCTTGGCTGCACATTGGAATCACCTGGGAATCTTCTTAAAATCCTGATTTCCAGGCCTCATCCTCCGGAAATTCTGTTTCTTTGTTACTAATGTTGTGGCCTCACCCCATAACAAAGAAACAGAATTTCCGGAGGATGAGGCCCAGAAATCAGGATTTTAAAAAGATTCCCAGGTGATTCTAATGTGCAGCCAAGGTTGAGAACCACTGTCGTAAGAGGTCAGAGAGTAAAACTGCTATATTCCATTCAGTAAAGAAAGATGCATGGCTTGGCTTCGTTCACAGGCCACAATGCCTGCCACCTGGCAATATTCATGAAGTTCATGCTTTTTAAAAAAAATTAAATGTATTTTTATTGATTTCAGAGAGAGAGAGAAACATCAATGATGAGAGAGAATCATGGATCGGCTGCCTCCTGCACGCCCCACAATGGGGATCGAGCCTACAACCCAGGCATGTGCCCTGACCGGGAATTGAACCCTGACCTTCTGGTTCATAGGTTGTTGCTCAATCACTGAGCCATGCCCGGCTGGACAGCTCATGCTTGATTCAGACAAAGATACCAGCCTAGGGCCACCCACAGATTTCCCTTCAGATCCCTGGGGGGGAGATGATGTGTCAATAGCTGGGTGAGAGGACAATGGACTGGGGCAGAACCCAAAGCTTGAAAATCAGATTTTTCGGAGTGCTTTGACAACATTTTGAAAGACAGGGGAATATCTCTTGTTGACTTGGATATTTTGTTTTTCTTCTTGGTTAATAGGTTCACATTTTGAAGTGGCAAAAGTGGCTAGGAGTATTATTTCATAATTCGTATATCAGGGTAGATGCAAGTTGATCATTTAGCTAAGACTCCACACCTTGCTAATCAGTCAATCTTTCCTTGGAGGACACTCGGACACTTCGCCACATGCCCAGCTAAGGAGGCGGGGCAGAAGTGGCTTCCGGTGTGGCCCTGGGGTTGAGCTTTGGACCTATGAACAAGGAGGTCAGGGTTCGATTCCCGGTCAGGGTGGGTCCCAGGTTCGATCCCGGTCAAGGGCACATGCCCGGGTTGCGAGCTCAATCCCCAGTGTGGGGCCTGCAGGAGGCAGCTGATCAATGATTCTCTCTCATCACTGATGTTTCTCTCTCCTTCTCTCTTCTCTCTGAAATCACCAAAATAATATAGTTTTTAAAAATCCAATTTTTCTCTATTCATTCTCTGAACCTAATACTCAGAAATTCATTGACTGAGTTTTTGACAAAATGGTTGCCCTGTGTCTGAGAGTAGATGGCCAAGGAGAGTTAGAGCTAATTTCACACAAAAGTCTGAACTCCAAGTGAATGTCCCGGGTAGAAGCATGTCAGGGTTACCAATCCTGCTCAGCAATGAAGTTATGACAATGATCTTGAACCCAAGACATTCGAGAGTTGGATCCATAACCCCACTTTCTTACAGAGCTGATTGCGGAAGAATTCTAACCGTGGGTCACCGTAATCTTAACTGTAATATCCGATCACAAAACTGAATGATCAGGGTAAGTCCATCCTGGCTGGTTATAAAAATAAACGGGGCGATCATCCTGTTAAGTGATAAAAAGCACCGAAGAACAAATTCACTTCTGCACTTGAGCACGAAGAAGAAAGGATGCAAATCGCCTACTAAATCCCCAAAGATAAAGAGCAACGGCCTCATCTCGCACCCCGTGTTCCTGTGGGTCACTCGAGATCCGAACCTCAGCCGGCCCCCAAATCCCAACCTCCCTGCTAGTGCGTGTGGCTTACTGGCTTCAGCCCAGATAAATGGCCCCATTAATGTCAGGGCAGTTCTGCGGGCCCGTCTGAAGCACGTCCATGTGTATTTTAAGCGGCGTTATCCAGTTTATCCAGGGGATAAGGCTTGTTTACCTTCACAGATTCCAGGCTTCTGAGCCGCACTACACAGGCCAAGTTGAAGGCAGGCGCGTCGGGCAGGTCCTCGCCTTGAGACGGCTCTGCTGCGGTCGGTCAAGGCCGCGCTGGGGAGACCCAGGTTCATCTCGTGGCTTCTGGGCTGAGAGAGGCTTGGGCGCTCAGGTCTTTTCTGCCACCTGCGCCCCCCTTGAACGCGTTGCAAAGCTGGTGGTTGCCAAGGTGATGAAATGATGCTTCAGAGTGTTGTTGGGCGTGGGGTGAGCATCCACAGATGTGGGCCCGAGGAATTGCTCAACAGCCCATGGGAGCCAAGAAAGATCTCCACCAGGACAGCAGGGCCGCGCCTGGCGAGGTCAGCTCAGACTCGGGTGCCGTTCATTCTCTGGCTTCCAGTCTGTGTGCCTCTGCGAAGTGAGGGGTTTCCTCGTCACTTCAGAGAGGGCCAGAAAGGTGGAGGCAGAAGCTGAGACGGGTCTGTAAGAAATCAGGGCCTCCCTTCAGCCCGGCTTGGAAATGAGCTGCGGGCCAAGGTTTGGGAAGTGCAGCAGCGACTTGCTGCCATCTGCTGTACTCACTGTTGCTAGCAAGCCCCCGGCCAGGCTCACAGCGAAGGAGAAGGAATGGAAGAAAGGATGGGGTCAGGGCAAAGGACAGGGAGCGTCCTCCGTGCCCGGGAAACACCCACAGTCATGTAGCCACGAATCCATGTCACGAAAGCAGCCACCTTTTCCACTGCAAATGATCCAGAGTTATTTTTCAGGCCTTAGAATATGCCTTTCTTCACACTAAAATGTGGTTATTTCTTCCAAATTATGATGCTGGAGGGAGAAAGAAAGAAAGGACATGTGCACATAAATATAGGTTAGGTCCGATAAAATGTAAGGTGTCTTATAGATTTAAAAACACAGTCCATCAATCATTATTAAAAGTCTTCCCATCTGGCTCTAGCTCAGTGGTTCTCAACCTTGGCTGCACATTAGAATCACCTGGGAATCTTTTTAAAATCCTGATTTCTGGGCCTCATCCTCCGGAAATTCTGTTTCTTAGTTACTCATGTTGTGGCCCCACCCCATCACAAAGAAACAGAATTTCCGGAGGAGGAGGCCCAGAAATCAGGATTTTAAAAAGATTCCCAGGTGATTCTTATGTGCAGCCAAGGTTGAGAACCACTGGGCTAGCTGGTTCGGCTCCGTGGATGGAGCCTCGGGGTCTGCACGGAGGGGTCCCAGGTTCGATTCCGGTCAAGGGCACGTACCTCGGAGGCTCCATCTCCAGCCCTGGTCCGGGCATGTGTGGGAGGCAACCAATCAAAGTGTCTTTCTCACATGGATGTTTCTCTCTCTGTCTCTCCCCCTCCCTTCCGCTCTCTCTAAAAATCAATGGGAAAATATCCTTGGGTGAGGATTACCAACCACAAAAGTCTTCCGATTGGAACTCCTCAATAGACATTGAATTGAAATACAGGGTAAAGGATCACTGGTGAGTGAGAGCCTAGGAGTAACTCTAAGAGACACACACCTAAAGATGATCAACACTTTTGGTCCTGAAAAGTAATTGTATGACACCATTCTCCCTCCTTTCCAACAGCCCCCTCGCTTAACCGTCTCCCTAAATCAGACTCCTTCAGTGGTTCTCAACCTTCTGGCCCTTTAAATACAGTTCCTCATGTGGTGACCCAACCATACAATTATTTTCGTTGCTACTTCATCACTGTCATGTTGCCACTGTGATGAATCGTCATGTAAATATCTGATCTGCAGGATGGTCTTAGGCGACCTCTGTGAAAGGGTCGTTCGACCGCCAAAGGGGTCTCGACCCACAGGTTGAGAACCGCTGCCTTAAATGATCCCATTCATTTCCGTCGGGTGAACTAGCTTCCAGCTGCCCGCTCTCGTGTGTCTTCCAGGACAACTCCCAAGTGGAAGAGATAACATTTTATCGGAATTCTCCGAAGGTCTGCTTTGTACTCGATGTGGAACACGCCCTCCTTCGCTGGCTCCTAGTCCAGTTTCCTAGACACAGTCTGAGCTGGTCTCCGGAACACGGACCTCTCCCTGTGTCCTGTGATGGCCTTTCCACTAATATTGGAGGACTCCACGCTGTTTACTCTCGCCGTAGGCAATAGGAATGTATCTGAGCTTGGACTTGAAGAGGTTGGTTTTCCAACTCAACTTCTTTTCTTTTTTTAATCCTCACCAGAGGATATTTTTCCATTAATTTTTTATAAATTTTTTTAAATTGATTTCAGAGAGGAAGGGAGAGGGAGAGAGAGAGATAGAAACATCAATGATGAGAGAGAATCATTGATCGGCTGCCTCCTGCAGGCCCCTCACTGGGGATCGAGCCCGCAAGCCAGGCATGTGCCCTGACTGGAATTGAACCTGGGACCCTTTTGGTCCACAGGCTGACACCCTATCCCCTGAGCCAAACCAGCCAGGGCGCCATTGGTTTTTAGAGAGAGGGAAAGAGAGAGAGAAAGACAGAAAGAAACATTGATGTGAGAGAAACATGATAGGATGCTTCATGTTTCATAAAATTGGTAAATTATTTTTTTTTACCTTTAGAATATTTATTATAACTATTTTACTAAGTGAGCATAGTTAGAATTGTGGAGCTGAAATATACAGGGTGGGAGAAAAGTAGGTTTACAGTTGTTCATATGGAAAAGACTACAACAATTAATAAATAATAACCCTGGCTGGTTTGGCTCAATGGATAGAGCGTTGGCCTTCAGACTGAAGGGTCCTGGGTTCGATTCCAGTCAAGGGCACATGCCCATTCCAGTCAAGGGCACATGCCCAGGTTTCAGGCTCCATCCCCAGTAGTGGGTGTGCAGGAGGCAGCCAATCAATGATCCTCTCTCATCATTGATGTTTCTATCTCTCCCTCCCCCTTCCTCTCTGAAATCAATAAAAATATATTTTAAAATAAATAAATAAATAACACAAGAATAAACTCTGTGTTTCGAGTACTTACAACTGTGTGCCTCTTTGGCCCCACCCTGTATTGTAACATTGGAGAGTTGAGCCATCACAGCAGAAGACACATCTGTGCCTTATTTGTCCAACTGGGGAATAAAGCTAATTGACTACATATTCTCTCTTCTATGAAAATTACCTCCAAAAAGTATTCTTGTACGAACTGAAAATATCACTTTTCAAATGGCATGTTTTGACACTTATGCAAGTCAAATATTGGACGGACTGATGTTCTGACAAAGCTTTCTCTGCCAAGTTCAAATCCAAAGAATCTTTCTCTTCAATTGTCCTGTGATGACCCTTGGAAATGAGTGTTGTTAATGAAAGCCCCAGTGACCACTCTGTTAAGACACATGGTTGACCACGGTGCTCTCCACATTTCAGTCGGTTATGCAAAAAGCCCAGCTTTGTGGCTTCCTGATACTCTCTCTAGGAGTCAAATACCCATGTGCATTTTTCTCTTTTAATCCTCACCCCAGGATATTTTTCCATTGACTTTTATAGAGAGAGGGAAAGACAGAGAGAAACATTGATGGGTTGCCTCCAAGTTTGCCCTTGACCAGGGCCCGGGCCAGGGAGGAGCCTGCAACCAAGGTACGTGCCCTTGACCGGAATCGAACCTGGAACCCTTCGGTCCGCAGGCCGACGCTCTATCCACTGAGCCAAACAGGTGAGTGTCAGCCTATCCCTTCCAAGCCCTCTGCACTCTGATCCTTGCACAAGGTCCACGTGATGTGCCTTTTTCCATTCTGGGTCTTTGCAAGAGCTCATCATTCTTCCTAGAAGTTTCTTCTTGCAACCCTCTGTTGTCATCAGTGTGATCAGGCTGCTGTACAGACTATAACAGACTGGGTGACGTAACCAAATAGAAATCTACTTTCTTCCAGTTCTAGAGACTGGAAGTCTCAGCTCCAGGTGCCGTTAAGGTTGGTTCCGGGTGCTACCTCTCTTCTCATCTCTCTGTGTCTTCACGTGAGCTCTCTCTGAGCACATGCAGGGAGAGAGCGACCTCTGGCTGCCCGCCCTCCTCTTCTGGGAGCGCCATTCCTATAGAGTTAGCTCTCTACCATCTGACCTTCTTTAACCTTAATTACCTCCTTGAAGACCCTCATAGTGGTTGGCAAACTCATTAGTCAACAGAGCCAAATATCAACAGTACTTCTTCAAAATAGACTCGCCCAGGCCGAAAACCAACTTCTGGGCACGGGCCACGAAGTTTCAATCGCACTGTACGTGCGCGCCCGCCCGTGGTATTTTGTGGAAGAGCCACACTCAAGGGGCCAAAAGAGCCGCATGTGGCTGGCGAGCCGCAGTTTGCCGACCACGGCTCTAGCAAAACAGAGTCACCCTGAGGGTTAGTTCTTCAAAATTTGAATTTTGGGAAGAACACAGTTTAGTTCACAACAACTGTTCTCCAGGCAAACTCGTACTCCTCCTGGAAGACAGACCCTGAATATTTAGGTACCAAGGAAATGGCCAGTCTAGGATTATAGGAAAGGGGACATGTTAAGCTGGTTTATAAAGCCACGGCTGTGAAGGAAAAGGGGAGAGATGGCAGCAGGGGGGCAGCTGTTGAGTGGATGGTCAACGAAAGGCACACTTTGGCTCAGTGGCCAGCCTTCTTGACTGACCGAATGAGAAAGACTAAACCATCAGGGAATAACACGCCCTAACTAAAGATCTTCCCTCGCCTTTGAACATCGGTTGGTAACATCTTGAGAAACCCAGGAGAGCAACAGAGCCGCCGGGGATTTGTCGGAAAAAAATTCCTGACTTTATGCCCTGGAAAGTCATTGCAACTTTCTAGGGTGGAGATTAATGACTAAGGATACTAATCCGCCATGCACGCCCTCATTTGTGGATTTACATCTAACGATGCTCGATCACCCCTTAGAAACCCATAGCAACAGGTTCTGAGATCAGATGTGTGAACAGGTGCGATGCCCTCACTCCCTCATTGCCTGCCTCTCCCTAGCCAATTACACAAAAATCCTGTTTCCTCCCGTTAGTGGATTCTAGGCCCATTCAAGGTCAAATCTCTGGGTTGAAAGCCTGACTGAGACCGATTGACACTGGCACAGACCGATCACTGTCACTTATGAAGCAGCAGAGGCCTCATGTTCAAGGCTAACATGAGTAATGTGCCCAGCAGTCGGAAGCCCCCTGAGGACACCAGTGAAGCCGTTTCCAGAATTTTCTAACCTTAGAACACACGTCCCAGAAAAGCTTCCCTTGCTGGCGTCCTGAATAAAGTGAACAAAGAGCAGAGGTGACTTTCAAAGGACAGAATTTCCATTCCATTTCCTTCCAGGCAGGCTTTTTACGAACACCGTGGATCGTGGAGGCAGCGGCCCGAGTCTTCTAAACTGCAGCGTTTAAAATAAACAGCGACCAGTGTCTCGTCTCTCCCTCTCCCCTTCCTACTGTGGAAGCTGAAATAGCTCATTCCTTCCCACTAAAGCAGAAGCAACAGAACCCAGAGATTTCCCTGACCGTTTTAAGATGAATGACTGGATAGAGAAAAAGAACGAAAACAGTCCCCCAGCTTAGCCAACCAATGGGCTGCTTTGCATGTATACAATACAGGCACCGCGAAACCCCAGACTTACAAGAAATAATATTTAGATGCGACTGGAATGTCCATTTTGTAAAGTCCAGCGGTGTGCTCGCTGTTGTCCTCTGAGGTATTTTCTCCAGCGGGTGCCGCCGATCCGTGCAAGGTCAGGCTCTCATCGTTTCATGCCTAGCTCGTTGCCTTTGCATTCTATTCTGGTGTCTTGCTCCCAATCTTCCTTCACTTCCATTCTTTCTTATTTTTTATTCATTTCGGAGAGGAAGGGAGGGAGGGAGGGAGGGAGGGAGGGAGGGAGGGAAAGAGAGAGAGAGAGAGAGAGAAACATCCATGATGAGAGAGAATCATGGATCAGCTGCTTCCTGCACGCCCCACACTGGGGATCAAGCCCACAACCTGGGCACATGCCCTGACCAGGAATCGAACTGTGACCTCCTGGCTCATAGGTTGAGGCTCAACCACTCAGCCACGCCAGCCCTGCTACACTCCTCACTCCTTGAGGAGGAGACTGGAGGGAGATGAACAGGGCAATAGGCCTCATCTCACAGGGGCCAGCACCTGCAGAGCCCTCTACCTTGTGGATCAAAGTTAACAGAGAAAGCCCTAGCTGGTGTGGCTCAGTGGATAGAGCATCGGCCTGCGGACTGAAGGGTCCCGGGTTCCATTCCGGTTAAGGGCACATGCCCAGGTTTCGGGCTCGATCCCCAGTGTGGGGCATGCAGGAGGCAGCCGATCAATGATTCTCACTCATCATTGATGTTTCTATCTCCCTCTCCCTCTATCCTTCCTCTCTGTAATCAATAAATAAATGCATATATTTTAAAGTTAACAGAGAAAGAGCTTCCCCCTGAGCCTTCCTAAACAGCTATTGACTTTTTCTCTTTTTTTAACCTTTCAGCACATTTGCCTTCCCCTGCCTCTGCCTCCTCCTCCACGGCCCTACTCACTTCCTTCTCGAACGTTGCCCATAAAAGACTGCATCTCGGTTCAGGGTTGGAGTCACATCAATTGCAATCGCGGCAGGCGGGCTCCAGGCTTGTCCATTTCCAAGGGGCGGCTGTCAGAGCAAGGCTGCCTGTGCGGAGGAGAGCAGTGCGGGGAGGGGGGGCGGTGAGAGGGAAGGGGGGAGTCACGCGTTTCAGACGTGGAGCGGGGAGAGTCTGGCTCCACTGTGACACATGACGAGATTCCAAAGCCTCTAAACAACTCGAGCTGCTGAGCCGGCGCCCTGCTGCCGGGAGAGGCTCTCTGCGCTTTTTAAAAATATATTTGTATTGATGTCAGAGAGGAAGGGAGAGGGAGAGAGAGAGAAACATCCATGATGAGAGAGACTCATGCATCAGCTGCCTCCTGCATGCCCCCCACTGGGGATGGAGCCCGCAACCCGGGCACGTGCCCTTGACCAGGAATTGAACCGTGACCTCCTGGTTCATAGGTCGATGCTCAACCACTGAGCCACGCCGGCTAGAAGTGGGATTCTTTTCTTTTTTTTTTTAAAGTTGTTTTTTTAAAAATATATTTTATTGATTTTTCACAGAGAGGAAGGGAGAGGGATAGAGAGTCAGAAACATCGATGAGAGAGAAACATCGACCAGCCGCCCCCTGCACATCCCCCACTGGGGAGGTGCCCACAACCAATGCACATGCCCCTGACCGGAATCGAACCCGGGACCCTTCAGTCCGCAGGCCGATGCTCTATCCACTGAGCCAAACCGGCTTCGGCTAGACGTGGGATTCTTTAAATGGATGTTATGTTCCCTGAAATTCTCCCCTCCAGCCAGGTAGAGAGGAGGCCCTGGGAACATAATTGGAAAGGCTCATTCCCTGACTCTACTGAGGGTTTCATTCTGTCTTCCTGGGGTGAAAAGAAGGTGAGACCTTCCCTAAGCTCGCACCTGCTGGGGGCCAGGCATGCATTCTTCCTTTGCTGTCTGCATATTACTAGAAAGACTAGAGGCCTGGTGCACGAAATTCATGCAAGGGTAGGCCTTCCTTCCCCGGCTGCCAGCATCGGCTTCCCTCTGGCACCCGGGACCCGGGCTTCCCTCACAGCCCCGGCTTCCTCTGGAAGGATGTCCAGTCTAATTAGCTTATTGTGCTTTTATTATTCTAGATGCCAAATTCAACTTGGCATTTCAGAGAGTTTCCGAAACGGGAGGCGACTTTGGGAGGTCGGATTTTCAATCAAGTACAAAACAGGGGTGGGTTTCAAAGCTTCGAGAGCTGCCATTTCCTGGCGAGAAAGGAGCTTAATTTTAGGTGCTCAGTTCAGTATCCACTAACGATTTAGTGGCGATGAGGCAGGTTCTTTAACCCCGCCTCCCCTTCTGGGGAACAGAAGAAAGCAAGGTACTGGGTCTAAAATAGTCTTCTTGTGATGCCGAGGGTGAATGAGGCCAGAATTCGCTTTCCTACCACCTGGAGCCCAGGAAGTGACCTTGCACCGAATGGCCCGCAGGCAAAAGTAACGAGGGGACGTGGAAGATGAGGCCCCTCAGATCTGCGGAACTGCCCGTTCCCATGGCAACCACAGAGCGTCTTCTTTGCTTTTTCTTCCCCATCAGCTCTATGGAATAGCCTTTTGATATATGTCACCCAACGAAACCCCAGAAATGCTGAAGCAATTGGCTTTCCCAAGGGGAAGTGAACAGAGTCCTCAAATCTGAAAAAAACCATTTTTTTCCCCCTTGAGGGGAATGGATCAAAAATTAAATTGGGGAAAAAAAATCAGGAAATTTCTTGTGCCCTCTTAGACCTCCCCCCACCCAACAAGGTTGATGCGCGTCACTCTGTGTGTGTGTGTGTGTGTGTGTCTACAGGGGTTAGGGCAAGGTCTGCATAGATTCTAAATATTGGGGTTTGGGTTGCAATGAAGTCCACATAAAAATGTACGTTGCTGGAACTGGCAACTAGGACTGATGATCTCATGTAACAGGGACAGTTTATTTTTAAGTAACATTTATTAATATATTTAACTGCTTTACAAATAATACCTATTCATTGTAGAAAAATTGGATAAAATAGACTAGACTTTTGATGTAATATATACATATATTTCAGGTTATAGTTAAATAACAGGTACGTAGAATGTGCTTGTTAATATATATTTAAATTTACATGATGCTTTTTTCCCTATTTTTGTATCTGCCTTAAATTTATTAATAGGCGCCCTAGCCAGTTTGGCTCAGTGGATTACGCATTGGTCTGCAGATTGAAGGGTCCTGGGTTCGATTCTGGTCAAGGGCACCTACCTTGGTTGCAGGCTCCTCCCCTGGCATGTGCAGGAGGCAACCAATCGAT
The DNA here is from genome assembly GCF_028538775.1 of Myotis yumanensis. Lineage (NCBI taxonomy): Eukaryota > Metazoa > Chordata > Mammalia > Chiroptera > Vespertilionidae > Myotis > Myotis yumanensis. The sequence continues at coordinate 2,890,392 of NW_027223773.1, read as the reverse complement.
GTGTTTCTCTCACATCGATATTTCTCTCTGTCTTTCCCTCTCTCCTCCACTCTAAAAAAAAAAATTGATGGAAAAATATTCTCAGGTGAGGATTAAACAAAAAAATTAATAATAGGTTGCAAACATTTCTCTGGCCACTGAATATTTGTCCATAACATAGTCAGCAAGCTTTATTTAATTTGTATTGATTGATTGATTTTAGAGAAATATAAACATATTTCATTTTAAACAATCGATATTATAACCAACATTGCACTTTTATTAAATTATATCTGCACTATTTTTTATTATAGTGTTTGATTCAGATATTTGCATCTATGTTCATAAATCATGCATAATTCTTGGACATTAGAATAAGTTGAAATGTATTTTGCTCCTACTATATTAAAGCAAAGAAATGCAAGTTATAGGATCATACACATAATGGCCTTATTTTCATTTTTACAAGGCCTGATACATGAATATATTTGCAGAAATATAGAAAAACATGGAAGGATGCAAATCAACCCACTAATTTTGCTTTTCCGAGGGATCAGAGAGGAGAATGAGAAAGTAGAAAGGGGAGTCCCCCAGGCACAGTTTGTGTGACTCTCTATGGCTTGATTTGAAATGAATGTGGCATCGTGCACTGCTTATAAAAATAAAAGAGCGTGATATATTTTTTAAGAAAGATAAAATTAAATAAAATACTCATGACGACTTCCTTTCTCCCCAGGCAAGCCCTCCATCCGGAGCAGCTATCATCTGGCTCTTCTGGCCAAGTAAACATCTGAAATAGAACTTCTCATGCAAACCTCGGAGATTGTGGCATTATCTTCATTTCACAAGAGAAAAAAAAATGAATGGCGCCCCATAGTTCACCAACAGGTGGTGTTGCCGGGTGTCCCATCCCAAACCCACTCTCTGCACCCCCCGCCTGACACCACCCGGGCAGTCCTGCTGGGGTCCTCGTGATGCATAAGCCAAATTATTGTTCCCAACTGCCTCTGTGTCTTTCGAGTCTTGCTGTTGTCTCTACCTCTACACTGTGGTCCATGAGCTGTCAATCAAACGACCTTGTTCTCCAAGCACGGCTTGATGAATCGGGGACAGAAAACGCATCATCCCGCTTCCAGAACACACCTAGGAGATGTACCCGCACACGAATGACTATGTTATAAAGATGTTTTCTATTACTTCTCCTTTACCTGTTCCTCTTCCCTGAGGCAGGAAGGGGCGCTCTGGAATAGGAGGGATTCACGTTCTTTCCCCCCAACACTCTGCTCCCGCCCTCCCTCCCCCAGGGCTCCCCAACCTTCCCGGGGGACCCTTATGAATGGCTCTGACCTCCCAGCAGCCTCACTGGTCCCCCAGAGGGTCCCCTCCGATCCGCACATCGCTCTGATTACTCCCACATCTGGGACTCGTCACACGCTTGCCTTAACCATGAGCATGTGCCGCGTCACCCAGCAGGACTTGAGGAGACACTCGGTCAGAAAACTCATTCCCGCTGACAACAACATCTGGAAGCAATTAAGAGAAGATAGTTCCCATCGAGAAGCCTCCGGCAAGATATTTATGATGTAGAGACAGGCAGACACGTGCACACAGGCCGAGGCGGGCGCTGCTCTCTCTCTCTCTCTCTCTCTCTCTCTCTCTCTCTCTCTCTCTCTCTCTCTCTCCTGAGGGCTGAGGAAGAGGACTACTTCTTCAGAAGATTCCCGAATTAATGATGCACCATCAATGCAAATGCGTGGTACGCTCACCAATAAACGAGGGATTTTTCTCCCAAAGTCCAGTTTCAAATCAGGCGTTGTCGCCAATAGAAATGTCTCGTGGATTTTTTGGTGCCACGTGTGTGGATAAATAAAGGTTTTTATAAAAGGGAGAAGGGCCTGGGCCACGTTTTCCGGAGTTGGATCATCGAACATCTCCGACTCTTTTTCCCAAGCTTTGGGATTGGCAAAAGCCAAAATTGCCTTGGCCAAGCATTTTTCCCTTAATTTTAAAATCCATGTGCATTAAAGGAAATTTAATCCGTATGTTTCTGATTCATTTACAGTTAAAGCATCAAAACATTGTTTCGTAAGAGTCGTTGGGCCCTCAACAGTTCTTAGGAGCCCTCTTAGCAGCACACAAACATGCACTCACACACGTGGGCGCACAAGCGTACCCAGACCTGTGTCCTTGGTTGCTTAGAATTAAGAGTCACTGTGGCCTGCACAGCATAGCTCAGTGGTTGAGTGTCGACCTATGAACCAGGAGGTCATGGTTTGATTCCCGGTCAGCGGGCTTGATCCCCAGTGTGGGGCATGCAGGAGGCAACTGATCAATGATTCTCTCTCATCATTGATGTTTTTATCTCTCCCTCTCCCTTCCACTCGGAAATCAATAAAATATATATCCTGTATAATAAAAGGGTAATATGCAAATCAACCAAACGGCGGAATGACTGGTCGCTATGATGCGCACTGACCACCCAGGGGGCAGATGCTGAATGCAGGTGGTCAGTGTGCTCCCACAAGGGGAGCGGGCCTAAGCCATCAGTCGGACATCCCCCGAGGGCTCCTGGACTGCTAAAGGGTGCAGGGTGGGCTGAGGGGGACCCTCCCCACACCCCCTGAGTGCACAAATGTCATGCACTGGACCTCTAGTATCTTTATATAAAGAGTCACTGTGTCTCTTTGAATGAATGGCTTTGTTTTGGTAAATCATGAGCATTTAGTTGTATCTTAGGCGGGAGAAAGACCTACTCTTCACCCTTCTGAGTGTATGTGGAATCAATTATTCCGGGAGCCCCTGCCTCAGGTACTCATCCTGGCTCTGCATGAGTAGCTACTTAAAGGAGCTAATGTTCAGCAGCTTGGACTTTCCTATGTTCCTTAAGTGCCAATTGTAATTGAAAATTGCATTAATTTGTAAAAAGTGGTTGATAATGAGTTCTGAGGAGATCGATGATGATGAAGATTTGGGGAAAGGTAGACAATGGGCTCCTGCATGGAGAGGGAGTTGAGGACAGCCAAGGTGTAGACTTTGGGAGGCTGTCGAAGTTCTTGTTTCTATTGTCTCAGAGCCTCAGCAAGAAGAGATGATATACCTGCAGCCCCAGTTTACGATAAACATTTCAGAAGTGGTGTTGACGTTAAGATTTGGAAACTATTAGAATGTATTCCTTTTGAAAACATATAGTTTTATTGATTACAGAGAGGAAGGGAGAGGGAGAGAGACAGGAAGATCAATAACTGTTTTTCTAGTTTGATGGCCTGTCGTCTTTCTTCCTAGAGCTGCCATCTTACTGTGAACAATTTTGTAAGATTTAAACAGATTTTACTTTTTTTGAACATTCGTACATTTTTCTAAGTATTTCCAAATGAAATTATGCTTGTTTAATTTTGTGTGGGATTAAATACTATTTATAATCCCCTTCCAAAGCTATGACACATAATGGGTTTTACAAAAGAAATACATTTAATAGCCAATTAGATTAACTATCAAATCTGTTTCAGGAAAAAAAATGAAGAATCTGGTAATGGTTTGATTTTTACCAAACTATGTTGTATATTTTTATTTTTGAAAAAAAAAAGTCCTATTTCCTGAAGCTGAAGCTCTTCAAGTTTGTTTCCCTCGTTTAATTGAAACCACTATTTCCAAGCGAAATGGAATCAAAGAAAGATGACATTTTCTCACTCAATAGAAACTTGTGTCATATGAACAACACTCTCCACTGACATAATTTCATCTTTATTTTTTTGTGAATTAAAAACAACAAAAACTATAGCAGTCCAGAAATCCTACTTTTCTTAAAGCAAAGACAAGAAAAAAAAACCCAAATTCTATTTTCTGATCTCCCACTTGCATTCCCAAACCTGGGCCGCCATCATCCCTATGTCTGTCTACGTGACATCTGAAGGCCGTATGGCTAGGAACCCTGAGCTACAGTGCCTTCCCCTCCTTTTCCACCAGCAAGTCTCTGCTTAGCCCACAAAGGCTGGCTCAAAGGTCACAGGAGGTGCTCTTTCTATATCTACTGACTAGAGGCCTGGTGCATGACATTGGTGCCCTCGGGGTGGGGTCCCTCAGCCTGGCCTGTGCCCTTTTGCAGTCCAGGAGCCCTTGGGGGATGTCTGACTGCTGGCTTAGGCCTGCTCCTGCACTGAGCGTCTGCCCCTTTTGGTCAGTGCACATCATAGCAACCAGTCATTCTGCCATTCGGTCAATTTGCATACTACCCTTTTATTAGATAGGATTTCAGAGAGCAAGGGAGAGGGACAGAGAGATAGAAACATCAATGCTGAGAGAGAATCATTGATCAGCTGCCTCCTGCACGCCTCCTATTGGGGATGGAGCCCGCAACCCAGGCATGTGCCCTGACCTGGAATCAAACCGTGACCTCCTGGTTCATAGGTTGATGCTCAACCACTGAGCCACACTGGCCGGGCTGCACTCAGAGCTTTTAGCCACAGGCCTCTCTGAGCTTCAAGGCTTCACGGTCAAGTCTGAGAGGCACCCTCCCAGGAGGCAGGCGGCTGGCCCAGGCTCACTCAGCTGCTCGTGTGAAGCCACATCCTGGCCCGAGACAAAAGGGAAAGTCCCTCCCTGCCCTGGTCCCAGGCGGCTCATTTCCTGCCCCGGCCTGGCCTGCGTCTCCAGGGCAAGGCCCGTCATGAGACACCCAGGGCTAATGTAAGCAGGGCCAGGGCCGGGGTGCGGTGGCTTAGTGGGTTCCTGGCCCCCACCCCGGGCCCCTCCTGCACATCACCACCCACTCCTCCTTGTTCTCACACTTAGGGACACGCTCTGGGCCATCTCATCGGAGTCTTCTTGGATCACGTTGCCCCTGGAAGCCGCCCTTGAGCTAATTGACCGGGATTTCTGACTCAGGGAGAGATCTGCGAGGCCCCTCGGGGACATTCTTAGACATCCCGAGATTAGGTTTTTCCAGAAATGATGAGCTACAGAAGGAACAGTGTCATAGGTCTTTTCCGGTGACTCAGACTCAGCCGCAAAGCACTTAAGGTCCAGCCGTGCCTATGGCCTGGCCCCCAGGACATGCCCCCCCCCCCCCCCCAGCTGCTTGTTTTTATTTTTTTATTGGATGTATTGGGGTGACATTGGTTAGTGAAGTTATGTAGGTTTCAGGTGTACAATTCCATAGCACATCTTCTGTGTGTATATATATATATATATATTTTAAATATATTTTATTGATTTTTTACAGAGAGGAAGGGAAAGGGATAGAGTTAGAAACATCGATGATGAGAGAGAAACATTGATGAGCTGCCTCCTGCACAGCCCCTACTGGGGATGTGCCCACAACCAAGGTACATGTGCTTGACTGGAATCGAACCTGGGACCCTTCAGTCTGCAGGCCGATGCTCTATCCACCGAGCCAAACCGGTTAGGGCTGTATATTTTATTGGGTTCACCACCCCAACTTAAGTGTCCTTCTGTCACCATTTAGCCCACTTTACCCTCTTCTACCTGCCCCAGCCCCCTTCCCTCTGGGTTGTGGGCTCGATCCCCAATAGGGAGGCGTGCAGGAGGCAGCTGATCAATGATTCTCTCTCACCAGACTGCTGTCTGTGTCTATGAGTTTTTTCTTTGTTTTGTTTTTGCTTCATTCTTTCACCTTTTTCACCCAGCCCCCCCTCGACAGTCACCAGGCTGGTCTCTGTACCTGAGTCTGTTTCTGTTTTGTTTAGTCATTTAACATCTCAGAGGGCTGGGTTTGGGGGAGAAGAATGCCTAGAGCGCCCTCCTACTGGGCAACCTTGGAACATGAAAGGGGCCACCAAAGGCCACTGAGACAGCAACGGACAAGTGATCTGTGTCCTGAAATTCGCTCTCCGGTCAGAAAAATGGGGGTATGGAGGGAGGGAGGGTTTGTTTGTCTTTCTATTCTCATACAGGCTCTAGGTCAGTGATGGCGAACCTTTTGAGCTTGGCGTGTCAGCATTTTGAAAAACCCTAACTTCACTCTGGTGCCGTGTCACATATAGAAATTTTTTGATATTTGCAACCATAGTAAAACAAAGATGTATATTTTTGATATTTATTTTATATATTTAAATGCCATTGAACAAAGAAAAATCAACCAAAAAAATGAGTTCGCGTGTCACCTCTGACACGCATGTCATAGGTTCGCCATCACTGCTCTCGGTGGACATTATAATGTCCTAAAGGAAAAACAACAGGTGGGATCAGAGAGATTCTCAGATCATTCATAATGGATGTTAACGCGACTTACTGTAGTAATCGTTTCGCAATCTATCAAAACATCATGCCGCACAGCTAAAACGAAGCCAGTGGCCTATGTCAATTATGTCTCAGTAAAACTGGGGGATAAATGTCCAAATTAAATATTAAAAATAACAACTCATACACACCCATGTCAATTGAATAGCAAATAAAATCAAGAACTGTGTATTAAGGGAGAGGTTTTTATAATTGTCTTCTTCCACTCATGGATAATAATTTATGGTTTATTTGTATAATATTAATGAATAATATTAATATCTAATAATGCAATTATTGCTTATTGTTACCCCATCATAATGCCATACTCAGAGAGGAAAGATTATTCATACCCTCTCCCTCTGCCTGCTACAATGTGCTGGGTGACTGTGGCCTAACAAGAAAGCACAGGATTTAGGAGAGAAATTTGAACCTACTTTTTTTTTTTTATATATATTTTATTGATTTTTTCACAGAGAGGAAGGGAGAGGGATAGTTAGAAACATTGATGACAGAGACACATCAATCAGCTGCCTCCTGCACACTCCCCACTGGGGATGTGCCCGCAACCAAGGTACATGCCCTTGACTGGAATCGAACCTGGGACCCCCTGGTCCGCAGGCCGACGCTCCATCCACTGAGCCAAACCGGTCAGGGCAGAACCTACTAACTTTTGTTATAAGAACTTGGGCAACTCAGCAAGTCGTTTACCTATTTCGTCAGCGTTCAATAGCCTTATTTTTCAAGGTGGCCGAGAGGACAGTGATGTTGGGAGCCTTTAGTCTAGCACCTGGCACCCGGTATCCTGTAGAATCCTTATTATTGAGGTTATTACTAAGAAACATGCACAGTCCCCTTGCTCTGTCCCCCTCTTCCTTGTGAAGTGACCACCTGGAACTCTTGTCTTTGAGTCCCTGCCGCTTAAGGTGGAACAAACATCAGAGTGACTTTCCTGATTCCCCCCAGTCGCACGGACTCCACCGGTCAGGGCTCTGCTCCCATCACAGCCAAGGTGACCAGATGCACTTCAGCTGCCTGAGAAATACCAACTGACCACTAGGTGTCACACTTGCTAACTAGTTAGAAAGGAACTCCATCCCTAAGACTCAGAAACCACATTGATTTTTTTCTCCCTTTGAAGGAGTTTTCAGTGACTTTGACGCCTCTCTCATGAGGGTCACGTTTCTACTGGTGTAGAGTGTTTCTACATGTAGGTGAATATGGTGTGAGTCTGTGCAGGCATCAGTGGTTTTATTCAAAGATAAAAAGTGAAGGGTAGACTCTACTGTCCTTGTACCTTCTGTGATACACGCTCACCTATCGACCCAAGTTCATGGAAGGATAAAGAAAACGAATTAAATCAAATGGTGATGAAAGACCGGCTCAGAGAGTGGCCTGGTGACTGGGCGAGCAGAAGCTGCCTCTAGAAGCAAACATCACCTACCTGGTTTGGCTCAGTGGGTCGAGCATCGGCCCCGGGTGTGGAGAGCAGCTACAGTGTTTGGACAGGTTCAAGCCTCGGACCAATGAGAGGGCACAGTCCTCTCATGGCCACGTGCAAGTCCCAGCTTGGAGGGCAAGGCCCTCCCAGCACAATTATAGCCAACAGCTATGGTTGTGAGCCTGAACCTATGGTCCGAACACGTGGCCCCACGTGCCTTGTGATAGAGTTCAGGTGCATGTAATTGAGAAGGATCGAAACCCACGAGAATGTTGTAAACATCTTGACCACGCCCTTACTTTCCCTCCTGGAATCTGCTCTAAAACAAAGACACGGCTTGTGGGCACAGGTGCTGTCCATCAGAGAAGCAGCGTCCCACCGAGACCCAGCTTTCATTCTCTCATCTGTCGTTTCTCAATCCTTCACCACCCCCCCTCAGGTTCACCCTCGGCCCTGCTGGCTCGGCACACCCGGGGACTGAAAGGTTCTGGGTTCGATTCGGGTCAAGGGCCTGTACCTTGGTTGCAGGCTCGAGATCCCCGGACCAGTAGGGGCATGTGTGGGAGGCAACCAATCGATGTGTCTCTCTCACATCGATGCTTCTCTCTCTCTGTCCCTCCCTCTCCCTTCCACTATCTCTATAAATGAATGGAAAAATATCCTCGGGTGAGGATTAACAATAAATAAACAAAGAAACAAACAAACAAATAAATAAATAAATAAAATGCAAACATCAATATGATTCAAAAAACACGAAGTAATCAATCTCTATGACTTAGACATCAAGGCTCTCTTCTTTCGCCAAACCTTGAGCTTTAAACATTTTTGCTCTGTTACTCAAGATGCCATCAATAATGAGCAGTGAACCCAAGGACTCGAAGACATACATTTCCCCCGCACATCGCACTCTCCGGAAATCAGGATGCATCTTGTGATCAGGAGTCACATTCGCTCACTATTGCCTGTCTCGGCTGTCACTGTGTGGGCAGCCCTGGGTTGCAACTGCCTGTGCAGGAATGGACCACGGCAGCCTTCATTGCGTTCACTAACAGACCACCTGAGGAAGGAATGAGAGACTCAATCGTTGTCTGAAAAACTTCCCAGCGACACCTTCTGGTCAGATCCAGAAAAAGTAAGCATCCAGAAAAACAGACACATAGACCAACGGGACAGAATCGAGAGCCCAGATATCAACCCACACATATGCAATCAACTCATGTTTGACCAGGGGGCCACGGATACTCAATGGAGAAAATCTCTTTAATAGATGGTCCTGGAAACACTGGATATTCACATGTGAAAGAATAAAAGTAGACCCCTACCTGACACCACTCACAAACTCGATATGCATGAAAGGCTTAAATGGGCCCAGCTGGCATCGACCTATGAACCAGGAGGTCAGGGTTCAATTCCAGGTCAGGGCAGGTGCCTGGGTTGTGGATCCCCAGTGAGAGGGCGTGCAGGAGGCAGCCCATCCATGATTCTCTCTCATCATCGATGTTTCTATCTCTCTCTCCCTTTCCCCTCCTCTCTGAAATCAATAAAAATATATTTTAAAAAAAGAAATAAATGAAATAAAATTAGCCCTGGAGTTGGGAAGTCACACTCAAACCTAATTCTAATAAAATATTCATCAGCAAAACATAGAGATGCATATTCATAATGAGGCAGAAAGACCTATGAATAGCTCTGAAAATGTCAAAGTCCCATTGAGGTTGATTTTTCAAGGGAGAAAAAGGATCGAACACGTTCAATCTGGCCCGGTTACTGTGCCACCCAAGCTTGTCTTGAAACCCAGGGTGATCATTTATTTTATTTAAATTTTTAAAAAATTTTTATTTCTTTAATCCTCACCTGAGGATATTTTCCCATTGATTTTTTTAGAGAGAGTGGAAGGGAGGGGGAGAGACAGAGAAACATCGATGTGACACATTGATTGTTTGCCTCCCGCATGGGCCCTGACCAGGGTCCAGTTTCAAACCCGGGACCCTTCAGTCCCCAGGCCGATGCTCAATCCACTGAGCCAAACCGGCTAGGGCCAGGGCGACTGTTTAAATTGCTCCTCTACTTTTGTGGATGCTCCCTGAGCATTCTCTTTTTCTCAGTTGTCACGAAAGTCAAAAGTTACAGAAGCCACAAGATTCTGCATCGTTTAATGAAAGATAAAACAACGATATAAACATACACAAATTTACAGGGCAGGAATCCGCTTGAATCCATTGGGAGTTAAGAGGTGTTTCGTATTTAAATACGGTATAAAAATAAATGCAGAAACAGGAACCGAGAACGGACAGACGACGGACAGAAATGGGAGCTTGTTTCTGCGACTACGCCGGTGAAATGAGCCTTTCCGGGCTAAATGGGTTGTTTGATGAATGGGAAGCCGTAGGCGTACTGATCGATAGACGCTGCTCTGCTCGGACAGTCCTTCCAGTTTGTGACGGATTCCATTTCCAGTGAACTGTGTGTCTAGCTGAAGCTTTACGGGAAAGAAAAAGAAAGGGGGTGGGGAGGTGGGGAGGAGGACATAAAAGGTGTACTTCACTTGAACTTGATCAAAAAGGGAAAGACACAGATCCAGCTTGGTACGTGGAGGAAGTAGGCTGACAACGTGTGGACGTGGAGGCGTGGAGAGGGCGGAGTCCCGTGGAGATGGCACATGAAGGAAGGACAACTCGGGTCCTTTGCTCATGCAACATCTTGGCCTAAGGTCCTCGGCTCCAGGTCACAACAGAGAGCGACAACGTGTAGGCAACCACTCGGTCTGCTTCCATGCTACATACAGGGTGGTCCTATCAGTTAGACTGCACGAGGCTCGTTAGCCTCTTGGACGTGAGCGATTTCCCCTGAGAAAAGAAACAAAAACCAACACGGTAGGTATGATCACTGAAAACCTGCTCACAGGTAACACCTACTCCTCACAGCTTATCTGTGTGCGAGGGTGAACACGGGACCCTTGGGGTACATCGTAGCTCAAACGCCAGGGCCAGCTTCCCTCCCAGCCACGCATGGGACAAGATGACCCTCCCTCCTCCCACCCTCCCCGCCCGCCCGCCTCCTCCCCACTGCAAACAGACTGATGGGTTCACAGCACAGAGCAGCAACTCAGAAAACATGTCCATCCATGTCCCATCCAGGCTCAGCGATGATGCAACACCTAGGTTAGCCGCTGGGGATAAACACGGTCCAAGGAAACGCAGTAAGCTGCCCCGGGAGATAGCCACGTGCATGCATTCTCGCTCAGCTGCTGGGATTGGTGCCGCACTGATAAATATCGAGAGATGCCCAGAGGGTGATTTCATTAAGTGAAATGTATTTTTGATGGTGTGATGGGTGGAACCCTCAAGATCGAGCCTGTCCCTCATCCCACAGAGTGACGGAGAGAAAGGTGCCAATTATACATCCAAGGAAAAGACCTCTTTGCTCCTCCTTATTTTAAACTTGAGGCATCGCCCTGACTTTTCCTACCTGATTTCCTCCAACCCCAACCCCGGAATAATCCCATATATTCTGATTCCACATATTGTGTGAAGGCCTAGAATACATCTTCATGTTGGGGAGGGGGGGGGGGCGATCTTGCAAGCTAAAGTGTCCCTGTTAGTTACAATTACTCTGGAGTGGTAAACATTTCAGATTGGAATTATTTTATCAAAACTGTATAGAGTATGAGTTCCTAGAAAGTTAAACTCAAATTGTTGAGACCTGGTGTATTTAATGTTGAACACTGAAAAAATTCTGTCATGATGGACTAAAAAGAGATGGTTTAGGAGCACATTTACATTTAACTACTGATTACCAGCTTCTGTGTGGACCGAGAAAGAACAAGACAAATAGTTTAATTCCCTTAGCTACAAATATTTTCCTGAAATAAAAGTAGAGTAGGTCCATTAGAGAAAAATGAGAAAAGCACAGAAAAATATTACAAGAAATAAACATTATATGAAATACAGTTATTTACATACTAATATAGCACCTACTTTTTATACAAAAATATGGTTTGTTAAAACTGGAATTACGCTGTGCATAATATTATGACTTATTATGAGTAACATGTATATTAAAATAATTATATTTTGATCAATTATCCATGCTACCCATATTTCTTCTAATATAATGTTTTGTTCACATTCATTGCGTTAGTGGGTAGGAAAACCAATTTAGAAAGATGCAGACAACATTAAGAAAATAATTGAATATTATAGAATAGGTCAGAATATCTCAGACTGTGTTGCACATAATAAGGATAATTTTAGTTCTAAACACAGATAGTTTATATGTTAGAGTTTAGTTCTTTACAGTACCATTTGTGTAGTAACACACACAAACACGTATGCATTACTATGTCAAATGTGGGTGCCCAAAAATAAAGATGAAAACCACTACTCTAAAATCTAATTTTTAATCGCAGCATAATATTCTACCAGGTAGATATACCCTGATGCATTTAAGAAATTCACAACTGTGCATTCAGACTGTGCCTTATGTTTGGCATTTATAAGATGCAACAGATACTCTTGCTTGGGTGTGAACACCTGGCTTTCTTAAAATAATTTATTAAAAGTTGAATGACTGATTGAAAGTGAGAGATTTTTTGAAGGTTTGACACATTCTGTAAGGTTTCATTTGGGAAAAGTGATTAGCAATTACACTCCTATGAACTGTGTATGAAATCACTTTCATGAGAAGAATGACCCGACGTTGGTGCCGCTGGTAGTGCCAGCCCCAGATGAGCTATTCCTGTCGACATCGACCCTCTTATACACCTCGAGCTTCCTAAGAGGAGTGGCCATGTCTCGCGATGTGTGTGTCCTCCGATAGGGGGCAAAGTTCCTGTTGTCATTTTGTTGGATGGAAATACAGTGTGGCCTTGACTTACACGAGTGTCCCGACTAACGAGTTTTTCGAGATATGAGCCGTCTCTCGGCCGATTTTTTGCTTTGAGTTGCGAGCTAAAATTCGGGTTACGAGCCAGCTTCAGATACCCCACTGCTAGTTGGCGCAGCGCACGTCACAGCGAACGCCACCACATCAGCCCAGCATCACGTGTCTCACTCGTTCCCTTTTTGATTTGACATACGAGTAATTTGAGTTACGAGCTCCGTCATGGAACGAATTAAACTCGTAAGTCAAGGCCCCACTGTATGGGGTAGTGCTTGGGTACATGGGAGCGACCAGGTTACACGCTAATGACACAGAGGCCCCCAGGATGTCTCCATCGACACAGGTAGCTGGGGCCTCAGAGCCACGGCCATCGACCCAAGGTCAGGTAGATCAGAACAGGACTTGGGGAAATGCTATTGAAACTTTCGTTTCCGGGAGAAGTTTCTCACTGGGGGCTGTCTATTCAGCAGCCTCGGAACATTCCTTAGGAACCCCTGGGATGCTCTCTGACCAAAAACCACTGTGCCATTCACAGCTTATGGGATGTGAGCGGCCATTTCAGAACGGATGATGCTACCAGGGGAAAATGAAGATCTACTGTCCAAACCAAACAGGCTACACAGTCGGGTACATTTCATAGCAATCGATGTTCCTAAAATTGCTTTCTCAGGCAAGTTATCACCACAAGCCGCTTGAGTTTCAATAAAACAAGGTGGGTAGCCATAGATGCCAACAACAATATGATCAATGAGGTGAGTTTCAGGTCCCTGAGAGGAGAAAAGAGATCATCCCTGTCCAGACTCACTTTATGTGTTTGTTGGTGAGATCTCTGGTAGGGAGCCTAGTGACAAGTTTATACATTCTATTTACTCAAGGTGCTCTATACCTGGAATCTCAAGTAATAAAATCTACAGCACTCAACCCGAAAAAAAAAAAATACACCCGAAGTTCTAAAGTTGCACGGATACAAGCCAAAACCTTCCTTCACTCAGTTCCTGATCTGCTTGTGTATCATTTTTTAAAAATATATTTTTACTGATTTCAGAGAGGAAGGGAGAGGGAGAGAGAGAGAGAAACATCAATGATGAGAATCATTGATCGGCTGCCTCCTGCACGCTCCCTCCCGGGGATCGAGCCCGCGACCTGGGCATGTGCCCTTGACCGGAATCGAATCTGGGACCCTTCAGTCTGCAGGCTGGTGCTCTATCCACTGAGCCAAACCAGCTAGGGCTTTGATGCTATTTCTAGAACCAGGTTATAACAATATGCAGGACCAGGACACTAAACTTCTACAAATAAACACCAATTGAAAATGGGCTCACCCTCCAGAGGAGGGTGTCACCCGGTGGCAGCATTTATCAAGGAGCAAGGTGATCAGTGGGGAGGGAAAGACTTTGGGAACAAAATAAATTTTGGGTCGGTGCCAGCTGGGCAAATTATGTCCCTCCCGGGCAATTAGGTGTGATTCTGCTCCAATTATGTTCTTCCTCTGACCCTCCAGTTTTCTCACTTGTAAAATAATGACTTTGATCATACCTAAAGTGCAGGGTCAGATGAAACAAAAATAGATAACAGTAGGATGGTGAAGGCCTAGGGCAGGGATGGGGGGGCAGGCTAGAAGAGGTTAATGGGGGAGACAAAAGGGGTACATGTAATACTTTCAACAATAAAAGTTAACAACAACAAAAAAGAAAAAGAAAAGAAAATGAAGTATAGTTGACATACAATAGAACAGTATATTGGTTTTTAAAAAATATATATTTTATTGATTTTTTACAGAGAGGAAGGGAGATGGATAGAGAGTTAGAAACATCGATGAGAGAGAAACATCGATCAGCTGCCTCCTGCACACACACCCCGCCCCCCCCCCCCCCGACCCCCGCACTGGGGATGTGCCCACAACCAAGGTACATGCCCTTGACTGGAATCGAACCTGGGACCCTTCAGTCCGCAGGCCGATGCCCTATCCACTAAGCCAAACCAGTCAGGACTACAGTATATTGTTTTAATTGTTCAATAGAGTCATTCTGCCTGTATATCCCTTACAATGTGATCATCACAATAAACCGAGTAATCATCTGTCACCAGACGACGTTGTTGTGATGTTACTGACTGTATCCCCTGTGCTGTACATTCTATCCCAAGGGCTGATTTATTTCATAACAGGAAGTGTGCACTTCTTCTCCCCCTTCACCTTTTCCACCCATCCCCTGAAAATGAAAACACTAATTGGAAAACATATCTGCAGCCCTATGTGTATTGCAGCATTATTTACAAGGGCCAAGATATGGAAGCAACCTCGGTGTCCCATGATAGCTAAATGAATAAAGAAGAGATGGGAGATATATAAATATATGTCTATATAAAAGCCTAAGTGACCGGCTGACCGGCCAGTAGCCATAGCATGCAATGACCACCAGGGGGCAGACGCTCAATGCAGGAGCTGCCGAGCGACAGCAACTTTGCAGAGTGCCCTCTTGACCCCTTGGGGGATGTCGGACTGCTGGTTTCAGCCCGATTCCCACAGGCCAGGTCATGGGATCCCACTGATGCACGAATCTGTGCACCAGGCCTCTAGTGTGTGTGTGTGTGTGTGTGTGTGTGTGTGTGTGTAATGTAATATATATAATAAAATATTGTTCATCAAAAAAATAATAAAATCTTGTCATTTATGACAACATGAGTGGACCTAGATCAGCCGTGGGCAAACCACGGCCTGCGGGCCGGATCTGGCCCATTTGAAATGAATAAAACTAAAAAAAAAAAACAAAAGACCGTACCCTTTTATGTAATGATGTTTACTTTGAATTTATATTAGTTCACACAAACACTCCATCCATGCTTTTGTTCCGGCCCTCCGGTCCAGTTTAAGAACCCATTGTGGCCCTCGAGTCGAAAAGTTTGCCCACCCCTGACCTAGATGGTATTGCGCTAAGCGAAGCCAGTCAGACAGAGAAACACAAATACCATATGCTTTTACTTATCTGTGGAATCTGAAAACATCAAAACAACAAGTAAATGTGGTGCTGTTTTAAGAGTTGGGGAACTTGGTCAGAATCAGGGATGGGGTTGGAGGAAAGACGTCCATTTGGCTTCCCCTTCCCATCTTCCTTCAGTCGCAGTATTATTTTTAATTCTATCACAGAGACGTCCGCTCTAGCCTCGCGAACAATATTCTGTCGGCATTACATTCGGAAAGGACGAGTTGGAAACGATTCTTACACAATGTACTGAGCATGGAGCAACTTTCTCCGCCAAAACCTCGAGGTGTTTCTTCTCCCTTCCCTTCCCGCGGTGACATCTTATATTAAAGGTCAGAGACGGCAACAGATCCCGCCAAAATGGTGGGAAGCTTCTAATGTGACTCATTCCCGGGGCCCGGCGTGTCCCCGCCCTTTACTTTGTACAACCCCGTGGAATGTTCAGAGTGGACACGGCTCTTGGCCGTCTTTCAAAATCTCTGCACACGGTCACCACGTGCCATGTGTACGCACAGCCGGTGGGCATTCCCCACCGCAAAGATCTTTGGAAGGAAACTAAAAGCAAACACCACATCTCTGTTGAATCCGATTTGCTGACGTTTCAACACACACAACTCCACTGAACTAGGCATCACAGCAGAAGCCACAACACAGCACACACACACACACACACACACACACACACACACAGCAGCAGCAGCATGGACTAACCAGACAACTCCACAGACAATGCGGACGGACTGGAGTAGAAACCGAGAGTGGTCTACCTCTTTTCATAACAGGTTAGTGCTGGCCCTCAGTGTTGGAGTACAGTTTTTATGGCATGGGAAAATGGGGAGGTTCCTGCCCTATAAAAATAAATGCGGTCAAGGCTTTAGTCGGAGCTCGCACCAGGTCGGAAAGTTCCCAAGGCACTGGCACAATACAAAGAAAAACAGAAGAGGAGGAACAATCCCACACACAAATATATCACCCGAACACATGGCTAGAGGCTAAGAAAACGGTGGCATAGAAACGACTGGCTTCCCGGATGAGGTATGCAACAACTTTCAACAGCTTTCCTGAAAAGGAACGGAGAAGGGAGGCGTGGTGGCGGGCCACTGAGGGGCATAGTTTGTCACCGGCCACCATTCGGACCAAATAGGTCATTCTCTCCCTACAGATGTAGAAAGCACAGGCCCCCTCGCTGTTCTTAATCTTTTAAGCGTTACAGAAAGCCAAGGGGGAGGTCATAGAAACCCGTGCACTCTCTTTAATAAAGGGATAGAGTGAATAAAAAGAAAAACGTAAGAAAATAATGATTTCTTCATTTTACGTATTATAATACGGGGGGTCTTTGCCAACCTTGGCTTGATTGGTACTTGTCGTTTTTCATAGGAGACTTCTTTTTCTACCCTGGGAAGGGCTGAGACCCAAGGGTAGATAGAATCCAAGTTCTGGATTTGAATCGAGGCAGCACCTTGGCTGTTACACCCGAGTGGGAGGCGGGGTGAGAAATTGGGGACATCGCTTGATTGGACTTAAGGGTGCGTCATTCCTCCCCAAAGAAGACTTACCACATTCTGTGCAAATTTCTCAAAAGATGTTCTGCGATCCATGGAGGGTTCCGACTGAACACGTGCGGGGTGGGGCAAGGCAAAGGGAAACAGGGAACGTAAAAAAAAAAAAAGAAAGAAAGAAAGAAAGAAAGAAAACAGAGCAAAAAGACACAGGAGAGGAAATGATAAAACACAAAATCATGGGGACCAAAAGGGGGCTGAGCTGCCAAGAAAGGCCTCCTTTTATTAAAGACTTTATTTTCTTTTCTTGTTATTTTTTAAAAATATTTTTATTGATTTCAGAGAAGAAGGGAGAAGGAGAGAGAAACATCCATGATGAGAGAGAATCATGGATCGGCTGCCTCCTGCACGCCCCCTACTGGGGATCAAGCCCACAACCCGGGCATGTGCCCTGACCGGGAATCGAACCGTGACCTCCTGGTTCTTAGGTCGATGCTCAACCACTGAGCCACGCTGGCCAGGCAATGATTTTTATTTTAAACATCAAAACTCTTCTCGTGCAAACAAAATGGCGGGATTTCGAGTAAAAAGCAACTACACTAAAATGAAGAAGATACACCGACACAGCGACGTGTTTATGCTGACATCTGCCAAGTCTTTGAAAATCTAGAGGCTTTCGTTCCTAATAATTTTCCATTAGAACCAGATTGCTGTTGAGAACTAGTAATTTTATAAAGCACTGCCATCCAATGGAAATGTCTGAAAGATGGCAATTTCATTCTACGCTGTCCAATATTTCAGAAGCCTTTAGCTGTGATCACGGAGGACTTCGTATTTGGCAAGAATTCTGTGTGATCTCAATTAACTTCCATTTAAGCTTAAACACCCCCACGTGGCCAGTGGCTGCTGTATGGGACGATCTGTCTACAGCAGTGATGGCAAACCTATGATGCGTGTCAGAGGTGACACGTGAACTCATTTTTTGGGTTGATTTTTCTTTGTTCAATGGCATTTAAATATATAAAATAAATATCAAAAATATAAGTCTTTGTTTTACTATGGTTGCAAATATCAAAAAATTTCTGTATGTGACACGGCACCAGAGCTAAGTTAGGGTTTTTCAAAATGCTGACACGCCAAGCTCAAAAGGTTCGCCATCACTGGTCTACAGAGTACTTTGAAAAAATCCCATTAGCCTAAGGATGATCCTGAAGTATAAAAAATTACAGTTTCATCTCAGAATTTAAAGAAGCTATGAATGCTTTTCATGCTAAGAAACAATGAGTAAAGATGTTTATGTCCAGGTATTCCGTATCACGTTACCTGGATGAGATAGGGTACCCTCGACAGGAAGACTTTGAAGATAAACATGAATTGAATAATGAGGTCTATTGCAATTCTTCCAGAATGTGGGTGGGTACTATCTTAGGTGCATAAAATGCATTGTGGGGATACTGAGTGATTCAGGCTAAATACCAAGTGAAAAATATTCAGAAGCCAATATCCCTACATTTTGAAAAAAATGTACAATCCCTACCATTGGAAAAAAAAAAGAGTATTTTTAGTTGTGGGGTCTGTGGCTAAAAACAGACATTCTAGTTTACTGTGAACAAAGAAAATTTGCTTAATGAGATCGTTCTTTTCTTTTCTTTATTGCAAATTTTAAAAATATGCTTTTATTGATTTCAGAAAGGAAGGGAGAGGGAGAGAGAGAAACATCAATGATGAGAGAGACTCACTGACAGGCCGCCTCCTGCACGCCCCCTACTGGGGATCAGCAAACCGGGCATGTGCCCTGACCAGGAATTGAACCATGACCTCCTGGTTCCTAGGTCGATGCTCAACCACTGAGCCACAACGGCCGGGCTATTGCAATTTTTTATTTCCTTGAACTAGGCATATCGAAGACTAATACGAAACATGAAAAACAGCTTAAAAAAAAAACACTCTGCAAAGTAAGAACATCTACAGAAACAAATAAAAAAGAAAATAAGCGATCAACAAAGAGAAGCAAAGAGAACTTAAATGGCTTCTTATAAAAGGCACAGGTTTGGGGAGGGTCTCGGGGCGTGTTCACTTACCCTCTGTCCACTTCCCCCGGGGCCCCATGGAGGTCACCTCTCCAAAGAATGATTTAAAAAGGTCACAAAGAACCGGTACCTTTTTCTTTGCCTGTAGAAGCTCCTGGTAGGCACTGGATCGTAGGAAACGTGGGTATGAATCACTTTTCATCAGTTTGTAAATGTGCTCCTGGAAAGAAAGAACGGTTAGGGCGCGGCTCCGTCATTTCTCAGGGGAAACCAACCACCGCGATCAGAAGACAACAGACAGTTGGAAAACCAATCCGGAAGCAGCTGGAAAGAAAGACCGATTCTGCTGCTGCCGAGAACACCTTCTGTGGACAGAACAAGCAGATCCTCAAGTTCATTATCTTATTCATAAATCAATTTTAAAACTGGCTGAGGAGCTACGCAGAACGTCAACGGAATTTCGTTAACAGAATGTCATAAAGGGATTCTACATCAAGTTGTTGATTGCTATGGATTATTTGGGAATATAAATCAATCTGCTGGCGCTTCCAGCTACTCCAGGTCAATGTAGAGTTTCGAACCCTTTGAGAGTGTCTGGATGTCCTAGTCTCTTCTTATTTGGAGAAAATATAGAATTTTAGAAATGACTCATTTCTCCTCGTCTCAAACACACCAGCAATAATGTGGAGAAGCTCTGAATGCACTTCAATACGTCAGGACGAAGCCTCGCGCTAGCCCGGCGGTTCTCAACCTGTGGGTCTCGACCCCTTTGGGGTCAAACGACCCTTTCACAGGGGTCACCTAAGACCATCGGAAAACACATCTATAATTACATATTGTTCTTGTGATTCATCACTATGCTTTTTAATTATGTTCAATTTGTAACAATGAAATTGGGGGTCACCACAACATGAGGAATCCTATTAAAGGGTCGAGGCATTGGGAAGGTTGAGAACCACTGCCCTAGCCCAAGGTTCCTCTCCAAGCATCTGGGACATTGAAAACCATACTGGTTTGTAGCTGTTAAGAGTGAAATCATGTCTTTGCTCTGGAATCAGGCATTTTGGGAATCAGACACTCTCTTGCTAGAGATCTCAGTCACACAGTACAAATTTGGGCCAATTTACCCATCTCCCTCCGCTTTCATTTCTAATGTAGAATACAGAGTTCTTGTGAGAATGAAAGGAATGGTAAGTGTGGAGCAGAGCATGGAGCTGTGCACAGCAAGCACTCAAATCTACTTGAGTCTATGCCAGGTACGCGTCTGAGTGCGCGCCTGTATTAGTTAATGTAGTCCTCACAAGACCTCAACAAGACTGGTAACCATTTCACGTCCATTTT
Source organism: Myotis yumanensis (assembly GCF_028538775.1). NCBI lineage: Eukaryota > Metazoa > Chordata > Mammalia > Chiroptera > Vespertilionidae > Myotis > Myotis yumanensis. The sequence goes on along the minus strand of NW_027223773.1, from coordinate 2,870,006 downwards.
ATAAAATGGATGGAGGACAAGCTTAGAGAGAGGAAGGGGGAGAGACGGAGCGTGGGAGAGAGGAAGAGAGAGAAAAACGTCGCCGTGAGAAAGACATATTGATTGGTTGCCTCCCGCATGTGCTCTGACAGGGGCCAGGATCGAACCAGCAACCCAGGTACATGCCCTTGACCGGGAATCCAACCGGAGACCCTTCAGTGTGCAGGCCAGCACTCTAACCATTTAGCAACACAGGCCAGGGCTAAATATTCCTTTTACCACTTCAGGAAGGGTATGCCAAACAGTTTACGCATTGTTGGCTCCAGAAAAAAAAAAATGTTGGGAATCTTATCTTGAACTGAAATACAAAATAAATAAGCAGAGAAGTAAGCAAGGCCAGGGTTTTTATCCTGGTCCCTGTCGCGTGTCCCCGTAGGATAGAATTATTTCCACATGGGAGAGCTTAGCACAGAGGGAGGCCGGAAGTTCAGTTAGCTGTGTTCGGTTCCTTCTCTGTAGTTGATTTCCTTAAACCAAAGCCAAGGGGGAAATATTTTCAACCGGGAGTAAAATCAAGGAAGCTCATTGTTCATGTTCTATACCGTATTTTACTTAGCAACACTGTTACTTAACATACGACATGCTTTCTAGAGTTAACATCCTTTTCTAAAGATGGCTTAAGAAATTATGAAGGAGGCGTGTTCTGATCTAACGGCCAGCTGCAACACATCGTTAGAAAATAACATCCTCTCGTTACAAGTTTATTTTTCTTCTTGAGAATAATATTTTGTTAGAGAAAGTGGGAATTCAAGTTGTTCTGAAGGGGGAGATTATGTCCAATTTGAGGGGGAAAAAAAACGAAATTTTGACTTAGGAAGTTAATATCTTCATATACATTTCATTTCTTTTTGCAGACTGAAAAATTAACTTGGAAAATTAACGAGTGCCTGGATCTAGCATTCCACTTTGTCATCAGTGCCGAAACGGGTTTGAGTCTGGCATATCTTACGCTACTTTAATTTAGTTCTGACTATGAGTAATAATAAATCATTTAGAAATATCAGTGTCTTAGAATCTCCATATTGAAAGACACCTGAAGGGGTTAAATGTGTTATTGAGGTTGGGCCACTTTGTTGTTTTTCATTTCCAAAGAATTTATTTTTATATTTTTAAAAAATCTCTATTGTTTTTTTTTTTTAAATATATTTTATTGATTTTTTACGGAGAGGAAGGGAGAGAGAGAGAGAGTTAGAAACATCGATGAGAGAGAAACATCGATCAGCCGCCTCCTGCACATCTCCCACTGGGGATGTGCCCGCAACCCAGGTCCATGCCCTTAGCCGGAATCGAACCTGGGACCTTTCAGTCCGAAGGCCGACGCTCTATCCACTGAGCCAAACCGGTTTCGGCAAAAAAAATCTCTATTGTTGATTTTACATATGTCCTTCTATTGTCTGTGTCCATGGGTTATGCATATCTACATACAAGGTCTTTGGCTGATCTCTCCCGCACTCTCTTCCTCCACCCCCAACCCCTCCCGGGGCCACTTTGGATAAATGCTTGCTCACCTATTGGGTGACAGAGTGGAAAATGAAGTAAAAGGTTTCAAATATTTCAAATAGTCACATAAAAACAAATGTCCACAGAAAACCATGTACATTTACAAACATTCCCAGGCTTTTCAAAACAGGTCACTCTAAACCAGTGGTTCTCAACCTTCCTCATGCCGCGACCCTTTCATACAGTTCCTCATGTTGTGGTGACCCCTGACCATAAAATTATTTTCGTGGCTACTTCATCATTGTAATGTTGCTGCTGTTATGCATCGTCATGTAAATATCTGATATGCAGGATGTATTTTCAGGGGTCACGACCTGTATTCTCCTAGATCAATCGGAGTTGTGTCACATACCGTGACCTAAACTGGAATATTAGACACGGCTGCCCACGACAAGAAAAACAAAATACAAGTCTCTCCACCCACCAACTCCGTGGGAGCACGTGCGTGACACAACGCGAGGCCCTCACCTGAGCATCTTCGAACGTGTACCGTCCGGGCTCCTTCACGTTCTGCGTGGTTTTGTCGTAGCTCTTCGAGTCCAAGTTGATGGCACTGGGGGCTCCTGGAGCCAGGAATTCTTGCCATATTTCCTGCACCCGAGAGGGGACTTCCCTGATAGGCCTCTTCTTCAAGTCCTCCACCGCCAGCCAGAACCTGCGTGGGGTGACACCGAGCGTTCACTCCAATGGATGGGGCAGAAACAGGCTGTCGGGGACCAGCTAGGACGGTAAGGACTAGTCATCACACTCTGTTGGCCGCGATGGCGTTGTTCTGATTGGAGAAGGCACAGCCTAACCTGGCTGGGAGTGGCCTGTGGGCCAGGGCGCTCACCCGGACACGCGGCCCCTCCTCCCCATCCGGGCGCTGCCTGTGATCATGAAAATATTAACAATTTTGCAGCAGAAACTGCCCATTAGCCCTTTCACCTACTTTCCCAAGTGATCTCTGTCCTTCTCCCCAATATAAGCAGCTGGCTGATAGTGGGGGGCAGAGCAGATGTTTGTGGGTGCCCTGCCGCTCTCCACGCTGCCAGCAGGACTGGAATCAACGCTCATCTAGAACTCAGCCCTGTCTCTGCTGAATTGGCTCAAGTCGTGACAGGCAGCTTGGACCCATGGATTGTCTGGTTACACAATGTCTCATAATCTGAAAATCCTTATAAAATCGATCCACAGTGAGGCCTCAGGATGAATTCACTTTCTCTGAGGGCTTCCTACATTGAGCCTTGACCGATTTTTTTTTTATTAGTTGTATTCAAAGGTGTAAAATGTTTCATAAGGAAATATTGAAAATAACTTAAGTGTTTGCTGTTAAAAGTGGATCGGCCATGCCTGGCTGGTGTGGCTCAGTGGTTGAGCATTGACTATGAACCAGGAGGTCAGGGTTCGATTCCCGTTCAGGGCACGTGCCCGGGTTGCGGGCTCCATCCCCAGTGTGGGGCGTGCAGGAAGCAGCTGATCCACGATTCTCTCTCATTGATGTTTCTCTCTCTCTCCCTCTCTCTTCTTCTCTGAAATCAATAAAAATATCTTTAAAAAAAAGTGGATCGACCAGAGCCCCCATTCTGTGCAACCTCCATTTTATTGAAGGTGGGAAGACCCATTTATGAGAGAGGAAGTGGGTTTGGAGGGTCCCAGGGTGAGTGACATACAGCATATGATGGGGGGATAGAGCCGTGCACTGTCCTGTAGTCTCTGGGCCTTGTGTCCATTTGAGTGCTGAGGGTCAGCACAGAGAGGATTTCCTGCTCTTCCTGGCAAGGGGATTACACCTAACCTTTCCTGGAGTTAAAAGGGCTCTGGGCTCAGCTCAGAACGGCCCTCGCTGGAGAAATCAGGGCAAATAGCTAATTTGGGGCCATTTAATGCAGAGAGCGATGGGATGGCAGAAGCAGGAAGCTCTCCCAGGCAACAACCCGAAAGGCTTACATTTGCAGGGGCATCGAAACCCTTCACGTATATGTGATAGATGGAATGTTTCATATGCAATTCATTCGCAGGGAAACCAGCGGGCATAGAATTACTGAGATAAGAAATGGTTAGCCCTGGCTGGTTTGGCTCCGTGGATAGAGTTTTGGTCTGTGGACTGAAGGGTCCTGGGTTCCATTCTGGTCAAGGGCACATGCCTGGGTTGCGGGCTCGATCCCCAGTGTGGGGCGTGCAGCAGGCAGCCGATCAATGAGTCTCTCTCATCACTGATGTTTCTATCTCTCTCGCTCCCTCTCCCTTCCTCTCTGAAATCAATAAAAATATATTTTTATGGGCAAAGACAGGGTAAAAATAAACCCCCTGGTGGTCAATGCACATCATGGCGAGCGGTTGAGCGGCCTTGATATAGCATTAGCATATCACGCTTTGATTGGTTGAATGGCCAACTGGTCGACCGGACTCTTAGCATAGTGGGCTTTTATTATATAGGATTGTATAAAAAAAAATAAATGATGATGTGACCTGAATAGAGAAAATGTTCCTCGGTAGGCTCAAGGAAATCCTTAGCAACTGTAGCTCTCATAACCTTGAGAAGCTTCCCGTGAACCTGAAGGATAAGAGGAAGCTGCAACCCAACAACCCATGGCAGGCACACGGGTACGATGGAACTCCTCCCGGTTCTGTCTGCGGTCACCTTGCTTAATCCCTGGGACATCTGTCAAAGTTCTGCATGTTCCTCAGCGCTCTGTTGTTGGTATCTGTTAAATTCCCCCAAAAGAATGTGACAGTGCCTGGCCCTGCTTCGTTCCTATGGAAACAGATGAACGCTGAGACCTTTCGGGAAATGAATTTCACAGGACGGCATGTGTCATGGGTAAGGGCATTAGGGCCTCGTGTTTCAAAAGAATAATGCGTGAGAGCGCTCATGGAAAAACGGACTCAGGGAGTGGAAAGTTATCATTCCTCGGGGCGACGAAAGTCTACTCCAGGGTCTCCCACTTAAAGATTGAATTTCCAGGCGTCCTCCGAGTTAGAAAAATCTCAAAAATATGTGGGGATGATGTTTGCAACAGATGGGCGGAATGTGGATCCCTCTCTCACCAGCAGAGTAATGTGGTGCTGCTCTCGACTGCCTGAGGCTGTGTTTAATGGGCAAAGAAAAGAGCTGCCCCCACAGATTCGTCTCAAGTTATTCCCCGCCCCTGACTCTGGATTCTTTTTTTTAATTGATTTCAGAGAGGAAGGGAGAGGGAGAAAGAGAGAAACATCAGTGATGAGAGAGAATCACTGATCGGCTGCCTCCTGCACACCCCGTGCTGGGGATGAAGCCCGCAATCCGGGCACGTGCCCTTGACCGGAATCGAACCCGGAACCCTTCAGTCTGCAGGCCGACGCCCTACCCACTGAGCCACACCAGCCAGGGCTCAAGTTATTTGACACAAGCACCCAGTCTCTTTTTGTAGACCTCACTTGAGAAACCATATGCAAGGAAGACCAATATTCATAAATAGTCGATGTTTTCATTTAACTGCAGAAACATTATTGGCCATTTCCCACTTTGCCGAACGCTTCTTTATGGAGCCCATTTCAAATGCACAAAATGTATATGTAAAAAAACAGGGTAAAAATAAACCACCACGAGGGACGGAGCCTGTTGGACAGACTTTGCCTTATTTTATCTTTTTTTTCTTCCTCCATCAAGTGGCAGGAATTCAATGGGCTCATGTCCTTACCATGATGCTGGAGGGAGAGTAATTGACCTGTTAGGTCCTCCACAACCGGACACACCACGGGTGGTCTCTCTGGCTTATTGTATACGACCGGCAAAACACGTCTTACCTCAAGTTTTCTGAGCTGAATTCCGACTCTAGGAATTTAAGGAACTGTTCTCTCCCGACGGGGTCTTTCAACGCTTCGTCCATTCCAAACCCCCACCGTTTGACCCTCTGCTGGCTCGGTTCTTTGCTTGAGGAGACAAAAGCAAACCAGACACATTCCGTTCAGTACAAGCCCTATTTGCTGCCATTACGTTTCCTCTCAGAACCATGTATAAGTCTTGACATTCCCGTCTTTAACTGAACTCTCAGGGGGAAAAAAATATCTCCGATTGATGACCCTGAATGCAATGGTAGTGAGGTGTAAGCCAGGCATCAATAATGAAGTCTACGGTCAGTTGAGCGTTGGTTGGGTCTTTTAGTTTCCTTCACCATATGGATTCTCTTAGTGTCTTTCAACAACTTTATGAGATAGGTACTATTGTAATTCTCATCTTGTAGACGATGCAATCGCAGCACAGAGAGGGTTACCACTTGCCAACGACAGGCAGGAGATCAGGGGCAAATGGCGGACATTCTGACCCCACAGCCCAATTTCGTGGCCACACCCCCATGCGGTCGCATGGGGGCATGTTGTCCTGGGAGAAAATGCATTGGGAACCGAAAGGCCTACGTCCTCATTGATGATTCCGCTGTCAATTAAATGTGTGACCTAATCCTGGGGGAGCATCGGCCCTTTGGAATTCTAGTTCCCCATCTGTGAAATCCAGAACCTACGCATCAAGAGCTCTGTGCTCCTCAAGCATTTAAGAAGCCCTGCATGGAGGTGAAAGAAAGAGAAGGTTCCCACATCCAAGCTGGAGGAGTGCTACCGGATACAGAAGACTCCCTCTATGAAGTGACATGCAACGGTCTTTTCATCACTCGGTCAAGACTGGTCATAGGATTCTTTCCTGGCTCCTGTGAGAAACCAGGGAGTCCTCAATGGTGCTTTGGTTTTCTTAAGAAGCCAGTCTCTTGCCAATTTCTCTTAGAATAAAGACCTTTTGTTTTAAAATTGAATGTATATAGGCATACGGTTTACTTACGTATGGAGTTAGGATTCATTTTTACTTGAACACATGGGCCTTGGTGCCTACGTGGGTTTTTGAGGAAGCTAAGACAATAAGCTAAATTTTAAGAACCGAAGATCCCAACTCTGACTGGTCTACCTTAACCTTTACACCTCTAGTCTGCACTAGTCTTTGGGAAATGCAAATATTAATGCAATTTCAAATATCCAAGGTTCAAAGCCAATGCCTTTATAGTAAGAACGTTCTACCACGGGCTAAAGTAGACACCCAGTAAAATTACAGCGACCACGACTCGGCTACAGGATCCTTCCTGTTGAACCCAAACCCTGAAATCAGGGAGATATTTCGAGGGACGGGAACATGGCACTCACCTCGCCTCCAGTTCCCAGAAAGTAGTGTCGTCAGACAGCCATGGGTTGGAAGGGTCAGGCGGCACAAAAAACGGGTCGTAGTCTAAATACTGTTCCGTGTAACTTAGCAGACTGGGGAGAAGAAACATGTTCATCTCCCTTAGCTGTGGGGCGGAGGTTACAACCAGCCCAAAGCAAGGGACGCTAGGAAAATGGCCAAGGAATCCTTGCTAGGAATCCTAGCATGAAATCCAATGGCCGTTTTCACATTTCAATAGCTTACATGCATTCACTTATTGTGCTTCTCGGAAGACAGTGGCCAAGGATTCCATCCTGCCCCCCACCCCCCACCCCATGCCTACGCCGTGTGAGCCAATATCCCTCCATTTACAATAAACAGAACAGAAGAGGTCAGTGTGTGAAGGGCAGGGCTAAGGGTCAGCTCCGATCCTTGGTCGACCAGTCACCCGCAGCTGAACTGATTTGAGCCAACTTGGAAAAGAGGTTAAAAAGTCATTTTTTTCTAAAGTATTTATAGAAATTAGGTAAAAGGGGAGTGACTCGCTGAGCAAAAGAATTTTTAAAATCCGTATTTAAAAATAAAAATAAGAGGAGGAGAGGAAAGAAGTTGAAGAGGTAGGATTTGACAATGCCTCAAAGTGCAGAACACAAGTGATATTTAGAACAGATTTAAATAAAGAAATGGGAAAAATATAAAATCTGCGTTTAATTCCAATTTTGAGGTTATGCAATAACTCAGTGTGAATTTAAAGGAAGGCCAACTTCGGAAGTTGAAAGGGTCATTTCTCCCAGCAGGAGGGAGAAGATTGAAGGCCTTGGAATTATCTTCTGTATCTGATTCTGGTTGTTCAAGGATTGGACCTCTAGGGATGTAAGACAATAAGGATCATTCTGTAATTAATTTAAACTGCAACAAGATAGCCCAGCTGGTGTGGCTCAGTGATTGAGCATCGACCTATGAACCAGGAGGTCACGGTTCGATTCCAGGGTTGCGGGCTCGATCCCCAGTAGGGGGCGTGCAGGAGGCAGCTGATCAATGATTCTCTCCCATCATTGACGTTTCTCTCTCCCTCTCCCTTCCTCTCTGAAATCCATAAAAATATTTAAAAATAAATGAGGAAAAACAAAATAACATTTATTACAGGGTTCCAATCACTTATCTCAGCCCTCTTCCAACAGTTACCATTTTTTATCAGATTTCATTGTCAGATAGAAAGTGTAAGTGCATATGGGCATCTCCAAATACTTACCTATCAGCAACTTTTGACATTTTTAACCGATGTCTATCTAACTGTATTTGCCAATAGTTTATCTGAAAACAGAGTTAAAGAAATAGTTATATACTAGGTAAGTAGTGAGATTCTCATAATTTTCAGCTCTAATTTCTGATAAACTGGGAAATTCCAAACAAGAACATGTTCTACATCAGTAAAATTCCAAAGTCTGTTAAAAAAAAATCAAATGAGAGAGATCTGAAAGAGCTAAAAAATTAAAATCTGCTTCAATGTAAATATAACCAATAGCTTTAGAACAGCAATGAATTTAAATATTCTGCCTGCTTTAACAAAATGTAACTTTCTGTTAAAGTGTTATAAAGATTTTATGTTTTTTAAATATTTTTTTTATTGGTTTTCAGAGAAGAAGGGAGAGAAACATCAATGATGAGAGAGAATCATTGATCAGCTGCCTCCTGCACGCCCCACACTGGGGATCTAACCCACAACCTGGGCATGTGCCCCTGACCAGGAATTGAACCGTGACCTCCTGGTTCAGAGGTCGACGCTCAACCACTGAGCCACACCGGCCAGGCCAAAGTGTTATAAAGATTTTAAACATGTATTCATGGTGAATAACCACATGAGAATCACATTTATTTCCTAAATATTGAATTCAGAGTATAAATGCATTTGTTATCTGTTATTATAATTTCAAAATATAACCTACTTCCTAATACCATCCCATGAAAGCATCAATAATGTGTTTTGAGAATAATTTTACCAATTGTTCAAACACCCAAATGGACATAATCACACTTGGGAAACTTTCATTTAAAATTCTCTGAATTTCCCGGCCTCTGTGGCTCAGTGATTGAGCATCAATCTATGAACCAGGAGGCCATGGTTCAATTCCTGGTCAGGGCACATGCCCGGGTAGGGGGTTCAGTTCCCAGTAGGAGGGTGTGCAGGAGGCAGCCGATCAAAGATTCTCTCTCATCCTTGATGTTTCTATCTCTCCCTCTGCCTTCCTCTCTCTTGAAATCAATAAAAACCTATAAAAATTTTATCTGAATTACTTTTTCCTTCATGAGGACTGTAAGTATACTAGAAAAATGTATTATATTATTGATAAATCATATTACAATCGGATATAAGAAAAAAAAGAATAAAAAAGGTGAAAAGTCCCATGACTGACTCAACCAAGAGGTTAATTATTATTTGACTAGAAGCCCGATGCACAAAATTCATGCAAGGGGCTTGGCTCTCATAGCTGCAGCGGCTTGCCTCAGCCCTGGCATCCCCAGCTTCGTCGGGAAGGACGTCCAGAAGGTCGTTCAGTTGTCCGGTCTAATTAGCATATTACACTTTTATTATTATAGATAGGAGACACTGGTGATTGCATTGCAATACTACTCGGAGACAAAACGATTGATCAATCGGTAAAACAAGATGTGATGTATACCATGACCTTACACCAGCGTTGATAAGGGAAAACTTGAAGAGGCCATAGAGTTAGAGACCAGACTGTAGAAACAAGAATAAACACTCATTTGTGAAAATCATGTCACATGATTGGACATGGTGAAGCCATGGCGATGTAGACAACATGTCTTCTCATCCTATAAGACCCCGTGTTCGAGTACAACATAAACACTAGTGTGTGTGACTTTTAAAAATGGGGTAGAGATAAGGGACTTGGGGAGTTACATACCTTACAATGAGACAATTTCATTACTTTTTAACTGAAAATTCTTCTGTATGAAACAGTCAACCATACGAGTACGCTTTTAAAACACCTGCTATTACACATTCACCGCCTGGTCTTCATAGCTGCTACTCCGCAAACCATTAACAGGCCATGGCACAGGTCGACCCACCTGCTCCTGTAACTCATCTTCTGTGGGAGGTTTCGTTTCTGGCGTGGGCGTGTGGGTGGGGCTGTGACTTCGAATATCGTTTTGTAAACCATAGACAGACTATAGGAAACGGAAAAAAAAAAGAAACAGGTTAGGACAGAACAGCATGGGCAGTCACGGAGTTGCTGACAGGTAACTTTGTGTGATATATTCAGGAAGATAACCTCGAGGCAGATCTGTTTAAGCTTCTGATCAAAATTCAAAAGGCACTGCCGTAACCGGTTTGGCTCAGTGGCTAGAGCGTCGGCCTGCGGACTGAGGGGTCCCGGGTTCGATTCCAGTCAAGGGCATGTACCTTGGTTGCGGGCACATCCCCAGTAGGGCGTGTGCAGGAGGCAGCTGATCGATGTTTCTCTCTCATCGATGTTTCTAACTCTCTATCCCTCTCCCTTCCTCTCTGTAAAAAAATCAATAAAATATATATTTTTTTTAAAAAGGCACCGCTATCCTAAATGTCTTAGGGATGTAAAACAGAAGCACAGCTCTGAAACAAAGGCGTGGTTAGGTTATGAACTTGATGCTTCTCTCTCTCTCTCTCCCTCCCCCTCTCCCTTCCTCTCTAACAGCAATAAAAACATATTATTAAAAAAACTAAAATGCCTTTCTCTCATCAGTCCCATTTTTCTCAGCTAGCCTGTCTCCATTTCCTCGTCGCCTGGTCTCTGAAAGAGACCTCCCATTCCTGATGGTCCTTCTCCCCGATGGAGGGAGGGGGTGCCCTCAGCAGCCTTGCCCCCTCCCTGGCACAGACACCTGCTGCCCTAGGATGGGGTGTGGTCCTCAGGGGAGGGGGACTGGAGGACGACGGGGGATTGAGTGCCAAGCTTTTCCTCTGGCCAAGCGACAAGGACGAGCAGGGGAGACACTCGAAGGCTCTGGATGAAGAGGGGGCAGAGGTGTTCACGGCCGACGGCCGTCCGCGGAACTCATTCCTGAGGTCAGCACGACGCCCGGGGGGGGTCTTACCTTCCGGGTTTTGTGGGGGTTTCTCATTCGGGACGACTTCTTGATGTCCACTTCCGTGGTGTTCACGCACCCAGGCTGCAGGCGGGAGCAGAGAGAAAAGGGAACCTTTGACCGTCAAGTTCTTGATCCTGCGTGAATGACTTGCCCTCCCGAACCTGAGCAAAGGCCCAGATGACAGGCCCCGATGGCCACTCCTTCTAAAAGGCCACAGCCACGTCCACCAGTTGTGGTCGGTGACAAATCAGTTACATTCTTAAAAAAATAAATAAATATATACATATATATATTTTATTGATTTCAGAGAAGAAGGGAGAGGGAGAGAGATATAGAAACATCAGTGATGAGAGAGAATCACTGACCGGCTGCCTCCTGCACGCCCCCCACTGGGGATCGAGCCTGCAACCCGGGCCTGTGCCCTGACCGGGAATCCAACCGTGACCTCCTGGTTCATAGGCCGACGCTCAACCATGGAGCCACGCCGGCCGGCTTGATTTGTTTCCTACCTAAATTATATACGAAATATGTATGCTCCACACACTGCACTAAACATGAACTAACTCGGGAAGCGGCCTGCATGCCTACTGAGGAACAGGAAACGCTGGCCGGGCCCAGAGGAGCGCTGGGCAGTGTGGGCGGAAGGCAGGGCATCACAGAGTGGGAGGCACTGAGGAAGCGACGCTGAGCCATTTACTTAAACCACCCCCCCCCTCCCCCCCGCCAGCCTCGGGCTGATCGATGGCCAACGCTCTGATTTCATTCGTCTGTGGCGGCCTGGCATCCGTACTTTGTACAAGGCCTTGAGCGGTTTTTAATAACCAACCGCCGGGATGCACGCCCCTGGAGCTAGATGTAACAGAGATAACGCCCTGGACATATTACACAACATGCTTTCATTTCCTACTCAGTGGCCACTTCCTTGCAGCCTTCCGCCCCTGGGCCCGAGTCCCTCAGTAAGGGCAGGGGAGGCACTGAGATCCTTCCAGCTCCTGTCCACACACCCTGAGCCAAGCAAGGCAAGATGGGTCACAGAGATCTCCTCCCACACAGGAAAGGGAAGGCGTGTCCTCCCAGAACCCAGAGAAAAGGAGGAATAAAGGCGAGAGGCGGGGCTCAACAGGCGTCCTGTTCTTCTCCTGGGAGGCAGAAACCCAAGGCAGGTGAAGGGAGAGAGAGAAATGCCCAGACAAGGAAGAGGGAGCCTGTGAATGTGGGGGTGGGGGGGAGAGCTGGGCCCCTTCACCTCCAGCCGGGGTGGGGAACCTGTCTTTCCGCCCAGGGCCCTGTGGCTATTTATAACATGCTCAGTCCCCGGCGGGGGGCGTGCAGGAGGCAGCCGGTCCATGACTCTCTCTCATCATTGGTGTTTCCATCTCTCCCTCGCCCTTCCTCTCTGAAATCAATACAGATATCTTTAAAAAACACACAAAAATACCCAAACCTTCTCTCGCCAAATTTCTATCCCTAGGGAATCTTGCAGAGTGGGACTAAATCTGAGGGTCTGATCGTTTACCTAAAAGTGGCTCAGTTACCTAACCCGTGGTTTCCATGACTGCAACATGTTAAGCGCACACGTTGCAACCTACCCTTTACATGGGTCTGAGGAAAATAGAGCAATTACAGAAAACGCGGAAAATGAATTTTCTTTATACACCTGAGGAGTACGAACTACTTTTTGTTTTTAAGCACTTTTTAAAAATATATATATATATATATTTTTTATTTCAGAGAGGAAGGGAGAGGGAGAGAGAGAGAGAAACATCAATGATGAGACAGAATCATGGATCAGCTGCCTCCTGCATGCCCCCTACTGGGGATGGAGCCCACAACCCGGGCGTGTGCCCTGACTGGGAATCAAACCGGTGACCTCTTAGTTCTTTGTTCGATGCTCAGCTGCTGAGCCACACCGGCCGGGCAAAGAAAGGCAGCTATCTTTTTGAAGCATATATATTATGTACCAGGAGCTGGCACCAACTCACATGAAACGTTATACATACGCTGGTGACCTACGCTGCTAAACGTATCTTCCCAATAAGATAGAGATAACATTTCCATGACCAAGTAGGCACTTAATAAGAATGTCCAAATATGTATACTATTTGCCAGATATAATATTTAAGTACATAATACTGGATGTAAGGAATAATATGTGGTATTTACATTGGCCTAGAAAAGCATCATAAGTTAATTCCCAGCGATTTAAAGCTGCATTTATTTTCAACAGAATTAAGCTGTGCTGTAATGTTACTTTAATACTATTTATTAAAAGGCAGAATTGAACGCCTCGGAATCCATTCCCGAAGGAGCAAAAGGTGCACGTTCCTGAGAAATATGACTGCTGCCGTGTTCGTGGACATGCCTTAATGGGCTGTGAAACAGACGCTGGAATTTTTTGGTTTTATTGTTGATATTTTATTTAAAGGAAGGTAAATGCCACTTAATTCCTTTCTTGGCATAATGCATTTTTATTCATTGCAGCAGGAGGCACATGTGCTGGAGTAATTTGGGATAACAAGACTCTTCAGAAGAGCAGAGCTCCGAGTCAGCAATGGAGAGCACGTCTTTCAAATCAATCTCTCCCACATGGATGCTTCTCTCCCTCTCTCCCTCGCCCTTCCTCCCTCCCTTCCACTCTCTAAGAAATCAATGGGAAAAATATCCTTGGGTGAGGATTAAAAAAAATAATAAAAATAAAATCAATCACTGTAGCTGATTGTGACTGAGAAAAATGATGCCCTACACGAGAAAGGGAGGGAGATTTCAGAATGAGGTGGCAAACAGAGTTGACAGGAAGATACATGCATATTCCTGGAAATCCTTCAAAAAGACGGGATTCTGGAAACTTAGGGTTTATAACAGACATACTTATGGGTTCAAATACAATTAAATGATGGGAAAAGATTTTTTCCTTTTGTGACACAGGACATGTTATTTTTAAAAAAATATTTTTTTATCGAGTTCAGAGAGGAAGGGAGTGGCTGAGTATCGACCTATGAACCAGAAGATCACGGTTACATTCCCAGTCAGTGCACAAGCCGGGTTGTGGGCTCAATCCCCAGTAAGGGGCATGCAAGAGGCAGCCGATTGATGATTCTCATCATTGATGTTTCTATCTCTCTCTCCCTCTCCCTTCCTCTGTGAAATAAATTTTATTTTTGAGCAGTTTTAGGTTTACCGAAAAATTGAGCAATTGAAAGTGCCGGGGAGCTGGCATGGGGAGTCCTCCTGGGCTCCCAGGAGCATCCGAGGTCCAGGGGCCTAAAGTGGACTCACACAGAGACAGAAAGATGACCTGCTTCTAGCGATTGCTTCAAATGAACCAACAAATAAGCAAAACCCTACTTCACAGCCTTGCAGTACTTATGCCTCGGAACTCATAACCCTTTTTCACTGTTTGTGATAAAACTCAAGCTGAATTTTGAGTAGGAAAGGCAGTTAAGTCTCAGTTCCAATCTTCTGTGAATTCGAAAGAGAAAAAAAAAAAACTCAACAGGGAATTTAACAACTGCACTGCTATCTGAAATTGACATAGATGCGTCTGAAACAAATTTTTGGAAGGCAGACCTATTTTGGTCCAAACCTGAAGATAATCGAGAGGACAGTTTCAAGGTATTCTCATCAATCTTGATTCCTGTGATGCCGGGAACCTGTTATTTATTCTAATAACTAGAGGCCCAGTGCACGAAAATCATGCACTTGGATGGGGGCGGTCACTCAGCCCGGCCTGCGCCCTCTCGCAGTCCGGGAGCCCTTGGGGGATGTCCGACTGACGGCTTAGGCCCGCTCCCCATGTGTTTCCTTCTTTCGAGTGTTTGAAAGGATCAGGCAACTCCAATGCCGAGAGTAAGTATGCAAGTGATATCACGGTGGAAAAAATGCAATTTTATAAATTAAACTAGAGGCCCTGACACCGGTGCACGATCAGGGCCGGGAGGGACCACAGAGGGCTCCAGGGCGTGTCCAGCACATCTTGCCCAGTCCCGATCGGCTGGACCCCAGCAGCAAGCTAACCTACTGGTTGGAGCGTCTGCCCCCTGGTGGTCAGTGCGTGTCATAGCTAACAGGCGACCGGTCAAACGGTCGCTTAGGCTTTTATGTATATCCTAGTAGATTCTGCATCACTGAACCCTGGTCATCTTACACAAAAGTGGCAATCTTTCCTTAACTAATTTGCCAAGACTCTGGGGAAGTTATGGGGTTACAATCGTCTTCTCTCACTTTCGCGGGGCACCCCTCACTTTCCGAAGGCGGGGGTGATGCCTGGAGGCCGTGGCGGCCACGATGGCTTACCACAGGGCGGTGCACGTCCCAGAAGGCCCTCTCTTGGCTGTCGAGGATCTTCCTTTCAATCTTGTCCCTCTTCTTGTCCACTCTGTCAACAGCGGAACAAAGAGCCGTCAGTAGCGCTAACCGCGGTGCCTCCCTGAACAAAGGGCCGTGTCCAGCCCATCTCGCTCAGTCCCAAAAGGCTAAAATCCCCTTGCAACTGGAACGAAGCTTCCAGGAGACTCACAAGGACTCACTTTGCTTGTGCCTCTGCTTGCATGAAGATGAACTCCCACTTGCGGGCGAATGCTCTCTGCAGCCGGGCCAGGCTCTCCTGAAAAGTACAGCACCGGTGAAGACCTTCCGCTGTTCATCTTCCCTCTCCCCTCCTAGTTTACCCGCCAAATGTATTCAAGAAGAGAAATGTAGCCCGGCCGGTGTGGCTCAGTGGTTTGGCATCGGCCCATGAACCAGGGGGTCACGGTTCGATTCCCGGTCAGGGCACATGCCCAGGTTGCGGGCTTGATCCCCAGTAGGGGGCGTGCAGGAGGCAGCCGATCAGTGATTCTCTCTCATCATGGATGTCTCCATCTCTCCATCCCTCTCCTTTCCTCTCTCTTTAAAAATCAATAAAAACATATTTTTTTAAAAAAAATAAAGAAAACAAATACAGCCTCTCTAAAGTAGAAAATGCACTCCGGCGTGAATGATAAGTCACGTTTACTGAATACAACCAAACCTATTATTACCAGCCATAGAGAAACACAGGGAGACCTGTCACAAATATTAATTTTTATGAGTAATTGCCTTCAGGGAACACAGCTAAAAGTCCAAAAGGCTAAAATTCCCTTGCTTAAAAAAAAGTGCCCCATCAGCATCTTGAATAGATAGAGCATGTACCCAATTTCATGAGACTTAAGAATCATATAATAGAATCTGTGCCCACTTTGCAGATTCTACTGCTGATTCCATCAGTCACCCAGTTCTTGACAACAGCGAAAATGCCTGCCAGCCTGCTACCCTTTCCAGACAGTAAATCACAACACAGCAGTTACCTGAACAGATGACATCAGAGTAATTGAATCTGCTGATGGTGACCAACCGGAAAGTTTTGCATAATCTATTTTCCCGGTGTAAATGCTCTTTAATTCTCTAAATTTGGATATCTTCACTATAATAAGTATCTAAAGTGTTTACACTTAAGCCCATTTAAAAAATATATATTTATTGATTGATTTCAGAGAGGGGGGTGAGAGGGAGAGAGAGAGAGAGAGAGAAACATCAATGATGAGAGAGAATCGTGGATCGGCTGCCTCCTGCACACCTCACACTGGGGATCGAGCCTGCAACCCGGGCATGTGCCCTGGCCTGGAATCGAACTATGACCTCCTGGTTCATAGGCTGACACTCAACCACTGAGCCACACTGGCCTGGCTGAAGCCCATTTTTGCAAATAAGATATACTCCCCCTTCTACTCTGAGTTTGTGCACTTAGAATGTCATTGCCTTCGATGAGAATGAGAGGAAGCAAGCAAGTCAGAGATTTATTAAGTCTTACGCTACCCGATCCCTTGAAAATCTGACCCTTAAAACCCACGAATGGAGGAAGCTGACGGAGGCCTGAAATGACTGGGAGCCTTATTCCTGTTCGTTTTATGACTTTCTTGGGTAGAATGTCCTTAGTACTCACAGCCTCATAGTCGGCGAGCTCCAGCCGGGCCTTGTTCTGCATCGTTCTCTTGCAGAGGTAAACCGCTGGAAGGAAACAAATCAAAAATCAATCACCTCCTGCCTGCTTATTCACACCGAGGCACCGACAACAAAAATACAGCCTTACGCAGCAAGACGTATTGGTCTTTGCCACTTTTTTTAAAATTGGTTGTAATTTCCTTATTTTTAAATTTTTAAAAAATATTTTTTATTGATTTCAGAGAGGAAGGAAGTGGGAGAGAGAGAGAAACATCCATGATGAGAGAGAATCATGGATCGGCTGCCTCCTGCACGCCCCCTACTGGGGATCAAGCCCACAACCCAGGCATGTGCCCTGACCAGGAATCGAACCGTGACCCCCTGGTTCATAGGTTGACACTCAAGCACTGAGCCATGCCAGCTGGACTCCTCATCTTTAGATAAAGGATTTGTACCATTATCACTGAAATTCAAACAGTGGTGTTTATAAGAAATTAAACATGTTTAGAAACTTGGTAACCGTGTCTTTATTTTTATTCACTAGTTGCCATGATTTTAGCTTCCTCCAAAAAAATAAGGGGAAAAGATAAAGCTTCTCAATAAAACATCAAAAGAACTTAAACATCTAGATGTACAATCGGCACCATTTTGTAGAAGGCATCACTGTTGCACATTCAATCGTTTCTGTATTCTACCCTCAACTGGAAAAAATCTATTCATGTAAACGGAAGGCTCCTTGCATCTTCTGTACATCATTTCTTAATCGTCCACCATCAACCGATTGCTTTGTCACCAGAGGAGAGAGTCTGACCTCTTACCTCGCGACAATGCAACTACCTGTTCATTCCAATCCCCTGGGGGAGGCGTCTCCTTGCTTGCCAGAGACAGTCCATCTGGGATGACAGATGGAGAAAGGACGGTGACACCAGCATTTATTCCAGGACTACCAGCGACTCTCAATAATATCAGGCCATCCGTGCCCTCTGGGACAGTCCCGATGACCAGAATACGTTTCTCATTTTTCCATAATCTATGATACTTGCGTCTCATGCAATTCGACCTATGCTCTGTCTATCCTAGATGCTGATTAAGCCACTGGAGGAGGACTAACCACTTTCTGTAAGGCTAGCTCTGGGGGTGCCTCAGGAACACTGTCTTTGTACCAAGCTGCACCCCCCCCCCACTGGCTTTGATAATGAAGTCTCGCTGGTATCACCAAGGAAACAGCTGGGAAACACAGAAAATCTGAGGCCATTGCAAACATGGGTGCTCTCTCTTCATTGTCTGCCTCCTACGGTTTCCTGTATGAAGGTCAAGACGAAGGACAGCCAACCACGGAATGACGCTAACGTGACTGCAAACGCCGGGAACCGAAGCGATGATTTTAGCACACATCTTTCTACAGCAGCGATGGCGAACCTTTTGAGCTCGGCGTGCCAGCATTCTGAAAAACCCCAACTTCACTCTGGTGCCGTGTCACACATAGAAATTTTTTGATATTTGCAACCATAGTAACACAAAGACTTATATTTTTGATTTTTATTTTATATATTTAAATGCCATTTAACAAAGAAAAATCAACCCCAAAAGTGAGTTCGCGTGTCACCCCTGACACGCGTGTCATAGGTTCGCCACTGCTGCTCTACAGCCTCCCACGGTGGCTGTGTTTTTCTAGTAATAGGAGTGACTTTCAAATTACTGGATTGCACCATTACTGAGGTTCCAAACGGGTAAAAGTCCAAGTTCAACAACGGAAGCGACGCGATGTGTTAAGGCTCGGATTGCCGTCGTCTGTGCTCACTCTTGGAAAAGTCCCCCTGCACAGGCCGCTGTGAGCTCAACAGAATATGCCAAATGGTTTCCGCAGTTGGTAGGAGAGATGGTAGTGGACGTGCAATACCCTCGAGGGTGTCTCTTCAGGAGGAAAAGATGGAATCTACTTAAACAGCGGATTAAATCATGTCCGCGTTTGCTGTAGAATTACCTTTAATCAAATTTCCAGCCCAGCTAAGCGTCCCATCAGTCAGTCCTCCTCCTGACCTCCTCTCGCATCAGCTGCCACCTGCTTTGTTGATTCTGGTCATTTACATCTTTGTTCTGGTGAATATAAGACCCCTTTTGGGAAATATACTCCTAAACTCATGAGGGAAACGCATGAATAGAAGCAAGAAGAGGGTAACATTTTAAGATGCGTCTTCACTAGGAAGTTATACATCTTTGGCCATAGCTGTCTGGCCTGTGACATTTTTAAAAAATATACATATTTTTATTGATTTCAGAGAGGAAGATAGAGGGAGAGATAGGAACATCAATGATGAGAGAGAATCGTGGATCGGCTGCCTCCTGCACGCCCCCTACTGGGGATGGAGCCCGCAACCCAGGCATGTGCCCCTGACCAGAATCAAACCCAAGACCCTTCAGTCTGCAGGCCGACACTCTATCCACTGAGCCACACCAGCTAGGGCTGTTTGAGATTTTTAGTGTCACAGTTGTTGGATGCCTCTTCCTTGTAGAACTTCCATGAACTAGCAATGCCAAGAATTTTAAATAATAAAAACAAAACGCATATGTCTTATATCCAGGAGTACATGACCCAATGACTCCGAAACCTTTAGAGTCTTTGCCTTAAATATAAATGTTAGGAAACATACGACTCGTTTTCTTTATAACAGGCAATTTGACAGAATTAAATCATTTGTTTTATTTTCAATTTTGTTCTTTGCGCATTATTTTCATTCTTATGCTCTCTTATCATCTCAATACGGAAGCCCTGCAGACAGCTAAGCAAGTGATCAATACTTTCTGTTAACAGTGGCCCCCAACATTCAGGGTCTTCAGGGGAGAAAGAAAAAGAAAATTATTCTTGTTTCATCCATGTATTTATTCATGCAACAGATATTTTACTAAATGTCTACTACGTTCTAGACCAGTGATGGCGAACCTTTTGAGCTCGGCGTGTCAGCATTTTGAAAAACCCTAACTTCACTCTGGTGCCCTGTCACATATAGAAATTTTTTGATATCTGCAACCATAGTAAAACAAAGACTTATATTTTTGATATTTATTTTATACATTTAAATGCCATTTAACAAAGAAAAATCAACCCAAAAAATGAGTTCGCGTGTCGGAGGTTCGCCATCACTGTTCCAGGCTGTGATTTCAGTGAGGGAAGTACAGCTGTGAACAAAACAGATGCGAGCTCTGTCCGCCATGAGAAAGTCAAAGCAAGAATGGCCTGGAGCCAGAAGGGAGTGGCAAGAAATATTCAAAGTGATGAATAGCAAGAACCTACAACCAAGATTACTTTATCCAGCAAAGCTATCATTCAGAATTGAAGGTCAGATAAAGAGCTTCACAGACAAGGAAAAGCTAAAGGAGTTCATCACCACTAAACCAGTATTATACGAAATGCTGAAAGGTATCCTTTAAGAAGAGGAAGAAGAAGAAAAAGGTAAAGATACAAATTATGAACAACAAATATGCACCTATCAACAAGTGAATCTAAGAATCAAGTGAATAAATAACCTGATGTACAGAATGAACTGGTGATTATAATAGAATCAGGGACATAGAAAGGGAATGGACTGACTATTCTTGGGGGGAAAAGGGGTGTGGGAGATGCGGGAAGAGACTGGACAAAAATCATGCACCTATGGATGAGGACAGTGGGTGGGGAGTGAGGGCGGAGGGTGGGGTGGGAGCTGGAAGGAGGGGAGTTATGGGGGGGAAAAAAGAGGAACAAATGTAATAATCTGAACAATAAAGATTTAATAAAAAAGAAAAAAAACAACAAACAAACAAACAAAAAAAAAACCAAAACAAAACAAAAAAAGAATGGCCTGGAGAAGGCAGGGAACCCTGCTTCCAATTTCCCCTGCAGGGGGGTGGGGGGGAGGGGGTGATGGCTTGGCGTGGGGAGGTGGGGCACTGTAATCCCACCCTCTACCTCAAGGGGGCGCCATCGTATCAGTTACTCTTTCAGTCTGTCCTGGTAAAACTAAAGGATGGTAGCTTTACCATCTTCTAAGAATAAAGGTTTTCATCATCTTAAGGGGATGCGAGGGCCTATGTCAAGTAATGGCTCAAAGCTTCAAAGTATCCGAATTCCCATAAAAGGACCGAATATCTGCTTTCAAGGGGAGAAAATAGAAGAAGAAAAAGCCAGAAGGGTGTGGATGGAGAGTGGCTGCATTCGTTTGTTCAGTGAATGGCCCCTGAGTGCCCACCCTGTGCCAAGCTTGTCCTAAGCCCCAGGGACACCGCGATGAGCCCAGGGGGCCAACGCTGCTCTTAGCTTGCATCATATCAGTCTATAGACTCTAGAGCGTGACCGACAACGGGCAGTGCTATACACAGTGTAGCAACAACATCGATATTTACTGAACGCTCTGTGTGTGCCAAGAATTACTTAAGTGTTCCAGTGTTCCCTATACGTTGCAGTTTAAACTGCGCGGTGCTATGACGAGCAGGCGCTATTCATTTCCCCATCTTGCAGATGAGGCCGGGTAGGTTGGATGAGATTAAGTGATTCTTGGTGGAGGCAAGAGTTAAAGTCGGGCCTTGGACAACAAAACCCAGGCCGCTGAAGCACAGGCTGTGAGAGAGAGACGGGGGTGGGGATAGACAGAGATGGGGGTGGAGGGACCAAGTTAAGGTCACGGGGTAGGACCCTAGAAGGCCTCTCTGCAGAGGTAACATCTGAGTTGAGACCTCAACGGGGAGAACCAACCAGCCCGAGAAAGAGCTGAGGGCGGAGTTCCCATCAGAGCACAGCGAGGACTGCCCTGTGCAGGGGACCAGCAGGACTGCCAGAACGGGGAGAGCAGGGTGGGTCCCGGGGGGGCTGGGGGCTCAGGCAACGGGCTGGGGTGTGGTCCTGGTGTCATGGGCACCTCTGCGGGGTGTGAGCAGCGTGCTAGGATGTGACTGACATTTAAAAAATGACTCAAGATGAGTCCTAACCGGTGTGGCTCAGTGGATAGATTGTCGGCCCCTCGGACTGAAAGGTCTCAGGTTGGATTCTGGTCCAGGGCATGTACCGTGATTGATCAATGTTTCTATCTCTCTAACCCAGCGGTTCTCAACCTGTGGGTCGAGACCCCTTTGGCGGTCGAACGACCCTTCCACAGGGGTCGCCTAAGACCATCCTGCATATCAGATATTTACGTGACGATTGATAACAGTAGCAATATGACAGTGATGCAGTACCAACGAAAATAATTTTATGGTTGGGTCACCACATGAGGAACTATATTTAAAGGGCCAGAAGGTTGAGAACCACTGCGTCTAACCCTCTCTCTTCCTCTCTCTAAAATCAATACAAATATATTTTTAAAAAATCACTCAAGCTTACATGAGGCAAATGGATTGTAAAAAAAAAAAGTGGGTAGCAGCACAATTTTAAAAAAAATAATAATACCATAGAAAAGAGCACAACACAGTCGCTCTCTTGCTGATGGTTGAAACGCATTCTGTTTTGCTCCAAATTAATGTACCTGGTTCCTGTTATGATCTAAACAGAATGCAAGCTGATATGACTCACGTGGTGATTTTGAAAGTTGAGCACAGAACATCCCAGGCGACGGCAAATCTGAAAACAGCTCTGGGTCTGCTGGATGGTGACCCCAATACCTAATCTACACCGGAGGTGACGGCGGCGCTCAGGGAAGCAGGTGGTAGAGTGGGGGGAAAAAACTCTGATTTCATTGACTTATTTTTAATATATATTTTTATTGATGTCAGAGAGGAAGGGAGAGGGAGAGATAGAAACAGCAATGATGAGAGAGAATCATCGACCAGCTGCCTCCTGCACGCCCCACACTGGGGATGGAGCCCGCAACCCGGGCATGTGTCCTGACCGGGAATCGAACCCCAACCTCCTGGTTCATAGGTTGATGCTCAACCACAGAGCCACGCCGGCCGGGTGATTTTAAAGAAAAGACTTGGCTAACGTGTGTGTATTTCCTTCTTCTCCAAGTTTCCATCTCTCGTGTCTTCACTCCTCCTGTGTCCCACAAGAAAAGCTGGTTTGCAGAATCTTGGTTCCCTGCCCTCCCCCCCCCTCAACCCTGCACTCCTGTCCTGGGCTCTGCCATAAAGTGGACTTAATCAAATAAAAGCCTGTTTCCTGGCTGACAGAGGGCCTCGGAGGCCTCTTCTTTTTGGAAGATAATGATACTATGAATAATAGCTTGAAAATAAGAATAAGCTCATGATTATCTAGCACTTGCTGGAGGCCAGGCACTGTTTATAAATTCGCCAGTTAACCTCCACACAGGCTACTGTCTGTCTTACAGATGGGGGAACTGAGGCACTGAGTGTTTATACAACTTTTAAAAAATATATTTGTATTGATTTTAGCGAGGACGGAAGAGAGAGAGAGAGAGAAACATCAGTGAGGAGGGAGAAGCATGGATCGGCTGCCTCCAGCACGCCCCCTACTGGGGATGGAGCCGGCAACCCAGGCATGTGCCCTTGACCGGGAATGGAACCATGACCTCCTGGTTCCTAGATCGACCCTCCTCTCAAAGTTTGGGCTGGGCTGAGGATACAAGTTTTCAAGGACACAGCTAGTCAGCAGCAGAGTTGAAATCTGAACCCAGTTAGAGAAATATTCAGCCTGAATCAAGGGTAGATCCTAAAAGGAAGGCAACCTTGGGAGCGGTTTCATACATCTTCCCGCTGAAATAAGGCGCCTAAGGACACTCCGGACGTACAAGGAGAGAGGATTAAAATAGCCTAATTGATGCAGAAAGAAAAAGGACTGGGGTGAGCCAGAACTTTGCAAACACAGTTAAGGACCTGTTTCGTTGACCTCTAAAAAGCTGACCTTTAATGTTTGAGCCTTAAACTTGACCTGATTATTGTATCCTTTCCTTTGGAACTTCTCCAGAGGTTCCCAGCATGGTTTCCGGATTCCTTAAAGGATGAGAGGGGAAGTGATGGGTGACCGAGCAGCACTTGAGGGCTGTGAATGGGCTTAGAATTCGCCTCCTTAAGATTGTCCAATCCTATCCTATATAATAAAAGGCTAATATGCAAATTGGCCAAATGGCGGAATGACCAGTGGAACAACCAGCCACTATGATGCGCACTGACCACCAGGGGGCAGACGCTCAATGCAGGAGCTGCTCCCAGGCCAGCCAAGGCATGTACCAGCGGGGGGACCCCCCCCAATTGCCCCACTGGTTGCCCCACAGATTGGCCCTGATTGCCGGCCAGGCCTAGGGACCCTCTAAAATCAATACAAGGAATAAGTATTGATTTATTAATTTTCTTAGAAATTGAAGGCCAAATTTTCCCACCAACCCAAGAAAAAAACATGCAACGGGTAAAAGAGTTCCCGCAGACGAACAGCGAAGGAATCATTCTCAAATCAGTAAGCGGATGCCTGGTCCCAGTGAGGTAAGTAAAGGCATCGGCCCTCGCTGAGCCAGGTTCCTGAGAAATGAGAATTTTAACATCCTTTTTTTTTTTTCAGATTTCATGGCTGTGAACAGTGAAGGAAACCAACGTAAAGCCTTTTGGAAACATAACACATCGTGCAAATGTAGGTGCAGGGGGCAGATGATCAGGTCCTTTGTCGGGACTGATTATAAAATGGTCACTTCAGAATCAAAAGGACATGTGACTGCATCGAGGGACCTGGACAGCACCATGCTGAGCGAAATAAGCCAGTCAGAGAAAGATAAGTATCACATGATCTCACTCAGGTGGAAGCTAATGAATAAAATGAACTGATGAACAAAAGAGAACCGGAGACACAGACACACGGAACAGACTGACTTATTTCAGAAAGAAGGAGGGGGGTGGGGGACAGACCATAGGGTGGGGAAGGCCTGGGAGGGGCGGGTGCAGGGTGAAGTGGGGTCATTGGGGAAAAACATACAAACCAACAAAGGGGACACCTGTAATACTTTCAACAATTAGGGAAAAAAATGAATCAATAAATAGAAAGTGAAGAATTAGAACAACCAAAAAACACAAATAAAAGAACATGTGATTTTAAGAAATTGGCATTTGGCTTTATAACCTTAGCAATAACCTCACTTCTTTTTTAAAAAAAATATATTTTATTGATTTTTTTACAGAGAGGAAGGGAGAGGGATAGAGAGTTAGAAACATCGATGAGAGAAAAACATCGATCAACTGCCTCCTGCACAGCCCCTACTGGGGATGTGCCTGCAACCGAGGTACATGCCCTTGAGCGGAATCGAACCTGGGACCCTTCAGTCCGCAGGCCGACGCTCTATCCACTGAGCCAAACCGGTCAGGGCAGTAACTTCACTTCTCATGTTCTGAACAGCAGTTTCCATTCAGAACCTCTCGGTAATGCACACATTCCTTTAAGCCTTGGTTAGCCACAATATACTAAGAAGTTAAAGTGGGTGCAGTTTTTTCAAATGTAGGATGTGACTTCAATTAAATGTGCTTATTTGTTCATTAATTTATTCAAGGCTAAAATAGTGTCCTGTTGATTCCAATTCCCACAAGTCACTCTTGGCATATGCTAGCGACCAGGTATTGCATCCGGTGGTTTGAACTGAGAATTGAGAGAGTCGGTTGGGCCGAGAAATCCTAGATCCTCCTGCAACCTAAGCAGAGACATTGTTGTCCAGCTGGTAAAATACATTTAAAACAGAAATACGGCCCGGCCGGCGTGGCTCAGTGGTTGAGCGTCGACCTGGGAACCAGAAGGTCACGGTTCGATTCCCGCTCAGGGCACAAGCCGGGTTTCGGGCTCCATCCCCAGTGTGGGGCGTGCAGGAGGCAGCCGGTCCATGATTCTCTCTCATCATGGATGTTTCTAGTTCTCTCTCCCTCTCCCTCCCTCCCTGAAATCAATAAGAATGTCTATTTTAAAACAGAAGTCTGTTTGGGAAGGCTTTGCAAGCTCTGCTTTTTGCTCCCCCATCCAGGGCATCAGCGGGAGGTACAACACTGGAACCTGACAAATAGCACAGCGACCTGTGAGTACCATGTGTTACCACCGTCACTTTTATTCCAACAGCTGGGAGCGGGCCAAAGCTTTACCGAGAAACCAGAGAGCAACAGCAGGGGACTCCGCAGGCTCAGAAAAACATTTGTTGGCCTAACCAGAAGCTTCTGTAACGAGAACCCAACACCTCACACTTAACACGAAAGCATAGCCCAGGCCGTCACAGAATGTACAGCCTGCCAGAATGTGTTCCGTGACAACGACAGAAATACAATGGCATAGAATATTGGGTATACTTAACAGCCAGAAAAACAGTGCAATCAGCCTGGCTGGTGTGGCTCAGTGGTGGAGCATTGACCTAGGAACCAGGAGGTCACGGTTCCATTCCCGGTCAGGGCACAGGCCCGGGTTACGGGCTCCATCCTCAGTGTGGGCCGTGCAGGAGGCAGCCAATCCATGATTCTCTTTCATCATTGATGTTTCTCTTTCTCTCTCTCCCTCTCCCTTCCTCTCTGAAATCAATAAAAATGTATTTTTTAAAAATAGTGAGAAAAATTAAGCCTCAGAGAGTCAATGGGCTTACCACAATTCCCACAGCCTGGTAGGGTGAGCTAGAACTCTGGCCCTCTGAGCCCCTTTGTAATAACTCTTTCTAGTAGACCAACGTGCGATGGAAAAATACTAAGAGCCTTTCTTTAAAGCTTGCGTATTGGTCTTTACCCTCTTCAGAAGAAAATCTATTTTTCTTTAACAGCCTCAGCGGACACTATTCCATGGAAAGAGCTGCCACCGGGTTTGGTATAACTTTCCAAAAACCACAGCCATTTGTAAATTCCGTGTTAGAAACACGGAAGGGTCGTGTTCTTTTCTCCATCACAGAAGCAATAACATGCAAGCACATGTTCACGCAGCCACACAGCTGCCCCACATAAAAGGAGACATTGCACTGACCGTAGTCCGTGTTTTCCGGCTCCCAGCAATTGGACGGCCAGAAGTAGGGGGTCTGTGGGGTGACAAGAAGGGGGACCCAGGTTAGACACGGAAGTCATGACCAGAGTTACTGGTTTATGAGCGGCGTTAATATTTAGCAGTTCTCTAGATTCTAGAATAGTCCAGTGAAGATCTGTTTATAAACCAGAGAGGCGATGGAAGGTTTTTCTTCTACATTTACTTTGCGGAGAAATGATTCAGCCCCCAAAATATCCCCCATTTGCTGCAATTTTATGTCACCTGACATAAAACGTTTGCATCCCACAAAGACTGACAGCAGAGGATGACTTGGGATAAAACGCGTTTAAATATCACAAATTGTTTTCTGTGACTCAGGTACCTCAACATGGCCATCGGCAGATCCCAAGCTCCACCCGGAGTCAAACTCTCTCCCTGCAGCCTGGCCATCAAACTTCCTGGGTTTGATTAATTATATACGACAGCTCTTAACTTTATCCAACCGGATGAACCCCCCCCCTCCACACTTTAAAAAACATTTCTTAATACAGACATGTATTGCTCTACATTTTTAAACTGCGTCCACCAGAGATCATGTTTTTAACGTATTATATCTTAGTTGCTTGATATGATTAACAACAGACAGAAGTCTGATTCTGTGAAATTCTAGAAACAAACTGACGAAACTACAAAGACAATGTCTGTTCAGAAGGACCCTTTGTCATGGTCAACACTGTATTTTCTAAAAGGGCTTTTCTAGCTCTGCTAGCTGGACATGCTTGGCTCCAGACCATGAGGAAAATCAATGACCACCTGTCTATCAAATTCTGTTTTCTCAGATGATGGTGACACCAGGACCCAACAGAACAGTCACTGTGGACATCAGCCTTGTGGTCTTATTTATTGGTCAACTAGAGGCCTGGTGCACAGATTTGTGCACCGGTGGGGTCCCTTGGCCTGGCTTGCGGGGATCGGGTCAAAACCAGCTCTCCGACATCCTCCAAGGGGTCCCAGATTGCGAGAGGGCACAGGCCAGGCCGAGGGATCCCCCGGGTGCACGACCAGGGCAGGGAAGGGACTGCGGGAGGGCTCCGGGGCATGCCTGGCTCATCTCGCCCAGTCTTAATCAGCCGGACCCCAGCAGCAAGCTAAACTACCAGTAGGAGCGTCTGCCACCTGGTGGTCAGCGTGCATCACAGCGACTGGTCGAATGGTCGAACACATAGCATACTAGGCTTTTATGATATAGGATTACATTAACTACCCATGTGTAACCAGCACACGTGTGCCATCTCTGATTGCCTCTCTGATAATTCTACCTTCTAGGAGAGGCGTCTCCAAGAGGGGAGTGTTGGGGAGAACTGTGTGTTTTGGGGGCGAGCATCCCAAGCTGTTCAGGACTCCCCGGGGTTTTCTGATTTCCTCTCGGCTCCTTGGCAATTGCTGCGGTATTATAGAGAACGCTACTCATAAAGAGTTTTGTACACGTGCGGACAAAGGGGCCGCGGAAATTTAGGGGGAACAGGTTGAACCATCAGACACAGAGGACAGGAAGGCTTTACACGGGAGCCGTCTCATCGGAATCCCACTTGACTCTGTGGGGGATGCGTTTTGAGGATTTAATTTCTTAGAAATGCAACTGGGTAAAGATTCTGGGGACACCGTTGGAGAAAAAAGTAATGAAAATCTTGCTTTCATGTGGGTTTTGAGTCACTTCTCTTAGAGTTCACTATTCCCTTCGGATTGTATCTTTATTTTGGGAGGGGTGTGTGTGTGTACGCACACAATATCTAGTCAACTTTTAAAGCACCTATTCTAGCTAGATTGGCCAGATATAGTCTTTTATTTTTTGCAAACCACAAGGTCTTCTTGCTGCCTTCTTCCAATTTTTCTTCATTCTTTTATCATTAGAAACTTCCTGAATATAAAAATAAAAGAATGAAACTATTCTATTCTCTAATATGATGTGGAAATGTCATAAAAGCAGCCTTCTTCACTAATATTGTAAGATTTTTTCCTAGGAAAATTTTTTTTATTTATAGTAAAAGGCAATTGAATAACTAGCAAACCCTTGTCGTTTGCTAGAATTTTAAAAACTATGCTTTTACAGTCTGCATAGACGTTAGGACATTTTCATGTGTGAGTGTTGGCTTCTTTAGCTCTGATAAAACCGATCCAAAACTGTCCAGCCATTTCTCAATAATCTTTGGCACATTTTTAATGTAGTGAAAGTCATAAAAGAGGCCGGAAAATCATGTCAGATCTCAATTCCAATTAGCGACGAGATGAAAATTAGACAACTGCAAGTTTACATTAATACAAAATGACATGATTAAAAATGTACTAAAAATTGAGACAGATTTACATATTGTTGCATGCCAATGAAATGAAGGGTTCTGTTTGCCTCAAACTCATGCCCTGAAGCTTTTTTCAGATTTGTAATGATGGCTAGAATCTCAATCATTCAGTGGAACAATTGTAAACATGATATTACAAGTTTTCCATTTTAATTCCTGATTTTTAAAATCCTTCCACGGAGCTGAATTTCAGTTCAATGTAATACAGAACCTTCTGCTTCCTGAAGCCAGCTCCCAACATGGAAGTGAACACCTGGACTGACCAATGTCTTGGTAGATTCCGTAGTAGGGATTCAGTTTTTCCTGGCTTTTCTGTCATTTTTGTCTTTTAAAATCTGGGTTTTAAGATTCTGTGATTATTAGATTTACAAATACTTAGATCCTATTTCAAATGTGGATGGCCATTAAAATTGTTACCATTTAATATTTAATACTAGAGGCCCGGTGCACGAGTTCGTGCATGGGTGGCGTCCGGCTGGCCCTGCCCCCAATCCGGGTGGGGGTGGGGTCAACTGGGGGCAGGGCTGGCCGGGGGAGGGGTCGCAAGTGGTTGGCCGGCTGGACCCACCCCCTGGTCAAACTCCTGGTCGAGGGCACCCATAGGTAGAGGGTTTGAATAACTAGCTAGATTATACTCTGGAACCACAACCACTCCATGAAGGTTTGTTTGGACTGGAGGTGATTCTGGATCACAGGTGGGGGCCAGAGTATCATAAATTTGGAAGCTAAAGTGTAACTCACGGATAAAGAACTCTCCTACCTTCCTGAATCCCATCATGTTCCTCTCTGGATATCTCTCAAGCCTTTGATAGCAAATATAACTTTAATCACCATAGAATTTAGCTTTCACAAATCATCTAAACCAGCGGTTCTCAACCTGTGGGTCGCGACCCCTTTGGCGGTCGAACGACCCTTTCACAGGGGTCGGCCTAAGACCATCCTGCAGATCAGATATTTCCATGACGATTCATCACAGGAGCAACATGACAGTGATGAAGTAGCCACGAAAATAATGTTATGGTTGGGTCACCACATGAGGAACTGTATTTAAAGGGCCAGAAGGCTGAGAACCACTGATCTAAACTAAGCTCAAGCCCTCTTTCTTCAGTTTAATATTCTTATGTCTTAAATTTAACAGACTGTTACTAACTAGCCTAAGTTAAATAAGTTATGATTTTCAAATTTCCTGTCGAAACAATTAACAAACAAAATAAGATGTCTGTTTTACTGTTTTACTGTCAAAGACTATCTCCCTTAAACTTACTTGGAACCGGTAGAAAGTGCCGTCATCCTTGAGGGTGAGGACGTGGTCTGAGATTGGGAAGAAGTAGCCGTGGGCAGCCATCAACGTTCCCAAATGGAGGGCCTCCACTGTTGCACAGAAACAAAAAAAAAAGGCGTGAAAACCTGTTTAAATGACTGATGTACGGAAGTGTAGGGCTCTGTCGTGGTTCCTTTGGTTGTTGCTGTTCATCCTCCCCCCGAGGTCATTTTCCACTGATTTTCAGAGAGAATGGAAGGGCGAGGGGTCAGGGGGAGACAGAGAGAGAAACATCGATGTGAGAGACACTTCGCCCTGTTTCCTGTGAGCACATTCTCACACCCCAAAAGCCTCGCTTTGTACCTTTCTGTCTTCGTTCAGCTCGTTCCCCGGAGGAAGGAGGACAGCTCTGGTTGCTGGCAGTGACTGTGCAGGGGTGAGCCCCACCCCGTGATGACAAGAACACAACACAAAGGTGTGGAATACTGAAACGCAGAGAGGATTCCGAAATCTCAGAATCTGACTCCTTCATTTTATAGATGGGGCGTGTTTTGCTCTATGTTCATGCGGATCCACACATCCACAATTCTATTTGCATGTATATAGCACTTTACATTTTTATTTCTTTCTTTATTTGTTTGTTTTAAATATATTTTTACTGATTTCAGAGAGGAAGGGAGAGGGAGAGAGAGAGAGAGAAACATCAATGATGAGAGAGAACCATTGATCAGCTGCCTCCTGCACGCCCCCCTACTAGGGATTAAGCCCGCAACTAGGGCATGTGCCCTGACCGGGAATCGAATGGTGACCTCCTGGTTCCTAGGTTGATGCTTAACCACTGAGCCACGCCAGCTGGGCAGCACTTTAAACTTTTAAAAGTGCTCCCACTTGCATCACCCCCTGGCTTATATCATAAATATCAAATACTATCAGTGATCGTTCTAATGGATCACTAACGGTGATTTTAGCAGGGAATGTTAAACCACTTATGCTACGCTAAGTGAGCTGTGAGTGTTCAAACTGCTCTAGCTTTTACTATATACAGTATTTTATTTACACAGTATTTCTAGACATGGACAAGGACGAGGCTTATTTGACAATGAAAACATTGTATTTTCCCAACAGGCTGGAAAACAGAACATAATACTGTAACTGTCATACTCGGTCTACAGCAGCCAACAACTGCTTCCAACAAAGGATTAATCCAATTTGATGAGGAGAGATATCGCTGTATTTGTGCAGGGATGACATAAGTTTGCTAACTTGACGTCTGGGCAATATGAAACTGTGCAGAATAAATTTTTTATTCTAACAAGTGCATACGTATACAGAAAATACAAAAGAGTGAGATTCCTTTATGTTTGTGTATATTTATATGCAATTTACTTATGGATTTATTTATGTTTCTTAGACAAGTAGTAGCTAAGGTGGTTCTTTAACTCAAGGATTCTCACAGTAGTTCCAGAAATGTGAAATCAAGAAAAATACATTTTTTTAAAAAAGCAAGTGAGGTTAACGGATTAAAAAGTCTTTCATGTTTTCAATGGTTTATTTCTGTTTATGGTACTGCCTCAGTGACCAAAAATTTATTCAGCTGCCATTGCATATCTGCTGGCAAATTAGGCATATTTATCAAATTTGGGGGCACCGTGGAGAGCTGGGAAGCAATGAATAATACAGAGGGTGCATGTTTATAAAAATGCAAGGCCAGGTGAATGTACCTACTGTGGAAGGACAAGATATTCTCCTTCCGTCCCACACCTGGCTGAGTCGAAATAGCTCAGAAGAGCAAGGCAGGGTGTGGTGTGATCCAAACCTCCACCATCTTTGTCTTATCCAGTGGTTCTCAACCTTCTGGCCCTTTAAATACAGTTCCTCATGTGGTGACCCAACCATAAAATTATTTTCGTGGCTACTTCATCACTGTCATGTTGCTACTGTGATGAATCGTCATGGAAATATCTGATCTGCAGGATGGTCTTAGGCGACCCCTGTGAAAGGGTCGTTCGACCGCCAAAGGGGTCCCGACCCACAGGTTGAGAACCGCTGGTCTTCTCTCCTACTATTTGCCAACAGTATTCCCAAAAAGCTGACCTACTCAGTTTGCCTGAACTTTCAGAAAATAAGTGTCTGCACCTGCTACTCTTCCAAGCTGGACGCCAGTGCCCTGCCCTTGAATCCTGTTCAACCAGAGAGGGTATCGGCAGGGTGTCCGGATGCCTGTTAATGGCTTGAAAATGTTTGGAACGCTCCCAGAAAGAAAAAAGCATCACCTACAAGGTGTTATTTCACTTAATATGCTATTATTTTAGGCCTCGAGATACATTTCCAGCCGATGAATTTATCTTTCTCTGAGACTCTGGCTATGTCCTGGCTGTGCCTGGCTGCGTTCCAGCGTGAGCTTATTTCAACCGATATATCATGGTTTGTCTCCAACAGGAGCTTCTATTTGCTCATAAACGCCTTTTCCCCCCAGAATAAAAGCAACCTTCTTAGGCTGTTGCAGGACATTGAGAGCATTTCCCTGCAGCTGATCAGCATCCATCGTGGCCTTTACTTAGAGAAAAACGAATGATCTGGAACCTATGGGTGGGTAACCCTGGGAGGTTTCATCTTCTCTTCGACAGTGAAACCCTTTCTGTGCCATGAGGGTCATGGTAGAACCTAGGAAGGATTTTTCCCAGAGCAAAGCCCACAATAAAGTCCCACTATTTTCTTTCCTTCTTAAAAAAAAATATTTGTATTGATTTCAGAGAGGAAAGGAGAGGGAGAGAGAAAGAGACAGAAACATCAGTGATGAGAGAGAATCATGGATCTGCTGCCTCCTGTGCGCCCCCTCCTGGGGATCGAGCCTGCAACCCGGGCACGTGCTCTGACCGGGAATCAAACTGTGACATCCCGGTTCCTAGGTCGATGCTCAACCACTGAGCCATGCTGGCCCGGCTCCTCTCTTATTTTTAAATATTTTCAGAGAATTTACAGGGTTCCAATTAGACCTGGCCTTCTAATAATGGTTTAATCTCTCTTTAGGAACAGTTCCAAACGGTATGATTCGTTTCACCCATGCAACCATGAGAGGAACTTTCAGAATGTCACCTATGTTCTTGGTCCCATTTCATGAGAACCAGGCTGCCAGACTGATTCCTTTTCTATGGGCAAAGTCTGTTCTATCTTCAGAACAACCATCAGTGCGTCTTGCTTTTCTTAAAAAATCTAGCATAGAACTTTCCACTCAGTAGAGGGTAAATTAGCTCATTAAAAAGTAAAACAACCAGACAAACAAAAATTAATTTTGCAGCTTGTCATAAGTATGACTAAAGGATAGTATGCCCCCCAGACATGACTGACTGTCTTTGTATGTATCTTCAAATGGAGCTCTAAAGCATCCTTAAACCGCCAAACAAGCAAATAAAATCAGTTTTATACTCATTATAGCTATAATGATATCTCATGGATAAATTATAAGCAATAATTGTCTCTTACTCGCTTATTGTATCTGTATATTTTCCCTGCTTCTCCTCTGTCACTGAGGTACACTTTCAATCTTAAATTACAAAAAAATATGCTTTTGAATCATCTTCATTCTTTGAGCAATAATATTCCTTGAAAATCAGGCTCCTGGTTGTCAGTGATTGTGCCTGTTTAGTTTGGTTTCGGTTGTGTGTGTGTGTGTGTGTGTGTGTGTGCTGGGGTCGGTCCTCCGTCTGGTGCTATATTTTATTTTTATTTTTAAAAATATATTTTTATTAATTTCAGAGAGGAAAGGAGAGGGAGGAATAGAAACATCAACGATGACAGAGAATCACTGATTGGCTGCCTCCTGCATGCCCCCTACTGGGGATTGAGCCCACAACTCGGGCATGTGCCCCTGGCTGGAATCGAACCTGGGACCCTTCAGTCCGCAGGCCGACGCTCTACCCACTGAGCCAAACCGGCTACGGCTGGTGCCACAGTTTATAATAAAGTCAGGCATGCTACTAAACGGAGGCCACAGTGTAATCTTGGTACGACTGTGGCTTCCTTTCCCAATAATTATCACCTCTTTTCACCTCGTCATAATATGATGCTGGCAAGGGCCGCTTCATCTTGACTTAACTGTTTTAATTCCACTTAACCTGCTAGGATAAGTACAGTATTTTCAAAGCTCGTGTACCGAAGGAAGAGGGGATGCATATAGGCGTTTATAATGAGAGCTACACTTTACGATAACATGGCTTTTATAAAGAAAAATAAAATTTCTGCATCTCCACGTGCTGTTATTTCCAGAGCGTTCTAAGGTGGAATAAGAGGTAGGAGCAAAGCCAAGCAGAATTCTGTTCTAATCAAGGGGAAGATGGTAGTGTATTTCCATCTTTCTCTGCCACGACAATCTCAGCCACTATAATCCCAATTTGTTGTTGTTTTATTTGGTTTGTTTTCTCAGCATCTTTTGTAAACAAATACATCTTATTTTCATTTCAGCGATGTGAGCTGTTTGCCACCTGTGAAGGCTCTTACAAGATACTATTTAAAAGGCATTAAGGATTCCTCACATACGTAGGAATTTGTCCCCGGCGATGCAGAGCTGTTCCCGTGCCCTGCAAATCAGATTAGAACTGCAGAGTAGACACACTGTCCCCCACAGGGAAGGGATCCGAGATTTAAATAAGAGCATTAAAAAGAATCACGTGGACATGATGGAAACTAACAAGGTTCTCAGACCTCATGCAAAAATGGAGCTAAGGAAATTATAAATTAATGAGATTTACTTTTAGGTGTTTTACGAAGAGAAATCTCATTGCCTCCTGATCATTTGCTATAAATTCCATGCTCAATAGCACATGAAAAGGCACACAATCCCTCCATTCTGACCATCGCCACCCAAATCAAGTTTTATAAAATGGAATATCAAATACGTAAAAAATGGTCAACACAGACCAAATACATTTTAGATGAATATATGTTGACTACCATTAAATCTGCATAAATGTTACCATCATAGTTAAGTGTAATTATAACTTTTTCAGATTTGTTTGCTTGTCAGAGTAGAAACATATTTCTTAAAACCGCAAAAACAATTCAATCAACGGGAAAATGATTTATTTACCTGGATCTTCTATAGTTAAGTTCTTTATTAACCACTGAACAATGTCTGACCCTAGAAAAAGAAAAAAAGAAAAACACAAATATATGTAAACATTTGTCTATATATATTCATTCCAAGAATTCTTCACTTTTGGCACTCATACGAGTATACAGGAGAGATGATGAAGAATCTGCAGAAAATGTTAGGTTTGAGGTAAATTTTGAGATATGAACAAGGCAGAAATTTCGTTGCTGAAGGGGCATGTGTCAGAGTTCAAACATGGAGAGCAGTCCATAAAAACCACCCATTGCACACTTTCTGTACACTGCTCGCTGGGAGTAACAGGAACATGGAACTAGCAAGTGTCCACACTGCAGCCAGCAGGCCTTGAAATCTAGGCTAAAGAATTTGGGTTATTTTTCTATAAATCAGTCAGAGAAAGAGACACACTGTTTCTGAGCAGAAGATGACCTTGTCAAAGCAAGTTCAAGGAATTTGACTGGCCGTGCATGGGGAGAGCCTCAGACCAGATAGAAAGAAAGCAGGGCGTCAACATTCCTACCGGCTTCGGTCCAGGGTGGAAAGGATAAGGCTCCGGACCAGCTCAGTGTACAAGTGAATTAACACTAAATCGAAGACCTGCTTCAGGCCTCTGGTGAGTTGGGGAATTAACTAAATGAGGACTCGAGGTTCCCCAGGCCAGTGGCATTGTGAATCGAATGAATGGTGAGAATATGAGCAGAGCCCGGCTCAGTGGTTGAGCATCGACCTAGGAACCAGGAGGTCAGGGTTCTATTCCCTGTCAGGGCACATGTCCGGATTGTGGTCTCCATCCCCAGTGTGGGGCGTGCAGGAGGCAGCCGATCCATGATTCTCTCTCATCACTGACGTTTCTGTCTCTCTCTCTCTCTCCCTCTCCCTTCCTCTCTGAAATCAATAAAAATATATTTTTAGAAAAAGAAAACATGAGCAGAAATGGGAATTAAAGTAAGAGGAGTGATGTACCGGGGATTTTCATTACTATTAAATTTGGTTTTCTCATTTCCACATAAAATGCCAAAAATATGAATGGAAATAGCTGAGCATCCATGATAGGCTGCATCAGGGCTGCGTGAATGAAATTTCGTGTGAACTGAAATCCCATGGCAGCCTCTCTTGGAGACTGGCTGACGTGCAGCCTGCCCACCTGAAATCTGACCAGTGAGTTACATACATTAACCAGGGCTGAGTAATCCTAGCTGCAAAGGAGCTCAAAACGAATTTCAAAATTAACTGGGTGATCCAACTTGGTCATAATGTCCTAAAAGTTTCGAGTACACTCATACCCACCATCAAAGTCCACAGGCATGCATTCTAAAAATAACTTCAAGTGTTGAGAGTTCTTCTTTTTCCATTGTTCCTTTCATAGCTGTCCTTGATTTAAATGCATTTTGATATTGTTAGTGATTTCAGACAGGGAGGGAGAGGAAGGGAGAGATAGAAACATCAATGACAAGAGAGAATCATCGATCGGCTGCTTCTTGCATGCCCCACACTGGGGGATCAAGTCCGAAACCCCAGCATGTGCCCTTGACCAGAATCAAACCCGGGACCCTTCAGTCCACAGGCTGATGCTCTATCCACTGAGCCAAACTGGCGAGGGCTGAGTGGGATATTTTTTAAAAATATATATGTTTATTGATTTCAGAGAGGAAGGGAGAGGGAGAGAGAGAGAGAGAAACATCAATGAAGAGAGAGAATCACTGATCGGCTGCCTCCTGCACGCCCCCTACTGGGGATGGAGCCCACAACCCGGGCATGTGCCCTTGACCGGAATGGAACCGGGCCAGGGCTAAATGCATTTTGAGAAGATGGATTTACTTAGCTCCTCAGGAAGCTCTGAGGAAAGGAAAGGATTGCCAAGTGTTGTGTGCAACCTCATAGCCTAAGGTGTTCCCTTGAAGAAAGAGAAGGGGAACTAGGTTTTCACATATGTATGAGGTGACCCTGACGAAGGTAGACTTCTCTGCACCCCAACCTTATGCACGATCCAGGCACCCCGCGCCATGTCCTCATTTGCACATCTATTTGGGGAGTCCATGTGAGCAGCCCCCGGAAGGTGTCCACGCTTTTGAAGAAAGCTGACCGTTCCAAACAGGACTACTTTTTTTGTCATGGTGTGAAAAGGGATTTAAAAATGCTTTTAGGGAAAGTTTTTTTTTTTAAGTTTTCTCTCTTTTTTTCTTTTTCTTTTTGCTGAGCATAAAGAAATACAAAGAAGGCTAATTGGAAATTACGTAACTGAAGAAATGGGAAACTTTCCTTCCTAGCCTAGTTTTAGGTATTCATGTCCTGGTCAGAGCCATAACTCCATAAAAGTTAAGGGGAAAGCCTGGCTGGCGTGGCTCAGTGGTAGAGCATTGAACTATGAACCAGGAGGTCATGGTTCAATTCCCGGTCGGGGCACATGCCTGGGTTGCAGGCTTGACCCCCAGTAGGGGGCATGCAAGAGGCAGCCAATCAATGATTCTCATCATTGATGCTTCTATCTTTCTCCCTCTCCCTTCCTCTCTAATATCAACATCTATATATCTATCCATCTATCTATCTGTAGATACATATCTACACCTATATATATCTATATATCTATATACATATATATCTTATATCTAAATAAATCTATCTATATAAATAAAGTTAAGGGAGAAAAGGAAATATAAGAAGAGGTCAGAAAAGTCCCTAGGCCTCTTAGTCCATGTGAGGGTCCAACAAGAAGTCAGCAGCTTGGAAGGGGGTCCCTACCAGCACCCAAGGGGCACCTGGATTCCAGACCCCCAACCTCCAGAACCGTGACAAGTACATTCTAGTTGTTTCTAAACCCCCCGGTTCATGGTGACTCAACCCAGGCTGACGAAGCCGAAGGACACCTCGGTGGCTTTCCAGTTTGGCAATTCTGAGCCAAGCTGCGCCCAACATTCACGAGCGGGTTCTCGTGCGGACGGCTTTTAACTCCTCTGGGCAAATGCCAGGGAGCAGAACGATTTGATGACAGGGCCAGTTTCGTGGTGTAAAAAGCCACCACACAGTTTCCCAACGCGGCTGGACCAGTTTGGCATCACAGCCTCACTGGCGTTTGGTGTTGGCAGTGCCTGCATGTGGGCCACGCTGCCAGGTGCGCGGTGGTACCTGGTTGTTTTAATTAGCATTTCTCTGGTGCCTTAGGATGTGGAGCATCTTTTCTGATGCTCCCTTGGCTTCTGTACATCTCCCTTGGCCCTGTGTGTGATAAGGTGCTGGGCTCATTTTTCATCAGGTTGTTTGTTATCTTCTTGTTGAGTTTTAAGAATTCTTTGCTTATTTTGGACAACAGTCCTTTATCAGACGTGTCTTTTGCAAATGGTTTCTCCCAGTCTGTGGCGTATCTTCTCATTCTCTTGACATTGCCTTTCATAGCACAGGAAGTTTTAATCTTTTTTTTAAAAATATACTTCTTTTACATTTTTTTATTGATTTCAGAGAGAAAGAGAGAGGGGAGAGAGATAGAAACATCAATGACAAGAGAGAATCATTGATCGGCTGCCTCCTGCACACTCTACTAGGGAT
The DNA here is from genome assembly GCF_028538775.1 of Myotis yumanensis. NCBI lineage: Eukaryota > Metazoa > Chordata > Mammalia > Chiroptera > Vespertilionidae > Myotis > Myotis yumanensis. The sequence goes on along the minus strand of NW_027223773.1, from coordinate 2,831,117 downwards.
CGAGCCTGCTACCCGGGCCTATGCCCTTGTCTGGTATTGAACCTGGGACCCTTCAGTCTGCAGGCCGTCGCTCTATCCGCTGAGCCAAACCAGCCAGGGCAGAAAACTTTCATTTTAATGATGTCCAGCTCATCAATGATTTCTTTCATGGATGGTGGCTTTGGTGTCGTTATCTGAAAAGTCGCTGCCATCCCAGTGGCCACCTGGGTTTCCTCCTCTGTTGTCTTCTAGGAGATTTGCATTTTACATTTAGGGCTGCAATCCATGTTGAGCAATTTTGAAGAGGGGTGTGAGGTCTGTGTCTAGATTCCTTTTTGTGCATGTCCAGTTGTTTCAGCACCATTTGTTGACGGGACTATCTTTCCTTCATTGTATCGATGGCCTTGACTCCTTTGTCAAAGACCATTGACTATATTTACGTGGGTCTGCTGTGTTCCATTGACCCATTTTTCTATTCTTTTACCAACACTCCCCTGCCTTGGTTACTGTTTTATAGGGAGTCCTGAAGTCAGGTAGCCTTTGGTACTCCAACGTTGCTCTCCTTCCATCGTGTTGGCTGTTGTGGGTCTTCTGCTTCTCTGTGTGAATTCTAGAATCCACATCCATGAAATGACTTGCTTCAATTTTCATTGGGATTCCATGAAGCTGAAGAGCCGACATCTAGACAATATCTTCCTCCCCATGAACATGAACTATCTCTCCACTTACTTAGCTATTTGATGATGTCTCCCATCAGGGTTTTGTTGTTCTCCTCAGATAAAGCTCTTCTATGTATGTTTTTTAGATCCACAGCTAAGTATTTTTAAAAATATATTTTATTGATTTCCCACAGAGAGGAAGGGAGAAGGATAGTTAGAAACATCGATGAGAGAGAAGCATCCATCAGCTGCCTCCTGCACACACCCCACTGGGGATGTGCCCACAGCCAAGGTACATGCCCTTGACTGGAATCGAACCTGGGACCCTTCAGTCCGCAGGCTGACGCTCTATCCAGTGAGCCAAACTGGCCAGGGCCATAGCTAAGCATTTTTAATGAAACGTTTAATTTCAAAATAGTTACGGATTCACAGGCCATTGTCAAAAGCAATACAGAGAGATCTCATGGATCCTTTACAGAGTCCTCCAAAAGGGAACATTTTTCAAAACGACAGGACAATAGCCCAACCAGCTTACCGGCACTGATACGAGGAAGACACAAAACACTGCCATGACTACAACTTCTCTCAGGGTGCCCTTCCGTGGGCACACTCCCTTGCTCTTAACCCCTGGCAGCCACTCATCTATCTCTCCTTTCTGTAATTTTGTCATTTTAAGAGCGTTATACAAACAGAGTCATTCAGAAAGTAGGCAACCATCTGACACTGACTATTTTTTCTCACTCACTGGGCACAAGTTGCCGGAGGGTCACCCAGGTTGCTGCCCACGTGACTGCGATGATTATTCTAGAGGAAGAATGGACCAGGGTCTATTCACTCACGCAGCTGCTGAGAAACACGTCTGTCCATTTGAGCTCTCACGGATCAAGATGCCGAGGCCGTAAACATGTCTGTGCGGACTTTGGGGGTCGGATCTTTATGACGCTGGGATAATGCCAGCAGGTGCGATCGCTGTGACAGAATTGCTTTTGTACAAAAAGAAATGACCAAACTATTCCTACAGCGGCGACACCATTTTACACTCCCACCAGCAAATGCCTGAGAGACTCAGGTTCCTGGCGGTGAATGATACTGAACATGTTTTCATATGCTAATCTGATGTATGTCTATCTCTCTGGTGAATAACTTTTAATCGTTTTCTAATTGGACTTTATTTTTTAAATGAATTTATTGGGGTGACATTGGTTAATAAAATTTCATAGGCTTCTGCCCTAGCCGGTGTGGCTCAGTGGATAGATGTTGGCCTGCGGACCGAAGGGTCCTGGGTTTGATTCCGGTCAAGGGCACGTACCTGGGTTGCAGGCTCCTGCCCAGCCTGGGCCCTGGTCTGGGCGCAAGCAGGAGGCAACCCATCGATGTGTTTCTCTCACATCGATGTTTCTCTCTGTCTTTTCCTCTCTCTCCTTCCACTCTCTCTAAAATCAATGGAAAAATATCCTCGGGTGAGGATTAAAAAAAAAAAATTACATAGGTTTCAGGTATTCAATCCTAAATACATCAACTGTCTACTGCAGGGGTGGGCAAACTTTTTGACTCGAGGGCCACAGTGGGTTCTTAAACTGGACCGGAGGGCCGGAACAAAAGCATGGATGGAGTGTTTGTGTGAACTAATATAAATTCAAAGTAAACATCATTACATAAAAGGGTACGGTCTTTTTTGTTTGTTTGTTTTATTCATTTCAAACGGGCCATAGTTTGCCCACGGCTGGTCTACTGCATTGCGTGTTCACCAGCTCAAGTCAAGACTCCCTCTGTCACGATGCTGAGTGGCGATGGTTAATGTTAAAAAGCTGCAGGGGAACCTGAAAGGAACATTCCTCTGCATTTCGCAGCTCAGATGGACTTCGGCCTCCTCCCTGCTCATGAGAAAATGCAGATCCAGCGGCAAGCCGCTTCCCACTGGGGCTGAGCCAAAGGAAATGACCTTGTCCATGGGTCTCAGAAGCTGTCCCCTCAGAATGAAAGCATCGAGACTTCACTTACAGTATGACAGTTCCTCAGCGTCGCGACACAGTGAACCTGTCTCTGCCGTATCGTATTAGTAAAAGGCGTGATGGCAGGAGGGGACAACGCAAGGTAGTGTCACTTGGGACAGCTGGCACATTCGCGGGACTTTTCGGCCTGATCACAGAAGTCCTACTCTCAGGAAAATTCCAAGGAGGGGCCCAGAAAGAGAACCTCCTTTGCAGGCCACCTCCCTGGTGTTGGACATGAACCTGGGAAAAGGCGGCGATGGCCAGCTCTAGATAAAGGACTGTCAAACGCTGTTTCTACAAAAGTCTTCGCTGTCAGATGCCAGATTCACACCACCAAGCCTGCGTTTTCTTCTTCTCTGCTTTGCGAAAGAATTGCTCTTTTCTTCCACACTCTCACATTTCCAACGGTTATTGAGTGGTAGGTCTTAAAATGCAAAGTCTAGACCGCACGATAGCACCAAATATAGAAAGCCCAAATTATCTCTGTCAGCGCATGCGCTCTCTGTCTACATCCACCCCTCAATCTATGAAACTCGAGACTGTCCAACCATCAGACAGCGTTGTCTAGATAGAATCCGAATGTACTTATGATATGAGCCTTGAAGGCAATGCTATCTAAATATCAAATTTTAAACATCAACGGGCCACAGCACTCCATCGATTTTAAATTCACCGGGCTCTCTAATAAATACACTCTCTATTATTTGCCTATAGGTTTCTACAGAATTAAGTTTTGGTAGGCTGTCTCCAGACCTTTTGGCTGTGGCCCAAATGCCGTCACAGGAATAGGCAGGTGAAAATTCCTCGTCCAACCACGTGACTATGCAGTCACTTCCTAAATAGGGAAACTAGTCAATTGATTTGTTTATTCATTAAATCCTTTGAATATTTATGATGTTCCAGGAAGCACGGTGACATTAAGAGGCCACAATCAAGTGAAGGCAGAAAGACATTTCCATAAGTAACCAGAGTAGGAAAGCGGTCATGGATGTGGATATGAGTGGGAGAAAGGACGATGGAAATCTTGGGAAGAAAGAAATCGTTCCTGCCTCTGGCGATTGGGAAAGGCACTTCACTGGCCTTGAAGGGGGAGTAGGTTCTCACTGGAGTGAAAGGTGAGATTCCCACGTGGGGGAAAGCAGGCTCCATAGCTCACACAAGGCAAGCTTTGCAATGAAAATGACATGCAATCCAGTCGCATGCACGTGCTGCACTGAGCCAACCTACCTGTTTGGACAAAGGGTTCATCTTTTTTAAAAAATGTTTTTATTGATTTCAGAGAGAGAGAGAGGAAATGAGAGAGAGAGAGAGAGAGAGAGAGAGAGAGAGAAACAGCGTTGTGAGAGAAAAACATCTTTCGGTTGCCTCTTGCATGCACCCTGACCAGGGACCAAACCCACAGCCTAAGCGTGTGCCATGAGCGGGAAGCAAACCAGCAAGCTTTCGGCTCACCTCCTGAGCCACACCAGCCAGGGCCAAAGGATGAACTTTTTAAAATATATTTTTCATTGATTTCAGAGAGGAAGGGAGAGAGAGAGATAGAAACATCAATGATGAGAGAATCATGGATCGGATGCCTTCTGCACACCCCCTCCTGGGGATCAAGCCCGCAACCCGGGCATGTGCCCTTGACTGGAATCAAACCCGGGACCCTCCAGTCCACAGGTTGACGCTCTATCCACTGAGCCAAACCAGCTAGCGCAAGATGGGACACATTCTTAACAAGATCTATCATAAAATGGGCATTACAGTCAAGTGCCATCCAACCATGACCCAGAATGCACTGGGGCAGCCACAGAGAGCTTCAAAGGGTACAGGACTTGATCTGTCTTGTGAAGAAACTGGGGATTAGATCCTCGGAGAGAGGGAGAAAGTAGGAATTAGACCCTCAGAGAGAGGGAAGAGGAATGTCCCAGGCAAGAGGGTTGACCAACGTGGGCAGGTGGGCCCTGACAGGGAACTGACCCATGACCTCCTGGTTCACAGGTTGATGCTCAACCACTGAGCCACGCCGGCCTGGCAGCCACAGTGTCTTTCAAAACTGCTCCTCTTTAAAAAAGAATCCTCTCCACACAGTACTAAAGGTGGAAGCTGACATCCGAAGGCTGTGATCAGGGGACGGTGGGCTCAGCTGGGTCAGCCCTAGTCACACCCCCACCCCTCTGAACAGGGAGCACAGTGAGCCCCCACAGCACCCCAAACAAATCACACTGAATGAATTCTTCTTCTAGAAAAGTGGGGGTTCTGATACCTAACGGAAGAGGAAAGAATGGTCCACAGGCAACATCAATGCCTAGTGTTATGTGTTCCTGACGAAATTCTCATCAGTTCAAAATGGAGCAAGAAAAAGAAAAATGATGTTGACATTTTTTTTTTATGAAGCTAAATATATCTACTTTTTTTTAAAGTTTATTTTGCACTGCCTCTTCTAAATTTTTTTCGGTAATAAAGTGTCCTTCCTTTTAATAAATTAGAGTAATATCAGATTACAGCATTTTTTATGTCTTTATTTGGCAAAATAAAGTTAGCGACTCTATGACAGTCCCCTAATATATTATTTAATTTTACTTGTTCATTAAATCCAAACCTCTGGGAATTCTTAATCTAGAGCACGCATCTCCATAGCGCATTCTAAGCTGCTGCAATTGAGGTTGCCTGCAAAAAATTTAAAATTAAAATATTAAAAAAAGATATTCCTGCCCTGGCCAGGAGGCTCAGTTAGTTGAAGTGTTGCAGGTTCGATCCCAGCCATGGCACACACAGGAATCTACCAATGACTGCATAAATGAGTGGAATAGCAAATCGATGTTTCTCTCTCTCTCTCTCTCTCTCTCTCTCTCAAAAAAAAAAACCAAACTATTCAGAACTTCTCAGAACCTTAAAAATACTAATGCATTTTTTGTGTGAACTCCAAAAAAGAAGATACAGCATACATTATATCCCACAATTATTCAACCAAAGAATTCTCTCATGAAGAATCATGGTAACAGATCTGTCCTGGGAACCGTTCATCTAGAGCAGTGGTTCTCAACCTTCTGCCCTTTAAATACAGTTCCTCATGTGGTGACCCAACCATAACATTATTTTCGTTGCTATTTCATAACTGTAATGTTGCTACTGTTATGAATCGTAATGTAAATATCTGATATGCAGGATGGTCTTAGGCGACCCCTGTGAAAGGGTCGTTCGACCGCCAAGGGGGTCGCGACCCACAGGTTGAGAACCGCCGATCTAGAGACTCATCAAGCTTGCCCCTTTACCTGATGTTTGCTGATAAGGATAAAGGCACCATCACACTTTTTACGGAACGAGAAAGCCAAGGACCACAAACGAAAGAGAGATGTAAACTCGAATACTGCGTCATGTCACCCTCGGTTACCATTTCAGCATCTTCAACATATTCTTTTCTTCGCTTCGCCGGCACACTTGTGAAAAATAATCCCGACTCACACGCTTATATTTCCCCAAAGGACTTTAAAATGTCAACCCATTGTGTGAGTTTCAAAAGCATCTTGAGGTCTTTATTGGAGTCATGTGACTGTTGCCAGAGGAACTATCCAGTATCACGGGCGGGGATGGGCAGAAAAAAAATCTCTCTTCAGGTACCAAGCGCTGAAGAAAGCAGAAGGCGGGGAGACGTGCGAAGGGACAGGCTGTGACAAAGCTATTGTCCCTGTGCCTGTAAATTACAGCTCACAAGGTCCCTGGGACGACAGAGTCAGGAGACAGTCACGTAGCTCCCCTTAATACACAACGTCAACAACAACACACAATAAATAGCTTTTTTTTTCCTTTTCTCTTTTTTTAATATATTTTTATTGATTTCAGAGAGGAAGGGAGAGGAAAAGAGAGATAGAAACATCAATGATGAGAGGGAATCATTGATTGGCTGCCTCCTGCACGCCCCCCACTGGGGACCAAGCCCACAACCCAGGCACGTGCCCCTGACCGGAATCGAACCCGGGACCCTTCAGTCCGCAGGCCGACGCTCTATCCACTAAGGCAAACCGGCCAGGGCACAATAAATAGCTTTTAAAATACCAACACTATACTTCCTGCTGTCAAAGTGTGCCAGTTATGTAACAGAACACAAGTCGTTCTGTAATTAGCACTTGTTTGTAACATCATGCCCGCAGTGGCAAAATGAGTTCTGGGTTGTTTTTTTTGATTCAGGTAGAATCTATTGAGGCCATATGGAGAAGTGAGGAAGCCAGTAGAGTAACGTTAAATAGACTGAACAAGGGACAATATAATTACAACCAGCACAATGAGGGATCAATTCACAACCATCTATGCTATTGATCGAAAATGATTCAGAGAGCATGGAGCAGTGCTCATGTAGGAGGTGAGGGACACTCATCCTATTCCCTTCTTTTAACCTCCAGTTTTTCTTGAGCTTAATATTAATAGACTAGAGGCCCGGTGCACGAATTCGTGGCCTGCAGGATTGGGGCCGAAACCGGCTCTCCGACATCCCCAAGGGGTCCCGGATGGCGAGAGGGTGCAGGCCAGGCCGAGGGACCCCACTGGTGTACAATCAGGGCCAGGGAGGGACACGGGAGGTTGGCCAGCCGGGGAGGGACCGAGGGAGGGCTCCAGGGCGTCTGGCCCATCTTGCTCAGTCCCGATCAGCCAGACCCCAGCAGCAAGCTAACCTGCCAGTCAGACTGTCTGCCCCCTGGTGGTCAGTGCACATCATTGCGAGCGGTTGAGTGGCCTTAGCATATCATTAGCATATTACGCTTTGATTGGTTGAATGGACGACCGGACACTTAGCATATTAGGCTTCTGTTATATAGGATAATCCCTTTAGGATGAAACAGATACCAGTACTCAAAGGTCATTGCTCTGGACTCAGTGACTTTCTCCAGAAGCGAAGGCCCTCAGGTCTCAGCCAGGAAGTGTCAGGTGACTGTCAGGGCCCGGGAATTAGGCTGGGAAAGGTGGACAAGGTCCCCAAGTTCAATAATATAGCCTTGCACTTAGTGGCCTTTTCTGCCTGGAATTCTCCAACCAGGAGCTTCCCAAGGTTTCCAGGGAATAAACTCAGTGACTCCACTAGGAGTTGCATGGATTGGGGAGGCACCTGGGGACTCGCCTGCTCTAGAGCTGTTGTTTCAATGGCTCCAGCCCTCTTGCTAGCAGGCCACCGGATCAGAAAGGTTCAGAGAAATATCCTGTCACCGCTGGAGACGGGGTAGAATACTTATTTTTAGCTTCCTGGTGTTTGATCAGAAATGCTTTCAGCCAGGAATGAGTTCAATAAGATCTGTGCTTCCGGATGCTGCCAAACGCAGGAGCGGAGAAAAGTCAAATATTAAAGAACCTCCTTGCTTTCGTCCAAAGAAGGATGGTTCTTTAAGTTTTTAAAGAAAATGTTAGTTCTATTTTTACTTCCCTTTTGGATTCTCGAGGGCTTAGGCGAAGAGGAACATGGGTCTGGTATCAAAAAGCTTTAAAAACCAAAAAATGTCATACCGATAACTCATTAATCATTTATTTAAAAAATATATATTTTTATTGATTTCAGAGAGGAAGGGAGATAGAAATATCAATGATGAGAGAGAACCATGGATCGGCTGCCTCCTGCACGCCCCCTACTGGGGATCGAGACAGCAATCCGGGCATGTGCCCTTGACCTGGAATCCAACCGTGACCTCCTGGTTCATAGGTTGATGCTCAATCACTGAGCCACACAAGCTGGGCTGGGCCGAGCATCTTAAATCAACTCTCTTCCTTTCTCTGTAGAGTACTATTTACAGGAGGGAAATCGGATTGGCTCAGGAAAAAAAAAACCAACAAAAACACAAAAAAAACAATTTTGTGCATGATTCCCATAAGAAAAGGTCTCAAAGAAGAAATTGAAAAACAACTACCTACATTATTTTCTTTGTGCCAAAATGTGGCAAAGGGGAGTTAGGACAAAATCTTATATTTACGCAGAAAGCTCAACTGTTTCCACGGAAACCGGCCGAGCAGTTATGCAGATGATCTGAGTTCATAGAAATCCGAACCAAAGAATAAATGAAAAGGGGGAGGGGAAATGGCTAATTGGGATACAAATATGCCCTGTGGTGCTCAGAAACGGAGGTGTGCCCAGCGCCCTCCGTGCGGCCAGACCCCCCTCTATTGCGCTCCGCTCCACCATGCCTCGCAGATGTTGCTTTTTCCACAAAGTGAAGGTCAGACCCTCTTCCAGCAAAAACATCACAACGCGCTGCCTGGCGGAGCTGCACCCACGATCGCCCCAGTTCTGCCTGCACGGTTCTTTCTCTAGAGCCTTTCAGCCATTGTTCTGTCCGTGTTCATCCAGATTTTGTTCTGTTCCCTTCCACTGCACGGGTGCCCTTCAGGGCAGCTCAGCCTGCTGTTCTCCTCCTCCTCGCCTGCTAGTATCTCCTCAATAAATTCGGCCTTTCCACTGGATACACACCGGTGTGCTCAGGTGAATGAACGCCCCCACCCAGGCTTATAAAGTAACCAAGTCCCGCCCTAGCTGGTGTGGCTCAGTGGATAGAGTGTCGGCCTGCAGACCCAAGGGTCCCAGGTTCGATTCCGGTCAAGGGCATGGACCTCGGATGCAGGCTCCTCCTTGGCCGGGACCCGGGTTGGAGTGCGTGCAGGAGGCAACCAAATGATGGGTTTCTCTCACATCGATGTTTCTCCCTGTCTCTCCCTCTCTCTTCCACTCCCTCTAAAAAAATCAATGGAAAATATCCTTGGGTGGAAATTAAAATAATAATAATAATAATAATAATAATAATAATAATAATAATAAAGTGACCAAGTCCCTAAAACAAAAATAGCCACTTGGTCCCTACCCATGTCACCTTGAGAACATTCTTACTAGACTGATTTCTCTGTAAAGAAAGGGGCATTGTTCACGCTAAATGCAGAATGAAACAAGGAAGGATTATTTTATGGAATCATATTATGATAGGTTATATCATACAGTAGGCATCTATATGATATATAATATATTCGTATGTATATTTCAGTGACCTGTGCTTCTTTGTGATTTTATAAAATCAGATTATGGAATTGGATTATGGAATCTAGATTTACCTAGATTCAAATGTCACCTCTACTGCTTACTAACAGTATCACCTGGCTATTTTGCTTCTCTGAATTTTACTTATCTTTGTAGGAACACTAACATGTAAAATAATACATCTGAAGAACTAGTATTTGTTGAATGCCAAGCACATTGTAAGCGTTCAATAAATGTCAGTAGTTGTTAGACCCAAACCCATTCATGTTCATTTATACACCAGAGCCCGAGCTGTTATTTAACACTAGAGGCCCAGTGCATGAATTCATGCACGGGTGGGGGGTCCCTCGGCCTGGCCAGCGATCAGGGCCAATCGGGGCCAACTGGCCACAGAAGGACTGTGGGAGGTTCCAGGGCGCGTCCAGCCCATCTTGCCCAGTCCCGATTGGCCGGACCCCAGTAGCAAGCTAACCTACCGGCAAGAGTGTCTGCCCCCTGGTGGTCAGTGCACATCATAGCGCCTGGTCGACCAGTCAACCAAACGGTTGACCTATCGGTTAGACACTTAGCGTATTAGGCTTTTCTATATATAGATTTCCTGTTTTCCTTTGCATCATGAGAAGTAAAACTGAAATCCATGTTTCTTTTCAACTTGTATATACCCTCTTCAATATTTCAGATAGACTTTGAAAAATATTTATATTAATTTTTGGGATGTCCAGTGTTCTAAAAAAAAAATCAACTTTTAAAAATTAAATTTGTTGGGTGTTATTGCTTAATAAAATTGCTTTCGGTGTACATTTCAATGATACATGATCCGTATATTGCATTGTGTGCCCACCACCAAAAGTCAAATCATCTTCCATCACCCATATATTTGGCCCCCTTTACCTTTTACTACCCTCCCCCCGTCCCCTCTTCCCTCTGGTAACCACACTATTGCCTGTGTCTATGAGTTTCAGTTTTATATCCCACATATAAGTGAGATCAGATGGTTCTTAGCTTGCTCTGTCTGACTCTTTTCGCTTAGCACGATATTCTCAAGATCCATCCAGGTTTTTGCAAATGGCAATATTGCATCTTCTCTTGCAAGTGAGAAGCAGTTCCTGGTACATATGTACCACAGCTTCTTTGTCCAATCCTCTATCGAAGGACACTTTGCCATGGGCCACCACAAACAGTGCTGCAGGGCACACCGGGGTGAGTCTATCTTTGAGAGTCGATGCGTAAACCAGATAACAAAACTTAAAACGGAGAGTGTGTTTAAACTCTGGAGAAATTGGAAAATTGCGTTCAATTTCCTGGTACTCTACTCTGCAGCCCATCGAAGCTAGTAATCGCCAACGGAGCAGAGATGCCATCTTCTCAGTGCTCCCCGCAGAGATAAAAGCATCGTGCAGCGCTGGATGCCGACAGAGCAAATAATGAGATGTGTGCTCTTTCCACGGCCGAGATGCTGAGCAGTGAGATGTGTCGTGGGTGTAATCGAATGTCCGCGCCATCAGCTGTCCTAAGAGAATTCGTTAACATTGGCTGAGTGTCTGTATGTGCATGTACCACAGGGGCTACTCATTGAAATGAGCCATTTCTTTTCTTCTCCAGATGTGTGCGGCCTTTGGTAAGAATCGTGTCACGTGTCCATTGCGGACAAACTGCCAGGTGAAATAAATCCCATGAAGAAGAACACAGTGCTGGGAAACACAAAGACAGCAATGGCCCGGCCGGCGTAGCTCAGGGGTTGAGCATCGATCCCATGAACCAGGAGGTCATTCATTTGATTCCCTGTCAGGACACATTCCCGGGTTGCAGGCTCGATTCCACCCACCCCTGCCCCCCCAGTAGGGGGTGTGCAGGAGGTAGCCAATCAATGATTCTCTTTCACCATTGATGTTTCTATCTCTCTCTCCTTCTCCCTTCCTCTCTGAAATAAAAAAAATAAAAATAAAAAATAGCCCTAACCGGTTTGGCTCAGTGGATAGAGCGTCGGCCTGCAAACTGAAGGGTCCCAGGTTCGATTCTTGTCAAGGGCATGTACCTTGGTTGCAGGCGCATCCCCAGTAGGGGGTGTGCAGGAGGCAGCTGATCGATGTTTCTCTCTCATCGATGTTTCTAACTCTCTATCCCTCTCCCTTCCTCTCTGTAAAAAATCAATAAAATATATTTTTTAAAAATAAATAAAAAATAAATAAAGTAGCCAATTTAGATGCTAAGAAAGCATTGCAGGAAGCAGACCAGCATCTACAGTTCCCATGAAAGAGAAAAGAGCTTCTGGGCCCGGTCCGCATGGCGGTAGAGAAAGCTACCGCTAAAAATAAAATCCCTGAAATCTTGCCGTTTCGCCTAGCATTCTGGTGGCCGCAAAATGAGTAAGAGCTTGCTTTTCCTCTTGTTCAGATCAAACGGATCCAGCCGCGTTTGAAAGTAAATCATTGCTCGGCAAATGCAGCGAGAGCCCACGAAACAGCTAACTAAGCTTCTCATTCCTCAGCAGCATCTGGCCATTAGAAAGGCCATGACCTAGGACCGGTGCCTGGGAGTTCTTCGCTGCTTCTAATCATGCGTGTTGCTATTTTACGAGAAAGAAAGGATGACAACCGAGAGGGGTGAAGACTGTCACAGCAGAGACAAATTAAATTATCTACTTGATTATGTGGCGGCTCAGCCTCTCGTGTTCCCAGCTGGGTGGACTGTGTAGTTACTCTACGCCAGTCGCCCTGTCATTCTACCAGAGAGGTGGAACAGATGACCAAAAAATAATAATAATAATAAGACTTTTTTTCTTTCTTTGTGGCAAATGTTCACGTCTCTTGCCGATCTAGTTAGCATTTCTTGTTTTGCCCCTGAATTTATTTGTTTCAGAACTGGACTTGAAGAACTGCCAGTATAGTCAAGGCACTTTTTTTTCTCCTAGGAACTGTTCATACATTTCCCTTCTGCATTCTTGAGTTTTCTTTGGGATGGCATACAAACAACATATTCGAAGCACCATTTCTGCCCAAAGATTTGAGAATTGTTTTTAAAAAGCAATCTGTTTCTCTCTGAATTTCTGTCAGATCCAGGATAGCCATCCCAAGGGTAGACAGAAAATATTTCACAGTAAAAAGAAGTGTCTTAGGTTCTTAAAGCATCTCAGAAGTACCTAGTCTTAGAGTCTCCCAAGGAAATCTATTCCACCTTCCTTATTCTTACTGTCTCAACACTGACTCCAAAAATAATCAGTTTTAAGTCATATAAGGCATCTTGAAAGCTGTTCTCAAAAACATTTAGATGCAAACTACGTAGCTATTAAAACTTGCGTTGGCCCAGCTCACATCACCAAGCTTGCTCCTTTTCCTCCTTACCTGTGCTGTGACCCACAAGATAAGGTTAAATCTATAAAGATCATCTCTCCATGACACTGAGAAATATCCATATGACCCTTAGAGAAATAAAGGACATGCTTAAATTATTACATTTAAAGGCAACTTGATTTTTTTGTTTTGTTTTGGTAATCCTGGAGAGTGTGGAAGGGAGGGGAAGAGACAGAGAGAGAAATATCGATGTGAGAAAGACACATTGATTGGCTGCCTCCCTCACGTGCCCTGACCAGGGCAGGAATCGAGCCTGCAACCGAGGCACTTGCTCTTGACCCAGAATTGAACCCGAGACCCTTTAGTCTGAGGCCCAACGCTCTAACCACTGAGAAAACTGGCCAGGACTCAAGGCAACTTGATTTTTTAAGTTCATATATACCCCTCGGGTTTCATGGCTGAGGACAACGCTGCATCACAGAGACCACGAATCCTGCTCCTCCTAAATGAGGACCAAGTCAGCGAGGAATCGTTTGAAATTGCGAAAGAAAAGGAGCAAAGAGATTCAACTCCATAATCACCTACATTCTTGGAATGAAGAACCGTTTCAAACTAATAATAAAAAACCAGAAAAGAGCTCTGCGTGAACTAGAGGAATGGCCGGCCGGAACTCCCTCCTCATTTCTGACGATTTCCCCGTTGACGGTGCTTAGCGATTTGGAGCGCGCACCAGCTTCTCTGGCTCTGGAGAATTCATGCCCTAAAAGTTCAGCCTTCAGAAACGTCAAACAGCCCGTTTTCTTTGATAGCTGCCACCGGCAGTCCTTTCTGATCTCCGTGGCATATTCAATTTTAATGAAAACCTACACCATTCACAGGGAACCGGAGAGAGAATTCCGGCTCGCTGCCTGCTGTGGCTACATGGGGAACACAGCCAGCTCCCGGTCAATCCATTGAAAGACATGAAATGCATCCAACAGGGGAAGGCTTGCTTCACCAGGATCTAGAATCACCCCAATATTGACTGTCCGGGATATGAGAGAACACCCACTCGCCCTGAAGAGTCATGGGGTGGCATGCCAATAGACGTGTCTCGTTTTCGGTGAATTTGCGGGGCGTGAGGTGGTGGCGGTGGGTATTTCTGGAGGTACTACCTGAGGCTGGATGAGTGTATTTAAGGAAGGAAACTGGGGTAGCCCTGAGATGACTAGGTCTAAGTTGAGCAAAGGGAATGGAGGGCCCTGCCCCCCCCCCCCCGGCAAAGGGGAGGAAGCATTCCAGATAGAAGAAACAGCTAGCTCTGTGGTGGCAGGTGGCCATGGCACCGGAGAGCTGAGTGAAGTATCAGAAATGAAAAGTGGCCTCTGTGGCTAGGACCAAGAAAGCAAGAGGGAACATACCATGAGGCTGGTGTGACCGTCGGGTAGGGAGTCTTGTTAAAGATTTAGTTTCTGTTTTAAATATATTTTCATTGATTTCAGAGATGAAGGGAGAAAGAGATATAGAGATAGAGACATCAATGATGAGAGAGCATCATTGCTCGGCTGCCTCCTGCACGCCCCCTACTCGGGATCGAGCCCATAACCCCAGGCATGTGCCCTTGACCGGGAATTGAACCGTGACCTCCTGGTTCATAGGCTGATGCTCAACCACTGAGCCACACCGGCCGGGCTCATTTTTGAAACTCAGCTCATCACTGATCTTCACAAACATTCTCCTGACTCCCCCACCCAATTGATTTTTTTTTCATTCTCCTAACTCCTATCTACAGTCGACATCACGTTTGCCCCAAACATCTTTATTTTGAGGTTGTTTTCGTCCTTTCGCCTTTGTTCTCTATGTCTTTGCAACTAAGCATGGGGGTCATGATTTCTGCTCCTTTGTTTTGTCTTATCATCATCTCAAGTGTCCAACATGATGTGAAATACGGCGTTAGCATTTTGTCAGTAGCGACTGAGTCATGCGGTTGAGAGTTTCCTGAGTGAAAAGCTAGACAAGATTTTAGTTCTGGGGAAGACCCGGACAACACAGAGCCATACGGAGGCAAACTTACCAGAGAAGACGCTAGGGATCTTGGAAAGAAAGCTTTTGACAGTGCGAATGGGAATTCCGTTTTTCTCATCTTGCATGCGTGCTATGACGTCCTCCATCTAAATGACAATGACAAAACAATGAAAACCTTTCAGAAGTTGAATTTTTCATAAAAACCAGTTTTCATAACAATGTTGTACATCCGTCGTGCTCAACTAAGAATAATGGGATACTCCTACCTTGCTGGACTCTGAAATATTCATATTTGCAGTTTGGTTAAAAATGATGGAGAAAACAGCAGGGAGAGTGGCCGTTTCAGGCCCCATTAACCTACTAAGAGGCGTCGTGAATAATGCCGCTCTCCTAGTTGTACATGCTCTGCTTGGAAAGGTTGAGATAAAAGTGCTTATTTCTGTAACTGTCAGAGACCACTGTCATAGCAAAATGCACACTTCATTAATATTATCATCTCTCCTGAACTCACTGAGAAGGAAAACAGAAGGCCTAAAAGCCACCGTTTGGGTTTCCTCTTGAGGCAAAGACAGACGGAAAAAATCTAGTTCCTAAAAGCTAAAATCAGTCCCGAGGGCCACGTGTAAAAAATGCATCTGCTGCATTTACGGAAATTCCCTTACGCATTCACTCCGACGATTTCCTATCAAGCATGGTTTTTACTCACTGGGTTACCTGCTTTCTCACGATTAGCAATAGCCAATTGGATGAGGAGAATGTTCAAAGCAGACCAACTCATAGAGCAAGCTGGGCAGCCGGGGGACGAGGGGCTATGAAAAGTAACTCTAATCAATGATCGAATTCTTTGGGACAATTTATTTTTTATTTTTTAAATAAGCATTTTTAAAATATTTTTCTTTATTCATTTCAGAGAGGAAGAGAGAAGGAGAGAGAGATAGAAACATCAATGATGAGAGAGAATCATTGATCGGCTGCCTCCTGCACACCCCGCACTGGGGATCGAGCCCGCAACCCAGGCATGTGCCCTTGGCTGGAATGGAACCTGGGATCCTTCAGTCTGCAGGCTGACGCTCTATCCACTGAGCCAAGCTGGCTAGGGCTCTTTGGGACAATTTAAGTCCAAAAGATTCTAGTATCTCAAAAGAAGATGTATATTACCCATTACCTAGATACGAGCAATAGATCTATCTATCTATCTATCTATCTATCATCTACCTACCTATCTATCATCTATCTATCTATATCATCTATCATCTATCTCTCTATCATCTATCTATCATCTATCTACCTATCTATCTATCTATCTATCTACCTACCTATCTCCCAACTGGAGACAGAGAGATGAGTGGATAAAACTGAACAAGGCCTTTTACTAATATATTTGTTTACAACTGTCAGCACACTGTAACATCAGTGCAAACAGAATGAAATGGATCAGTTACGCTATTACTCAAGACTCCGTTTTTTCCATCTGTAACAGAGGGATAATAATAATAGTGTGCATCTTATTACAGGTGATAATTAATGGAACAATGCTCATTAAATATTTGCCATAATGCTCTCATCATCATCATCATCATCGCCATCATCATCATCGTCTTCCCTCATCACTGTACTAGAATGCCACAGACGCTTTCCTTTAGAATCCAGTTGGCAAAGACAGCTGTGGTCAAATGCCAGGCATTTACTGGAGTAATAAATTGCCCATCACAGAGCAGACAGATGCCCATGGACCAGCTTAGATTTCCTGCAGAAGACCGAGTGTGTGCTGGTATCTTCTAATCGAAAGATAGGGGGTTTGGCTAGAAGACATGTCAGGAAGAATAATTTCTGCACCTAAGCAAGGACTATGAAAACGATGGGGGGAAAAATAATATTTAGAAGAAAGAGGAAATGAGATTGCATCCGTTTCTGACAAAATGAAAATGTTTCTGCTCTCATATTTGCTTGATGAATTTGCCTCTTGAAGTTCATTAGTGGATCCCAATATTGAATTGAATTGAGATGAAATCCTCTTTGCAAAAGCAATCCTTTATCTATGCAAGCTAATGAGCTATTCCCTGAAAAGAGTATGTAAAAACAAAGGTCTCTTGCAAAGTAATTTGGAGAATATCTGCAGCTCAATTTGTTTAAAATGTTTTATACCTCTATTATGGAACTCTTCACATGTTATTGTCACTCTCAAACTATTGGTTTTCCCTTAGACTTGAACTTCTGGAGGGGAGAACCCTCACCTTGCCCATTTTTGTATTGCTAATCCAGGGGTCCTCAAACTACGGCCCGCGGGCTACATGCAAGTACAAATATTGTATTTGTTCCCGTTTTGTTTTTTTACTTCAAAATAAGATACGTGCAGTGTGCATAGGAATTTGTTCATAGTTTTTTTTTTAAACTATAGTCCGGCCCTCCAATGGTCTGAGGGACAGTGAACTGGCCCCTGTTTAAAAAGTTTGAGGACCCCTGGAATACAGAAAGTGCTGGCCCACAGGGAGGCTCAAGAATAAAGGAAGAGACATGAAATTTTAACTAACGGCACACGTTTTATTTTTCTGAGCGAGCCAGAGCAAAAAATCCAAGTTAAGTTGATTTAAGATTTTGTCTTCAGATGTTGGAAATACTTTTTAAAAAAAAAACCTAACATTTGGTGAAAAAATAGGCCGAGTCAAAAATGGTGGCACAGGAGAGCTTAATGTGCTATAAGCTAAAACATTCTGATGATTTTCTTCACTTAATGCAGAGACTCCTCTGCCTGCTTCTCAGAGGAATTGTTTCTTTCAAACCCTGAGGGTCAAGCAGTGGCTGCTTATGAGTCTGTCTTCCTGCTGGTAGAGGTGACGCTCAAGTTCACGGTCATGTGTCAGCTCCCAAGATGAAAGAGGCTACTGGACTCCCAACACAGGGCTCTTTCCTCCAGGAATTCATAATTAGCCTTTTCGCTCAAACAGCTTAGCTGTCACTTGGGTGCTTGTGATGTATTTCTAATGTGGCTCAGCGAAATGAAGGAGACGCGCCCTACACAGCTACACCTCTGAGGAGAGGAAGTAATGATTCAAGAGGGAACCCCGGACAGGGAACGCCCAACCACTGAGGAAATAAAAATCCACCGCCTTGAAACCTCGCTAGGTCCCTAATGTTCTTAAGAATAATGAACGACTGCCCTAGCCGGTTTGGCTCAGTGGATAGAGCGTCAGCCTGTGGACTCAAGGGTCCCAGGTTTGATTCCGGTCAAGGGCATGTACCTTGGTTGCGGGCACATCCCCAGTGGGGAGTGGGGAGTGTGCAGGAGGCAGCTGATCGATGTTTCTCTCATCGATGTTTCTAACTCTCTATCCCTCTCCCTTCCTCTCTGTAAAAAAAATCAATGAAATATATTTTTTAAAAAAGAATAATGAACGACATAAACTGATGAACAAAAATGGAACCAGATAGTTAGAAGCATTGAACAGACTGTCCAACCTATGAGGGAAGGCGGGGGTGGTGGGGGGGGGGGCGGTAAGGGGTAATAGATCAACCAAAGGACTTCTATGCATGCATATGAGCATGACCAATGGACACAGACAAGGGGAGGGTAGAGGGGGGAGAGCACATCCTGGGGGGTGGGGGCGGTCGGGGAGAGGTCAATGGGAGGGGAAGGAGACTTTATGTAATACTTTAAGCAATAAAGAATTTAAATTTTAAAAAAAGGATGATGAGAGGCTAATTACGTTTACTTGTAGCCATACTTGCCAGAACTGTGTCATAATATCAGTCATATTGAATTCATGAAGCCAAGAACTTTACGGACACCCTGACTGTGAGCAAAACATTTGTATGAAATAAAGTTAATGGTTTTGTGCTCTGTGGGTCTGAAAGAGAAATGAACCAACCAAAATTTCAAAGAAAGTTTTTCCAACTTCTTATGGTAATCTGCCCTTAAGCACAGGCATTTAGAAACAGAAATGAGAGACTGTATTGCGTGGTACATGCTTTCAAGTTATTGTGTGTAATCATCATGTTAAGTGTGAGCTAAAAAAAAAAAGTGGGAGAAATGAAAAAATAAATTAAACATGGAAGAAAGGGGTCACTGAAGTGCCTCTTGAATACCTCAGACAATTCGGTGGTGGCATTTATCACGTAACTTAAAACCTGCCTATAATTCTTTTTTTCTTCAAGAAGCCATTTTAAAGATGTGATTGGCGCTTCTGAGCTCGGCGGTGAAAACAGACAAAGTAGAACAGTTTTCTAAAAAAGGTTAAATAAGACTAGCAATGAGCTTAAAATTTGCAACCACAACTGTTTTCTGCTTGCAATGATTTAATTAAAGCTGCTTTAATTGGTGTAATTTCCCCCCATGTTACAGTTGGCAATGGTATCGTAACCCAGAATTACTCTTTTCATGTGAAAAACCTCGTGTTTACATGACTAATTATGACTAAAAAAGATACACTTGTAGAACCCAGTTGCATTTAAATCTGACCTTGTTCATCTTGAATGAACTAGTAGATGTACCTTTTCAAAAGCAGTAACTAATTTGGCGACGTTGAGATTTTATGCTCTGGCAATTTTACAGAAGGTAGAAGACAGATTTTTTCTGATTTATGGATGTTGGTTTTATTTATTTATTTATTTATTTTATAAATTTTATTGATTTTTTACAGAGAGGAAGGGAGAGGGATAGTTAGAAACATCGATGAGAGAGAAACATCGATCAGCTGCCTCCTGCACACCTCCCACTGGGATTGTGCCCGCAAGCAAGGTACATGCCCTTGACCGGAATTGAACCTGGGACCTTTCAGTCCGCAGGCCGACGCTCTATCCCCTGAGCCAAACGGGTAGGGCAGTTTTGTTTTTAAATAAAGCATCTCTCATCCATCTCAAGAAATATAACCTCTACTTTACTATTTTTTAAAAATATATATTTTATTGATTTCAGAAAGGAAGGGAGAGGGAGAAAGAGAAACATCAGTGATGAAAGAGAATCATTGATTGGCTGCCTCCTGCATGGCCCCTACTGGGGATCGAGCCCACAACCCGGGCATGTGCCCTTGATGAGGAAATCAAACCGTGACCTCCTGGTCCATAGGTCAACACTCAACCACTGAGCAACACCGGCTAGGCACACACATGTTTTTAATTATGTGATACCCAGATGTATGACTTCACTAATTGACTGGAGGATAGCTGCCTTTGTAAATGGAGGCTCAGACTTGTCCCTGAGATGATGTTAGTATTGTTTTATCAGGAGTGGTCCAAAGGCTGACCTCAGTCACCACCTCGATTAGTGCTAATCCTCCGTTCATCCAGCCTGCTTAGTCTAAGAATTAATACCATGTCCGACCCTCATTTAAAATGTGGATAAAAAGGATTACAACATGAAGGTAAGGCCAAAGCACTTTAAAAGGACAAAAGCATCCTCACACCGATGATGAAGGCTTATCTGTTTCGGATGCACACACTCCAAGTCAGTACACGTGTGATGAGGTGGCTATTTGTCTCGTGTTTCATGCTTTTCCCCAAGTTTTAAATTCGTTTCTGCTGCTGCGGAGCCTGACCTTTTCCTCGGCGTGATGTTCTCTGTTTTCCTTATTTCAAAGATTGACTTTTAAATTTCAATTTCCTAGGATTTTTTTCGAGGCCGATGAGTAAATTTTAGAAAGGCGAAAGGAAAAGAATTTCCCGTTACTGTGCCTCTGCTGGGGTTGCCCGTCCGAGGCCCCTACAACGTGAAAATGGATTTTTACTTTCAGGAGCCTTTGTACAGCTCTATTGATCTTTCCAACCCACTGAACAGCTAACTGTAAAGAAAGGGAAATGCAATGTGACTTTTCTGATTTGCCCTTCACCTACGGGAGACTAGAGCCAGGGATGTGCAAAACCCCCGCCTTCCTGTTGATCATCTCTGAAAGCAAGCTCTCTGCAGAGGGCTTTGTGCAATCAGCCACTCCTTCTGCTCAGCTCTTGGGAGAAAAAGTTGGAACTCACGGTGGGCTAGTTCACAGAAAATCCCTACGCGGAGGCCCAAGCCTAGACATGCAAATGTGTAACTTCCAGCCCAGTAACGGTTTTTTTTTTCCTATCTCCCACTAGAGGCCTGGTGCACGAAATTCGTGCAAGGGAAGAGGGAGGGGGTCCCTCAGCCGGGCCTGCAACGATGCCAGTGTCCCTCGCCCCGGCCTCCGGCCTGAGGCCCCTCCCCTCCCCTCTCTCCATGCGGCCGGGGCGCAGATGCTGGGCTCACGTTGCCCGGGCGATGCCGCCAACGTCCCGCCCCAGCCACTATGGGCGCCTCCATCTTTGTTGTGGAGTGATGGTTCATTTACATATTACTCTTTTGTTAGATAGGGTGATTTTGTTTTTCTTAGGAAAACAAGATTCCCCTGCCAAGGGAATCAGAACTGGCTGCCGTGCTCCTGACAATAGTTCTCAGCAATCTCATGAGAAAATGCAAAAAGGGATGTGTTGTCTTTCCTGCTAGAGAGCTTGAGTCTACTCTCTTACAATCGAAACATGGATGCCAGGTCTGGCCAGCGTGGCTCAGTGGTTGAGCATCGACCTATGAACCAGGAGGTCACAGTTTGCTTCCCGGACAGAGCACATCTGAAGAAGCTTTCATTGGGTTTCTACTCCAAAGCATTAGATGAGATAACTCCCTATTCAGTAGAAGACAATTGCTGAAGATGGGGTACAAGGCATATAATGGAAGGAGAATAAGGCATTTAGAACAGAAGGTCTGGGATCAAGCTATGGGCTAAGGGGGGTGGGGAGTAATTCATCTACAAAATAGAGCAAATAATAATTGCCCGCTTATCTGTCTAATGCATTTTGCAAATACCCAACAGGATAATGCACATGAAAGGACTCTGTGAGCTCGCAAAGGCGAAGAGATGAGAAGTGGTGCTATGATCCGACCCACACCCTTTGTGCACCTTATTAGTTAGAAGACCTGCAGCGACTTATTCGGAGAATCCACCAAGTTGGTGTGATATATGGCTGCTGTTTTTTGAAGAGGAATATTATCCCTTCACATAAGCCTGCAGATAACATCACCCAGCTTGCCTCTCACAATGAAAGCTGTGGCATAAGCATTATTATAATTATTTTGTAAACGAATAAAAACATACAATGAAGTACAACCCACAGAGCTGGAGAGAGAATGTGGTTCGGACTGAGATTTATGTCACACTACAACTATGGCAATGACACTGTGCACCCACGTGAAGCCACAGGAAATATGACATTTCCACGTGAAAGCTGAAGTCCTTGGCCGCCCCCCCCCCCCCTTCTTTCTCGGACGGGGCAGGTGACTGGGGGTTTGGTGAGAGCAGTCATGCGCTCCTCTGAGGTGGAGATGGGCTCTATGAATGATAGATGAAGGGCCACGGATCCCACCTTTCCAGAGGATAGAGCTGCATCTGCTCACATACTGGAACAAGTACTCAGATAGCGCCCTTTAAGATTTTTGAAGCCCTAATTTATCTATTTATCTCCTCATTAGATCTCCTCTCTCTCTCTCTCTCTCTCTCTCTCTCTCTCTCACACACACACACACACACACACACAAAGACACATGCACTATTTCTGTCTCATTTCTGTTTGGTTCATCAAATTTCCACTGGACAAACGGCGAGATCCTTAATGGGAATTATAACGAAGGGCAGTCCAACAAAAGAAGCACATGTACAGTAGACGCAGAAGCAGCCCTGAGGTTGTTGAGAGCCCTGGAGACTAAGAATTCTCAACTAGTCACTCGCAGGGCCATCGGCAAGGGACGCAGCCCCGGTGAGAGAACACGACCGCCTTCCCACAGTGCATTTGTACCGTGTGGCGTAGTCTGGCTTCTTGTCTTCTTGCCAGACCCAGTCCCTTGTTTTGGGTTGGGTTCCTCCGGGGAGGATAAACGCTCTTTACCTGCCTTCTAAAGGGCCAGTCTGCGACGTTCTAGTTGGTTTTAGGCGCTAACATGGAAGACAATGAATGAACTTGGGCCTGTCTAGGAAATGGGTGAGCAAGTGGCATCATATGAAACCAGATGTTACGTGGTCTGTTTTTAAACTCGTCTAAAACGGGCATGACACAGGGATTTCTCTAAACGTTTACTGTAGAGAAATTGAAACAGACACACAGCTCAACGGAATCCATTGGGCCCCATGAGCTCACCAGCGGGCGGTGGAGATCATGAAGTTGTTATGCCAACTCATCTTTCCAAAGGAACGAAGGTACGCTTCCTCCACAGAAGACACTACTTGGAAAAACAGATACTGATTTTTAAACTAACGTGAATTTCCTACCTAAGCAGCTACTGGGCGCATTTCGCAGGCGCCAGCTGCTGGCCGCCTACCGTGTGGCTACTCTGGGCACCAGACCTGACCTTCTTTAATGAGCAAAAAAGAATGGCTCAGAGGCCGCTAAGAAAAATTTACATTCTACTTTTACATGCATTCTTTTTTTATAAAATATATTTTATTGATTTTTTTACACAGAGGAAGAAAGAGGAATAGAGAGTTAGAAACATCGATGAGAGAGAAACATCGATCAGCTGCCTCCTGCACATCTCCTACTGGGGATGTGCCGGCAACCAAGGTACATGCCCTTGACCGGACCCTTGAGTCCGCAGGCCGACGCTCTATCCACTGAGCCAAACCGGTTAGGGCCTACATGCATTCTTTAGTTTGCTCTTAACCACCATGTGATAGAGATGATGGAATTCATAGCAACTCCCTTTTATAGATGACAGAACGAAGGACCGGAAAACTGAAGTGACGGACTCAAGTTGACACAGATGTTAAGAAGCAAACCCTCTACTTGGGTTTGCATGGTAATGGAAAATGACATTTCAAAGAACATCCTGTTAAGAGAAAGCAACGTCCATTTCTCCTATAAATAAAATGTAAAAGTCCCTGGAATACATGTTCTCTCAGGGGACAAGAATTAGGCCACGCTGAAAATTTTCCATTTGACGGCATGCAATGAGAACAATCCTTTGCATTTCAACCACGACTTTATTTATTTTTTTAAAGTATATTTTTTATTGATTTCAGAGAGGGAGAAAGAGGGAGAGAGAGATAGAAACATCAAGGATGAGAGAGGATCATGGATTGGCTTCCTCCTGCACGACCCACACTGGGGATTGAGCCTGCAATCAGGGCATGTGCCCTGACCTGGAATGGAACCGTGACCTCCTGGTTCATAGGTCGACGCTCAACCACACTTTAAATGCTCTTACATCATGTTCCGGCTGTCCTCACGCATTTGCTGGGAATTGCTACTAGGATTTCTAGAATTTTTGAAACTATACAGGACCCACGTCTTCCTATCCGTATGGCAGCTGTTGAAACAAATGTTAAGTGATTCTCTCTCACTGCCTCATTAATGTAGTTGATATTTATTGTGACTCCACATGTCAGCATGTTAAACGCCTATTGCGGTCTGTGGTTTGTGACAGGAACGAAGGCGAGGGATGAATACCCCGGGAAGGGATCCTCCGAGTTGCGCTTCGAACACCGATTACAAACCAGAGAAGCTGAGAGGAGGGATGCAAGCAGAAGCACAGCCGTGGGAAAGCTTCAGGTTAGCTGGACCAGAACAGGTGGTTTGTGGAGTGGTAATCTGTGGGGTCAAGTTCGGAGTGTTATATGCAGGATGGAGTGGAAATAGGACAGGGGTCACGGAGGTGAAACGGCCACAGGGAGAGGAAAAGCTGCGATATAATTCCGATCAGGTTGATCTAAGGTCGCTATGGAGACGCCAACAAAGGTGAAAAGGACCTTGGGTAAGAACTCCGGGAGTGTCCAGGGAATAATAGCCAGTGCTGGGAAGAATCAAGAGAGCGTGAGGTCCAATTCAGGCAGAGGATGGGCTAGTACAACCTTTTACCGCTTGGGAGAGCGATAGAAGATTCTCTCCTGCAAGGGTTTGCCAACGTTTTTACCGCAATCTACAGTAAGATAAACGTTTTTCATTATGCCGCAGGACAAATAAGCGTATTCTTACATGTGAAGATTTAATTGAAGCAAATGTTTTATGAAACAATACTCATCCATGCTATGGGTAAATGAAGTCTGGCAATTTCCATCCTATTCCATTATCTCTATATATAAAAGCCTAATACGCAAAGTGTCCCCTCGGGAGTTTGACCGACCAGGAGTTTAATTGCTTGCTATGACGTGTGATGACCAGCAGAGGGTGGCGCAGAATGAAGGAAGGTCCTGGCAGGCAGCCGGCAGCTGCCAGGGACCCTACCTGTGCACTGGGCCTCTACTCTTAAAAAAAAGTACTAGCTACAAACCTTCTCGATGGCTTTCACAAGCTACTACTGGAATGCAACTTAACTGGCAACTTGTAAAGTACTACTCTATTGGGTGCATTCCATGAGGAAATAAATATAATCAAGTAGTTTTTATCCTTAAGATCTACCCAATCAAATAATTAAACAAACAAAAAAAATTCCCTGTCTTCCTCTACCCACCATCTTATTTCATTTCATTTTAGACCAAATATCTTGTCTTCTAGAAAGGGTTGCCTAACCCAGTAGTCTTTAAACTTTTTGATCTCACGCTTTTCAAAATTACTGAGAACCCAAAAGTTTTTGATCCAATGGGTTGTATCTATTAATATTTATAATTTTTGAAATTGACACTGAGCCATCTACAATATATATGTGCGTACATACATTTATTTCATTAAAATTATAATAATGAATCTGTTACATGTTAACAGAAATGTTGCACCCAAAAATAACTAGATCTCCCCAAATGTATTCAGTGAAAAGAGTGGCTTATTTTACATTTTTTAAAATCTCTTCAATGTTTGACTTAAAAGAAAACAGCTAGATTCTCCTATCGATTCTGCATTCAATCTGTTGTAACATGTCTTGTGGTTGGAGACCACCTGGCCTCACAAAGAAAATACTTCGAAGAGGAAGAGATAGTTGAATATCTTTTCAGACAATTGAGGATACTCTTCTTTGATTCTACAGGTAGTCGTTTCTAACGGTTACTTGAGCTGAGGAATCTAAAACCTTACCAATCAACTTTTCATCCCCTGTGACATTAACATCCATTGGTCTATCTTGAACTTCGAATGAAATATAGCAGACTGGTCGTTTGGAAAATATTGCTTCACTGAGTGACACAGATCTCTCAGAGGCTGACCCATTTCATTATCCACTGTCAAACATGACATCTGCTAACATCACCACCAACCCAACGCGAAAAGTCTTTCACTATTGGGAGGTTACCATGTCCACAACCATACGTTTTACAAAATTCTAACTTTCACTCAAAAGCCTGAGCTATGTTACTGGCAATGAATACTGCCAGTTGTTTTCCTTGAATCAACAGGCTCGTTGTGTTCATTTGGGGAACAGGGACACGGAGGGTTTAGCGTGGAGTGCAGAAGTGAGGCACACGTTAAACAGAGTAAATAATCGTGGGAAAACGACTGGAGGCAGGGATTCTACCTACATGCTTCGGTCCCAGGAGGAGGCTTGGATCCCAGGAAAATGTATGCTCATGAACACTGCTGCCTCGATCGTCATCCCATGACAGGGCATTTCTTATTTCATCAAATATCCTCCCCTAGGCTCCAAAGGATGCCCAGGGAGCAGAACACTAGCCATTTGGACAGTTCACAGATGGTGTCAGGAAAAGGGACTCAGTGGCCATATCTATCTATATAAAAAGCTAAGTGTCCATCCGTCCGACCGGTCGCTATGACACGCACTGACCACCAGGGTGCAGACACTCAACGCAGGAGCTGCCATGATTCGCACCAGCCATTTAAAAGTAAACGGCACCACGGACCTGGGGCCAACAAACCAACACTCGGCTTCCCCCAGGTGGGACACAAGCCCGGCCACCACCCCAGAGCGATACCCCACCAAATCGCAGCCAAAGCTGCCAAGACCCCATGGCGCAAAATGCGGCCCACAGCCCAGACCAGCCTGGAAACGGTCGCTATGGGCACCGGGTAATGACGTTATGTAGCAACACCTCTCTTCCTCTCCCTAGCGACTAGCCTCCTTGGAGTTTCTTCAGCCCAGGAACCCGACCTGCTTTATAGCCAGGTGCAAACATTTTACAGTTCAACCAAATGTTTGTGAAGCGTTTTCCCGTGCCTCATCTCATTTGATCCTCACAGAAGTCCTGGGGTAGGTAGAGAGGAGACTTGGTAGAATCCTATTTTCTTTTCATTAGCCAGACACGAATAGCGGTATTAAAATATTTCTTCTAATTAATTTACTTTCAATGTGCACGAATCCGTGCACCGGGACACCAGTTGTGAAATATCAGGTGAAAAGGAATTTTGAACAGTTATCTCCAAAGGAAGGCTTCTGGTGTCTTACTTTTCTAACTTGCACCCAAGATCTCCAAGAAAGGACACTGGTATGTGGAGCTCTAGCCCCTTCTTTTGTAGGAGAATTTCAAGGGCTATTGCTCCATAGAAGACACCAGGAGGGACCCTGAGGTATGTATGGGTCTCAGTTAGGGTAAGAAAAGAAGAAAGGGGAACTAAAAAAGGTCCCTCGGAAGGAGCAATAATAACACTATCATTTGGAAATCTATGTCTGAAAATAAACCCTGTCATTGGTCCAGCCATCCATAAAGAGTGACAAACTATGGTTTGACTTTCCAGCATAAAAATCTGGGATGAACAACTTTTTTTGGAAGCTTCTAGAAGACTATGCTACTATACATTTCTAGTCATGGTCAACTTGCAACGCTGAGGTGTAGCGAAGAAAGATTAGGTGCCAGTTCCCCCGTGCTGTAACTGCTAATTATTTTTCCAAGGGTAATTATAGAGTTCTGTTCCAGGACTTTTTATTACTTTTTAAAAATCGCTCATGGCATCGCGTTTGGCAAATTCTGCGGGAGGCAAATACAGCTGCCGCCTTCAAGGAAGCTGTTCAGTGGGTTCACACGAAAGTAATTCAACCACTTGGCACTCCAGTCATCTTGTTGGCAAGTTGGATGAATAAAGAGTAAAAAAATGAAATGAATAGCCCGGCTGGCGTGGCTACGTGGTTGAATGTCAATCTATGAACCAGGAGGTCATGGTTCGATTCCCGGTCAGGACACATGCCTGGGTTGCAGGATCGGTCCCCAGTGTGGGGCTCATCGTTGATGTTTCTGTCTCTCTCTCCCTCTCTGAAGTCAATAAAAACATATCATTTTTAAAAATGGAATGAATATATGATCTTTAGTTGGTACCTGTACCTCTTATGCAGATTGCTCTCGGCCATCCAAATGCCTAGTGTCTAGCTTGATAAATGATTGTTGAATGAATGAATAAAAAAATAATCCTTACTTTGGTGTCATCACAGAGGTGTCTTGGCACCCAGGATGGCTACTCTCATGAGTGCCCGTGAACCCTTGAAGACATAAAAAAAGGTGGCCTCCATCCGGGAAAAGAGGCTTTAGAACAAGGCTTTGTGGGTAAAAATCGCAGCTCTGCTAGTCTAGCTTCTGAACTTGGGAGAGCTAGCCAACACTGGAGTGCCCCCATCTCAGCATCTGGAACCTAGAGACGATAAATAATAGTATCCGCCTCACAGGGCTATTTGAGGATTAAATGAGTTTACACCTTCCTACCCCAGCCCCCCCGTACACCCACTATAGAGCTTGGGCCAGTGCCTGGAACAGAGAAACACCGCCCAAGTGTGAGCTATAATTATTCCTTCTTTTCGCATTTTACCTTCTTTATTTAGCAACCACGGGCTGATTTTTGTCGGGGTGACAGCATTGTCTAACTACAGAAACAAACACTGCAGAATCCGAAACGTATGATTAAGTGCAATATTACCTTTCTATTCCTTCCTTCCTTCCTTCCTTTCCTTCCTTTCCTTCCTTCTTCCTTCCCTTCCTTCCTTCCTTCCTTCCTTCCTTCCTTCCTTCCTTCTTTCCTTCCTTTCTTCTTCCCTCCCTCCCTCCTTCCCTCCCTCCCTCTTTCCTTCCTTCCTTCGTCCCTCCCTTCCTTCCCCTTTCTGAATGTCTTCTAGATGACATGATTCAGTATGAGATCAGGTACAGCAGTAAAGATAAATTACAAGATAATTTCGACCTTAGGATCTTACACTCTCAGAGGGATATGCACATAAATGCATACATTTCAATCCAAAGTGATATGATATAGAGGGGAACCCAAAACGCCCAGCTCTTGGAGGAGGAAGTAGGGAATTCTGTAGAAAGGGGCGGTAACACTTTTATGATCTTTCTGCTTTCATGGTGCCAGAAAGAAGGCCGATTAAACAACAGGTGAGCCAACCAATAATTATATCTACGTTCCTCCCCAGAAATATTCACAGGAGAGCAGCTACTGTGTCGAAGCCAGTTAGCACGGTGGGGAGTGGGTAGACCTAACTTTAAAGAACTTCTCAAAAAAATGTTTTTCAAAACAGAAGTGGTTTCCTCCTCCATCCCTCCTCTTAACACCCGAGTGGACCGTGAGCTGTACTTGCCAAGTGCTCCTAAGTGACGGACTCTGTGGGTTCAAGTCCACCTTAGAAGCTCCTCACCGTCAGACACAAACAAGCAGAGAAACAAAAAGCAGAACTCGGGGTGCGTTAGGCCCGCGGTTCTCAACCTTCCTCATGCCTCGACCCTTTAATACAGTTCCTCCTGTTGTGGTGACCCCCAATGTCATGGTTACAAACTGAACATCATTAAAGCATCGCGACGAATCACAAAAACAATATGCAATTATATGTGTGTTTTCCGATGGTCTTAGGCGACCCCTGTGAAAGGGTCGTTCGACCCCCCAAAGGGGTCGCGACCCACAGGTTGAGAACCGCTGCTTTAGGCAGGGGTAGGGTTTCTGTTGGTTGTAAAAAACCCCAGAATGAGAAGTTTCCTTGAAACAGATCTCTAGGCTGCGTCCTCAGGGTGCGGCCTTCACAGTCACCAGGTGGCTTCAGCAGTTCCCGGCACGACATTTTCACTGTTTTCTTCAAAGACCAAAATAAATAAATAAATAAATAGCTAGCCCTAACCGGTTTGGTTCAGTGGATAGAGCGTCGGCCTTGCAGACTCAAGGGTCCCGGGTTCGATTCCTGTCAAGGGCATGTACCTGGGTTGCGGGCACATCCCCAGTAGGGGGTGTGCAGGAGGCAGCTGACTGATGTTTCTCTCTCATCGATGTTTCTAGCTCTCTATCCCTCTCCCTTCCTCTCTGTAAAAAACCAATAAAATATATTTTAAAAACATAAATAAAAATAAATAAATAAAAGGGGGGGGGGTGTCCATGTGTCACCTTTGCTTCTTTAAATAGAAAAAAGAAACGCAAAAAACACAGGGTTCCTAGCAGCTGCAGGGAAGAAACCCCTTTAGGTCCAATCAGCAAGAACTGAGCTCCTCCTGCTGGGTGCTGCAGAAGCCAATCACTGGCAGAGAGACTGGAGCAGAGACAATCAGCCCCCAACACAGCAGTGTTCTCAGGCTTGAGGCCCACCAGGGAGGCCGAGAGCTTACGAAACACCGATTTCTGGGCTCCACCCAGAAGCCAGTGAGTCTGGGGTGGGAGGGGCTGGTTTGGCCCCGATGAGGCTGGTCCTTTCTAAGCACGCCTGGCACTGCCCCAAAGCACGCGGGAGCGGGAATGCTACATCCCATGGGGTGGGGGGAGGTGTCAGCAAAGGGGCAGAGAGAAGAACGCTACCAACGTTTCCCTAGAGCTTTTTATAGACCTACTGGAGGCCTGGTGCATGAAATTCATGCACTTGGGGAGTCCCTCAGCCCAGCCTGTGTCCTCTCGCAGTCCGGGAACCCTCGGGGGATGTCCGAATGCCATGGAGGCGGGAGAGGCTCCTGCCACCGCTGCTGCGCTCGCCAGCCATGGGGGCCGGGAGGGACTCGGGAGGTTGGCCAGCCGGGGAGGGACTGTGGGAGGGCTTCAGGGCATGTCCAGCCCATCTCCTCAGTCCCGATTGGCCGGATCCCAGCAGCAAGCTAACCTAACCTACCTGTCGGAACATCTGGCCCCTGGTGGTCAGTGCACGTCATAGCGAGCGGTTGAGCAGCCTTAGCATATCATTAGCATATTACGTTTGATTGGTTGAATGGCCGACTGGATGACCGGACACTTAGAAACATCAATGATGAGAGAGAATCATGGATCGGCTGCCTCCTGCATGTCCCCCACTGGGGACCGAGCCCACAACCCAGGCCTGTGACCTGACTGGGAATGGAACTGTGACCTCCTGGGTCATAGGTCAGCACTCAACCACTGAGCCACGCCGGGCTCTTTGAATATTAAGACTGCCTCTCAAGAATGATCAGCATAGCAAATTCATGATGGAACCCTGTAGCTTATGACATTTGAGAATTTTGATTTGTATCCTCACGGATCCACGTCTGTGGATCTAGGACAGGAATACAGTCAGAAAGTTGCTATCCCTGCTCAGCCACCG
This sequence comes from Myotis yumanensis, assembly GCF_028538775.1. Classification (NCBI taxonomy): domain Eukaryota; kingdom Metazoa; phylum Chordata; class Mammalia; order Chiroptera; family Vespertilionidae; genus Myotis; species Myotis yumanensis. The sequence goes on along the minus strand of NW_027223773.1, from coordinate 2,799,819 downwards.
TGGCCTTCAAGACTGTCAGTATCATTGTGGATGGAGCTATTAAACTCCTACTTAGAAATGAATATGGTTTGGCTGACTTTAAAAAGAAAAAAATTTAAGGACGTTAAAATTTTTCTAGCCCAGCAAGTACCCACTTGCTAGTCATTTTTATATAAAAAGTCCAAAATAATGCACTTCACCAGATGTTCCTTTCCGTTTCCAGGGATTAATTTGAGAGTTAATTATCCACGTTAAGTCATTAACAACAAGGACAACAACTACCAAAAAAAGCTCTGAGTTTGGTACGGATGCTTCTAATTGTACGACGGACCATTGTTCATTTCCATTTTTAAGAACTACAATCATTCTGACATGCAAAAAAATAAAAACAGTCCCGGAATGAATCTTCTATTCTGCTTGGCAACATCTGAGCAGTAATTACTTCTGCAGATCATGCGGGAAGCTTGCAATTGTTCAGGTCTGTTCATAAGAAGGGGGAAGATGAGAAAAATACAAAGCTGCAATTCAGTAATGATTTATGCCCCCAAAAGGTCCATTTCTTAGCAACTCTAAACCCTTTTCTCTAAGTGGGTGAAAGCAACGCTAGCAGCAAAGGGTGGAGAACATACTCCGCTAAACCACTGCAGAACGGAAGTTGGTCAGCCACTTCGCTTCCTTGAACACTCTTTGGTTCCAAAGGGGCATTTTTGATTTGTTATGGTCCCTTCAGATATAATCAATCTTAAGGTGACAACTACAGTCTCTGTCTCATCCATCTTTGGAGATAGGTGTGAACAGCAAAATAATGCGAGGAAAAAAAACCACAGATTTAATGACAGGGTGGAAGAAAACAGGAGGCCAGGATAATTCTGCTCTGAAAGGGGTCCATGTGTCTTAACAGTAGATCCACTGGCTGGACTTGACAGTGATGGGGGCAATTCAGGAAACAGCGTTCAATGGGAGACGATTTATTGAACGCCAGTTTGAAGAATGACGTCTTTATGCCAATGACATAATTCACTTTTTTTTTGAAAGTCGAGCAACATGGGATTTCTCTCCTTTAGACCTGACACTCTGTACCTTACATATAAGAGCACCTTGCCCTAACCGGTGTGGCTCAGTGGACAGAGCGTCGGCCTGCGGACTGAAGGGTCCCAGGTTGGATTCCGGTCAAGGGCATGTACCTTGGTTGCGGGCACATCTCCAGTGGGGGGTGTGCAGGAGGCAGCTGATGGATGTTTATCTCTCATCGATGTTTTTAACTCCCTACCCCTCTCCTTTCCTCTCTGTAAAAAATCAATAAAATATATTTTTTTAAAAAATAAAATAAGAGCACCTTTCCGGGGCCATGCGTGAGTCAGATTCTCAAAGTGCTAGTAAACATGGCACCCAGGGAAAGAGGCCACGTGGCTATTTGGAAATGTAAGGGCATTTGAATCTCTGCTCGTACACTGAATCTAATCACCAAAATGAGAATGTGATTTCATTCTTTCAAGAGCAGTAGCCCTCCAGCGTAAGGCTATATCACAACCCCCCCCCGGAGAACCCGGTCAGCCAGCCAGTGCCAGATCCCACCCACCGCCAGACTTTCCAAGTCGGTACATCTGAAAATTTGCACTTTTAAGAATTTTCCAGGTGGCCCTAGCTGGTGTGGCTCAGTGGATAGAGTGTCCACCTGCAGGCTGAAGGGTCCCTGGTTCGATTCCGGTCAAGGGCACATGCCTGGGTTGTGGGCTCGATCCCCAGTTGGGGGGAGGGGGCGTGCAGGAGGCAGCCGATCCATGATTCTCTCTCATTGTTGATGTTTCTATCTCTCTCTCCCTCTCCCTTCCTCTCTGAAATCAATAAAAATATATTTTTTAAAAAAAGAAGAATGTTCCAGGCTATGCTGGCTGATGTCCTTGGTCTGGGACCACACTGGGAGAACTACTATCCGAAAACGTGGTGACAGTGAGCAACGCCTGTTTTTTTAGATATACGTGCAGAAATTGGGAACAGAGTAGAAAAAAAAATTTTTTTTAAAAAGACACCTAAACCATTACAGGTCTACCAGAATATTCTCTCACAACATCACAGCCGTCACTTTCCGCTTTATTTCTATTATTCTAAATCTAAGCAGCACAAAAACATACCAGCTAGAGCTGATGATGTCCAACAGCCAATGGTACCTCACTGGGTTTTTTTAAAGAAAAAAACAAACCAACCACAGCCACAACAACAAATTTGGGGTTTCTTTGCTAGCCCTCTCTCCCTCTCCCTTCCTCCCTGAAACCAATAAGAAGAATATGTATTTTAAAAACATTTTTAAAAATTTAAAATCCCTACCAAGGGTTAGCAGGCGGTCACTAAGCTGTTAGGACTGGGGCTTCCATCAGGAAAACCTACAACCCTATGCCCCTGGCAGCTCTTGTAAAAGTCAAAAAGGGCCCTGACCGGTGTGGCTCAGTGGATAGAGCGTCGGCCTGCGGACTGAAGGGTCCCGGGTTCGATTCCGGTCAAGGGCATGTACCTGGGTTGCGGGCACATCCCCAGTAGGGGGTGTGCAGGAGGCAGCTGGTCGATGTTTCTCTCTCATCGATGTTTCTAACTCTCTATCCCTTTCCCTTCCTCTCTGTAAAAAATCAATAAAATATTTTTTTAAAAAAAAATCAAAAAGGAAAAGACAGCCGACATGGAACCTGCCAACAGGGGTCTCTGCTCCCGCAGCGTGGCCCTGTCTGTGGCCCCTGTCCGCCTCCAGGAGCCCCGGCCGGCACCAGCTCCTGAGGGATTGGCTGCTCTGATGTGAGTCAGAGCGCAAGGAAGAGGAGTTGAGGCGGGGAGACTCAGAAAGGAGGTGCGGGGACTTTCCACACCGCCTTCCTTCGGTGACTCACAATCTGGCCCTGGGTGTGCTCCATCTGGCCACCGCCTGCTGTGAGAAGTGGTGCGGCGCTGGTGTGAGGATCCTCCTCCGCAAAGCTCAGGTGCAAGCTGGCTTCCACGGGTTTCACAAGGGATGTTTCTCATCCGTGTGTCTTGGCGGTAGATCCACTGGGCAGACCCAGAGGTCATTCTAGAAGCAGAGACCACCGTCTCTGTGCGGGGTCAGCAAAGCATTGTCCCTGGGCCACATCCTACTGGCCATCTGCTTGCATATGGCCCCGGCCATCACTCCGGTCCAGGGGTGAAAATATTTACTTTGCATGTTAGATAAGCCGATGGTACTCTTCACAGGCTGACATTCCTATGTCCCCCCACCCCCCACCCCCGGGTTAATCCTATCTCATCCACGCCCACCCAGAACTAAAGATCAGAAGCAATAGTATCATCTTTTTTTTTTTTTTTAGGAGCGTGAGAAGTGACGGTGATGGAAATAACCTGATTAGACTAGCAAAGCACTCGACAGCCACTTCATGTAGGCGCATCAGTCCCACAGACTCTAATAATCAAGAGAAAATCGTTGCTTTGCAGCTCATTTTGTCATAAGAGCCGTGAGTCATCAGAGCGAGGTTAAATTAGGACCATCACTTTCTATTCAAGGAGGAAACATGCACCGTATTTTAGAAGCATTTCTGTCAAATTGGTTCTTTCTGGTGCCACCGAAATAGGTAAATGCCTTGAAATTTCATTCACCAGACATGTCATAACGTTGGAAAAATCAAATGTTACCAGGCCGGTAAGGCAACATCCCATTAGAATAGACCTGGTAGAGTGTTTTTTCCTCATTTCTCGCCATTATCCCGTGAGGGAGCCATTATTCTCCTTGTGCCAATGACTCAACTGAGACGCAGCCACTGGTCTTCTTAGTCATGTCAACAACTCAATTCTTGGAACTCCTCTAAGTGTTCTTTCATTTATCCGTCCATTCGTTCATTGGACACATCTTTACTGAGCATTAATATGACCCACAATTCCATTACATAAAATGCCAGAAGGGTTAAATATGGGTTTCAAGCTACAATCATAGTATAAGATGATTCAGAAATCCTCTAGCATTCAGTTTTATAGTCACAAGTAAGTTCTAGATGACTCTAAATCGCTTTGTGACACCTGCCATTGAGTGACAAGTGGGAATGCCTTGGATAGTTTGAGAAAGGGGCTATTTCTATGCCTAATCCCTGAGTGACAAGAGAAACATGAGCTCACGTTTTCCATCAAAACATAGTAGAGTTTTCCAACATTTTCAATAATCCTAAGACATTAATAAGATAGAGTCCATTTTTTAGGTAAAATGGTGAACTTGGGGCATGGCTTGAGGTGCCATGTTAAGAAAATGGAAAACCGCCCTAACCAGTTTGGTTCAGTGGATAGAGCATCGGCCTGCGGACTGAAGGGTCCCAGGTTCAATTCCGGTCAAGGGCATGTACCTTGGTTGCGGGCACATCCCCAGTAGGGGTTGTGCAGGAGGCAGCTGATCGATGTTTCTCATCGATGTTTCTAGCTCTCTATCCCTCTCCCTTCCTCTGTAAAAAATCAATAAAATATATTTAAAAAAAAGAAAAGAAAATGGAAAACCTAACATTCTACTCCTTTTCATTGCAGGCCACAAACACAGTTTCTATGTGTCACAATCAGAGTCGGAAAGCAAGAGGCCGTTTCAGAACTAACCATCTTTACTCCGCCGAACGTGCAAATGTGTCGGAAGTTGATTCTCCTGCAGCCACTACCAGGTAAGAAATGGATTCGTTCTGATCCACAGAGCTAGAACGAGCCTTTAATACTGATGAGAACTCAACGTTTTGCCTGGCACCCCCAAGGGACACTTTTAGTTTTAAGATCTCGGCTCAACCACCCTCTTCACCAGGTTCCTGGGCCACGAGCCTCGTATGAAGTATTTCAATGAATCCCTAAAACTCTGTGTGGGGCTGGGACTAAATCCCATTTTACACATCGGAAAACATCTAGTTCGTGGTGGATCCAAAGCCAGAACACGTCGCAATCGTGAGCTATCTTCAGAAGGTAAGCAAGAGAGTTGTTGGGAGAGAAGGTTCTGGAAGGGAATCATGGTTGAAATCAGGGGCCTTTGATCATTGTCCTAAGATAGACCATTTAAGCGATAGGAAGCCTTGAAGGTTGTTTTTTTTGGGGGGGGCGGGGGGGGAACGATTGTATCAGCACTGAGCTTTGGAAACACTAAACCTGCCAGGACTCTGCTATAAAACTTGAGTTATTGCTTTGTTTACTTCTTTCCACGCTGACTTCAAGGGTGGAGGGAAAAGCGCTTGGTGTTTCTGAGTTCAGTTCTGTCCTCCAGTCCAGTCCTCTGTAGATCATCATTCCATCGTCCAAGGGGGCAGTTTTATTTCTTCCTCCTTGGCCGGCGTGCCTTGCATGTCTTTTCCTTGACTTTCTGCATTTGTGAGAACTTCCAACTCTAGGTGGGGAGGCGGGAGGGCAGGCGTCCTCGCCTCGCTTCTCATGGCAAGGAAAAGCACTCCGTCTTTAACCATGAAGTACAGTGTGAGTTGTAGGGCTGCTGGTTAGCCGTTGCCTTATTATGGTCGTTTTCCCTTCAGTTCCTTCCATTTTACCATCTCACTATATCGCCATCCCTAGGGCGTGTCATCAACCTGCTAACAAAGTCACTCGCAGAACATTCTTCTATCAACTTTTCACGTTACCCCTTCTAAAAATGTATTATCATCATCTAATTTTTAGGGAGAAAACCATGTGGTTTATTTTTCTTTGAGTCAGTCCAATAATCCTTTTCAGTTGTTACATATATTTTCCAATATTTTAGTGACAACAAATATTTTTGAATAGTTTAGTGGCGGCGGGAAGTAAGAAGTGTGGTGGCTGTTATGTCTGCTTGGCACGACTGAGTTCTCTTTCCTCGACAGCATGTGGATTCTTTTGTGTAGCGTCTCCGCCTTTATTCTCAACCCACACGACTGGACGCGTCTGCCCCAGACCTCACTCTGGCCACACGGCCCCGGTCTGAGTAATTGACCTCCAGATCAATGTCGATTGATTTAGGGATGACCTTGTGGCCCATGTAAACCGAACGAGACGCAACCCTGGGCGTCCGCACAAAGCAATTGGGGAGGCGAAGCTTGCTTTGGCTGAGATCGATGGGGGGAGCTGAGCTCAGCGATGGTGGCCCTTCTGCTGCCTCGTGGAGACAGGCTGCCTGAGAATGAGCGTCAACGCTGAGAACCAGTACGGACAGCACCCTGACAGCTTCATTTAAGCCCACAGCCAGGAACCCTGACAGATACATCGAGGCATGCAGGTGTTTCAACCTCTTCAATTGCCCTTCAGACGTCTTCCGTTGGGTTGGTGTTATAGACTGAATGTCTGTGTTACCCGAAATGAAAATGATGAAGCCCTCACCCCGAGTGATTTGGAAATGGCGCCTCTAGGGAAGGAATTAACGTAAAATGAGGTCAGAAAGGTGTAATCCTGATTCATCAGGATCAGTGTCCTTAAAAGAAGAGACATCAACCCGGCCGGCGTGGCTCAGTGATTGAGCGTCGACCTATGAACCGGGAGGGCACAGTTCGATTCCCGATCAGGGCACATGCCCGGGTTGCGGGCTCCATCCCCAGTGTGGGGTGTGCAGGAGGCAGCCGATCCATGATTCTCTCTCATCACTGATGTTTCTGTCTGTCTCTCCCTCTCCCTTCCTCTCTGAAATCTATAAAAATATATTAACAAAAGAGAGTGACATCAGAAAACACTGTCTTCCTCGCCATCATCTTTCTCTTCCCACCCCTCCCCACCCCGTGAGCACACACCAAGGCAAGACCGTGTGTGGGCACCGTGAGCAGAAGGCTGCCTACAAACCAGGTGGTCGCCATTGAAAACTGAATTTGCTGGGACCGTGATCATGGACTTCTAGCCTCAAACTGTGAGAAAATAAATGTCTCATCTTCCCCATGGCAAGCTTTCCCAAACAGGCCCGCGATCATTTTGGGTCCCCCACTGTGCATAGCAGCGTGACTGAAGCATAATATGTTTTCAATAAAAATTTTCGGTTGGGAGTTGACCTAGACCAAAAAATAAAAATAAAAAGTGGTTTATGGTCCTGCCCTCAGAGCATAGTGGAGAATTGAGAAAAATGCGCCATTTGGGAAAAATACTTTGTAGACAGGTCCCTATCGTTCAGGGGAAAGTAAAAGAATTGGGCTTAAGTTACCCAAATAATTCAGGCAATTCTCCAAAAAAGACACATGGAGAAAATATACCAGCCCAACCTACATGGCTCAGTGATTGAGCGTCAGCCTATGAACCAGGAGGTCATGGTTCCATTTCCAGTCAGGGCACATGCCCGGGTTGCAGGTTCAATCCCCAGTAGGGGGCGTGCAGGAGGCAGCCGATCCATGATTCTCTCTCATCATTGATGTTTCTCTCTTTCCTCTCCCTTCCTCTCTGAAATCAATAAAAAATATATTTTTTAAAAAAAGAAAATATACCATCTCAAGGCATAGCGTGCCTGACTTCATTGCTGACATCGTCAGACCACCAGATCTTCAAATCCCATGTCGGCCTCCTCTCTCATAACTCAGGCGGGTTCCCTGAGGGCAGGGCGGGTCCCTCACATTCACTGCTGCCCCCCAGCACCTGGCACTCCACGTCTGCTCCGCACACACTGGCGGAGGGAGGGAGGGAGGGAGTGAGCAGGCGCGGATGGGACATGTTGGACGCGCCTCTGAGAGAGGTACCACGGGCCCTCGAGGGACCCTGACACTTCCTCCCAGCCTCTCTCTGAGCGCCTGACATACTTAGCATCTTAAAGTTCATGCTGGCGGAGGGGGTGAACGTACGGATCCTTTCTTGAGCTCGGCTATTCCTGACGTGTTAAGTGTAGACATCAACAGTGACAACAGTTCAGCCCGAGCGAGATGCAAACAAGAGCCGGTGCCAGCTTCCCCGTCACAGCTTCCCTGCGGAGTCGGCTCTGTTTTGCTGCCGCTGAGAAAAGGGTGCCATTTGACGGTGGCGGGAGGAAGGAGAAGTTGATGCATTGGGCCAAGTATTCGAAACCTCGTCAAGGGGGCGGACATTGGCAACAATGCTTGAAACCCGGGCCGGGAGGCCATGGAAAGTTTTCACCTGGTCAGGAGGGCACCGATTGCCCAGCCAGCGTGGCTCCGTGGTTGAGCGTCGACCTAGGAACCAGGAGGTCACGGTTCGATTCCTGGTCAGGGCACATGCCCGGGTTGTAGGCTCCATCTTCAGTAGGGGGCGTGCAGGAGGCGGCCGATCAATGATTCTCTCATCATTGATGTTTCTCTCTCTCTCTCCTTCTCCCTTCCTCTCTGAAATCAATAAAAATATATTTTTAAAAAAATTACCCTGCTCTATTTGGTCAAACATTTAATTAACTCAGCCCTAATGCCTTTGCAGGATCAGACCAAATGATTTCTCAGGCCTTACATGGCCCTCGGGCCGGACGTTCCCCACCCCCGATGGGTTGAGAACACATCCTTTCTTTATTCACACAGTGAAAGTGTCCGGAGCCCTAGTAGTGGCAGGCAGCACATTGGGCGTGAGGAATAGGATGCATTAGCCAGACCACCATGGAGAGTCTACAAAAGTGAAAGATAACCAACCCTGAGTTATTCCATTACAATTGTGACAAATCCTATATAATAAAGAGCTAATATGCTAATTAGACCGAACAGCAGAACGACCGTTCAGACGACTTTCCGGACGAAGCCAGGGCTGTGAGAGCCGGCTGCGAGGGGCTGCGAGGACCAGCCGAGGTAGCCAGGGCTGCAAGGGCCGAGCCCCTTGCACGAATTTCATGCACCAGGCCTCTAGTTCCTTATAAAGGAGAAGAAAAAGACAGCCCACCATGCCCTGACTCACAGAAACCGTGTGTGTAATCAAAGTGTAAATAGAAATAGAAGCCACCAGGCTTAGCGGGGCTGCTGACACAGAAATAAATTACTGGGACGAACGCTTTGTTTTGTTTCTATGAGGGTTCTCATTGGCATCGGGCCCCTGGAACAGATGAGACGCCCAAGGTGCAGGGAGGCTGAGCCAATTAGATCAGAGAATCATAAACAGAATTATACAATCAGAGCAATCAAATGATCACCCAAAGTTCTTCTGGGGGGCCCCGAAAGCCAGAGAAAAAGGACTTGAATGAAGGTGGGTAGTTACAGGCAGATGCAGGAAAAGAGTTTCGATTTCCTGGAGATTCCCAGAGGCCAGAGCTCATTCCAAAGAGTAGATCGCCCTGGCCGGTTTGGCTCAGTGGATAGAGCATCAACCTGTGACCAATGGGTCCCGGGTTCAATTCCGGTCAAGGGCACGTACCTGGGTTGCAGGCTCCTCCCCAGCCCGGGCCCTGGTTGGGGCTCGTGCAAGAGGCAACCCATCGGTGTGTTTCTCTCACATCAATGTTTCTCTTTGTCTTTCCCTCTCTCTTCCACTCTCTCTAAAAACCAATGGAAAAATATCTTCAGGTGAGGATTAACCAAACAAACAAACAAAGAGTAGATCAAGCTCACTGTAGGCAAAAGACCACATGCTGTGGAATCAGACCTGGGCTGACTGTATCCTTAGGTAAATTTACTTCATGCCTCCATGTCCTTATATTTAAAATAGAAAAAAAATACAGAGAAGGGGCAATAAGTGGGAAAAAACCACTGATTTAAATGACTCCAAATGGAATTCTACGAATGTTAATTTCCTGGTTCTCATTATTAAGCTATGATTATATATAAGATACTGATATTAAGGGAAACTGTGTCAGGGGTACATGGGAATGTTCTGTACTGCTTCTGCAATTTTCCGTAAGCCTAAAATGGAATCTGAATAAAACGTTTAAAAAGATAAAAGGAAAACCAATCCCCACTAAGTATGGATTTTTAACACACCGCTCAGAACACGCCACGCTTGGTCATTAGGTAGCACCCCAGTACCATGGCCCTTTGCTACCCCCACTTCCACGCGCCGATAAAGCCAGACAGGTGGCCTGCAGACTCCCCGTCCAGGCCTTGCCCTCACAGGCTGTAGCTACGGTCAGGCACATGGCAGCCAGCACGTGTGGGAGGAAATTCACGTAGGAAGCAGACGATGGAGAACCTCCCGCAGTAGTGACATCTCCAACCCTCTTCTCTGACCTTGGGATTCCTGGCAGCCACCAGCTGTGTTCTAATCAAGAGGCCTCATGCGTTGCAGCCTCCACATCCACCCGCCCCCAGGGAGAGGTCAGACGCCCTCTGCACGACAGGCGTCCCACGCCATCTGTCCGTGGCCACGCACTGGCTGAAAGCCCTCGGACACGGCCTCCCGGAGATCATTGATCTGCTCTAAATATTTGAAGAGACAGAAATGGGAGTCCGCCAGAGATGGTTTCATAAAATATTTAAAGAGCTTTCTTCTCCCGGGGTGGCTGGCCACTTCTCGCCGCCTCCACGGGGAAACACGCATCGTGCCGGTCTGTTACCAGAATTGAACCTGGCTGGTCTCGGAACCCTGCCATCACCGTGGCAGGGAGAGCGCGGGAGAAAGTTCTGGAAAATCATCCCAACCACTGCCAAGCCAGTCCTGCCAATGCCCACCCTCCAATCCTGGGGATAGTCATGAAACGTATCGATGAAGATCAAGGCGACGAAGAGAGAATAGCAATGGTGTGGCTTCCTCTCTTGAAATGCTAGGAACTCATTGTTCTAGAACAGTGGTCGGCAAACTGCGGCTCTCGAGCCACACGCGGCTCTTTGGCCCCTTGAGTGTGGCTCTTCCACAAAATACCGGCTCTTCCACAAAATACTGACTTCTGTGCACGGGCCACGAAGTTTCAATCACACTGTACGTGCGCGCCCGCACGTGGTATTTTGTGGAAGAGCCACACTCAAGGGGCCAAAGAGCCACATGTGGCTCGCGAGCCGTGGTTTGCCCACCATAGTTCTAGAATATATTGCTGTGGACCAGTTACAGGAAACAGATGACCTCTACAAGTCAGCGGGAAGGGCTGCTGCTCACGACGTAGAATTTTAGCTCCAAGACAATCAGTCTTCATCACTTGACAAAGCCAATGACTTCCAGCCAGCCACGGTCAAGGTTCTTCTCACTGAACCTACACGTCTCTCTAATATTAGGCTGGCGTTCCACCTGAACGCCTTGCCTCATCATTCTTGGAAATTCCCACGAGAAATGAATCCAGCTAGAGGGAAAACACACCTAATTTGGGGGGGGGCACAAAAAACTCACTTTTCTAGAAACAAATTTCTGGGCGTGTCATAGAGCCATCAAACTCTGGGCGCACCGTTGACTCGCGGCCTGTCCTCTGAGTGGGTACTCTCTGAATCGTTAGGTCTAATGAAATTATGTTTAATAAAGACATAGAGTCAAATGTTATTTGTTTTCTTCTGATTCCTTCAAAGTTAGTTGTCCTTGGGTTTGGAAGGAAATCGCTCCATCAGATTCGCACATAATTTGAATTCACTGTTCTCCAACCACCCTCTATATAAAGTAACTTATTATGCAAACATGATCGGTTCTTGCTAATTTTCACTTCTTTATATTCTGGGAGAAATTATTTCTCTCACCCGGCTGGCACGGCTCAGTGGTTTAGCATCCACCTATGAACCAGGAGGTCACGGTTTGATTCCCTGTCAGGTTTGGGGCTCGATCCCCAGTAGGGGGCGTGCAGGAGGCAGCCGGTCCATGAGTCTCATCATTGCTGTTTCTCTCTCTCTCTCTCTCTACCTTCCTCTCTGAAATCAGTAAAAATATATTTTAAACGAAGGAATTATTTCTCCTTTCCATGTTTCTTTCTTCCATCACTTTATTATTTATGAAATTAGATCACAGTTTATGATTCCCCTAAGATGTCCACCCCGGGAAGCTGTCGGTCTTGGTCTGCACCACAGTCACCTGATGCAGCTGCTTTGTTTTTTGTCCCCAACTAGCTCCAAGGTTAGTATGAAACAAAAATGTGATTCCATCGCTGGAATTCTACAAAATCGTTAACAGAAAGACACTTCATATCTATAAAGATATTATGGTAATGAATGAATTTTTTATTAGAACTGAAGGGGGTACTATTAATTTTCATCAACTTGCCTATTATTTTTTATGTCCTCAAATGGGATAAATAAATAGATGCTTTTTTGCTTTATGAAACGCAAACATATTGGCAGAGTCTTCCCTGTCCGGCCTCAGGGGCCAGAAGAATTAATAAACAATTAGAATAATGAATTGCTAGAATAATTAATAACATAGAAGCCATCTCAGATTGAGTTCCATCAAAGACAACTTGAGAAAGTTTGACCCTTTAGAGGAAAACGTAAAAAAATTAAGATGCCATGAAGGGTCCCGGGTTGGACTCCGGTCAAGGGCATGTACCTCAGTTGCAACCTCAATCCTGACCCCGGTCCAGGCGCGTGCGGGAGGCAACCAACGGAGGTGTCTCTCTCACATCAATGTTTCTCTCTCTGTGTCTCTCCTCCCCTCTCTCCCTTCCACTCTCTCTAAAACTCAATGGAAAAATATCCTCCAGTGAGGATTAGAAAAAAGAAAACTTTAAGGAGTAGTGGCTTCTAGACTAGTCACCATTCATACTAAGAACAAATAAAAGTATGAATGAGCAGAGGGAAAATTTGAAAAGATAGGACATAAGAATTTATGCTCGCCCATGGTCACTACGGTGCCCCTCTAGGCCCACAAATCTGTTTTCTCCTTCCCAGACCACAGTGAGGTCAGCAGACCCAGGGGGGTGAGCCAGAGAACCCGTCTCCATCACCAGACACACCTCCTCCCCATCTATAAGCGCACCTGCCACTCTGGCTACTCTGAATCATTCTGCTGATGGGCACATATTTTTGTGTGGAAATATATTTTCAATTCACTTGGGTAAATAGCTCAGTGTAAAATTGTTTAGTTGGGCCTAGCTGATTTGGCTCAGTGAACAGTGCATTGGTCTGTGGACTGAAGGGTCCCGGGTTCGATTCCGGTCAAGGGTACATACCCAGGTTGTGAGCTCGAGCCCCAGTAGGGGGCGTGCAGAAGGCAGCCAATCAATGATTCTCTCTCATCATTGATGCTTCTCTCTTTCCTTCTCCCTTCCTCTCTGAAATCAATAAAAATATATTTAAAAAACAAACAAAAAAAACACTCAAAAATTAAAACTGTTTAGCTGCATTGTAGTTCATAGTTAACTTTTCAAGGAAATGCCAAACTTTTCCAGAGTGGTTGAATTATTGGACGTTCCCAGGTTTTCATTTCCTCGTCACTCTCACTAACACTGGCTCTGTCTCTCTTTTTTAAAATGGCCATCCTGGCAGGTGAGGAATGGTATCCCATGGAGGTTTTAATGTTCAATTCCTAATGATCAATGATGTTGAGCATCTTTCCACAGCCTCAATGGCTATTCATATCACGTCTGGTCTTTCATGACATTTCTATTCAGCTCTTTCCTCATTTTTTAAACGAAGTACCTCATTATTTACTTGTACAATTTCACTATATATTCTGAACCCATGTCTTTATTAGAGAAATGATTTGCACATCTTTTCTCTCAGGCCGTGGCTTGTCTTTTCAGTTTTTTAATGATGTCTTTTGAAGAAGAAGAGTTGTTTTTGGTGTGTGTGTGTGTTTTTTTTTTTACAAAATCCAATTTATCAATTTTTCTTTCAGGGGTTGTGCTTTTGGTGTCATGTCCAAGAACTCAGTTAAACTTGCCAAACTCAAGATCACAAAGATTTTCAGTTAGTATTTTTTAAAGGTTTATAATTTTAGCTCTTATGTTTAACTAGAGGCCTGGTGCACGAATTCATGCACGGGTGGGGTCTGGCTGGGCCGCCCAGATTGGGGACAATCGGGTTGGGCCAGCTGTGGGGAGGGGACATGGGAGGTTGGCCGGCTGGCCCCGCCCCTGATCAGGGAGAGGGGCCAATCAAGGGTAGGGCCAGCCAGGGGAGGAGCCATGGGCAGTTGGCTGTCCGGCCCCAACCCCTGGTGGAACTCCTGGTCGAGGGGACAATTTGCATATTAGCCTTTTATTATATAGGATTATATGATCCATTTTATGTTAATCTTTATATGATGGAAGGCTAAGATCTAATCCTAGGCTGCACCATAGAATTACCAAGTCCATTCCCAGGGGCACCAAAACCCTAATATTTGAGGTGTTCAATTTGGCCTTCAGAAGCCTCTCGGCTTTTCAGATCTAATTTCTATTCTAATGTATTCATCATGATGCTAATAAGCTGTTTGTTTTTTTTCCCTGTAGCAGAAATAAGCAAATTTATTCAATGATTTCATGGATATTCAAGAGACAGAAGGCCTGTAATTGAATATAATAATAGATCTCAGAAAATCAGAACTGTTGGTGACAATAGCAGGCAAGCTGTCAAACAAGCTGATGCCACAGATGAAAAGCTGGGGTCCAGCGAGGCAGCGGGACCGACTCCGGGTCACACCAACCCCGAGCGACGGAGCTGGTGGCAGCACCCTGACGCTCCGACCGCAAACTCAGTGTTTTTCTCAATCAGCCGGGGTTCCTTGGGTTGTGAAGTGCAAACTGGCTAACTTAGGCGAAAAAGGGAAAGGACTTTTAAGCCTGGGAATGTGCAAGATCCCGAACTGGGGACAGGCAGGAAGCAGGCGGCTCCAGAAGGTTCCCATGGCGATAGCAGCTCCGGGGCCCATGGTGGTGTGGGCCATGGAATGAATGAAAACACTCTAGCAATGCTCACTGCTCGGCAGCCATGCTCAGTGTGGAAGACGGTGTGTATATGCTTTGCCCATCCCTCCCTTCCTTGTGACTGAAGCTGCTTCCCAGGATTGTGGCTGAGAATGCCAGGGACCCACTGCCCCCACGTCTCTTAAATCGATGCAGGAAAAGAAGACAGAAGGGGGAGTCTTCTGGGTGCCCCGAGAAATACTTGCTTTCTGAAAGCGTTTTTCTGGCTTCTTGGTTCACCTTCACTTTCTGGTTTTGGTTGGTTTTGTTTGTTTGTTTGGTGTTTTGGGGGGGTTGTTTGATGTTATTAATCCTCACCTGAGGATGTTTTTCCATTGATTTTTAGAGAGAGTGGAAGAGAGAGGGAAAGACAGAGACATCGATGTGAAAGAAACACATTGATGGGTTGCCTCCTACACGAGCCCCGACCAGGGCCCGGGCCGGGGAGGAGCCTGCCACCGAGGTATGTGCCCTTGACCGGAATCGAACCCGGGACCCTTCGGTCCGCAGGCTGATGATCTATCCACTGAGCCACACCGGCCAGGGCTTCCCTTTCTGTGTTTCCATGCTCTTGTGTGCCTGTGGGAATCTACAGTGACTATGCAAAGTCTGCAGTCAGGGACCGGGAGATGACAAACCAGAGAACCAGAAGGCAGCCCTGGGAGGCCAGCTGAAGGGACAGGAAAGCACCCGTGTCTCCTATAATGATACTGAGCCAATGGGCCCTGCCCCGACCACCATCTCCCTCCACGTCTCTCCTGGTGTGAAATCATACATTTACTGCTTAAGCCACGATGAGCCGACTCATTTCCTGCTTTCTGCCACAACGCATCCCAACGGATACATCGCTCAGGATGTCAAGTCCAAGGACAAAGGGGCTGATGGGCAGCTGTGAATTCGGAACCTGCCTCTGCGAGAGAGAGGAACCGTGCAGTGGAGGGAGCCTCTGGGAGCCCCCAGCTTCTTTTTATTTTAAAGATTTTATTGATTTCAGGAGGAAGGGAGATGGAGAGGGAGAGGGAGAAGGGGGGAGGGAGGGAGGGAGGGAGGGAGAGAGAGAGAGAGAGAGAGAGAAACATCAATGATTAGAGGGAGTCATTGATCAGCTGCTTCTTGCACACCCCACACTGGGGATCCAGCTCTCAACCCAGGCATGTGCCCTGACCAGGAATCGAACTGTGACCTGGTTCATATGTCAATACTCAACCTCTGAGCCAAGCCAGTGGGGCAGCCTTCAGCTTCTTGAGAAGGAAGCCAGGAACCTTGATCTGTCTCCAAGTTGAGATGCTGTGGGAAAGGGGAGAGGAGACAGAACCCCAAGACAACGACAGTCCCTGGCTTTTATATTTTATATGGCTGGCATTTTAGAAACATAACTGGACGCATCACTGCCACGAAGCACGCTGGCCGGAGCGGGAACACACACACTGAAACCCTCAGAGGGAAGCAGTCACCTTGTCTCTTACTGCGGAAACTAACCAAGAGTGAAATGTATTCAGAAATATTACATAAGATGCAATTTCACAATTCAAGGCGTTTATTTTCCCTCGGTGTGTAGTTAGCTATGAAGCAAATTTATGGATTTCGAATGACTCAGTTAAACTTCTCAGCGATGCTAATTTCTCTTGTGAATACCTTGTCATTTGACCGTAAGTAAGAACACCCATCACATGCATAGTATATTTCTTTTTTAATATATTTTTATTGATTTCAGAGAGGAAGGGAGAGGTAGAAAGAGATAGAAACATCAATGATGACACAGAACCATTGATTGGCTGCCTCCTGCACTCCCCCCACTGGAGATGGAGCCCACAACCCAGGCACGTGCCCTGACCTGGAATAGAACTATGACCTTCTGGTTCATAGGTTGATTCTCAATCACTGAACCACACCGGCCAGGCTGATGTTTATTTTTTTTTATTTTACATTTCTAGTTTATAAACACATTGGTCATAGACAATAAAGACCTCCTATCCTATTAAACTGTGAAAGAGTGTGATGGGGTCAAGAGCAAGTTCTTTAAACATGGTCACACACAGTACACATATGAAGGGGTGTGTGTGTGTGTGTGTATGTGTGTGTGAACATTACTTGTGAGGAAACTATGGAAGTTTCTCACAGTTCTAGAGCCTGGAACTGCAAGGCAACAGCAGATTCAGTGTCGGGGTGAGAACTAGGCAGTTCCTCACCTGGCAGAAAAGGCGAGGGAACTCCGTGGGGTCTCCTTTATAAGGGCACTCATACCATCAGTGAGGACTCCACCCTCATGACCTAGTCACCTCCCCAAGGCTCCAACTCCCAACACCATCCCATTGGGGATTAGGATTACGACATATACATTTGAGGGACACAGGCATTCAGTCCATCACAAGCACAGTTCTTTTTCTCTTAAAACTGTGTAGTTAATCCTTTATTTGACACTTTCTACTTTTGACCTACAAACTGCGAAACGCTGTCCTAAATAATTCCTAACTAGTCACCAAGAGTAAATATTTTAATAATTTTGTACCCCACCTCCTACAAAGTAACCAAAGCACTTTATTTTTAAACATGTTTTTATTGCTATGATTATTATTATTTTTTATCCTGTTAATCCTCATGTGAGAATATTTTTCCTTTTTTTTTTTTGAGAGAGAGAGAGAGAGAAGGGAAGGGGAGAGACAGAGAGAAACATCAATGTGAGAGGGACATATTGATTGGTTGCCTCCTGCATGCGCCCCGATCTGGCCAGGGATCGAGCCTGCAACCAAGGTACGTGCCCTTGATCGGAATCAAACCTGGGACCCTTCACTCCTCTGGCCAACCCTCTACCCACTGAGCCAAACCAGTTAGAGCTAAAGCACTTTAAAATGCAAAAAAAAACTGCTGCTTGGGAAAATCTAGCAGGGAAGACCAAGGAGGCCGGGCCTTCCTCCCCAGCCTCGCCCGCTGTTCCCGGCCTCCCTCCTGCAGGAACCGCCTCTACCTGGGAGAGAGCACGGGCCTTCATAGAAACAGTCGTTTTGACAAATGGCTACTCGGGAGTGTTTGTACACCTGTCAGATGGTGCCTGTCATGTGTCAGGAAGTAAATATAAAACTCTATTACCCGAGAGGAATGTTCACTCCGAGACACGCTGGCAGCAGGAGGAAGTTCAGCAAATGAGGAGGCCGAGCCCCCTGGCGGCTACCTCGAAGGTCCTTGGAGGAATAAGCGATTCTGCTGTTTTTGTCACTGTCTTGTGTGTCTCCTCCGCTCATGTCGAAGGCAGGGACTCATCTTTGCATCCCTAACACTTACTCCTGGCTCTCCGTGTGTTCCTGATTGAGACTCTCATATCTATGTATCCCCTCTTTCTTTAAAACAATCATGTTAAAGAAAGAAATACGATGACACCAAAGCCATCTTTTTTTTTTTAAATTGATTTCAGAGAGGAAGGGAGAGGGAGACAGAGAAACATCTATGATGAGAGAGAATCATGGATCGGCTGCCTCCTGCACGCCCCACACTGGGGATGGAGCCCGCAACCCGGGCCTGTGCCCTGACGGGGAATCGAACCCTGACCTCCTGGTTCCTAGGTTGACGCTCAACCACTGAGCCACACTGGCCAGCCAGACCTTCATTCTTAACCCCTTGCGGTCCAATTTTATTTTTGGAATTCAAAGAGCCGGGTCCAAATTAATTGACGGGATTGAATGTTGAACTTTTTAATGTTCTTATTTTAAAGTTTAAACCAAAAATTCACTGGTGATATTATTAAGTATGTTCAATCAAAGAGCGTATTCTTTAAAACATTTCATAATGTGGTATCTTTTGAAACATTTCCCCACATGCAACCCAGCACCTTACTGACAATGCATAGAATCGCAGCGGTTTGCGGTGTCGACCTCAGCTCCACGTTGGACCTGCTCCTAGCGCCTGGCCTGTCAAGTCAGCCTGGACATTGGACCGAAAAGGGTTAATGACTCTGAAAGCAACTGGAACAGATGATGGCAGCTCATGACGAGCCCCTGAGCCAGCTCTCTCCTGCACCATGCACTGAGTTTTCTTTCTCAGAGAACCATCACTTCGTGTAGTTCAATAATTGGGCATCATGTCTCACATAGTGCGTTCTTAGTTCGTATAGAAGCTCTTGCCCAGAAACCTGTAAAGAAATTCGGTGGCCCAGGTGGCGTGGCTCCTTCGGGGGCTACAGGACAGACATGTGTCCGTGGCTAAGGTTCCCGCTGTTATCATTCTTAAGACATTTAGGGTCCCTTTCCAGCTTCTGGAGACCCAGACATCCCACGGCTGCTGGATGAATATCTCCAAGAATCATACCGTCACTCAAATAAGTTAATATTTTAGCCTCATAAAAACATGCCCGCCCTGGCTTGTTTGGCTCAGTGGATAGAGTGTCAGCCTGCAGACTGAAGGGTCCCAGGTTTGATTCCTGGTCAGGGCACATGCTTGGGTTGCAGGCTCAATCCCCAGTGGGGGGCATGCAGGAGGCGGCCAATCAATGATTCTCTCTCATCATTGATATTTCTATCTCTCTTTCCCTCTCCCTTCCTCTCTGAAATCAATAATATACATACACACACACACACACACACACACACACACATATATAAAAACATGCCCAATACAGTAATCCCTTTCAATGCAAAAGCGGCCCGAAGTTCATGGGTATTGGAAGTAACCTCAGTAAGTCGAGAGAGAGAGGTTTTTTTTAACCTGTCCCCAATGCACAGCCCCGTGGGAATAGAGAACCCTGGGTAAGCTTTGCAGCAAAATATCACGAAACAAAACCACAAATGAGCTTAACCTCCGCACCAGCAGTTCAGAACTGTCGCTGTGGTTGTCACAACGTAATTACAAGATCCTGGAGTTTAGAATTTGTAGGTCAGTTATTCCCACCTGGTACCTCCCTGGATTTTATGGCTCAATTTCTAAACAGAGATACTACAGTTCTTCAAGAGAATCATGACGACAGGCAGCCTCTGCTTTCATTCCCATTTCACGGAGAAAACCAATACACCACAACCTTTACCTCATTCATTCAAAGTGTCAACATCTGCCTGACCGGCGTGGCTCAGTGGTTGAGCGTCGACCTAGGAACCAGGAGGTCACAGTTTTGATTCCTGGTCAGGGCACAGGCCCGGGTTGTGGGCTGGATCCCCAGTGTGGGGCGTGCAAAAGGCAGCCGATCAATAGGTCTCTCTCATCATTGATGTTTCTACCTCTCTCTCTCCCTCCCCCTTCCTCTCTGAAATCAATAAAAATATCTATTAAAGAAAATAGCAACGTCTGATATTGGGTACATGTCCTGCAACTCCTCCAACTCCTTCAGGTCAACAGCCCTGAGTCTGGGAAGCGCGCAGCGACCACACAGGGAGTTATCGCTCGCCCTGGGATGGCTCCGGAGAACACGGGCATAGCCGAGCGGGCGAAACCCCACAGCTGGTCCCTGGCACTTCTCTGTCCCTTTTGCGAGAACACAAGGTAGAGCATCGCTGGCCATCTGTCGGTGTCTTTCAAGGGCACAGTGGACAGAGGAGACCACACTGATCTGAACTCGTGGTGTGTGCAGGAGGCAGCCAATCAAGGGTTCTCTCTCACCACTGATGTTTCTCTCTCCCTCTCCCTTCCTCTCTGAAATCAATAAAAGTAATATTTTAAAAAACGACGGCATTGCCCTGGCTTGTGTAGCTCAGCTGGCTGATGTCATCCTGGGCACCAGAACGTTGCAGGCCTGACTGCTGGTCAGGGCACATGCCCGGGTTGGGGCTGGATCACTGGTAGGGACATGCAAGAGGCAGCCAACCGATGTTTCCCTCTCACATCGAGGTTCCTCTCTCTCTCTCTTTCTCTCTCTCTCTCCCCCCCCTTCCTCTCTCTCTAAAAATCAATAAACAAATATTGAAAAATAGTATGACATTCATTCTATTTATTGATGGATAAATGTTGAGACTTGCCAGTCATCCTTTGCGAATACGCCTCCTGGTCATAGCTAACATATATGACCATGATCACAGCAGGCCAAGCTCAAGCCCTCGGCGATGAAATGAAGTGATTCCAGTAGACAATCTTGATGTTCCCATCAAGCTATACTACTTCCCAACCCTAAGCAGCTCGATGTGAGTTGCCTTCCCCCCATGATGCCACCAGAGATGGAAAGCTGAATGCCGCGGTTGGGGCAGGAAAGGATAGAGGTGACGTAAGCACACAACTAGAGGAAGGACCCTGAAATTAAGGCCTGAAATTAAGGCCCAATATTATGCGTGTCTTGACATCTGGGAAATACAAGGGTCCGGAATGTCCTAACTAAAGGGTGTCCCAAAATTCACTCAAGATTTGAATTTTGCATGAGCATTAACAACAACAACAAAAAATAAAAGCCTAATTTTACTTGGTTTATTGAATCATATTCTAATATCTGTGGCCCTTTGATTTCAATCCCTTCAATTTGATAAGCATGACCAAGTACCAGTGATGGCCCAGGAGCAGGGACAAGGAAGACCAATGAAGGCCAGCAAAGCCGTGGAGGCCATTTACCCGATGTGCTATTCCATACATGACCCTATACTGTATACTTTATGAATAAAAAATTTACAATTTTTAATTATAAACCTGTGTTTTCTATCCAAATTACTTCTTGCATGTATTCTGGGACACCCTTTACAAGCTCCCCTCCCCGTGGCGCTCCCACCAATGAGGTCCCCTCGCTAAAGGGCCCTCCTCACCAAGAGGCTCCTGCTCACCCCCTAGTAGTGGGCTCGGTTCCCTGCCAGCCCATGAATTATCCCAGCAAGGTGCTCACCCACCCCCCCCCCCCCCCCCCGACAGAACCAGGGCTCACCCTAAGCTCTTGCTATGACAGGGGCTGCCTCCCACGTGCCCTCCTCATTCATGCTGCTCCCACATGCCGCCTCCGGTGGCTCTGCCTGGCGCAGTGTCTCCCCTGGGCTGGGAGTGAACCTGCTTACTAAACGGCTTTGGGTCTCATCCAGCCAGTGCCAGCTGCTGTGTGTACACAGCATATCTACAACCCTAAGATGGGGGACTCTCCCCCTCACCCCTGGGGCGAAAAGAAGGCAATCAAAACCAGCCTGTGATGGGCAAAGTTAAAGCACTCGGTGGATTCTGAGCAGCCAGAAGGCAGTGTGGTAGCTGGCGTCCAGGAGAGGGGAAGGCAGCAGAGGTCAAGACGATGCAGACAGGGTTTCAGTGGGGGCACGGCCGTAGGAGGTGGAGCCAAAGGCGGGCCTACGAGATCAGCATCTGGTCTCAGAGGGACACAGTCAGTGCGAGAGGGCTGGGGTTGGCGACGGGTTTGCATGAGTTGGACAAGCAAAAGAAAGAGTGGACTTGGACCAGCCACAAGGCGAGGACTGGGGCACAGGGAGGCAAGAATAAACCAGTCAGTGGTACCCTGGGATGGACACTGAGTCTCGGGGAAACGACAGCACTTCCATTACTTGGATGGAATCATGAGATCAAATACGAGCACCCAGGTCACCCTGATCGGAGGCACTGAACTGGAGCAATATATATATTTAGCTCCCTCTTTTTCCGCCCTGCCTGTCAGTGTACGAGAGAGGCTGGTTTCACACACACACACACACACACACACACACACACACAGTTCCCAGAGGCTGAAATAGAGCTGATGTGGGGGGGATTTTGCGGAGAGCTCGCAGGGAATTGTGAGTCAGGACAAACTTCAGAATTCGAGACTTGGGATTTGAGAGAGCATTAACAACAACAAATAAAAGCCTAATTTTACTTGGTTTATTGAATCAGATTCTAATATCTGTGGCCCTTTGATTTCAATCCCTTCAATTTGATAAGCATGACCAAGTACCAGTGATGGGATCTGAGAGGCCCAGGCCATTTGTCATCCTCGTGCCCTTGCCTCGTTTTAATCCCGTTGCTGCTCTGAGGATAATGACTAAATCTGGAAGACTGTTACCCACCTTCTGTAAAAATTATTTTGCAGCTTCAGAGCTCCGGTATCGCGCCAGGTCTCTGTGATTTTCAAAGTAATTGGAAGCGCCTCGTTACACCTGCGCGCTAACCCCCGCGGACTGAGGAGGTGGGTGTTGTCGGGATCACACACGGACTCCATCATGATTTTTGGAAGCAGCTTTTATCGGCATCACCTTGGCTCGTAATTGGATGGGTCTTTCCATCCCTTTTCCTTTCATGTAAAAGCTCCATGCAGTACTTGGTCGCTGCTGCCCACTCATTCGTTTCCGGAACTTTCTCCTATAGAGTCATGGCTGTTTTGCCTGCACGGGATCTTCCCTCAGTACAGAGCATGTGGGCGGTCTTCTGTACTGTTCCACACGGTGTGGGACTAAGGTTCATGTCTGAAACGCTCATTCGTTCGTTCGTTCGTTCATTCAACTCATATTTACTTGTGGCATGCCTAACATTTTCTAAGCCCTCGGTAGAAACTTCAGAAACAGGGTGAATACAGTTTTATTTTAAAGCATGTACATATGCCATTTGTGCATATATGTATTCTAGAGACCCGGTGCACAGGATTTGTGCACTGGTGGGGGGCGTGGCCTGCAGGGATCGGCCCACTGTGGGAGCAGCTGCTCATTCCGGTCAGCTGAGTGGCGCTCCCACTGTGGAAGCACACTGACCACCAGGGGGCAACTCCTGCATTGAGCGTCTGCCCCCTGGTGGTCAGTGGACGACATAGAGACTGGTTGACTGGTCATTCTGGTCGTTCCGTTGTTTGGTCGCTGGGTTTTTATTATATAGGATATGTGTGTGTGTGCCAATAATCCAAATGGAGACGGTCATTTGAAACTTTTACTGAATCTAGTAAGTACTGCATGGGTTAAATTACGATGCAAATGCCCCATACTAACTAATGGCCAGGAAACAGTGATGAGGTTGTATGTGAGACACTGAGGGGATCCAATTATACGTATGGCCTTCCCCCATTTAGAGCTTTTGTGATGTCCTAACTTCCTGTTGGTAGAAGGAACCCAGAGGTCACAGTGAGATTTGTCCTAAAGAACTCGGAAATGATTACAGTGCCTTTAAGATTAGCTCAGAAGGGATCAGAGCACGGAAGACTCTGGGGACCTCAAGAAGAATCTATAAAAAGCGTTAGCCTAAACACAATTACCTTGGGGTAATACTTGCCAGGAGCACATTTAGCTCTTGATGAAGCCTGCAAGGTTAATATGATTCTATTCGCAGGTACAGATATATCTTTCTGGCCAAAATGACAAGTATTGTTCTTACCACAGAGTTAAGAAATGGCCGGGAAGTGCTAATTTTATTTCCAATTCTCAATTCCCTGTTTCATTTGGCTAAATGGGTTTCAGAAGCAATTCTGGCAATTAGGTGAGATTTGCATACTCAAGCAACGCTATGAATCATGCCGAGCCTTCTCTTTTGTTGCTTCATTTCTGCTTCGTGAATGTGCGGACAATCAGTGTTTATTGAGCATCTCCTCCGATAAAAAGTGTTTTGAAGAAAAAACGGAGGCATTATAATGGTCCCTTTCTCCCAAGAGACTCACAATTTCCTACCTGGCCTGTGAATATTTGCATCTTTAAAATGGAAGGCAGTGAATGAAAATGAATCTCATGGTGAATTTTCAGGCTCCAGCAGAAAAGCCATTTGAATAAACAAGTCTATTTCTCTCTCTCTTTTTTTTTTCCTGTTCCTTATGTGTCCTCAGGCAGCCCACACAGCCCCAGAAGGCCCTGTTACCAATCTGACCTCATCCTCTTCCTCCTCCTCTTCCTCTGCCTGCTGGTCCTTCCACTTGGCCCCTCTGGCCTCCGTGTCCCCTGACCCTGCCAGGCATCTTTTCTCTCCAGAAATTTCCCTTTCGTTGCCCCTTCTGTTTGGACACTTACCCCCTGACAGCGCCTTTCTCGCTCCCTTTACATCTGTATTCAAAGGTTAGCTTCTCAGTCAGGTCTTCCCCTGGCCACCTGATTTAAAATCTCAACTAGAGGCCTGGTGCCTGAATTCATGCATGGGTGGGGTCACTCGACCTGGCCAGCGATAGGGGCTGACTGGGGCCGGCTGGAAGGGAATGGGAGGAGGGGGAACTGTGGGAGGTTGGCTGTGTGAGCGCAATGACCACCAGGGGGCAGCTCCCGCATTGAGTGTCTGCCCCCTGGTGGTCAGTGCGCGTCACAGCGACCGGTCAACCGGTCATTTGATCTCTTAGGCTTTTATATATAGAGAGAGAGATTGGCCCCCCCAACACCCCATTTTTTGCTTCTATTTTCCCCTATGGCATTCATCCCCAATGAAAATGCTGTCTATTTTACTTATTTCTCTTAGTCAATGTCTCACCCCATTAGAATGTGAATTCCAATAAGAAAGTGGTCACTGCATCTTTGATTGGCTGCTGTGTCCTCAGAACCTACTAGTAAGTCAGTGTCTGGCCCATAGAACGCGCTCAGTGGATGCTTATGGGATAAATTTGTAGAAGGAGCGATGGGAAGGACATCTAAACTGTGAGAAATAATCGCAGGAGGATAGCAGCACCACTTTAGAACTAAGCTAAAATGAGTCAAGTGAATGGATTAAATTCAGAGATGCTACAAGAATGCCCTACCAAATGGAGCGAGGAGATGTGCATTATTGTAATGAGGTCAAGACACATATAACCAATCCGCTTTCTTTAAATCTAGCTTTGATTATTCAGCGCTAACTGGGAGAAAAAAAACATCAGTAACAAACTCTGCCATCCTAAAGACCTCTTTTTAGAAATAGAAATTCATTAGCCAACAACAGGGACCCTGTCACCAGGGGTATTTCCTCCAGGTGAAATGCCACCAGGGTAATTGGCCAATCCTGGGAAGAACTACATCATAAAGCTGGAGCTACTGTGGGTCTATCAACGTTAGGGCTAAATTCTTGACATGGGAACAATTACGGTAGTAAATGATCAATAGCTTGATTTCATAAATCTTCAAGTCCCTCCGTAATCTGGATTTAGGGAGTTGCAGCATTTGAAATGTGTCCTACTCCTGCGAGAGAGGGTGACGGCGGTCCTTTATAAAGACAGCGTCAGAGAAAGTAACACCCAAGTGGCCGAAGTGGCGCCCACCACAGTCTGAAGGTGCCCAAGGAGATGGGGAAGGGAGAACTCTAACGCGTTGCAAAGTTTAATTACCGCTAGACCTGAAGCAAGCACTGAAACCTGGGTGTGCTATCACTGTAAATGGCGAAGCAATCTATTAATAGTTTGGGGAAAAGGTCAACCAGAAAAACCACCAAAATCATGTATTAAAGGGAACGGGAGCAGCACCGAAAATTCTTCAAGTCAAGTCTCTCTCATTCGTTTCCCATTGGACCTGCCACCAGCCCATTAATTGAAATAAATTCGCTCCCCTCCAAGGAGAAGTTGGTTGGACCGCATCCAATGGGACATAGGAGAGCGCTCGCAAAATAATTCAAAGTCATTCAAGTCCAGATGACAAAAAAAAAAATATCACCTCCTGATCGAGGATCGCTAGGGAAGACCGATATTAAATGTCTAATCACAAAAAGAATTAATTACAAACTCGGAGAGGGTCAGGAGTCCTTGATGAGGGAGTTTACATTATGTCTGAAAAGTTGAAATAAAATCAGTGAGTCCCAGTAGAGTTGGCCTCATTGACAGCTACCAGTTCTTTCAGCCGCAGCTTAAACAGCTCACCTCAGACACCTGCCCTATCTCACTCCTCCCAACGAAATCAGGGTTTTCCACACATTCCCTGATGGAGTCTTCCTCCCCTTCTCTCTCTCTCTATAGCCAGTAAACACATCCCCAGGTGAGGATGGAAAAAGAGAGAGAGAGAGAGAGAAATACAAGCCCAGCCATGTGGCTCAGCAGTTGAGCACTGACCCAAGAACCAAGTGGTCACAGGTTTTATTCTGGTCAAGGGCACATGCCCGGGTTGCAGGCTCGATTTCCAGTAGGGGGCGTGCAGGAGGCAGCAGATCAATGATTCTCATCATTGATGTTTCTCTCTCTCTCTCCCCCGCCCTTCCTCTCTAAAATCAATCATATATATACACACACACACACACACACACATAAAAAGAGTCAAAAAAGAAAGAAATAAGGGCTAACCCACCAGAGCTAATACAGTTCCAGAATGTTCCTTTCTAACCTCTGACCCTCCTAGGCCTGTTAACAGTTTCCCTGTTTTCCAGGCAAGTTAAGTGTTTGAGTTATTTTGCCCAGTTACCACAATGACCATGCCATGTGTGTTACTTAAATGATGGGTCCATATTTTTTAGCTCAGAAAATACCGCTCTCTCAGCTGCTAGAATAAATGCAGAGGACTTACCGGCAAAGAAAAGCGTGAAGGTGAGCGATGAGAAAGCCAACTGTCCAAAGGCTTCTTGGCCAACCTCCTTCCTGAGAGCTTTGTATCTAAATTCCATCAGCGGCTCTGGCTGCTATGGCAACAGGAATACTTCGGAAACGATTTGAAGGGAGTCTCACTACACACCCCGCATCTTTTTGCAGGAAACAGGGAGGATTACGAGACTTAATCCACTCTCAATTTCAAAACACAGCTTCAGTTTCCTTCCCTGACATCTACCGATGCTCACATTTGCAAATAACCAATCGATAGCAATGAGATGAGGACGTATTAGCGGGACGGAGGAGCCGCTCATTTTCTCCCCTAACTTGGTGAGGGAGAAAGGCTGTGAAAATAAAACCGCAGCCCTTGGCAGGCAAATCAGGATTTGTTCCCCTGTTGAGTGTGGAGTTTGGCTTGAACGGGTTTTTACTGAAAGAGTCTCTTGTGTTTCTCGTGATTTAGATATTGTGTTTTTCGGCTTTGTTCCGAGCGTGGCCAGCGAAAGCGTTCTTGTTCCTCTCCGATCTCTATCTGCAATTTCCTGAACCAGTCATTTCGAGAGGATCGTGGAAAACCTCCCAAACACCGTGAGTGGGCCCCAACAGGGCACTCACCCTCTTCTGCCCTAATGAATTGAGAAGTGGGTCAAGGAAAACTTATTCAATTCACTGACCTATTAGTAACGCCACCCGGAGGAAGATTCTAATGGGAATTCGGTGCAACCAACCAGCAAGGGAGATGAACAACACGCACACACACACACACACACGCACACACGCACACACACACGCACACGCACACGCACACACACGCACTCGGTACAAAAAGAAGCATCCGCTGGTCCGGAGAGCATCAGTTAATCTGGTCCTTCCTACTGAGCCACGGCAGACAGGAGGCTTTCAATAGATTCCTATTAACTCACCCAAAGGTCGCCGAGGAATGCTAAGAGAGCTTTCGTTATTCATTCAAACCAACCAACAGACACAGGTGTCCTTTAGGAAAATGAAAATCTAAGGAAGGAGAAGAAGAGAGGACAGGCCAGCCATCACCCGTTGTACGGCAAGCCTTCTGCGGGGCCCCGTCCATGACCGACATCAAGGCGTGAACGTCTCTGCACTGGAATAGAAATTCCATCCACGTGGGATCCTCGCTTGTGTTGTGTCTGTGCCGTGTCTCCCAGGGCCCGCCCTGTCTGACTCAGTTCAATGGCCAGTCAATATTTCTGAATGAATTACTGATGAATGGGATGCCTTCCAAGATCCAATGCTCCCCCCAGGTGTCCTTGGTGAAAGTCATAGGTTCCCCGGGCCTCAGGGTACAGATAGAGGAAGCAACGAGGAAATGTGGTCCGCTCTCCACCTCATTCCAACAACCGAGTTCACTGTTAGGGTGCTAGGCTCCAAGGGTGCGTGTGCGTGGGCACATCCTGACCTGAGGGACATGAGGAGTAAGTGAGAGCACAGTGAACTTGATTTTCTTTCAAGGGCCCCTTCAGACAGCGATGCCACCAGACACAGTGCTGCTGCGGGTGCCAGGGAGATGAGAGGAAGGGGTGAGGAGGCACTGAGTGCTCTCTCCAGCCTGCAGCCCAGGGCGGAGTGACCGGAAGGGAGAAACAAGGCCAGCCCGGCCGCCCGGTCAAACCCCGTCTAGTCCATGGAAGACAAAAGTAGCTGTGATCCCATTTTGGTATTTAAAATAGAAACCCCCCACGACCCCCCCCCCCCCAAAAAAAATATATATATGTTAGCTTCCAACTCAGCTATATTCTAATGCTTCCATTTTGTTTAACTTGTTCATTGCTAAGGAATATGGGGGAAAAACAAAGCAACCTGGTGTTTTTGCACTAAGGTGTGTAGGGCGCCTGGATGAGGTAGACATCCGCCCTAGGACAGAGCGAGTTGTCTTGCATCAGCTGGTCTATTTCTTGAGAGACCCGGAAAGGACTGTGCTCACCTAGTAAGTACATCCGAGGGCGTGGACTCCGTAGCTAAGTAATCTTTAAGATTCCTACCACTTTCCTAACTGATTTGGCTCAGTGGACAGAGCGTCGGCCGGCGGCCTCGGGTTTGATTCCGGTCAAGGCCACGTGCCCGGGTTGTGGGCTTGATCCCCAGTGTGGGGCGTGCAGGAGGCAGCCGATCCATGATTCTCTCTCATCGTGGATGTTTCTCTCTCTCTCTCTCTCCCTTTCCCTTCCTCTCTGAAATCAATAAAAATATATATTTTAAAAAAAGAAAAGATTCTTTTTCCTGGGCCAAACCCTGAATCCAATCCGGGACCCTGAGAACCCACCACACTAAGGACCACACTCCCAGCCACCCAGGACTCCGGTGATGGGTTTGGGCTGGGGGAGAAGACCATCAGTGGCTCTCCACAGAACGAAGTGTGCACCCTCTATAAAACATCATGGAGCAAACACCTCGGTTGTAGACATCATGGATGCCCCTTCTTGGATTATCAAGGTTTCAGACTTCTTGCTGCAGTTGTTGGATATATTTTTAGGTCCTGAATGTAACTCACAAGGACAATAATATCATCATATCCTTTGCCAGATAGTACTTGGCAGGAGACACTGATTCAAAGGCAATCGAGGCCTTGGCTCTCCTATGTGAACTAAATCCCTTTCTGTGAATTCCACGTAAAAAAACCACCTTCTGCCTTCTCGATGCTCTAACCCATTTTCCCTTCTCAATCAAGAGTTTGAGTATGATGTTTATTCCTCGGGTAACACACTGGTCTATGTATTACAGGCATATCCCTTACCACCAAGACTTACTTTTTTTAAAATATATTTTATTGATTTTTTACAGAGAGGAAGGGAGAGGGATAGAGAGTTAGAAACATCGATGAGAGAGAGACATCGATCAACTGCCTCCTGCACACTCCCTACTGGGGATGTGCCTGCAACCAAGGTACATGCCCTTGACCGGAATCAAACCTGGGACCTTTCAGTCCGCAGGCCGACACTCTGTCCACTGAGCCAAACCAGTCAGGGCGCCACCAAGACTTTATACCCAAAGAGCAATAATTCTGATTGCAAAGGGCCAAAGCAATACATACATATGGACAATAGGTTAAAATTATTAAGTCAGTATTGGAATCCAAATAGCAAACACAAATGGAAGATCTCCGTTTTGATAATAAAATTAAGATAAAATTATACACATCTATAACATTTTGCTTCGTTTAAATCCTCACCTGTGGATATTTCTCCATTGATTTTTACAGAGAGTGGGAGAGAGAGGAAAAGACAGAGAGAAATATCAATGTGAGAGAAGTACATCGATTGGTTGCCTCCTGCACCTGCCCCAACCAGGCTAGTGCCACTTTTTTTTTTTAATTTTTTTTTTTAATTGATTTCAGAGAGGAAGGAAGAGGGAGAGAAAGAGAGAGAAACCTCAATAATGAGAGAGAATCATGGATCGGCTGCCTCCTGCACGCCCCTAATAGGGATCGAGCCTGCAACCCGGGCATGTGCCCTGACCAGGAATCGAACCGTGACCTCCTGGTTCATAGATCAATGCTCAGCCACTGAGCCACAGCAGCCGGGCTCACTTTTAAGTATAAAATAAGACTTGGATGGAATATATTGGGTGGATGGCCTCCAAGAGCTCTCCACCTTACAGAGTCAGATCTGATAGCATTTTAAAGTATTCTTAGATGCAGGAGGCACTTGCCAACATTTGAGAGCTTCCATATGAACACCTGCAGGATTGGACTGCTGTTTTAAAAACAGAAACAACCAAAAATCTGTGTTATTTTTATTTTTTTAAAATATATTTTATTGATTTTTTACAGAGAGGAAGGGAGAGGGATAGAGAGTTAGAAACATCGATGAGAGAGAAACATCGACCAGCTGCCTCCTGCACATCTCCCACCGGGGATGTGCTCGCAACCCAGGTACATGCCCTTGACCAGAATCAAACCTGGGACCCTTCAGTCCACAGGCCGACGCTCTATCCACTGAGCCAAACCGGCTTCGGCCTGTGTTATTTTTAAATCGTGATAAAGCAGGAAGTGTTTGGCTATTCAATGAGCTGCCTAAAAGGCTGCATGGGCTCAATCCTTTAAAAATACATGGCATTTGACTTTCTAACACCGAAGTGAAAAGAGATGATCAGACGAAGAGCACTGAGGCGTACAGGACTCCAGTAAGACATCGGGTTCATTAGCGATTCCTTTTTTTCCTCCAAGTGATTCATCAGATTGTTAAAATGACGAAGTGAAACAGCAAAGCTGCCAGAGGAAAACCATGCAGACAGGACAGCACCCACAGGCACCTCCTATCTTCTAGAGATTGGAGTCTGAGTCCCGCTGACAACTTGAACGTCATCGACCGAGAATATTTAATATGAGAAACCTAGTAGGTTTTCCATAAATGTTAACTTCCTCCTCCATTTCTAGAAGAGCCATTTAATGATGATTTATTGTCATATTCTTTCATTTTCTTCATGTTCTACGTCCATAGAATGTAGACATGAAATACTGACATTAAAAAAAAAATACAGCCCAGCCAGGTGTAGCTCAGCAGTAGAGCGTCGACCTAGGAACCAAGAGGTCACCAGTTCGATTCCCGGTCAGGGCATATGCCCAGGTTGCGGGCTTGATCCCCAGTGGGGGGCGTGCAGGAGGCAGCCAATCAATGATTCTCTCTCATCATTGATGTTTCTATCTCTCTCTCCCTCTCCCTTCCTCTCTGAAATCAATAAAAATATATTTAAAAAAATACAAGAACACATGAAAATATCATTGGTATCCGTTAAATGTTGATATTTTTTTAGATCTATAAGAAAATACACCAAAATAGGAATGTCACTGGTGTGTCTAAATGCAGGGATTATAAATAGTGTTTTATTTTATTTTTTTCTATGTTGTCCAAGTTTCCATTAAGGTCATGTATTACTGTTGGGTTGGAGAAAGACAAGTGTTATTTTTAATTAGGATAAATGAAAAGAAAGAGATCCCAGCCAGCATGGGTCAGTGGTTGAGCATCGACCTATGAACCAGGAGGTCACAGTTCGATTCCCCGTCAGGGCACATGCCCGGGTTGTGGGCTCGGTCCCCGCTGGGGAATGTGCAGGAGGCAGCCGATCCATGATTCTCTCTCATCATTGATGTTTCTATCTCTCTCTCTCCCTCTCCCCTCCTCTGTAAAATCAATAAAAATATATTTGAAAAATTTATCCAGAACTCAAGGATTATTTCATTTCTGCACATATCACACATATCCACTATCATTATTTGATAGTTTTAGATGTTGTAAGATATTGGTTGACTCTGTTCACCCTATAACTGATATCAGAAGTTGTCTGAGTGAATATAGATAGCACTTTATCTGCCACTTGTTTACTTTCCATATAAAAAAGATAATGAAAAAATTCTGATGCTTGAATATCCTACTTGAATAAATTCAAGTTAAACAGTTTACTATTACCTGCCACCCTGAATTTAATTCTCAGCTGCATGCATTGCCCTTAATGGGTGAACTGAGCCATGATGCTAAGCAACCCCTCAGACATTCTTTAAGATCTGACCACAGAAAATGTTAAGGTCCTTATAACATTAGATGGTAATACCGACATGATTACTATTAAAGGTGCTAGGCCACTACATTATAGAGTAGCTAAATATCAGTGCCATATGCTCATACTGTCAATAGTTTTCCTTTCCTCTAGCAAAAATGTTCTATAAAATGTGAGATAAAGGTATTATAACTCATGAATCCCCACCAGAGGAACAAATACAAATAGAATCACAATTCGCGCGCAGACCTTCAATTGTTATGCTACGGTCTCAGAATACTCTGAAAAACAGAAATCAATTTGGTAGGGCTGAGAGAGAAAATAATTACTAAATTCATCTGACAGCGAGAACAAGATGTAAATCTTATCGAAGTAGCAAACAAAAGCCACGGCATTTTTTGTTAATGTAGTCATTTAAATACCGGATTTATTCTCATGCAGCGCAACCCTCAAACTACTCTGATATTTTATTTGGAAATAAAAAGAAGTTTAAGAACCGAAGCATCTGATTATGTGATAAAATGTCTTGATAATATGTTTCTGTGGTTATATTAAGTGCCAGTGAATACACCAGGTTTTGGCTAATGCACAATATCCTATATAATAAAAGGGTAATATGCAAATTGTCCCCTCGACCGGGAGTTTGACCAGGGGAGGGTCTGGCCCACCAACCGCTCATGGCCCCTCCCCTGGCTGGCCGCAGCCCCTCCCCCAATTGCCCCCCTCCCCCATCAGGGTGTGCATGAATTCATGCACCGGGCCTCTAGTTTTAAATACCAACAGATGTTATGATCATTTCTTTCTCTCCACCAGCCATGCATTTGCAAAACACACCTCCCTCCTGTGAACCGGAGAGGTACCTGTCAGACCCTGTGTCCCCCACCCACCTTGCTGAACAGGCCAGCCTGGGGGATCAGTTCTAAAACCACGACCTTCTCCTTCCCCTTTGGTCCCGTGATAAGAATAAAAACTGGGCCCTCACGCAGGGCAGCCAAGGCACTCATTAGGCAGTGACAACCCTCTGCCCAAGCATTGAAAGATAAACGAGGTAATCAGATTCCAATCTCAAAAATTTGGAATTAGACAATCAGGAGAGAGGCAGTGTCCTTTAAGGTTCTGAGGAAGTACAAAAGGTGAAGTACAAGGTGAAGACAAATATTTTTAAAAAGCAAATGAAAATGCCAAAGACAAGTAGTAGTAGATACTACTTTATGGAGCTGGCCTGGGAGCTGTCCAAGGTCCTGAAACCCTGAGCTAAGGATTGCTTACAACTATCCTGAAACAGAACCCAAACTCCAGTACAGCAATCATAATCTGCCCAGATCCTGTGGGCAGACTCCAGAAGTTCATAATAATGTAACTCAAACTGCTCTCGACAGACCCCTGCAGCAAGGAGGAATAGGCAAACAAGAGCCCGTGGGCAAGAGGATCTCTCTCCTTTGTGGTCACTGGCAACCTTCCTACAGAGACCACCTGGCAGGCTCCACAGCATCCCGCACAGATCTTGGGTTTGCTGCTCCTGCGTGCGCGTGTCCCTTGTGTTGTAGGACGACATCCCGCTCACAGGCCACTATCACTTTGCCTCCCTTAAGTTAGCAAAAGCATTGAGAGAGGGGGAAAGACAGAGAATATACATGTCAATCATACAGAAAAATGTACTAGTAAATTTTCTCCTCTCTCCGGGCAAAATAGGATGATTTGAAAAAGCCATTACTTTTTTTTATTGATTTGAGAGACAGTGGAAGAGAAGAGAGATATAAATATAGATAAATGATAGATAGATGAATAGATGATAGATAGATAGATAGATAGATAGGAACATCAATCTATTGTTCCACTTATTTATGCATTCACTGTTTGACTCTGGCATGTGCCCTGATAAAACAAACAAATCCCTTTGCCACCTCACCCAGCCAAGGGTGGCGTCCCCAAGAGCAATTAGCTACCTCGGAAAAGCCATGACACTGTTCAAAGCCCTGGCAACCTCAGCTTCCCCTTAAGATCTGTACCCAGACAGAGGTGCCCCAGGAGCCTCAGCTTCGGTCTCGCTGCTGCTTGGAAAAGACTTCGGGTGAGAAGGAATCCCTCGGTGTGAGTACATCAACTGAGTGAGAAGCAAAGAAGCACCTCTTTTCGTTCGCCTTCTTCTTGGGGCCCCCGGGAAGGCTTGGATAAGGCAGAGCATGTCTCGGGGCGCATCTGGCTTCTTCCCCATTTGAACATCCGTTGATTAAATGTACGGAACCCTCCAGCTAGTCTCATCCTCTCTCCATTTCACTGTTACAGCCTTGCTCCACGTCTGCCCACAGAGGCTCTACCAAATTCTACATATATTTATGGTTTATATTTCACCGTGTTATTTAAAATACGCATTTGAAGTTTATTTAAACTATTTGTATCATGGGTGTTTTTTTTTTTTTTTTTGGTAAATGTAATTTTATTGATTTCAGAGAGGAAGGGTGAGGGAGAGAGAGGTAGAAACATCCATGATGAGAGAGAATCATAGAGCGGCTGCCTCCTGCACGCCCCACACTGGGGATGTGCCTTGACCAGGAATCGAACCGTGACCTCCTGGTTCATAGGGCAACACTCAACCACTGAGCCACACCAGCTGGGCTCATGTTTTATTTATTTCTTAAATATACGGCCCGTTACAGAGATACATTACATTTTAATAATTAGGAATTCCCAGGGAAGCAAAAAAGTAACAGTAGAAAAAGTGGCATCGAGCCATAGGTACAGGTAGGTCCTTGTAATCCGTGCCAGGCCACCCTTTACCATCTAAGGCCGGCCACAGATATGACCCCTGGACGCCCCAGGGTCAGAGGGGAAATACAACAGCCTGTAGGACATACGAGTCATGAATAAAGTTTGTGAGGATCAATCTTCTCGGTATGGGGACATTCGTATTATAAGGATAAAGGAGGTGAACAAAACAGGCTGAAGAGGAAAAACATTTTTGCTGTTGAAATTCTGCCTTAAATAATGGGTCCCATTACGTAAGTCATCACGGTCACGACAGGACTCGCAGGATCACAAACCAGATCCCCACAAAACGCTTGTCTGAGAAGCTGTGTCCTTCAGGGGTAAAATGTGACAAGAACACGAAGGCGACAGTGCCATGGTGGGAAGCATAAAAGGCCACGGGCTCCTGAGCAAAAGTCAGACGTCGTACCAAATAAATTTGCTCCGATGTGTTTAGGTTCCAAGCCTACACGCTGACAGGTATTTTGATAGCTGCTATGATTGAAATTGCTACAGGGAAAATAACTCTGCATTCGGGATCTGAAAGTCTTTCAGATCCTCTTCCCACAAGTAATTACTTCCATCATTTCAGGTTTTTGACGGAAGAGGCTTCTTAAGGTGTAATTATCACATTATCGCACTGACGATAAGGTAAAGTGACCACGTTTTTCAAAGCAGAAATAAGGATATATGGCTGGAGAAATTCTGTCTGCATTTGGAGACGTGTTTGGGTAATAGATTGCAAGGCGCATGTGTGTTAAATTCCATATTGCACTTAATGGCTCCTTTGATGAAAATGTTTATGAAGTCAGGGCTGCCGCACTCCAAAAATCTAAAGTTAGGCTTGGCTGAAGGTGGGTTCACTTTACAGGCTGTTAAAAATAAATAAAGGAGCCCCCTACTTTTTCACAGCAACGTATCCATGTTAACATCTGATAGGCGGTGGGTTTCTGTGCTCCGAGCCGTGACTCTGCAACTTGCTAGCAACCCTGGTTTAATCACTCAGCATCTAGAACGTTTTACCTCCTCATATGCAAAAGGAAAGTACTGAACTACGGCCCTCGCTGGTTTGGCTCAGTGGACAGAGTGTCAGCCTGTGGACTGAAGGGTCCCGGGTTCCATTCCGGTCAAGGGCACAGACATACCTTGGTTGCAGGTTCCCCGGCCCTGGTTGGGGTGCGTGCAGAAAGCAACCGATCAATGTGTCTCTCGCACATCGATGTTTCTCTCTGTCTCTCCCTCTCCCTTCCACTCTCTCTAAAAATCAATGGAAACATAATCCTCAAGTGAGGATTAACAACAACAAAATTATTACTCCTGTCCTTCTTCTTACTATGACTTATCCACTTTTACATACACTAAAACTGAGTTTTAGATCTGGCAATCCTTTTTGCTGTTTTATTTCTGCATTTACTTATTACTTTTGATTAATCCATCGTCTTTCTAACACAGCGGTTCTCAACCTGTGTGTTGCGACCCCTTTGGGGGTTGAACGACCCTTTCACAGGGGTCGCCTAATATAATTATATATTGTTTGTGTGATTCATCACTATGCTTTAATTATGTTCACTTTGTAACAATGAAATTGGGGGTCACCACAACATGAGGAACTGTGTTAAAGGGTTGAGGCATTAGGAAGGTTGAGAATCACTGTTCTAACAGGAGAAATATATATAAACAGCCACTCATGGGGAGGGCTCAGGGCAATTTTAGAAGCAAGCCAGAGGTTGGACCAGCGAGCGATGTTTCACAGAGAAACAAAATGAGCAGCACAGCTTGGAGTCAGGGAGTCGTAAAGTGGCTCTCCATTCATTCACACGGCACAGAGATTGATGGGAATGCCCAGAGGAAAAATGATGAGCATCAAGGAGAAGCATCAATAAAATGCAGGGGAGTCTGGCGGGAAGAGGAGGGATTTTCTGGGCCCGGGAAGGTCAACACTTTCATGGACGGAGAGTACAATCTAGTGTCGGAAACTGTTCTTGGGCGACTTTCTCTCCGATCTCCTCTCCCACCCACTGCACCCTCAGCCTCCACTCCAGTCCCTACATTTCTAAGGGATTGACTTTTCAACATTTATAAGAGTACCATGCAGTTTTATTCGTTTTTTTAAAATATATTTTTATTGATTTCGGAGAGGAAGGGAGAGAGAGAGAGAGACAGAAACATCAATGATGAGAGAGAACCATGGATCGGCTGCCTCCTGCACGCCCCCAGTGGGGATCGAGCCCACAACCCGGGCATGTGTCCTGACCGGGAATCAAACCCGGGACCCTTTAGCTCACAGGCCGAAGCTCTATCCACTGAGCCACACCAGCTAGGGCCCATGCAGTTTTAAAAGTAATAATAGGATGGGTAGTAAAGGAAATTGCAAGCACAGGACTGGAGTTAAGTGAAGCATCACCCTGTCAGCGTTTCCAGAGAAGGCTGACAGGTAGGAAAATGAGTCTGTCATGTGAGACAGAGCGAAATGAAACAGACGCATTAATCCCGGGAAGAGAAGGCCGGGAAAGCGAGGATTGAGGTGTTCACCTCGGTGAAGTGTTCTTCCCTAAAAGCAGCGGTTCTCAACCTCCTGGCCCTTTAAATACAGTTCCTCACGTTGTGACC
Source organism: Myotis yumanensis (assembly GCF_028538775.1). Lineage (NCBI taxonomy): Eukaryota > Metazoa > Chordata > Mammalia > Chiroptera > Vespertilionidae > Myotis > Myotis yumanensis. The sequence continues at coordinate 2,762,029 of NW_027223773.1, read as the reverse complement.
CAACCATACAATTATTTTCGTGGCTACTTCATCACTGTCATGTTGCTATTGTTAGGAATCGTCATGTAAATATCTGATCTGCAGGATGGTCTTAGGCGACCCCTGTGCAAGGGTCGTTCGACCGCCAAAGGGGTCGCGACCCACAGGTTGAGAACCGCTGCCTAAAAGCCTTCAGACATAGGCCATGGAAACCCAGGAATATGAATCCGCACCGCGGGAAAGAGCCCCAGAAAACTAGATTTTACATCGATGTCAGAACGAACTTATTGTGCTCTGAGCGTCTGACCATGACCTCCTCCTGAGGACGGGAACTCCTGAGGGAGGTCAGACTGAGGGGAGCCCATTCCGGCTCTAGCTGAGGAGGGAGACTCGAACTGGCCGTTTTCACAGCCCCTTCCCTCTTCACACCCAGCTTAGGAAGGATCTGGAACAACAACGCATTTCATGTGGCCTCATCCGTAATCCTGACAACGTCTGAGACTGAGGTTTCTCATCTGCCCCCCACAACAAGGATCATCACCCCCACAGGATAACTGTGAGGGCTAAAGTGAAGAATATTCGTAAAGGCACTTTGTAAATTTGCAAACACTGCTTAAATGTTAGACTATGGCAAACCTTTTACTATGCCTAATAGTCATGAGTTGACTCCTTAAATCTCGATAATTTAACAATTACTTAAAGGTATGCACTATATATTTTTTAATATATTTTTATTGATTTCAGAGAGGAAAGGAGAGGGAGACATAGAAACATCAATGATGATGAGAATCATGGATCGGCTGCCTCCTGCACGCCCCACACTGGGGATGGAGCCCGCAACCCGGGCCTGTGCCCTGACCGGGAATCGAACCCTGACCTCCTGGTTCAGAGGTCGACGCTCACCCACTGAGCCACACACACCGGCCAGGTTCCATACTGCAGTTTTTTAAAAAGCAGTATAAGAAAGCCCATGAATTTTCAGTTTTCTTTGAATGCAACGGCCATTCTATATCTTTTGTAAAAGAGGAAATGACAATAAAAAGGGAGATGTCTTGGCAAAAGGCCCTACCGGTAGTTCTAAAGTCATTTCAAGAATCATTGTTCCTCAACGCTGCTGTAATATACGCAAACACCAAAGAAAGCAAACACTTATTTCCACAAGCATTATTAAATTATGACATATTAGGAGTCATTAACAATCAGCAGGCAGGGTGCTGGGTTCTGCCAGTCTGGCGATCCAAACAATCAAAAAGAATATCCATGGGGCAATTAATTTTCAGCACAGTGATTATTCCAATCTCCAAACTACTAAGTAGGGCTAAACCAAATGAAATTAAAGAGCACAGCAAGCAACTACCGACACTTGTAAAGGACAGTCTCCAAATCTGAAAGATGAATAACATCTCTCAGGTTACTGGGCAAGAGGGAAAAGTTATTCCCGCACCCAGATCCTATTTGTTTAACATATTTTTATTGATTTCAGAGAGGGAGGGAGAGGGAGAGAGAGAGAGAGAAACATCAGTGATGAGAGAGAATCATTGATCAGCTGCCCCTTGCACGCCCCACACTGGGGACCCAGCCCGCAACCAGGCATCGAACCGTGACCTTCTGGTTCATAGGTTGATGCTCAACCACTGAGCCACACCAGCCGGGTCCAGGTCATATCTTAAAAACTTAGCTCTGCTTGGAGGTCAGCTTTCTGTCAACTGTACTGCCTCCTGCAGGCATAAACACATGCACGTTTCCCATTGAGAAATTAAGACTGAGACCGATTTTCCAAGCCAACCAGCTAGTCCTGCTGAGCAAAGTCAGAACCGGAGACTTTGGATTAGTCCAAAGGGTACTTTCAGCTCGGGGGGGGCAGGCACGGCTGCTTAATGCTCCTGGACTTGGAGCAAATATGACTGGTAACAACTCAAGTTACATGGCAAAGTGCAAAACTGCCATTTTTGTATTGGTTTGCAGAACTACTTAATAATAAAACATCAGTCAACAAAAGCGTTGTCTGTTGTTCCTCCTTGCCCAGCCGGTGTGGCTCAGTGGTTGAGCGTCAACCTATGAACCAGGAGGTTCGGTTCAATTCCCGGTCAGGGCACATGCCCGGGTTGTGGGCTCCATCCCCAGTGTGGGGTGTGCAGGAGGCAGCCGACCCATGATTCTTTCTCATCACTGATGTGTCTATCTCTCTCTCCCACTCCTTTCTCTCTGAAATCCATACACACTTAAAATATATATATTTATAGGTTCCTCCTTGGTAAAAGTATATCACTCTGCTGAGTAATGCTGATAATGGAGGAGCCCATGGAGGAGTAGGGTGTAGATGAGAAATCTCTGTACCTTCCTCTCAATTTCGTTGTGAACCTAAAACCACTCTAAAAAGTGAAATCTTGAAAAAAGAGTAAGAAAGAAGTTGATTTTCCCTAACATAAAACCTGATGCAGCGAGACCAGGTCGGAAGGCTAACCCTCAATCATCGGGGACCCAGGCCCAGTCCCTGTTGTGGCTCCTCAATCCAGCTCCCCACTCCTGGCCCCGATGACCGCTTCCCCAGAAGCAAGAATGAGAAAAGGAGAAGAGGAACGTATAACCCCCTTTTTCAAAGGGCACTTCCCACATACCAGCCACACCTCTTCTGTCCCCATCTCTTTGGCCAGGATATACCACGTGGGCATGCCTGGGAGCCTGGGAAAAGCCATCTCTATTCCAGCGGCCGTATGTCTGGGTAAAAATGCAGAATTCGATGATCACAGAAGAGGAGGAAAGGGAAGATGGAGGAGGGGGAAGCTTACCTCGGCTCATAAAGTGACAATGAGCGCTGAGTCACACAAATCCAGATGGGCACCAGTAAGTGAGGTAGTTCCTAACAAACTTCCAGAGTTAAGAGCAGCACACGAGTTTCCAGGCGGTAACACAATGCTAGCTGATGAGGAGAGCTGGGATCCATTCCCAGCAGATAAACCGCTTCTGATTGAAGCCATTAAAACTCCCATCCCAAAGGACCCACGCAAATCACTGCACAAAAACCAAGGTTTCAGAGGAACGGAGGGATTCGTTGGAAATTTATCTTTCTACCCTGATCTAAGTGAATAGAAACGTTTCTGGTTATATTCAAATAAATCTTTTTTTTTTTTTTAACCTTCAGCATACAGCGAACACTCTTCACTAATATTGTCCAAACTTCAGCGCACTGGGAACAAAAGGGTGAGGGAACGAAAGAAAGGTCAAAGACAGACAATGAATGTTCTCATCTTGAGAGTCTGGGATATTTTTTGAAGCATTTACAAGATTCTTTAAAAGATGTAGGGCTGCCTGCCCCACCCCAATACCTCCAGAAGCAGTTATTTCATAAAAATAAAACTGCATTTATTTCTCCGTGTGCTATTATTTTATGAATAATAGCGTCGTCGCTGCCCTATAGACATACTAAATATACATCCTAAGTGATATATATTTTCTGATATTTGCTTCAAAAGAATCACTGGGGAGAGCAGAAATGAGGAAGTACAAGTGAACCAGTATTTATCCACGGTTCGTAAGTGTTGACATTATGTGATGGGTACATGAGGTCCTTTGTATTATTTCTTTACTCTGGTATTTGTTTGAACTGTGCCGTAATTACACATGTTTAAGGACTACTTATTGTACATTAGCACGTGAAACAGTTTTAAACAAAATCACTGAGAACCAACAAATTCTAACGTTTCGGCAAGAAAAAAAAATGTTTAAAGGAAGTGCTCCTCAGATGTTGTCACTTCCATTTATGGAGAAATCCAGTTTTTTTTTCCAGGTTTTTATTAATAACTCGAGGCCCGGTGCACGGATTCGTGCACCGGTGGGGTCACTCGGCCCGGCCTGCGCCCTCTCGCAATCCGGGACCCCTCGGGGGTTGTCGGACTGCCGGTTCATTCACTCACTTGTACATTTACGCAGTCACTACTCAGGGACACCTACTATGTGCCATTTTTCTAGGTGCTGGGAACACAGCAGTGAGAGACAGGTGTCTCCCCTTCTGGAGTTCACCAACTCTGCCACCAGCTCCCGAACAAGCTTGGGCGTGAGTCCGCTGGCATGAGTCATGGGTATCAGCTTTCTCTTTATAAAACTGGGATGCTAATGACCAACACGCAACATTATTTTAAGGAAGACATGCCGCCCTATACGTCCAGGACCTGACACAAGGTTAGCACTCGACAAATGGCAACGATTCCAATGAACAATAACCCGAACGTCAAGACACTAAATACTATGTGTATACATAGTTAGAGCAAGCGACAAGAGGCATTCATTTCCAGAGGAAATGCCTGTAGGAAACTCCAGCAAGAGAAAATATTAGGAATAACGTGTTCTGCGTTCCTCTTCATCCCTCCAATTCCTGGAACCAAAGGCTTAATGTCGTTTACATAATATCCAAGAAGAAACTGTGACAGACTTGAAAGATATATAAGATAACATCTCAACAGGCTTATTAAAAAGCAGCAGCCAGCTCTACAGGACTAAATAATACAAGACAGAACATTGTAAGTGTCATAAAAACATGTTACCAAAGCCTCCTACGGAATCTGCTTTTCTCAACTACCAGAAAGGCTCCATTAAAGGCGGCGAAGCTGTCCACCTTTTTCTCTTTATTCAATTATCTTCAACATATGGGTCCCCCAGGCACACACAAAGTGTTTAACAATAACAGGAAAATAATAATAATAATTAGAGCATGTACCAATATTAATAATTATTAGCAGTAGGCATTCATTGAGGCTCTAATATGCATTAGGTTCTACAGGGGAAACTTTGCCGAGGCTATCTCATGTTATCATCAAACAGCTGTACGAAGGAAACATTTTTATGTCCCATCGCTTTTAAAAATATATTCTTACTGATGTCAGAGAGAAAAGAGAGGGGGAGAGAGAGAGAAATATCAATGATGAGAGAGAATCACGGATCGGCTGGCTCCTACACACCCCCTACTGGGATTGAGTCCGAAACCTGGGCATGTGCCCTGACCGGGAATCGAACCGTGACCTCCTGATTCATAGGTCGAAGCTCAACCACTGAGCCATGCCGGCTGGGCTATTTTCCATCATGTTATAGGCAGGGAGTCTAAAGTGAAAGAAGTGAGGTGCTAACCCACAACCACACAGCCAAATAGCAGCAGAACCAAGGTTTGAAACCAAGATGCCCATGGCGATGCCCACACTCTCCCGTTGCAGCATACTGAGTCCTAAAAAAAACTTGTACTTGATGATAATCACCAGAATAGACCTAAACTAAGAAGACTCCTCAACCGATTCATACATACATACATATACATACACACTAGAGGCCTGGAGCATGAATTCATGCACAAGTAGGGTCCGGCCAGCCCGCCAATGGGGGCCGATAGGGCTGGGCCGGCAGGGTTGGGGGAGGGAATGTGGGAGGTTGGCCAGCCGATTCCACCACAGATTGGGGTGGAGGGCCGATCGGGGCCAGGCTGGCCATGGGGAGGTTGGGGGGGGCCAATCGGGGCCCCAGTCAGGCCAGTTGGCCGTCGCAGTGTGCGTCATAGCAACTCGTTGTTCCGTCGTTCTGGTCACTTGGCTTTTCTACATATAGATATTTTATTGATTTCAGAGAGGAAAGGAGAGAGAGAGAAATAGAAACATCAATGATGAGAGAGAATCACTGATCGGTTGCCTCCTGCGCATCCCCTTCTGGGGGGGATCCAGCCCACAACCTGGGCATGTGCCCTTGGCCAGAATCAAACCTGGGACCCTTTAGTCTGCAGGCCGACGCTCTATCCACTGAGCCGAACCAGCGAGAGCCTCAACCAACTCTTAAGAACCCAGCCAACACTGCAAAGCTGCCATTGCCCCAGAAATTTTTGCAGAAAACAAGAATGACAGCACATCTTTCATATTATTGAAAGAAAGGAATCACCAGCCAAGAATAATATATCCAGAAAAGTTACCCTTTAGCTATGGAGAGATAGAAGCTTTTAGATGGGCCCCTCGGCCACACTTGTCCAGCCTGGGCCAGGTGGCAATTTTAATGGCGCTGGAATCAAGTTCATGGTTGCCTTTTAGAGTCCCGATGCCCTGAGCTCCTTGTTAATTGAATAGGATACCATACAAGACAAAGGGGAATTTGAAGGAGAATAAGCTAAATATTTATACTGCCTTGTCTGAATGGCAGAGAGAAGCAGGATTTTTTTTTCCCCCCTAAGGATCTGGCTACCCACGTTATCACTTACAATTATCTTATAATTAGATTGATATTTTGCAACACAGAAATCTGTAACCCTGACATTTAAACGCCTGCTCTTCACTGATGGGAAAGGGGGAGCAGAGACCAATTATTTGTGTCGCTTGTTTGGCAAAATCCTGTTTTCAAGGAGACTTAACATTTATTAAGCCACTAAACGGTCCAAATCTAAAATATTCCCGTCTTCTCGGCAGTGGTCACATTCCCTCACCCACGCCGCCTAAAAATACCGCTTCCCATCAGGCAGTGCAGCCACCGGGGCGATTAGAAGGCAATAAAGTCCCCGGGGTAGCCTCTGCTTTGTACACCCGCACTTTCCTCCCGTCAATCAGATTCGGGAAGGTTGGAGGTGAAAGCGAAGGACATAAAATCCAGGGCCCCGCCCATCCTCATCTGTCCCACAGATGGCACTGACAGCAGCAACTTGGGGAGGAAGAAGTTCAACCGTGGGAGACTCAAGTTCATGATCACCCCAAGTTCATCGTGAACGTGTTACTCATGACAGGTCTCTGTGTGCTTCTCGGTGGAAATATCTTAGCTGATGTTCCTATTCAAAACGCATGTCGGTATGTGGGTCACCGAGGGACACACAGGTCTGCACTTGACTCAGACTCAGGTTTACAGTATTTACAGTAGACGACACCCCTCAGTCCAGAAAGGTCCATTTTTTTTTTTGTTTTTGTTTGCAGTTTCCTTTTGATTTTATTTTTATTTTCTTCCGCACTGGTTTCGGGTGTACAGCCTAGTGGTTAGACAATCGTATACTATGCATAGTTCCCTTCGATATTTTTGGCACCCCAGCCGGCACAGAGGGGTGCTTTTAAATAATCTGGTTCAGAGAAGGCACTCCATTTTAACATTCGTTCAAAAATGGTTAGACATTTCTCCTTCTGCCAGTGCCTGCCTCCCCTCCCAGGCCCTGACTTTAGAAGCCTGAAGGCCAACAGCTCAGGCCGTGGAGACGATCTGTTTGCAAACATCCCTTCCTTGTCTCATGGGGCTTCCTCTTGCTATCACCTGTAACTATTGTTCACCCCAACACCCTGAACCCAGACAGATCAACATAACTAAGGTTCAACGTGCCAAAGGTGGCCCTGGCTGGTTTGGCTCAGTGGATAGAGCGTCAGCCTGTGGACTGAAGGGTCCCAGGTTCAATTCCGGTCAAGGGCACATGCCCGGGTTGCAGGCTCGATCCCCAGTAGGGGGTGTGCAGGAGGCAGCCAATCAATGATTCTCTCTCATCACTGATGTTTCTATCTTTCTATCCCTCTCCCTTCCTCTCTGAAATCAATAAATTTTTTTTTTAAAAACAAAAACAAAAAAAAAACAAAAGGCCCAAGGTTACTTTTTATGACGGTGTTTAATGGGGGCGCTATGGACACCCTCAAGGTTGACCAGATGGGATAATCCTGAAAGAAGAAACGCACCGAATTCATGTAGAAAATGTCGGCGAACTCGTCCCTGAGAGACCAGTCATGTCTGCCCCTCAATCTCTTCCAGAGAAGAAACGAGTTACAGGTGTGTCTGTTTTCACAGAATAGGCTGAGCTCAGGAACAGCCATCAGACACAATGTCTAGGTCAGTGGTTCTCAACATTGGCTGCACATTAGAATCACCTGGGAATCTTTTTAAAATCCTGATTTCTGGGCCTCATTCTCCGGAAATTCTGTTTCTTTGTGATGGGGTGGGGCCACAACATGAGTAACAGAGAAACAGAATTTCTGGAGGATGAGGCCCAGAAATCAGGATTTTAAACAGATTCCCAGGTGATTCTAATGTGCAGCCAAGGTTGAGAACCACTGGTCTAGGTCAGTGGTCGGCAAACTCATTAGTCAACAGAGCCAAATATCAATAGTACAATGATTGAAATTTCTTTTGAGGGCCAAATATTTCAAACTTAAACTATATAGGTAGGTATATTGTTAGTAACTTAATTAGGGTCCTCCTAAAGCTTAGAAAGAGCCACACTCAAGGGGCCAAAGAGCCGCATGTGGCTCGAGAGCCACAGTTTGCCGACCACGGGTCTAAGTCAAGGCGATCTGCACAGATGGTCCTCCTACTAAGGTGAAAAGCCCCATTGGGCATCCAGGTAAGAAAGGCCACTGGTCCCACCTTGCTCTTTAAGAACAAAGCAGTGTTAACCCTTAAAGACTAACCTCAGCCAGGAACTCATATATACCAACATCCTGGACCCCTTGGCACACTGGGGACCAAGGTTAAAGGCACCTGTCTTAGTGAGTGTCCATCACAGGTCCTCCAACGAGGTCTCTTCTCCAAAAGGCACCGCTCTCTCTCTTTTACATCTAATATGAGCAGCATCTTAGGCTGTGCAGAGCCGGCACGGCCATGGGTGAACCTGCGAGGGGGCGGTGAAGGATTTAGAAAAGACAGACGAGAGAATAAAGCTGGGGCTAGGTGGGCCGCTGGCCTCTCTGATGGAGAGACAGCACCACGGCCTGCAAGGGAGTCTTTATTTTGTAGCCAAATTCCACGGGGCAAAGTAAGGGCATGGTTACACAGAACTCAGGGGTTTCGAATCTACTCAATTACATGCACCTGATCGAACTTTGTTTACTTGCTGCACCTCCCACAGCCCATATCACTCAGCCACGTGGGCCCGCAGGTTCGGACCATGAGGTCAAGCTCACAACCATAGCCTTTGGCTACAATTGTGCTGGGACTTGCACGTGGCTTTGCCACGAGAGGATCATGCCCTCTCATCAGTCCCAGGCTTGAACCTGTCCAAACGCGGTAGCCGCTCTCCACAGCATAAATCAACAAATTTGGTAAGGTAAGTATTTTGTCCATATGGATTTAAAAAAAAAAATACCTTTGACATCCAATATTCTTCACACTCAGTGAAAAAGCTACTGGCAAACATCCGAGACGGAGCAGGCACCACCCTGACTGGGAGGTAGCATCACTCTGCCTGCATCCTTCACTATGGCGGTTCTCGCTCCACCTGGACGATCACACAGCTCCACCCATTGTCCACTGTCTTCCCTAACATCACCACGGAATTCTTCATAAAAACAGACAAACAAAAATCCCTGGAATTCTCCTGCTATTGGGAGGAGTTCCTATAATCCATATGATGATAATCCAAACGGAGAGAGACATCAGATGAACAATATTAATAAATGCACACATCTGAGCTCTTTGCTGTGTATTCCACTTGGGTAACCACTCACTGTTTCCTATCTCTCACAAGGATGTTTTTTTAATAGATTTTTACTGCTTTCAGAGAGAAAGGGAGAGGGAGAGAGAGACAGAAACATCCATGATGAGAGAGAATCATGGATCGGCTGCCTCCTGCACGCCCCCGACTGGGGATGGAGCCTGCAACCCCGGCACGTGCCCTTGATCGGAACGGAACCTGGGACCCTGCAGTCCGCAGGCCGACGCTCTATCCGCTGAGCCACACCAGCCAGGGCACAAGGATGTTCTTAAGGATCCCTCGCAGGCTACCCGGATAAAATGGACACAGTTTATGAAGATCTTCAGGGTGTGGAAGTCATCAGAATCCTGGCAGTAACAAGAGGCGGCCTGGCAGGGCAGGGGCAGGCTTAGTTCAGAACCCACTCTCAAGGACTCTGTGAATAGCGGCGCAGAGGTGGGGAACTGGCGAGAATCAATAGAACAGCAAGTTCTCCATGCGTCCTCTCGGCAGTTAGAGCACTGCGCTGGGGGACCGAAGGTCTTTCCTAAAACCTTTGATGGACTTCCTGATTCATAAGCATTTGTGACACAGGGCTTACTCTTTGATTCTGGGGAGCAGATGTACTCTCCTAATACATCTATTTGGCCTACGCCCCTCTCCAGATGAATATTGACAACTGCCTAAACTGAATACCCTTTAAAGTTAAAAATAAAATCTGATGATTCATAAAAAAAAAAAAAGAAGAAGAAAACGCGGCCTCTACTGAGAGGATATTACATGCGAAGACCACATGTGACACAAAAATCAGAGGCAAGGTGGTCACAGGAAATCCATGATGCCATGTTGTATGTGCACACAGACACGGACCACCGGACTTGGTAACTAGCAAACGGTAACCAAGGACGCTGCGTTTCTTAATATAACTTATCTGGTGGTTATTTGTACCGGAACTAGGTTATTTTTTCCCAGTGATGGTTTATCAGGGAAATCTTTTCTAAAAATAAATCATACATGTCATGAAACCTCAGCAAAGAGCGAATAAGAGGAGGTCAACACGACAAGCACAAGCAGTTCTAAACTTAACCAGCAAAGATAAATAACACTTAAAAAAATGAGGCATTGGATTTCTCCGTGAAGTCATTATAGCCTATTCATTTACAAGTAGCACTGAACACAATCTGGTGCTAGACAATTTATGCAGTAAATTCAAAATTAGCAACCGGAAGCGCAGATACACGAAATAATCCATTAGCTATGTCTTTTTCATTTATGTTCATGATAATTGACTAAATAAGACACATGGATGGATGTCCTATACAATTTATTTCTAATCAGGATAACTCAGTCGTCCGATCAATTCAGCCCCAATCTGTTCTGGGAAACATAGAAAAAATGTAGTCTGACCTATCTAGCCACTGTAATTTCACACCCAAAAGTTCAACTCTCCACAAGACACGCACCTCTAAGATAGAAGCATGAATGCTCATATCTTGCATAATACAAAATTCAGAATCACACCAAACAATGAAAGTCTTAGAAATTATTTTTAAACACACAACTGCCCCCCAAATAGTTCTTCTCAGAACCAACTCTGCATCGAATGAGCAAATACCCAGTTATTTCAATCAAGGTAGAAATACAACAGCAATCATTTAGGCTCAAGTGGATTCTTTTCTTGCTTTATCCATCTGGATGCTTTAAGGCTAAACCAGGCAATTAATCTCTTTTTGTTTTCTATCATTCTTCGCTGTCAGAGACACATAAAACTGTCTTCACAGACACACAACACAGTGCTGTCCCTGAGGCCAGAGAAAAAAACCAGCTAGCATCGGGTCGATGTGCCCATGCACTTTCACAGTAAAGCAGTGACAATATTCCCTCCACACATTCATCATCACCTCTGACAGATCCTGGGCCCCACAGGAGGGAAGTTTGGATTTGTCCTGATCCTCTAACTCAGGGGTGGGGAACGTCCGGCCCGCGGGCCGCACAAGGCCCACAAAACCATTTGGCCCGGCCCTGCCAAGGCATTAGGGGTAAGTTAATGAAATGTCTGCCTGGATACAGCAGGCTAGTGTTTAAGTTGATCATCCTCTCTATGGTGATCTTAGAAATATCCAAATGGCCCTGGGCAGAAAAAAAAAAGGTCCCCCATCCCCTGCTCTAACTGAACCATCCATGGAAACTCGCCCTGCCTGTTCAAGGAACTCATGCTAATCAAAGCCCTTAAAAACGTTCCTGGTTTCAAAGTATGATTTCCTTTTAACCATTGCTAAGGTTAACTAGAGAAATCTTGCCCAATACGCACTACAGAGCATACGCTAAAGAAAAAATAATAATCCAAGCATAAAAGGCAATAGAAACAAGTAGTATAGAAGTTGCATCAAGAACACAGCTTCCTTAACTTTAGTAATAACAGTGATTGGCACCAGAGTGAAGTTACCTGCGCAATCACTCCGAAGCGTGCACAATATTCAAATATATCTTTGTTGGAGTGGCTCAATATCTAGAAATGTGTTGCCGACAGCACCGTTGTCAAATGCAGAATGCTGTCAGATTGGTTTGTGGCAAAAACAACAACATAAAAAAAAAAACCCTCTGTTATATAAAGATCTATTTATTGGGCATATGGCACGATAACATAAATACCCACAAGCAAAATTATAAAAATAACACCAAATAAAAAAAATAATTTAGGCTAAGACAAATACCAGCACAATTGTGCGGTTAGGAGGAAAACCATTAAGCCGTCCACACACTCACAGACACACTCGCTCTTGCCACCGGGCTGCACAGCGGGCTGATTTTCATTTCTCACGGTGAGCTTTTATATTATTATAACCCGAATGCTTATAAGGACAGTAGAGGGAAAGCTCCTAAACGTTATGAAGGACGCTGCAAAGCCATGTGCGTAACACCCAAGGCTACGGGGGACGCTCACGTTTTCTGCTCTGGCTGAATACAGATTCCGGGCTGTGGCATCGCCCAGAGGTGTGCGGACACAGCTGGCTGCATCTGCATCTCTGACGAGGACACCAGCTTGTCCTCCAGCGCAGGCCCTGGGGTTCAGGAAACCCACCCGGGAACCAGAAAGTTGGTCCTTACTTTCATCGCCGCTGGGAAAATGCCCAGGAAGCCAGCTCCCCCCCTTTTTCCAAAACAGCCTTACCTTTCTGTACACCAGCATGTTGGGGGACTCGTCCGCCACCCCGTTGCTGGTCTGCCCGTAGTAGTTGTTCCCTTGGGCCATGTCACCCCCACACTGGGCCGGCTGTGGGGTGCAGGAGTCCGCCTGCAAGGGAAGGGTCAGGGGGACTTCAGTGCGCCCCGAAGGGCAGCGCTCCGGGCGGCCGATGCTCGATGCGCCCGCAGCACCCACCGCCCCCGCCCATCCACCTGGACGGCGCTCACCTGCCGGGGCTCCAGGAGGGGGGGCGGCCCAGGGACAGTTTGTTGTTTCCTACTTGGATTTCTATCCCCTGCACAACCCCCAGCCCCCGCCCCCCGCCCCCGGCCCAGGGGACTGACTGTAAGACGTGACCACCTTTGGGTGAAAGCACCTTTGCGCTACAGCTTCTCATGCAGCTGGTTTTCTGGAAACTCGTTTTTAAGAGTTTGCTGCTCAGCTGAGAAGAATCCCACGGCTCCCATGGCCACGCCAGGGAGTTTTCTCTCCCAGACCTGCCTGTCCGCTTCCCCTCCCCAAAGGGCAAGGCGCCACCCGTGCGCACACTCCGTCCCGGGTGTCGGTCTCGTGCCCCCCAGGCCCCCCCACCACGCGGGCGTCAGCGATGCCCTTCCCAGGGCAGGTGTGTCCCCCCCGCGCCCCCGCGCCTCCCCCACCCGGGGCTCCTGCGCCTTCACCTGCCCGCGCCGCCGGCCACCGCGCCTCTCCGGTCCCCGCTGCGCCCCGGGGAGCAGGGCGGTCCCGCCCGGCCCCAGAGAAGATCCGAAGACACCCCGGCCCCGGGCACCGGGGAAGCCCAGCCCGCCCGCCGGCCCTCGCCTCGCTCGCCGCGGGGAGCCACCCGCCGGGCAGCCCCGGCGCCCCGAGCCGACCGGAGGGAGCAGCCCGCGCCGCGGCCGCAGGCACCGGGCACCGCAGGGCGCGGGTGGGTGCGGGGCCGGGGCCGCGGGCTGGGTGGCGCCGCCTCCTCGCTCCGCGCGCCCCTCGTTACCTCTCCGCCAAGGTCACGGCCCCGCGGCGTCTCGCTCCCGGGCGGGCGGCGTCAGCGGGCGGCGAGGCCGGGCCGCTGCATCACACGCGCCCCCGCCGCTCCGGCGACCGCCACCCTCGCCGCCGCCGCGCGCAGGCGGCTCCCGGCCCGGCCTCTCCCTCCTCCGCTCCGGCTGCCGGCGCGGGGCCCGCCGAGCGCGCGCCCAGCCCAGACGCCCGTCCGTGCGCGCGCCTGCGAGGAGGCGGTCACGTGGCGCCCGGCGGCCGGAGGTGGCGGCCGGTTGGGCTCCGCGCGGCTCGACCACGCCGCCCGGCCGCCCCGCCGCCCCACCTTCCCTCCCCGGGGGAGACCCGCCCGCCCCGGTGTGCGCGCCGCTCACGGCCTGGAGATCCAGTGTAAGGCGGAAGGGAGGAAGGGCCATGGATGGATGGGGTGGGTGGATGGACGGGTGGACGAGTGGGTGCGTGGGTGGGTGGATGGGTGAATGGGTGGATGGATGGATGGGTGGGTGGATGGATGATGGATGGATGGATGGATGGATGGATGGCTGGGTGGATGGATGGATGGATGGATGGGAGGTTGGGTAGATGGGTGGGTGGATGGGTGGGAAGTTGGGTGGATGGGTGGGTGGATGGGTGGATAGATGGGTGGATGGATGGATAGGTGGATGGATGGATGGATAGATGGATGGATGGATGGATGGATGGATGGATGGATGGATGCATGGGAGGTTGGGTAGATGGGTGGGTGGATGGGTGGATGGATGGGTGGGTGGATAGGTAGATGGATGGATGGATGGATGGATAGATGGATGGATAGGTGAATGGATGGATGGATGGATGGATGGATGGATAGGTGGATGGATGGGAGGATAAATGGGTAGTCCCTACCTTCTGTTCTAAATACTACTATCTAAATTGACGTTACATACACCCTAGTCTGACCCATCTCCCCAACTCCCAAAATATTTCCAGTGTGCTCTCTGGTAAGGCCTCTTCTCTCTGCCACCCCAGGGCATTTGCACTGGCTACTGCCCTGCCTGAGGCCCATCCCTCAGATTTCACTCCCTTTCCTTCTTCATTTTTTTACTCCAATGGCACCCTCTCCATGCAGCCCCCTCTGAATACCATTCCTCTTTAACTCCTGTGATTTATTTGCTCTCAGAGCATTGATCACCTTCTAACATAGCAAACAACTTACTTATTCGCTGTTTATTGTCTGTCTCCCCTGGAAGAAATTAAGTTCTGCGAGCTCAGGGATTTTTTTTTCCTCCTCTGCTCTGCTGTATCCCCAGGGTCTAGAACAGGATCTGACATAGAGTTGGCACCCACTCGGTATCTGCTGATTTGAATAAATAAATCCATGAACATGGTTCTGGTGGAAAGACTGGCTGGACTAGAATCACGCAGACAACAACGTTGGACAAAACTGAATTAGCATCAGAAAAGGGAACCCTAGTCCACTGCTGGTGGGAATGCAGGCTGGTGCAGCCACTGTGGAAAAACAGTATGGAGTTTCCTTAAAAAATTAAAAATCGAACTGCCATTGGACCCAGCGATCCCACTTCTAGGAATAAACCCCAAGAAGTCAGAAACACCAATCAGAAAGGACATATGCACCCCCATGTTCATAGCAGCACAATTTACAATAGCTAAGATCTGGAAACAGCCCAAGGGCCCATCAGCAGATGAGTGGATAAAAAAGCTGTGGTACATTTGTACCATGGAATACTACGCTGCTGTAAAAAAACAAAAGAACCCTTACCCTTTGCAACGGCATGGATGGACCTGGAGAGCATTATGCTAAGTGAAATAAGCCAGTCGGAGAAAGACAAGTATCACATGATCTCACTCATATGTGGAATATAATGAACCAAATAAACTGATGATCAGAAATCAACCCAGCGACAGAGAAGCATGAACAGACTGTTGAACCTCAGAGGGAAGGAAGGGGAGGGTGGGCGGGAAGAGATCAGTCCATGAACTTGTATGCATACATGCATCAGCCATGGGCACAGACAGTGGGGTGGGGGGACAGGAGTGGGCTGGAAGAAGTTAATGCGGGGGGGGGGGGGGGGAACAGGAGGAGCTATGAAATACTTTCAACAATAAAGATTGAAAAATAAAAATTTTCAAAATAACACTGAATTAGCATCAAGTTTCACCGGGATGGAACGGATCTGCCCTTCACAGCTGCTTCTTGTGCGTCTTAAAGGGGAAGAGTGACTTTTTTTCCCACCACACGCCCACTTCACAGAGGAATGCTTTGAGAATTAATTAAACAGTAATGTGGAGAACGCATTTTGAATTTCAAAGAGAAAGCATTTCATTAATTTGAGGCTTTTATTGTGTGAAAGAATTGTGAACCATACAGGGGCAAGTACAAAGACGAGAACAATGTTAGCGGAATTATACTGTTCACAGTACTACGTTGGCATTTCCTGAGATAATTGATTTGAAATATAAGCAGAGTAAAAAGAAAAAAAAAAAGTGGTTTGAGAAATCATACCCCAAATGAGATTTTTTAAAAAAAATGCCTCCTTCTTTGTCGTCAATTCTCAATTAGTTATAGCATAAGGCCCTCCTTGATGAATTATTCTCCACTTCCCCACCCTTTTATCCATTTTATGACCATTTCCCAGCTCATTGGAACTCCCACATCAATGTCAGAGGGCGGACAAAGAAAAAAAAAGAGAGAGAAGCAAAAAATTATCCTCATTGGGAGCTTATTCCTCTCTCCTTCCAGTTGAAATGTTTAAATTCTGATTTAAATTACTTCCCAACTGACACACTTCTCAAATGTTATGCATTTGCCCGCCTGGCGTGGCTCAGTGTTAAGCATTGATTGACCTGTGAACCAGGAAGTCACGGTTCGATTCCCGGTCAGGGCACAGGCCCGGGGTTGCGGGCTCGATCCCCAGTAGGGGGCGTGCAGGAGGCAGCTGATCCATGATTCTTACTGCCAGGCACTTAGCTATTCATTGAAGGACCAACTAAATGAATCTGGAGGGAAACAGCCAGGAAGAGGAAGCCGCTCAAGCTGCTGTGATGCCTGCGAGAGATATTTTGACCATGAAAGAGAAAGCTTGGGTGATTTGTGATAATTATCTTAAAATGTTAAATGACTCTCATGTGGGAAAAAAAAACCCTCACTGATCTTCAAGCTCCAGACAAATTTAAATGTAATAGGTAGAAGTTTCAGGCAGACAGATTTCAGCTCAGCATAAGGATGTGCTGTCTAGCAATTAGGGCTTCTCAGAACAGCCGTAATGAGACGGGGAGTTGCATGTTCCTGGACCCTGGTCTAAAAGGTTGTTAAGGAGATTGACGTTACACTGAGGAAAGGAGAGAGAGAGACAGAGAGAGAGAGAGAGAGAGAGAGAGAATATGAATGAATCATGGATCGGCTGCCTCCTGCACACCCCACACTGGGGATTGAGCCCACAATCCGGGCAAGTGCCCTGACCAGGAATTGAATCGTGACCTCCTGGCTCATAGGTCAACGCTCCACCACTGAGCCACGCTGGTCCGAGACCTTCTTAAAGACATCCCAGACCAACACTTCCCACTTCAAGTAATTACCACAAAATCCATTTTAAATAAGGCACATAGAGTTCGAGTCAAGCACAAGGTGACTCAAAGGTCTGTTGCCAGGTAGACTAGAGTAGCTTGCAGCACACCAATAAGTCCCTAGGAAAATGACTAAAATAATTCAATAAATTTTTTTAAAAAAAATACCTGTTTAACTGCATGATACAGTTGCCAAAGGAGAAAGGATAAAAGGAGCCAAAATTCTGGAGGGAATGAAAAGCTGCAGAAAGGCCCTGGCTGGTTTGGTTCAGTGGATAGAGCATCGGCCTGCAGACTGAGGGGTCCCGGGTTTGATTCTGATCAAGGGCACATGCCTGAGTTGCGGGCTTGATCCCCACTGCGGGGCGTGCAGGAGGCAGCCGATCAATGAATCTCTCTCATCATTGATGTTTCTCTCTCCCTCCCTCTCCCTTCCTCTCTGAAATCAATAACAAAAATATATATATTTAAAAATAAATAAACAAATAAAAGCTGCCGAAAGGTAAGCTGATGTTTGGTACCTACTTTATAACTGAGGGCGTATGTCAACTAAGGGGCTGATCATTTGGGATTTTCCCAAGCAGAGGACCAGAGCTAGAGGGCAGAAATCAGAAAAAAGAAAAAAAAGAGAAAAAAGATGTAAGTCTCACAGGAGTTGAGAGACAACACTGGAAACCTGAAGAGGCAATAGCTGCTCTGATACAGCATCTCCTCTCCTCCTCCCACCTGCGCCTTGTCCCACTTAAATGCGTGTGGGAGCTTTAGAATTTACGTTTCTCAAGCCAGAGAGGTTTTGCCATCACACTTACCCCAGGTGGGAAAGGACTGTCAAAACCCCATGCAGAGCGCCCCGCTTTCCAGACCTGGTTTTATAACAATTGTGACAGCCACGCTCCACAGGGAAGGAGGACCTTATTCCGGCGGGAGGCACAACCCGGGAAATCAAAACCGAGGGGGATAGACACGGAGGGAGAACCAGCACAGAGCGGCACACGGTCAGGTTGCCGCCGGCTCCGAGAAAGCTCTGCTCCGCTGCTTGTTCGCAGGAGGTGTCTGCAGAGGATGCTGGGACCGTTGCCCCGTGGAGCTGTCCGTTGAGGGAAAGAGGAAAGAATAAGGTATCTGGGCCCCTAGGCCGGCGGGGCTCAGTGGCTGAGCGTCGATCTATGAACCAGGAGGTCAGGGTTCGATTCCCGGTCAGGGCACAGGCCCGGGTTGCGGGCTCGATCCCCAGTGTGGGGCGTGCAGGAGGCAGCTGGTCCACGATTCTCTCTCATCACTGATGTTTCTATCTCTATCACCCTCTCCCCTCCTCTCGGAAATCAATAAAAAAATATATTTTTTTAAAAAAAAGAATAAGGTATCTGCTGGCTCTCTTTATCTTTTCTCTTCTTGGTGAGATGTCCCACACGGGACGCTGACTCAGGGTCCGTCAGGCGATGGGAAGCTGATGAAACCAACCTCCCAGCGAAGCACATCATCTGCCTCCTGAGTGGGGGGAGGAGCCAGTCTCTCGGGGCCCAGCTGGGCCAGATGTGGAGGCCAGAGCTGCCCTGGGGATAGGGAGGCTGTGGGAGGCTGGTTGCCCCCAGGGGTGCCTGTACTGTCAGCAGGGCCGGTGGTCACGGTGGCAGCAGCATGAGTTTCCCACGTGCTTGGGCTCAGCCCCGCATGCGATGGGTGGCGAGGGCTCCAGGAACATTAACTGTCATGAGTCAAAGCCCGAACGGATGCTGGGGGAGGCGTCCCCTCACCTCCAAAGGGACTCTCACAGGTCCCTGCACCTGTGTGCCGAGCGCCATCTGGCCGCTCGCTTGTCATGCCCAGCGAGGCCTTTCATTCTCCTGACCCCCTCTCGGAGCAAGGCCTGACCTCCGATTGCAAATACTTCCAATGGGTTGTTTGTTGACTCCCACCTGATGGTCGTCGGGGCCAGTGCCTGGCTATGGGCGATCCGTGTTGCCGTCTAAATGGCACCGGATCCCCATCTGGAGATTCGGCTCTGATCCCTGGAGAAAAGCACAGGTTAGCAGAGCTGTGCGGGGCCCTGCGAGGGGGGCCGCTCCTGCACCCGCAGAAGCCACCGCTCTGAGGAGCCTCTCCCACGTCATCTCCCAACGAATGCCTGGGTCTCGCCGGGAGGACATGCCTCTGTCACCTCAGGGAATGACCACCCGGAAAGGCAGCTGGAAGGGGGGCCAGGAAGACAGAGGAACCCCAGGGGGGACCCCAGTGGTGGCAGTTGACCGGTGTCTTAAGGAAAAGCATGGGGGGCCTCTGGGAAGAGGAGGTAAGGGGAGGAGCATTTCCTGAACCAGGGGACTGTGGCTGAACCTAGTTCAGTGGACACTGGGAGACACCGCCCGGACCCCCCTTCACAGCCCTTGAGAAGATCAGTTCTCAGAGCATCTGCTTAAGCCAGCGGTTCTCAACCTGTGGGTCGAGACCCCTTTGGGGGTCCAACGACCCTTTCACAGGGGTCGCCCAAGACCATCAGAAAACACATCTATAATGACATATTGTTTTTGTGATTCATCACGATGCTTTCATTATGTTCAATTTGTAACAATGAAATTGGGGGTCACCACAACATGAGGAACTGTATTCAAGGGTCACGGCATTAGGAAGGTTGAGAACCACTGGCTTAAGCTAAACAGAGCCACCCAGCCCGGTTCATATACCCTCCCTGGGAACAGCCCAGGTCCGATGGCTGGTCCTTGGGGAGGAGGTTCAAAGGTCAGGCCCTTGGCCTCAAGCAGGACCATCCTGGAGGGTCACCCGGTTCCAGGGTTCCTTCAGGGTCAGCTGAGGTTCCTGTGGCAACTGCACAGCAGGGCAGCCCAATTTGGCTTCCTCCACCACCACCATCCCTCCCTCCGCCCCCCTGCCCCACCAACCCCCAGCAGTTATTTTGAGAACAGCCCAATAAAACTCTTGCGTGCAAATGAACATTGATCATGTTTGCCAAGGAACCAACTCCAGACACTTCACAAAACCCCGGAAAAGCAGATCTTTTCAGTCCCATTTCACAGATGAGAACATTAAGCCTGAGAGGCCAAGCAACTTCCCCAAAGTTGGCCAGTGGCCAAGTCCTGGCACGCAGCCCAAGGATGTACAGCCCCGGAGCCTGTGGTCCTTTCTCTCCAGTCTCTGCCTTCAGCGAGGCACAGTGACAAAGAGGAGAATGGAAGTTCTCAGGAAGGGCGAATGGGGGCTCCCCATGCTGTTTTAGGGGGAAGAGGCTCTCCCTGGCTTGCCCGGAGTCCTGGGATGACGGCTGCGGTCCCTTTCCTTATCTCATTCCACACCGGTTAGTAAATGTTTGTTTTCCTTTTATTGGCCCCCGAATGCTGGGGAACGAACCGGCCTGAGCTTCCTCTCTGTGTTTGCCGAGCTTCTTATAAGCTCCAGCCATCTGTTCCTCTCGGGGTAGATGGCATGTTTTCCCAGAGATCCCCTACTTTTTTTTTTTTTAAATATATTTTATTGATTTTTTACAGAGAGGAAGGGAGAGGGATAGAGAGCTAGAAACATCGATGAGAGAGAAACATCCATCAGCTGCCTCCTGCACACCCCCCACTGGGGATGTGCCCGCAACCAAGGTACATGCCCTTGACTGGAATCGAACCCGGGACCCTTGAGTCTGCAGGTCGACGCTCTATCCACTGAGCCAAACCAGTCAGGCCGATCCCCTACTTTTTATAAGGACAGCCAGACGAGGGGGTTCATGGTCCTCGTCTGCATCTTCCCCCTCCTCCTCCTTCTCCTCCTCCTCCTCCCTCTATCCCTCCTCCTCCTCCGTGTCATCATCCATGTGAAAACACTGAAGCGTCTTCAGAAACGCCAGGGTGGCCACCGGCAGGCACTTTTCGTCTTGTCACGTGCTACCTGCCAGCAGCATATGTATCAGCTTTGGATTTAGAACTACAAAGCGAAGCAGTGATCGCAATGAATCAAACATGATTTTCGAACCCAAAAGGGCTGGGATGGCTTTTCCGGTTCAGCATATGTTAGCAGTGTCGTCTTGATTAGCTTGCTACACTGTTGTGTGTAATCTTCTCATCTGTAAAACAGAGCTAATAATGGTAGAGTGCGTGTGTGTGTGTGTGTGTGTGTGTGTATTTGCCGATAGGCATATAAAGGGCTCAGCACACTGCTGTAAACACAGCCAATGCACGCTTGGAGTTACCTGTTGATGATTGGAATTTAGAAGTGGTCCTAGTGGGTTTGGCTCAGTGGATAGAGCACCAGCCTATGGACTGAAGGGTCCTGAGTTTGATTCCAGTCAAGGGCTGTGCCGAGAGCCAGGAAGCCTCCATCTCGCAGATGGAACTGCCTGGTGTTCCCAGGGAGGGAGGCGGCACAGAGCCCAGTGACCCTGGCCGTGCAGGGGGCCGAGCCCAAAAGGCCTGGGTCTGGGCCTGCAAGGGGAGAATCGCAAGGTTTTCTGCAAAAGAAACACAATCCCGTGGAAGCTCTTAAAAGATGTATGTCCTAAGTTCCCAGAGCCCTTGAAATCGCTGCAGGTGATCTGACCCAGACGATGGCTGCTCCCTCCCGTCACGTCATCTAAAATGCAGACACTTGGCTGCCTCTACTTCGCTCATTTCTCTACTGCAGCGATTTTCAGCCAGTGGGACACAGACTTCTTAAAAGCATGCAATCCCTGACTGTTTAGTCGGGGGCACTGACCTCTTTGCCCTTAGATTGCCAAATTAAAACAATGAGCCCGGCCAGCGTGGCTCAGTGGTTGAGCATCGACCTAGGAACCAGGAGGTACTGGTTCGATTCCCGCTCAGGGCACATGCCCGGGTTGTGGCTCCATCCCCAGTGTGGGACTTGCAGGAGGCAGCCGATCCATGATTCCCATCATCGATGTTTCTATCTCACCCCCTCCCTTCTGATATCTGAAGTCAATAAAAATATATCTAAAAAATAAATAAATGAGTTACCAAGACACAATGGGCTTTGGTTTCCTCATCTGCACAGTCCCTATAGGGGCTCAGCAAGATTAAGTTTATGAGGTGTACAGGGTAGTCTGCTAGGGCGTGAGGAGAAACTGTAGAACTTCTATTTGGCCCTCGCTGGTTTGGCTCAGTGGATAGAGCGTCGGCCTGCAAACTGAAGGGTCCCGGGTTCGATTCCGGTCAAAGGCACATGATCAGTTGCAGGCTCCACCCTGGCCCAGGCCCTGGTCAGGGCTCATGCAGGAGGCAAGCAATCCATGTGTTTCATTCACACAGATGTCTCTCTCTGTCTTCCCTCTGTCTTCCACTCTCTCTAAAAATCAATGGAAAAATATCCTCGGGTGAGGATAAATAAATAAATCAATGAACTTCAAAAAACAAAAAAACAAAAAAAGAGCTTCTATTTGCATTTATTTTTATCATATTCTCTTCCTGAATTTCTTTTTTCCATATGTTTTCATGCACATGGGCGTACAACAGTACACAGATAACTTTAAAATTGTGTGGCCAACATGACAGGAAGGCCATAGGTTTAGAGCGGCGTGACTCCGAAGAACACGAAGTCCAAGCCGCGAGTTCAAATCTCCACTCTTCCATTTACTCGTCGCCTGATCCTAGGCAAATTCCTTAATTTTTCTGAGCCTAACGTTCAATCCGTGAATTCCCGGGATAAGAACAGCCCACACGCCGTGAGGTGGCTGTGAGGATGAAGCGCGTGCTTGGCCTGGGTCCTGGCACGAAATGAGTGTGATAGAGATAACAGCTCTTATTACTCATCAACAAAATAGACATATCAGTCCTTTCCTGCCAAACTGTTGTGCAATTCAATGAGAGGGTATTTTTAAAAGCACGTTGTAAAGTAGAAATTCCAGGCAAGTGTAAGGCACTCTTTTTTTAACTGCGTGTTGAAAAAGTAATTCTTTTCAAGTGCGGAAGGATGAGTCCATTTCAGCTTAACCCTCTGTGGGACCATCTGACTTTCATCCCTGACTCGGGGCTCTCGTGGGGAGGCCGGGAGAAGATGCTCTGAGCTGGTACCCTGAGATTTTTCTCTATAAACAGGGAATTTGGACAGTGCCGGTGGGGTGGAGGGGGGGGGGGGCTGGGTGTGGCCTTTCTAAGGCTGTGACCACCCACGTCCATGCTTCAAATATTATTTTTTTTCAAATATTATTTTTAAAAATATATTTCATTGATTTTTTTTTTTACAGAGAGGAAGGGAGGGGGATAGGGAGTTAGAAACATCGATGAGAGAGAAGCATCGATCAGCTGCCTCCTGCACACCCCCCACTGGGGATATGCCTGCAACCAAGGTACATGCCCTTGACCGGAATCAAACCTGGGACCCTTCAGTCCCCAGGCCGACGTTCTAGCCACTGAGCCAAACCGGCTCAGGCCAAGTATTATTTTCTAATCAAGACCAATATATTCTTAGAACTCCCCAAAGTTCTTTTCCTTTAAAAAGTACACGAAGAACTTGAGGCGGTTGGTTCCTCTAAAGCAGTGCTTTAGAAAACACCAGATTTATGTATTTAATAAAATGTACAGCATCACTGGGGTCAGCGCCAAACCAGGTTTAAGCAACAGGGCCGGGTCCCTGAGCAAGCTGTTGGAACGGAAGAAAGCATAACCAAATTAATTCCAACTTTCTTTGGGGATAGAAAATGATTTATAACTGAAATCTTTGCTGTTTTAGCTCTGGTAAGTGTTATTACTAAAATAAGATCATATATATATTCTGATTTCCTCCATCGATTCACCTTTAATCTCTCTCAACGGCTCAGTGGTTGAGTATTGACCCATGAGCCAAGAGATCCCGGCTGGATTCCCAGTCAGGGCACAGGCCCGGGTTGCGGGCTCGATCCCCAGTGTGGGGCGTGCAGGAGGCAGCTAATCGATGATTCTCTCGCATCATTGATGGTTCTATCTCTCTCCCTCTCCCTTCCTCTCTCTAAAAAGTCAATTTAAAAAAAAATGCCTTTCCTCATGCCACCATCTTGCTTAAAGGTGTAATACTTTAAACAATATAATAACATTTAAAAATAATAATAATCATCCTATGATAAACAGCATGCGCGTACAAGCACGGAGTAAAGATGAGCCGTCTTTCTGACTTTGTTCATTTGCTCACACACCACGACCACAGGAAACAAAATCGAGGGTTTCATAGTGGACTCTGAAGGGGGCCTACTGGCTTGTGATATTAGCTAAGATGCTTGGAGTATTGTTCGCCTGCTTGCTGGGGTGTGTGTGTGTGCGTGTGAAGGGATGGAGTTGAAATTTCCACGTGGCTTGAGGTGGGGAAGGTAGTTTGCAGAGTATAGACGTGTGTGCAGAAGCTGGAGGCCTGGGGAGATGCGTGGAGGAGGGGCCAGGGGAACAATGCTCCGTGGCCTGGTGGTAGGAGGAAGGAGTTGGGAAGGGGAAAGGGGTGATGGGGAGGGGGGAGTAGGGATGGGGTGGGGGAGCAGGCAGATGGAGAGTTGGAGGCTGCCTAAGAGACGGAGCTAGCTCCCCCTTATTTCTAAGTATAATTCCGAGGCAAATCAAAGCTGAAACACTTCTTTTCAAAAACTCAGAAGTCTTTCATTTCTATTCACATGAAGGCCCAAGGTGGAGCCAAATCTGTAACACGTGTCATCGCAAACCCCACGGCGGAGCTTGGCCGGGGCGCTGCAGGCTTGTAATTACTCAGCAGCGTTTTCTATTTGGGAACAGCCTGGGTGCTGCTTAGCGAGAGGAGAGAGCAGAGAGAGAGAGAAAGAGAGAGAGAGAGAGAGAGAGAGGAGAGAGAGCAACGTCATTGTGTGTGGATTACCCCGGCAGCTCCCGGCCCTGTTCCACCGAGTGGCCTAGATTCAAATGTCGAGCTAGCAGGAGCCATTCTACAGGGGATGAAAACAGGGATGAGAGATATTCACGGCGTGGCCTGGCTGCTTCGGCTCAATGGTTGAGTGTTGACCTATGAACCAGGAGGTCATGGTTCAATTCTCCATCAGGGCACATGCCCGGGTTGTGGGGCTCGATCCCCAGTAGGGGGCGTGCAGGAGGCAGCCGATCGATGATTCTCTCTCATCCTTGATGTTTCTTTCTCTCTCTCTCTCTCCCCGGTGCCATCTCTGAAATCAATAAAAACATATTTCTTTTAAAAAGAAATGTTAATGGCCTGGCTAAGATCAACACCTTTTAATGACAGAGACAAGACCAGGACCCTGGTCTCCTAGACCTTGGAATCGTTCTAAATTGGGCAAAAAAGTCCTCTTTGTGGATTTTTAAAAATATATATTGTTATTGATTTCAGAGAGGAAGGGAGAGCACTTCCTGTGGTTTCAGTTACCTGTAGCCAACTGAGGTCCAAAATGACTAAATGGAAAATTTCAGAAAGAAACATTCGTTAAGTTTTAAATTATGCAGCATTCTGAGTAAGATATTTCTGATATTTTTCAAGCTGTGTTTGTCTCCCACGATGCCCTCAGAAATTCTTTATTTTTTACTTTAAGACTGTCTTATCTTACCCTTAGGCCTAATGAAGAGCTAAAGATATAGTACGTGTTGAATACATTTCTGTAAGAAGGCTTGTTAAATAGTATAGTTATTCTGCACTAGCTTCCTGGGGTTTGGATTTGTTTATTCATAAAGGGGACAGGTGGATGGCTCTCCGCATTCAGGTCATCTTCCTTGCTCATTATCAAACCCTTAGCCGCCCCAGCTCTAAGATGTTGTGCAAAACAGAGTTAGTTCTACTTGAAGTGATTCATTTGCAATTCATTTGCCATTGAGAAACAGAAGTCACAATATTGTGTTATACTTTGATGTGCTATATCTTTTATTTTTAAATTTTTTAAAAAATGTTTTTATTGATTTCAAGGAGGAAGGGAGACGGAGAGAGAGAGAGACAGAAACATCAATGATGAGAATCATTGACTGGTTGCCTCCTGCACGCCCCACACTAGGGATCGAGCCCAAAACCTGGCTTGTGTCCTGACCGGGAATCGAACCATGACCTCCTGGTTTCTAGGTTGATGCTCAACCACTGAGCCATGCCGGCCGAGTGGGAAACTCTGTCTTTTAATTCTCAGAGAACTATTGGAGCTATTTATCTTGTTTGAAAACTAGATCTTCTGTTTAGACTTTTCAACGGTTTGCAATGCTCAACTAATGCAAATGACTGACTAATCAATCACCGTTTAGTGTCTGTCTATCTGCTTCCCAGGAAAGCTTAGGGGAGCCTTGTTCCTGGGAGTTTCCTATTTCAATAAGGGACTGCTCCAGGTGAGCTTTCGGTGTTTTCCAACCCTGTGGTTCTGTTGTGTAAATGCTGATCAGGGCTTCCATTCAATGAGTGGACTCAGTCTTCCTGTAGGATAATCCGCCCGATCCCCATTCATCATGCCGCTGAAAAGAAAATTGAATTGTAAAGCCATAGCATCTAAACAGCAGGTCCCTGACAGCCGAGGTATTTTTATGCATCTGGGGATAGCACGATAACAGGGCAGTTGAGCTTGGCTAGATTTGGAAATCTACTTTAAAATAAATTTGCGTTTAAAATGTGGGTAATAATTCAATGTGAAAATTAAGCCAGATTCTTCCTAGTGTGTCAATTTCTTCCCAGACCCTGCTCCCTGCCCCCCGCCACAGTAAGGTTTTGTGACTAAGACTGGTGTCAGCAGAATGTTTTTGGGACAGAATGATAGTCCAGTGACTCATCAGGCACCAGAAAGGGAAAATATTCAAGAATTTTGACATCATTGGCATTTGAAGTATTGCCAAGCTGTGAATCTCCTCCTAAAAATAAGGACAATAAAATAACTTTGTTCACTCATAAAAGCCACAGATCCAAACAAGTGTGACACAATACAGAGCAAATTATAATTACCTAAAGGGTGATCAGGGTTACTCAGAAAAACCTCAACATTCACCAACCACGTTTTTCTTGTTAAAAGACACAGTTCCTTCTGGGGTCCATACCCTCGATTAACCCGATTATTGTCCACAAATGACCTTCTTGGTGGCTGAGACACACAACAGTGTTCGGATGAAAGCCTTCTCTCATAAAACATATGAGTGACAAACACACAAAATCAGATCCAACTGCAATACACACGTCAGTTCACATAAAAGAGTCTATTTTCTTTCATATTTTATACAATTGTTTTATTCGCTTTTTAAATTCATTTTGGACTTTGCATGTCCTGGGGTTTTATGAACGGTCCAAACTCTGCTGTCGTCAAGTTCAATAGCAGCTTCCGTCCACACTTACCCAGTTTTGTTTAAAAAACATGAGGCTGTTTCGTGTTTATGGCGCAGATTTTATTATAAATTCACTCAGGTCACTTGGGGCCCAGCATGTCCTTGGGCTTCACCCACTCATCGAACTGCTCGGCTGTCAGGTAGCCAAGTTCAATGGCGGTGGCCTTCAAGGTGGACCCATTTTTGTGTGCGGTCTTAGCAATCTTGGCTGCCTTGTCATACCCTGAAGAAAAGCAGAAAGGCGACACAGAGAAAGAAGTGAGGGTGGCTTTCTAAAGCAAAAGGCCATCATCACTTACTAGACATGGGTGCTACCGTGCTCTGGAGTAATAGTTTTTCATCTGAAGAATATTTAACAGTGATTATCCTAATAGCTGTCATTTCTTATATAGAATAAAATCTTTACTTTTCTTATGTAATGCAGACGTAAGCATACTCACTTTCTACAATGTATTTGTTCCTAACTTGAAATTGCCCACTCCCTCAGATGTTGTACGAAGGGGAAAAACAAAAATGCAATATAGCAGTAAGACATAAGAGTGCACATCTGAGGAGGAGAATGTGTGGTTTCAAACATGCTTAACCAGAAACAGTATCTCTGTAACAGCATCAGCGAGCTCAGTGCTGCAGCACCGCCAGGCCAGGTGCTGCAGGGCTCACCAGTCGCTGTGGGCGACCAGCCAGGCACTGGGGGGACCAGCCAGGCGCTGGGGGGACTGCACTGTGCTCTCAACAGTGCACCGAAGGGTGGCCATCCGATTGGGCCCAGAGCCACCTGGGCAGGCAGATGGGCTCTAACTCTCTAAGGCTGAAATGAAAGCTGGATGCGACGCCAAGATATAAAACCAGCCCTGGGTGGTCAGGGTTCTAGAAGGGTGTTGGCGAGCAGTGAGCGTACATGCCAGACGGCTGCATCCGAATCTGTTCTGACAGAAACTCAGCGCAGCAGGGGAGGGTGGGACAGGGGCTGACGCGTCATCGTGTAACCACAGGCCCCCAGAGCCCACGGGGCCAGCAGGGGGTTGGATGGGGACCCTGTGCTCAGCCTGCAACCCAGGTCTACAGCCTGAATCTACATAATGAAATAGTCACAATTCTAGAAAAGGCTTGCAACACGAAAGCCATGGTTCTAGACAAAATAAAGCAACGAATAACCCTGTTCCTTCTACTGGTAACTTCCTCTTTTTTAATTGAACAGACAAAACCGAAGCGCAGGCCAGCAGGTGGAGAAGGTAGAAAACGGATTCGCTCCCTTTGCTGGTCGCCAGCGCCACCTGGTGGAGAGGCTCCGACCAGCGCCTAGAACACAGCGCACCTGATTCCACTGAGACGGAAATGTTTAATTACTCCCTCTGAATTGACCACATTTTCAAATACAGCGGGGCCTTGACTTAGGAGTTTAATTCGTTCCGAGACCGAGCTCGTTAAGGAGCTCATTAACTCAAATTACTCTATCAATTCAATGCAAAAAATCGGCCGAGAGAGACAGCTGGTATCTCAAAAAACTCGTTAGTCCGGACACTCCTAAGTCAAGGCCCCGCTGTAAAATGAAGAATAATCGATCAAGTTTTTGAAAGACTGATACCATAGGTCATATCAAGTGTCTTACAACACACTTTCAAATATTCTAGAAGATTCGATTTAGACAATGTCGGAAAGGAAACTGCTGTCTATAAGCATTTTAAATGGCTTTAGCTCTTTAATTCTGAACTCAGAATGGCCTTCTGCTCCCTTCGCCTTACCTATGTGCGGGTTGAGAGCAGTCACCAGCATCAGGGACTCGTTCATCAGCTTGGCGATCCTGTCTTTGTTGGCCTGGATTCCCACCACACAGTTTTCTGTGAAAGACACTGCCGCGTCCCCCAGCAGCCTGGCCGAGTGCAGCACGTTCTTAATCTACGAGAGGGAGAGAGACTTAGTGAGCCTCGCTATGTTCGTCCAACAACATAGTATTATCTACTGGTTCATCAGAGAACACGGAACTCAATACACAGACAGCACCCCTACAACTTTTAAGGTGCCAGGACAATAAATAGGAAAGAAATAAACATTTGAGGGCACAGAAATCTAAAAGAGGAATAAGTAACAAATGCAAATAACTACAATACAAGCTAGCCTGTGGTATTATGAAGCACGGGTATAAAATGGTAGGGCTCAGAGAAGGGGAATGAATTCCAGTTGCAGGACTGAAGTCCCATTGGGGGGGAGGCCGCACAGAGCGGCGGGGGGGGGGGGGGGAGGCTCTTCCCTGCAGAGGGAGGAAGGAGCAGAGATGCAGAGGTCAGAGTTCAGCACGTGTG
This sequence comes from Myotis yumanensis, assembly GCF_028538775.1. Classification (NCBI taxonomy): domain Eukaryota; kingdom Metazoa; phylum Chordata; class Mammalia; order Chiroptera; family Vespertilionidae; genus Myotis; species Myotis yumanensis. Next base: position 2,732,389 of record NW_027223773.1, on the reverse strand, counting down.
CGAGGAAATCAGGGCGTCCAGCTCTTAACAATCACACGTGTTTTTATGGTTAACAAAACAAATATTCCAGAGTCACTTTCAAATAACCTTTCATACAACATATAAAAACAGTATAAAATCAATTGGTTTGTTTTAGCATTTTCTTTCTTTCTGGTAACATCCCAACATGTATTAGGATATGTATCCACGTCCTAATTTCTTTTGGTCCTAATTTCCTTTGGTCTCAAACCCCAGGGTCTGAAAATTGTACTCTCAACAACGGACTCTAGAAGTCACAGAACTTCACGATTCATTCACTTGGCGATAATGAGTATGATAGAGCAAATGTTGATTTTCTCGACTTATTTTCTACTAAAGACAAAAGGGATTTTGTTTAAAAGAAAAACAGAGATGAGCAGACATTACTGCCCGGACCTGTATCTGCCAGGCCCGAGGGTCTACTGTTTGCAAAGTGACCTGAAAACAAAGCTATGGGCCTGGGTCTCCTTCCTGTTCCCCTAGAACAGCGGTTCTCAACCTTGGCTGCATATTAGGATCACCTGGGAATCTTTTTAAAATCCTGATTTCTGGGCCTCATCCTCCGGAAATTCTGTTTCTTTGTGATGGGGTGGGGCCACAACATGAGTAACAAAGAAACAGAATTTCCGGAGGACGAGGCCCAGAAATCAGGATTTTAAAAAGATTCCCAGGTGATTCTAATGTGCAGCCAAGGTGGAGAACCGCTGCCCTAGAAGGTCCCCGCCACAGGGACCACCAACCTGCCTTGTCCACTGCTCTGTCGCCAGCACTGCAGTGCCTGACACAGGCCAGGACACAATCTACGTAATGTTGTCATTTGTGCATTCTTATCAAACTAAAAGCAGACTTTGCACCAGATTGTAGACACAGCATTTTACATGAATAAATGGCTTGTAGGACGCCAGCTGTATTATCTGCAGCCGGGGAAAGGAGGAGATGATGCCGTCCTGTTCCAGCTTCATAAAGAGGAAGAAGAAGTGCTAGGGGACAGGATGATGTTTGCAAAGCATGTGGAAGAGGTGAGGCCAGTGAGAGGGAGGCTGAGAGGCGAAGGAAAGGGAGAGGAAATGCTGCAGAGACCAGGGCGAAGGTGTTGCAGGAGGAAGAGTCAGGGGGGTGTGGGCGAGAGAGCCGTGGAGGTACAGTGACTGCGAGAACAATCAAGAGCAGGAGTGAGTGTGGCGGGAGGGGCCTCAGAGGGTCGTCACTCCTTTAAAAAGACAGAAAGGGAAGAAGGAAGAAGGAAGCAGCGCCGGGAGCCGGGACTGAGCAGGGCTGTTTAAACTGAGGAGGCTTAAAAGTCACCTCATTGAACATCCAGGATCAACCCTCCAATGATCATACATACTTGACTTCCAACTGCTGATCAGATCATCAGCTGCCTGCTGTGAGAGCTATAAAACCTCATGAAAGAAAAACCAAGACGGTTAGCCCTCTGTCCACACCCTAACGCACAGCTCACTTACCATCATTGGCTTGAAAACGTTCAATTCAAAGTGTCCGTTGCTGCCCCCGACGGTCACAGCGACGTGATTGCCCATGACCTGGGCGGCCACCATGGTCATGGCCTCGCACTGCGTCGGGTTCACCTTGCCTTCAAGAAAACCACCGGGGGACTCCGATCAGACACACGCACGGCTTCGAGCCCCGTGAAGGTTAGGGTTACGTCAAATAATCAAAACCGGAAGGGAGTCCAACTTCATTAAATGAAGAAAGAGACGTAATACAGCAAGGCCCCACCATCGGTGCCGATTTAAGGAAACCAACCAACCAGAGAAAGGAAGGTGGGTAGCCACACCGAACCATTCAATGGCTAGTGAGTAATGAGTTAAACAGAGCGGAATACAGTTCTCTCCATCTGCATGGCTTCCATTCATTCTAGAACGTTTGCAGAGCCAGGCACTGAATACACAATGGTGGGTAAGAAAGGTGCTACCCACCAGCGCAGAACTGGAGGCTGGGGAGCGCGCGCTGGCAATGCCAAGAGAGACGGAGCCGTGCAGGCTGCCGTGGGAACACGGATACAAGAGGGACTTCACCACACGCAGGGGCTGCTCAGAGGATGGTGACACTCACCTGGAATTTTCCTATTCATCACATGACTCTCCAGAACCCCCCTCCTCTGACAAGTTCAAGTGTGAACACGCATCCCCAACCCCTCTGACTGAGATAATGCAACGCACTGGGAAGACTTTATTGTAATTCTGCATTTCTCTTTTTGAGGCAATTGCCTTAAATTGGCAATCGGCTGAACTCATGTCATTTTTCAACATGAAATACTTTGAAGTCAGGTCTCTTCTCATCCTGTACTTGCCAAGAGTCAAAAAGAATGTGCAGTCGGGTCTTTCTTGTTCACTCTCAAAAGTCACTTTGTCGGCTTTCGTCCAACCTACAGAGGCCTTTACGGATCTGATCCTGTCACCTGACGTGGTGCTACCTCAGCTTCGGTACCTGCTCCTGGGATCAGCACATACGCTCTACCTTCACCTCGGTGCAGCAGTCAGCTTGCCACCAGCTATTCCTCCAGTCCCAGGTCCACTCACGAGTCACTCCTAAATGTCCCTGTGCTCCAGCTACGGCCATCTGACGGCACTGCCACGCTCCTCCGCTGGTTTCAATGCACATCATGTGCGTCTGTCAAATGACTTCCCAAAAGCAAGAAATGGAAGGAGGCGTTTGGCACATCCCCTCTTCTCCAACCCACGCGGATCCCTCTCCTGCCTGCGCTAAACTCTCCTGGCTTTGGACTGCGGAAGGCAGGACTATTACACATTCTCCAGTGTGGGAACCAGTACGCATGCTCCTCACTAAAACGCTTTCTTCCTACACGACGGAGTGAGGCCCCTGGAGTCCTGATCACAGGTGGCCCCAACGACCATCTGAAACAAGGGTGCCGCCCACGCCCCCTCCATCTTTGAGATCCTGGGATCCCTCACCAGAGGGGACAGGCTCTGAGGACAGGGATGCCCGGTTCTGCGAGGACCAGCGCTGACGGTGCCCGGCGGGGCAGGTACCTGGCATGATGCTGCTGCCCGGCTCGTTCTCCGGCAGGATCAGCTCCCCGAGGCCTGAGCGGGGCCCGGAGCCCAGGAACCGGATGTCATTGGCGATCTTCATCAGGCTGCACGCGGTCGTGTTCATGGCGCCACTGAGCTCGACCAGCGCGTCGTGGGCCGCCAGGGCTTCGAACTTGTTTGGGGCTGTGACAAAAGGCAGGCCTGGGGGAAGAGGGGGTGACAGCCCACGTGAGTCAGCAGGCGAAAGGGCGTGGTTTCCTAAGGTCAGCAAGTTGAACAGAACATCCAGCATATGAAAACCAGACACAACAGAAAACTTCACTTCAGAAAAATAAACAAGTAGAAGTGTACTTAAGACTAAAGTTTTGTCTACATATCTTCAAAAGGTCCTCAAGGAGTGGAATCAACAATTCCAGCACATTTAAAGGATGGAAAAACAAGTACGAGAAACATCATGAAGAGAAAACTCCACCCGCTGCAAACACGTGTGATGCCTGGCTACTCGAGGGGAGGTGAGAAGGAGGCAAAAGTCACTCTGCTCAGTTGACACTCCTTTCCTAGGACAGTCTTCCTCCACCTCAGGCTGTTCTGTTCTCTTCTCCCACCAGGGCCCACGGAGCCCCAGGGCCCACGAACCCCCGGAGAAACGAGGGAGCCAAAATGAATGGGACCATCTCAGTCGGTCTGTCCTGTGTTCAAAATTTTGAAGATCTACGTATTATAATGCAGTTCTTCTTGGTTAAAAAACAAATTTCGCTACTAAGCCATCGTAAGCATTGTCCAATTATCTCTACCCTACTCCTCTGCTAACACCTGCATCTTAAGAATTTTCTGGACATGATAACCTGGCTCCAATAGTAGTTACCATTATGGAGAGTACAGAGCTCTACTAAGAGAAGACAGAATTCGAAAGGGCCTTAGTTCAGAGGATTTTCACAGCATATGCCACAGGGAAAATCAAGTCTGTCCATCTGCATAACGTATTTATCATTCAAATGAATCTCTCAACCAAGAGTTGATTCTGCCTGTTTTCAAAATAAGTATTTGAAACACCTTTCAAGAGTAACAAAGCTGGCACTGGCGGATTTTCACTGCGTGGAGGAGTGACGTCACCAAGAGGGACAGGCTGGCCATGACTTTGCTCTCCCTCACCGGAATAGAACAACTAACTGTTCAAGCACAAGACACCCTGGCGGATCCTAGGACGAGGGTGAGGCTGACGCACCCCTGCACCAGAACAGACTGCATTAGGGGTGAGAGAAGTGGCTACACGGTGATCTCCCATGAGCCTCTGGTTCCATGCCCCAGCATTGTAGGTCACTTTGCTGGAGCCTCTACTCTGACCTCCCACCATGGGACTGCAGGGGACTCTGCAGGGCTCAGCCACCGGAAATCTGACTGTGACGAAGGAGGGGGAGGAGCTGGTGACAACCTTGCTCATCTGCCGAACCAAAGAAGGGGCGCACTCCAACAGGGAACTAGGGGAGCACAGATGTTCCCGAATGCAGTGCTGCCACCCCCAGTCTGGTCTGCCCACACCCAGGCAAGGAGCAATGTCACAGCCCCCCCCCACCCCAACCTCCCCCACTGGGGAGAGTATCTTCCAGGCCATCGGACCAGAAAGGCCGGTGACAACTCCTGGAGGCCGTGCGGCCCAGGGCGCTGAAGCCGAGAGGTGGCCGAGATGGCCGGGCTGAGCTGAGCACCCGGAGCAGAGCCAGAGGCCTGTTTGGTCAGGAAACCTGGAGTGTGGACTGGCATGAATGAAGACAACAGAGAGAGACTCCGCTGGCCTTAGAACACCCCGTACAGACACAGACCAGCAGAAGGAAAGGACAGGAAGTCACATCTCCCGACCTGTGAGCGCGGCCACCTTCGCGGCCACCTTCTCGGCAAAGCCGATTCTCGTGTTCAGCCCGGTTCCCACGGCGGTGCCCCCGGCCGCGAGCTCGTAGATCCGGGGCATGGCAGCCTTTATCCTCGTCATGGCGTATTTCAGCTGCTGAACGTAACCACTGAACTCCTGGAAAGAGAAGGCCACACGGTGAGAATATAGAATTTCCTAATGACGTAGAAGTTACTCTAACTGCACGAAATAGAACTGGGGGGAAAAGGGGACACGTGATACTTTCAACAATAAAGATCTTTTTTTAAAAAGGAAACTAAGAACCACTGCTGACTGGTGAATGCAGAACAGCCTGTCACTGAACTGTTACACACCTGGCCTTTGAGGCCAGTGTCACTTGGTGAGGAATTGCTGGCCATGGGCCCCGCCCGCCAACGTGAATCGAGTCTAAGCGCACCCTCTACCTGCCCAAGTGTGAGTGGCACTGCGTCCTGGGTGTGGGTCCGCCCGATTTTGATGATCTGGGCGAAGTCTTTGGACTTGGCCTCGAGCGCATCGTGCAGCTTCTGCAGCCCCGGCAGCAGCACCTCGTGGACCTCCATGGCGGCGGCGATGTGCATGGCCGTGGGGAAGGTGTCGTTGGAGCTCTGCGGGAGGTTTTCCAAAGACAGGCCAGCTGTTAGAGCAGAGGCAACAGCACCGAACTGGAAATAAAAACCTCCCTAAATGACTACTCGAAACTCGGAAAGTTTCAGTGCTCAATGCCAAGTCTAAGGTCAGAGGAGCAGCAGCCTGCTTCCCTGCAGGGACTGTGCCAATCCCACCTGCAATGGGCACCTCATCCATCAGCACACCTACCCGCCGACGAAGGTCAGCAGGGGACAGAGGCGTACCGTTCACAGTGATGTGAGGATGGCGATGATACCTGACAGCTACACGGTACGTACAGTCTCTCATAGACATTTCGGCATCAGTGAAACCTCCGGAGAATTCTGAGCTAGGGCACCACTTTCATAACAGGAAAGCCATCGCCCTCGCCAGTCTGGCTCAGTGGATAAAGCATCGGCCCACGGACGGAAGGGTCCTGGGTTCGATTCCACTCCAGGGCACGTGCCTCAGGTGCAGGCTCAATCTCCGGCCCCGGTTGGGGTGCACGCAGGAGGCAACCAATAGATGTGTTTCTCTCACATTGATGTTTCTCTGTCTCTCCCTCTCTCTTCCACTCTCTCTAAAAATCAATGGGAAAATATCCTCGGGTGAGGATTAACCAAATAACAAAATAGGAAAGCCAAGCTGTCTAAGAAATCATGCGACTTGCCAAAATATTTAGGACTGCAGCACTGGGAACTGACCCTCTATGACAGCGGATCTCAACCTTCTGGCCCTTTAAATACAGTTCCTCATGTGGTGACCCAACCATAAAATTATTTTTGTTGCTACTGCATAACTGTCATGTTGCTACTGTGATGAATCGTCATGTAAATAGCTGATATGCAGGATGGTCTTAGGCGACCCCTGTGAAAGGGCCGTTCGACCGCCAAAGGGGCCGCGACCCACAGGTTGAGAACCGCTGCTCTAGGAGTTCCTTGGGAGAATGGGTGCTTGCGGGGCTGGGGCAGGGAAAATACAGGACGAACCAGGAGCATCTCTTAGTGCGAGAAAGTAAATCAGCGGGTGTTTTAAAGGACCAAGGGCCTGCCCGCTACTGTGGAAAGCGACAGAAGACACGCGGCCGTGAAGTGGAGGAGACTAACGGGATAGGATGAATCCCGCAGACAAAAAGGACATCGGCCGAAAACTAGAGCAACCCTCATGCAGCCTGCAGAGAGCAATGCTTATCTTTGAGAGTGGCAAGTGTAGCAGGTTTACACAAAATGCTCAAGATTAAGGGAAGCCGGGAGAGGGTATACAGAAACTCTTTGAAGGACCTTTGCAATGTGTATAAATCTAAATTATTTCAAAATAAAGAGTGTAAAATATAAACCAAAATAATAAAAAACATACATATATCCTAAATCCAGCTGTCCTAAGTAATTTTTCCCCTGACAGTGATTTTATGAAGTTTAAGGCATTAGACCCGGGATTCCGGAAAGACATCAGAACATCTCAGACGTCCTTTCCAATAGAGAATGTTAGCAGATGAACCTCCTTGTCCAAAAGCCAGCGCCTGCTGATCGGGCGGATCTCGGGCGCCCTGTTCCGTTTCCAACACAGAGAAGCCGCGCGGAAACGCTGACCTGGCTCTTGTTGACGTGGTCGTTGGGGTGCACAGGCTTCTTGCTGCCCAGCTCGCCTCCCAGCATCTCGATGGCTCTGTTGCTAATGACCTCGTTTACATTCATGTTGGTCTGGGTCCCGGACCCAGTCTGCCACACCACCAGGGGGAAGTGGTCGTTCAGCTTCCCTTCGGCTACCTGCAGAACAGAGGTGACAGAAGGGATTGCTCACAGTAAGCACGGCGACACTCACTGAGCCAGTGTGCTCAGCTACGAGTAAGGTGGAGGCGTGTGCAGTGCTATGGTCAAGGCACTCACTTGACCCTCTGCGAGGTGACTGGCCGACGGGACCACACAGCTTGAGGCTGTCCCACCACGGTTACTTTAAAACGGGAAAGATGAGCCCCGGCCGGTGTGGCTCAGTGGACAGAACGTCGGCCTGTGGACTGAAGGGTCCCAGGTTCCATCCCGGTCAAGGGTACATGCCCGGGTTTCGGGCTTGATCCGCGGTAGGGGGTGTGCAGGAGGCAGCCAATCTATGATTCTCTCTCATCACTGATGCTTCTAGCTCTCTCTCTCTTCCTCTCCCTTCCTCTCTGAAATCAATAAAAATATACTTTAAAAAATAAAAATAAAATAAATAAGTAAATAAAGTGAAAGATGAACTATTGTGAATCAACTAAACTGAAGCAAAGCCTTCTTTCTTCTATTTCTCCAACTGCCTCCCCCACTCACAGGCAGACGGGCCGCCTGCTCAGGCTGCGAAGGGTTCAGTGTTCAGATGCGTGCAGTGTCGGTGCGCAGCGGGACGTCCCACAGACGGACAGTGGAGTCAGCACAACGACCTGGTGACTGGGAGTGAGTACACCAATAGCTACGGGAGCGCACAGACGTCCAATGAGTAGCAACGGCCAAGCGCAGAGACACAGTCCAGATCTGTCCCTATTTTCGTCACAGTTTTATACCTTCAGCTAATGTGCTAGTTTGGGGACTGTATACTTTCTAAGACAGTGGGCGCTCAACCTCATCTTCGGGAAGGGTTTTAGCTTGGGGAGGGGGGCAAGAGCGAGGTCGGGGAGTCAAAGGGGGAGAAAAGAAGACATCTGTAATACTTTCAACAATAAAGATAATTTTTTAAAAATATATTTTATTGATTTTTTACAGAGAGGAAGGGAGAGGGATAGAGAGTTAGAAACATCGATGAGAGAGAAACATCGATCAGCTGCCTCCTGCACATCTTCCACTGGGGATGTGCCCGCAACCAAGGTACATGCCCTTGACCGGAATCGAACCCGGGACCTTTCAGTCTGCAGGCCGACGCTCTATCCACTGAGCCAAACCGGTTTCGGCATAAAGATAATTTTTTTTAAATCAGCATGCACTTTAGAAATCTATTTGACCTTAAACAATTGGTTCACTTTAAAACTTTTTTTCCGAGTTTTTATAAAAATAATAGGAGACCAGGATAGAAAATGTTGAGAACTAAGAAATGTATGTTAGCCATCATAGTTCCAGCCCTCAGAAATAATGACTACTGGCATTGGCATCTCCTTCCAGGTTCCACTCCAAACCATGGGAGTATGTATGTATGTATATAAAAAAAACACATGTTTTCTGTTCATTTTTTCTAAACAAAATTAGGATCACAAAATATATATACTTTGTTACCTTTCCCCCACTGCTTCTTATATGGTAGGGTTGTTCTATGATATTCTTTAAAAATTTTTCTACAGCATCACCATATAATTTATTTAAGCAGCTGTTATGGTTGGATACTTTCTAATTTGTTATTGTAAGTGGTACTGCAATGAACAACATTATGTATAGTTTTTAAACTGTTATCTTTGCTTCCTTCAGATTATATTATTAGAGGGTTAGTGAAATTACTTTCTCCATACAGATTATCAAATAACAACAAGTTTTTAAATGAATTGTGTACATATAAAATAAGAAATAAAATATATAAATTTAAACAGTGTCTCTTCAAAGTTTCCTTTAAACTATATAAGTTAAAGTCAAGAGAATCAAAAATGAAGGGATACGATCATGCACAAATTTCGCCACCATAGATTAAGCACCAAATTAATATCCTCACCAAAGGATAATGCTGCCACCCTGCCCTGAGATGCATTCACTCATTCACAGTGCCCCGTCCGCCCGCCAGAGCTCGTCGTCCAGGGGGTGACACGGCTCGGTGCCGCTAGGAAACCACACATCACCTCCTACCTCGTCGGCGGCCTTCATGATTGCACTAGCAATCTTTGGATCGAGACCATAATCCTGGTTTACTTCAGCAGCGGCTCGCTTCAAGATGCCAAAAGCTTTAATAACTGGGATCTAAAATTAATCAGAAAGATATCTCACATTTGCGACTTTAGTGTGAAAATTTAAGATTATTATTTTATGCAGGTGCAAGAGTTGTACATAAAAACACACATATTCACACACATACACTGTACCATTCATCCTAATCTTTATAATACATTATAACCTATAAGTGCTTTATTTCATACTAGAGGCCCGGTGCACGAATACGTGCACTGGTGGGCCTGGCTTGCGGGCTTTGGGCCGAAACCGGCTCTCCAACATCCCCCGAGGGGTCCAGGATTGCAAGAGGGCACAGGCCAGGCCAAGGGACCCCACTGGTGCACCATCAGGGCCAGAGAGGGACTGAGGTAGGGTTCTAGGGCGTGTCCGGCCCCTCTTGCCCAGTCCCGATCAGCTGGACCCCAGCAGCAAGCTAACCTACAGGTCGGAGTGTCTGCCCCCGGGTGGTCAGTGCACGTCATAGCAACCGGTCAAACGGTCGGACACTTAGCATGTCAGGCTTTAATTATATAGGATATGAAATAAACAAATGGTGCTCAATCATATCACCAGCAATCACCATGATTTCCCCTTGCTGGATCCCAATCTACCTTATCATTTTTCCTTTCCTCCTCTTAAAAGAAAAGAAAGGGCAAATAAAATAAAGATAGCAAAATGGTACTGGGAAAACTGGACAGCCACACGCAAAAGATTACACCATACACAAAAATGAACTCAACATGGATTCAGATTTGAGTGTAAAACCTGAGACCATAAAAGTTCTCAATGAAAACACCTCTAAAAGCAAAGGCAACAAGAAGCAAAAATAAACAAGTGGAAATACATCAAGCTAAAAAGCTTCCTCACGGGAAAAGTAAATCATCGACAAAATAAAAAGACAAACCACCGAATGGAAAGAAATACTTGCAAATCACCTATCTAATAAGGTGTTAATATCTAAAATATACAAAGAAGTCCTACAACTCACAATCCTCGGGGAAATGAGTGGAAAAACAACAATAAAAAAGTAAGGAATAAGGCACATTAAACGTAGGCCAAGGAGAATAAACAAAGGGCAAACAGAAAAGGAAACAGAAACAGAATCTACTTATTTTGAATCTTAAGAAAATAAAGTAAAACATTCGAAGTGTTTTAGCCAAATGGAATGGAGACAATGGCACATAGGATTAGAAACTTAAAAGCTGAAAACAAACGGGAGTTTAAATTTCTACAGGCGTTTGGCGGGTTAAACCATTGCCAAAGTCGGAAGGGAATGCCAATCAACTCTGGCCATCTGACTGAGGTGATGACCCCGTGTTTGTGGACTCACACCAGGGAGGAAGGGTCAGCACAGAGCGTGCTGCTGCTGCTATTAAAATAAAACGGTGAAATGTGTCACTGCAGAGAGGAGAGAAGGCTCTCATTATCCTTAATGTACTCCCATTAGAAGGTCATCATTTTAAATTGTTTTCCTTCGGACCTTAGGTACAAAGGGTCAGGTTTAATCATACTGCTCAGCTCAAGTGCACACAGTCTGCTTCATAGTTAATAAAGTTCAGGGAATTGATCCAGATGAGGGTAAATGTGAAAAAAATGGATACCCCAGTGCCCATCATTCTCAGCCGCATAATCTAAACAGCTGGCCTGCCCCTGCAGCAGCAGCAGCAGCTGAAATCAAGTCCTGCACCTCCAACCCCCACGCCTCGCTGGCTAAAGCCAGCAAATCAAAACATGAGCCCTGCTTACTCCTATCCGTACGGGTTAGGACCGACCTCCTTAATGCCAGGGGTTGAACTCTAAGACTGACCTTTTTCATCCCAAGAGCTGACTATCTGAGAATGTTTTAGGATCAGTGCCTGCCCCGTGTCACCCCACATGTCATCTGAGCCTGTGTCTGTCTCCCTCACCAAGCTGGCTGCAGGTGGCAATAGCAAAGATTTTCTTCCAGAAGATTCAGCTGCCTATTGTCAAGTTGTAGGAACCTGTCCAGATCCAGTCTTGAAGGCTTAGGAGTGAGCTAACCTATGGAAGCTAAAAGTACTGTGAAATAAAAGTATGTTTAAAGATAACTGTTAAGCATTATCTCATTGGGCGAACCTTGGTTACTTCTAAGCCGCTAGACCATCCTGCACTCTGCAGTGACTATTGCTCACACCAGTTGGTCTCAGTGGGATATGTGATATATGTAATGAATTCTTTCCACTTTAACATTTCTGAAATCGAGGTGCACCTCACAATCGATGACATGTCCCAACTTTAACTGACAGCCCTTTTCTTTCTTAGTGGTACATGCCGGCGCATCTTCTAACTGATGTCATCTTAGCTTTAATGAAACACGACAGAAAGTGTTCTAATCATTAAATCATTCATGTGGCACTGAACACATACATATATATTATCCATCAGATGTCAGACACGGTTCTCAACCTGTGGGTCGCGACCCCTTTGGGGGTCAAACGACCCTTTCACAGGGGTCGCCTAAGACCATCCTGCAGATCAGATATTTACATGACGATTCATAACAGTAGCAACATGACAGTTATGAAGTAGCAACGAAAATAATTTTATGGTTGGGAGTCACCACAACATGAGGAACTGTATTAAAGGGCCGCAGCATTAGGAAGGTTGAGAACCACTGGTGTAGACTTTGCTGGGAACTGACACCAGGAGACATAGAAAGTATAATATTATAGAAAAGTCAGTCCCTTTTAAATCAGTTTTTTTTAAAAAACTCAGTGTCAATTAGTAAAATAAATAAATAAAACTTAAGTATTGAAATTAGAAATGCTTAAAAACTACAAAATCCTAGTAAAAATCCGAATAATCTCAGTGGAAATGAAAAGACGAATCACTTAGTTCTATCAAATAAAAATCCAATAATAGCATTTAGAAAGTTCTTTGACAGTTTAATGAAAGAAACATTGTATTGTTCACCAAGGTCTCCAATAATAGCATTTGAACTCTGTAAAATTTTATTCGTGACATAACGTGACTCGTTTGCACAAAGCCTAGTTCACCCAAAATAAGCCAATATTCCCAAGAGTGCACTTACTGGCATGCGTTCCGTCACACCTCCGATCTTAAAGTTCATTGTCGACCTCACGGTCTGGGCGCCATAATACTTATCATTGGGGACCTTGAGTTCACCAAAAGTATCGTATTCTACCCGGAAGGAATTCTGGCTCGCCTAAAGATGGAGATAAGACACTGTTAGAGCTTGAACATAAATCAGGCATCCGAAGCAATAACATCCTATCAGCTGGAAGGGCAAAGAAGCCTTCGTCAGTACCACAGAGACAAAACATTCCATCGTGACTCTCACTCTACTCCCTTCTTCAGCTCTTTCCTCCAGAAACTGTTCTCACGCAAATCTATTATTATAGACTAGAGGCCCGATGCACGAAATTCGTGCAAGGGGCTCAGCCCTCGCAGCCCCAGCTGCCTTGCGGCTGTGCCCACTGGTCATTCCAGAAGGTCGTCCTGGAAGGTCGTTCCGCCATGCAGTGTAATTAGCATATCAGCACTTTATTATATAGGATGTTACAGACATTGCAGAACTCACACCCTACACAGATGATAAATACCAAGAAAGCTTTTGAGGGAAAAACAACCTCTTCCAATTCAGCAGCATGCCTATTATTGGTCAAGCTTTGGCCAATCCAATGTTCTCAGGGTCCTGCTTATTTTACTAGAAACTTTAGAAAATGGTCTAAAAGTTACTCAGTTTGTAACCTTTTAGAATGAAGAAACCCTTTGGGGAATATAGAGCTAGGGCAGGCAGCCAGCCTGGGTGCGCAGCCCGGCCCCTCCCACGCACACGCAGGCACTGAAACCATCCATTAGCCCAGGAGTTCCAGGGGTACACAAAACATCCTGACTTTGTCCTTTATGGACCAGAAGATGTCTTGGCCTCGAAAACCCTCACAAGGAAGCGTTTACAGTATTGAACGAGCTCTCGCTCCCGGCCAAGCACGGTCCCAGGCGCACTCGTGCGTGCGGAGCAGCTGCAAGCATTTCCCTTGTCCCTGCGGACACGGAGGCACCCAGACAATCGGCCCCAAGTGCGCCCCAACCTGGCGTGGCAGCGCGTGGTTTGCACTCACAGCTCTGGCTGCACACGGGGCGGCCCCGTGGACCGTGCAGAACGGCCGCTCCTCCTAGACGGCCCTTGACCACCCAGACGCCTCCTAACGCGTGCAAGTGTCCAGGGGCGTTTCGCGCACGGACGGAAGGGGACCCTCCAAGGAGCAGAGGGGCCTGTGCAAGCCAGCGTCCCACCCCTGGACCCTGGGGCCTTTCCGCTCCCGAGTGATCGCTCTGGACAAAAAGGAGGGATTCGGCTATAAGTGGGGCGTCGGGGTCCCACAAAAACTCGGTGGGGGAACCACCCGCAGCCTCGCGCAGGAATCAGGCCATTTCAGATCAGTGTATCCGGCCAGTGCCCGGCCAGCCAGGCCCCCTAGACGGGCAGGGACGGGGGCTGCCCGATCCCCACACCCCGTCCACCCGGCTCAGTCCCGAGGACGGTCTCCTAGGCTGGGGGAGGGGGGGGGACTTTGCACCCGCAGGAAGCGGCCGATGCGGGACACCCCAAAACGCAGAGGCCCGGCCCGCCCGTGGGGCGTCCAGAGGGGCCAGGAGCTGCCCTCCGGCCCCGGCGCTCACCGGGGTGCAGGCTCCCTCCTCGCCCTGGAGGAGGCGCCCGGAGCAGAGGAGACCCTCCTCCCGATGCCCCCGCGCGCGGGCACGCAGCCCAGGGCCGGCCTCCGCGGGGATCCCCCCGGGGAATCCTCCCCACCCGCCCGCGGGCGCCCAGGCCGCCTGCCGAGGGCTGAAGGTCACGGCGGGGAGGCCGGGGCGAGGGAGCCCGCGCTCACCATTCGGGCGGCGACCGGGGGCCGGAACGGGAGGGAGGCCGCACCGCCGAGGCCGGGAGTCGAGGTGGACGCCGAGGGGGGGACTCGCACGAGGCGACGCGAGCGCGCGAGGAGCCGGAGTGCGCGGTACATGGTGCCTGGGCGCCCGGGTAGAGCTTCTGAGCTGCCGTGGCCACGCCCCCCGCGCTGGCTGTCACTCCACGCCCAGCCCCCCGGACTCCGCTCTGAGCCAATCAGCATCCGGAAACCGATCGCGTGGGGGCGGGGCTAATCCTGAATGGCCAGAAAAGAGAAAGAGGGCGGGCTGAACTGCCTCGACGAGCAGATGTTTGAAGCCCTCGGATTCATGGGAAACCAGGTCGAAGGGGATCATGGGAAATGGAGTTCGGGTTAGTCCTTGAAGCAGGTTGCTTGCTGTGTGTGACTGCTGCAAGCGAGAGAATTAGGTAATGAGTCATCAGTTACTGCTTGGTTGGCGGAATATCCTGGAAAGAAATGTTTATTGATTCATTTTTTTTATCATGTAATCGCTCATTGCATGTTCTTTGTATTGGAGTTTTGTTTTTTTAATTTTTCATTACTTCCAGATTACATCTTACATGTAGAAATTTTGGAAAGCTTTCTGCCTGCCCTAGCGGTTCGGCTCAGTGGATAGAGTGTGGACTCCCAGACTGAAGGGTCCCAGGTTCTATTTGGGTCAAGGGCGTGTACTTCTGTTGCAGGCATGGTTCAGGGCCCGTGCGGAAGGCGGGGGAGGGGGGGGGGGGCGGGGGCAAGCAATTCATGAGTCCCTCTCACATGGATGTTTCTCTCTCTGTCTCTCCCCCTCCCTTCCACTCTCTCTAAAAATCAATCGAGAAATATCCTCAGGTGAGAATGTCAATAAAAGCTTCCTGCCTTCGACCCTCATTTGGTCGTTCTCCAAAAGCAGCTTGTGTGTTCTGTGACGTGTTAGTTAAACAGTTCGTTTGCATCGCCTAAACTGTCTTCATTAATCATTTTTAATAATCATCACTTGGTAGTGAAAAGGTAATGGGAATGCTTTTCAATCAGTGGTTGCCACTGGACATCTTCCTTTGCAGATGCAACCTTGTCCCTCTGCGAAATAACATTTGTATTTTGCTTAGAGGTGTGTGGGGGCCTTTCTACCTTGAACTTTGTCTGATGACAGTATTGACGTTGCTTTCTTCTTGTTGATTTTTGGGTGGTTTGTCCATGTGTCCCTTTTACTTTGCTTTCTGTTCAAGTTGTGGGACTTGATGTCCTGCCATGAGGGCCAAAGGAAAGAGGCAATGGCTTTCTCTTCCCTCTCTCTCTTCTAAATCTCTTTTCAGAGAGGAAGGGAGAGGGAAAGAGAGATAGAAACATCAATGATGAAAGAGAATCATGGATCGGCTGCCCCCTTACAGGGGATGGAGCCCACAACCTGGGCATGTGCCTTTGACTGGAATCAAACCTGGGACCTGCCAAAACCGGTTTGGCTCAGTGGATAGAGCGTCGGCCTGCGGACTGAAAGGTCCCAGGTTCGATTCCGGTCAAGGGCATGTACCTGGGTTGCGGGCACATCCCCAGTGGGAGATGTGCAGGAGGCAGCTGGTCGATGTTCCTCTCTCATCGATGTTTCTAACTCTCTATCTCTCTCCCTTCCTCTCTGTAAAAAATCAATAAAATATATTTTTTAAAAAGTATAAAGTAAATATTAAAAAAAAAACAAAAACCTGGGACCTTTCCATCCACAGGCCGGTGCTCTATCCACTGAGCCAAACCAGCCGGGGCCATTCATAGTTTTCAATACCATTTCTATGTTGATGTGCTGATGACTTCAAACTTATTTTTCCAGCCCTGACTTCTCCTCTATGTTCCAAATTCATATATCCAACTGTATGTTGAATATTTATATTTTAATTACCTAACTGAATATTCGTATCTCAAACTTAATATATCCCAGAGGATAAATCTCAATTACCACCGCCATACCATAATTTCACATGCAGTATGTGGTACCACCAGTTACTTAAGCTAGAAACCCGGGGAGGGAGGGAGGGTCTTTGATTCCTGAATTCTGCCCCCATTCCCCAACGCCTGCATACACTATGCCCAATTCTCCAACAAAGCCTGGCTACTCTACTTCTGATGTCCATCTACTTTTCTCCCCTTCACGTCCACTAATATTTATTTGTTCTTCAAATAAGTAAGTAAATCAGGTTTCATAACAACAGTAAATTTCATATAATGGTGAACGCAATAAAAAGAAATAAACAGGAAACCTATTTAGAGAATGAGGGGATAGCATCTTTTTGTATAGACTTTTATCGGAGTGTTTTTTAAAATATTTTTTTATTGATTTCAGAGAGGAAAGCATGGGGGAGGGAGAGAGAGAGAAACATCAATGATGAAAGAAAACCACTGATTGGCTGCCTCCTGCACGCCCCCTCCTGAGGATGGAGCCCGCAATGCCAGCATGTGCCCTGACCGGGGATCGAACTGTGATCTCCTGGTTCATAGGTTGATTCTCAACCACTGAGCCACGCCGGCCGGGCAGATAGCACTCTTTTGGTAGAGTGATGAGACTAAGGATGTTGTATTTGACTGAGACCTAAACACGGAGAGCAGAGAGAGGAGGCTCTCCAGGCAGAGAGCTGCCAGCGGGGAGGGCCTGGTGAAATGAACAAACATTGATTGAGCAAGTGAGTTCATCGAGCGCAGGGAGGCCATATTCTGTCAATGTCAGCAGTAGGAGAATGACGAAACTACCGAGCAAATACGGTACTCATTAACCTCGGTACTCATTAACCTCCGCCACTAACGCTGACTTGTTAAATTTATAAATGCAGTACAGGTGGAGATAAGTGGAAGGATGCAGTGTCTCCTGGAAAGCAAAGCGTACTGTGAAGTATGCTCCTGTTGGACTTTTAAAATACTCACCTGAACGCTGTTTCAAAGGCCACTTTTAAAACAGTTAACATCAAATGGTTGAAAATGATATAATATCTAAATGCTAGCTCAATATAGAAAGGTAATATTGATATCAGACAATTAAACTTCAAGGCAAAAATCATTCCTGGAGGCCTAGCCGGTGTGGTTCAGTGGTTGAGCACTGACCCATGAACCAGGAGGTCACAGTTTAATTGCCCATCAGGGCACACACCTGGGGTGTGTGTTCGATCCCCAGTAGGGGGCGTGCAGGAGGCAGCCGATCCATGATTCTCTCTCATCATTGATGTTTCTCTCTCCGTCTCCCTCTCCTTTCCTCTCTGAAATCAACAAAAATATATTTTGGAAGGCAGAATTGCTCAAACAATCAAGGGTTATTGTATAGCCAAAGTAATTTGGCCGTGGAATTGGCTCTGGTATAGGCAAGTGTAGAATAGATGAAATAAAACAGAAACCTAGAATCAGACTCATAAATATATAAACACTGGACCTATGACAAAGGCAGTCGTGGGAAAAGGAAATTCTTTTTATTCAGAAGTTTGGGGAAAATTGGGTATTCATAAAATAAATATGGGCTATGTCACAGCATGCATAAAAATTAACTCCATGTTGATTATAGACCTAAAAATAAAAATCTTTTAGAAGACAACATAGAAGAACATCTTTATGATTACAAAAACTGATAAAATGATTAAAAAAACACTAGTCACAAAGGAAAAACTGGGTAATTCAAATATGTTAAAATTAAGAATATCTTTTCATGTAAAGACACCACTAAAAAAGCAAAAAGGCAACACATATATGAATAAAACTATATACTTATAAGAATGTAATATATTTGCAACATATATAAATAAAACTCATATTCAATGGCATTTTTAAAAAGTGAGACTATTCAAAGAAATATAAGCACTCGTGTACAAAAGAAGAAAAGCAAGTTGGGAATAAACAGGTGAAAGGTGCTCAACTTTGTTAACAAATAATGCAAATTAAAATGACAATGAGATATAGGACAAACCTGCAAAAACCAGAAATTCCCTGTGTCGTGGGAGAGGAAGAGAGAGAGAGAGATATGCTTGTAGAAGGCTAGGGTAACCAACCCCAAAATAGTGGTTTGCTATGGGCAGGAAAAACAGGTGGCCCAAGAACAGGGTTATAAGAATGACTCTCCACTGTGTGCCCTTTTGTGTCTTTTGAATTTTATACCTTGTGAATGAATGAATGAAATACCCAACATCAAACCTTCCAACAACTCTACACTCATCCACAAGGGGCCAGTATTGAATGATACTCAACTCTAGCTCTTAACCAGGGGGAAGGCCATTCTGGATTCTCCCTGCTCTTCCTGGGAAGTGAAGAAGCGTCATCTTTTATGTTCTTTATTTAACACCACCTCATGTTAAATATATATATTTAAAATAAGATGAGAGAAGGCAAAGAAGTGGAGAGTGATATGGCAGAAAGCCAGGAATGAGTTTACAAGGAGCATATTATTAATCATCTCGCCTTAGTGCTGATGCACACATTGGATTCTAAAGTTTCTAGCGTCTGATGCAAAAAATAAAAATAAAAAGAAGTATGGTCACATACACAGTTGAAAATCTTGCTGGGAGAATATTAAGAGTAGGCAAAACATTTGTCCAGGTAGAGTCTGTTAAAGACGCACTGTGAGGAGCCTTTAGGTGAAAATTCCTGAAATGTGGCTCTTAAAGGCAAAAATAATTCATGATTGGATGATGGAGTCATACCATCTCATTCTCTAAGAGAAGCTTAAGATGCTTGGGGATTTCAGACGAGGGGTTTCATTCACGGTTAACTATGAATGGAAAACGGAAGTAAGGAAGTAAGAAAATGCATGTGGTAGAAAAAGAAGAAGAGAAGCCCTGAGTCTGTGGTTCAAACTTTTCTGTGTCTGCCCTTCAGACAGGGCGTGTCTCCGCTTGGCTGGATTTTCAGTCTTGGTTCACATCATGAAGTTTCTTTTTTTTTTTTTTTTTCCCCTTGAAGCAGAGTTGACTGTGCTTTGGGCTACGAAGGGGTTAAATGCTACCTCCCAGGCCTGCTCAAACACTGTGGCTGGCTGGGGCAGGATATAAAGACGGGAGGGATCTGTGTGTGGGAGACAGGGTGTCCTCTGGCAGAGGAGCCACGGTGATCTGATCGTGGAGAGCACTTCAGCAGCCATGGATTCCTCAGACTCTCCGAGGAAAAAAGTAGCTGTCATTGGTGGTGGTCTGGTAAGCATCGATTTCTCTGTTATTCCTGGTGGGGGTGTTACATGAACGCTCATGATTCGCAATGACTCTTACTCACTTGTACAAATGGTTCGTTTTTCTCCTGAAGACTTTTCGGATGTTTACAAACATGTATCTTGAAGGTGGTGTTAGTGTGGATTTGCTTTCTTCTAGGGGGAGGTATTTTATTGCCATTAAATGCAAAGGTGTCTGTTTTTCCTTGTCATTTTGATTTAGGGTTAAACACACACACACACACACACACACACACACACACACATAAAATAAAGATAATTGAATTGATTTATGCCCAGGTTCACTCATTTAAAATAATAATAATATATATATATATATATATTACTATAAATATATTTTAATGAAAACATTTGCCTCACTTTGGTTAATATACTGTCTAATAAGAAGAAGTGACAAGAAATATGGAGCTAGTGAAAAATGATCACGTTGGGCGTCCGCTAGTTAGTTGAGTCATTGGGAATGATACCTACTTGGTTCCCTGACTTACCCGGCGGATCTAATGGAGCACCTCCGCATGGAGTGCTCACCCCCTCACTGAGCAGGTGGGATGGTCTGGAGGGGACATGCGCACATGTAGCCAGACGTAGGAGGGGTCTCTGGAGCCAGTTCTGTTTAACATGGGACTGCCTCAAGCAAACTCTATCTCCCCCGCCCCCCACATTCAACAGAATATCCCCATTAGTTAAAATTTAACGATTTTCTTTTCACCTTTGGGCTAACCATTTGTAGGCAGTTAGCTCACAGATATTCATTCATTTATCTATTTGCTCAGTGAAAATCTATCGGGGGCCCAGTCTGTCCCAGACACTGTGCTAGGCAGTGTATTTCATACTGCACGTGTGTTTCTATAGTACATGCTAATTTTAGTTTCTAGTTCTGCTCCCCTTATTGTCTTTCCCCCAAAATACTGTGACAGTTCCTCTAACATTGCTGGCTCTACATTTCAAAATGCTAAGGAACACTATTACATGCTGTGTGGGTCAATGCATGTGACGGATGTTGTCATTTCTTCATGCTGGGCTTTGGTTCAATTTGTTCCTATCAAAGTTTTGCGTATAAAACGAGAATGCATGTATTAAACAAAATCTTACTGAGTGCCTGCTATGTGCCAGCATTGTTTTAGATGCTGGGGATTGGGTAGTAAAATAAAAAATTTCAGTGTGAGCACTACAAAAGACATGGAAACAGTCTGGCCAGTGTGGCTCAGTGGTTGAGCATGGACCCAGGAACCAAGAGGTCACGGTTCGATTCTTAGTCAGGGCACATGCCTGGGTTGGGGGCTCGATCCCTAGTGGGGGGCGTGCAGAAGGCAGCTGATCCATGATTCTCTCTCATGATTGATGTTTCTATCTCTCTCTCCCTCTCGCTTCCTCTCTGAAATCAACAAAAATATTTGTTTAAAAAGATGCTAAAACACTACTTCAAGGATGTTAATCTGAACATTTGGTAAATTCACTGTATTGATTTTTCCTCCTTGTGTGAAATGCAGCTCCTCTACCTCTTCCCCTGCAACGGTATTACCTCTGGGAAGCAGGAGGATCGCCCTTAAAGCTCTCTTCCCTTCTGTAAATGCCCCCAGGGCTATGCTTGCCTTTATTACAGGTGCCTTCTATGAAAATTACTGATTTGCATAATATGCAAACAGTGGTTGGCAAACTGCAGCTGGAGAGCCACATGCGGCTCTTTGGCATCTTGAGTGTGGCTCTTCCACAAAATCCCGACTTCTGCGCATGGGCCACGAAGGGCCACGAAGTTTCCATCTCACTGTGCATGCACGCCCGCACGTGGTATTTTGTGGAAGAGCCACACTCAAGGGGCCAAAGAGCCGCATGTGGCTCGCGAGCCGCGGTTTGCCGACCACTGGCATAGTTCATTCCCCATAGAAGGTTTTTAACTTCATGGGGCTCATGACTGTCTTATTTTTGGGACCTGCTTACTTCTCTTTTATAAGAGTTACCCTTACCCCACTGTCCAACCTATGGGGGGGGGGCATTGAGGGGGTAAGAGATCAACCAAAGGACTTGTATGCATGCATATGCGCATAACCAATGGACACGGGGGGGGGGGGGGGGGGGTTGGGGGCAGTTGGGGAGAGGTCAATGGGAGAAAAAGGAGACTTATGTAATACATTAAACAATAAAGAATTTAAATTAAAAAAAAGAAAAAGGTTACCCCAGTGCCTTATCCAATCAAACACACCAACATATTTTGCGTGCATGAGTTTGCTTTCAGAACCAAGTCAGGAATCATCTCCTGAGAAGTTACGTGGCTCAGAAGCAAGAAATGTTTCTCATCAGAATAGTGTCACTCGGGATGTAGTCCTTGGAAGGATCAACTTGAAAAAGGGATTTGAAAAACCATCTCTACTTTTATGGCTGCGAGGAGTTGGTGTAGCTTTCCAGTTCTAGCAAGTCAGCCTCAGCTTCTACTGGAGCCCTCATTACATGGATATGTCCAAAGATCACATTCTTGAGACCAAACTGTAATTCTATGAGTAGGAGGTAGACGCCGGCTTTTCAAAAGTCATGTGGTGACCAGCTCAGACTGATTCTAAGGAAGAGTTTTATATGCTTCCTTAAGTCAAGAGTAGTTGACAAGTTGACACATGTTTGACATGACATTATCAGGTTGATTTCAAACACATTACAATAAAGAGGTATGAAGTGCATAAAACTGTAATGATCTTGATTCCCCTTCCCTTTAGGGTCGGCGTTTATAAACTTAAAGTTACAGTTTCCTCATGATCATTGCCCACATTGGCCAATCACTGTGGGAGAGGTCCCGTGGGAATCAGCAGAAATTTAGCGAATATTCTTACATCAAACCACACCAGCTGAGCACCTTGAGAGCATACCTCATCATTTCATAAAAAAAAAGTAAACTTAAAAAAATATATATATGACGTTATTGATTTTTTACAGAGAGGAAGGGAGAGGAATAGAGAGTTAGAAACATCGATGAGCTGCCTCCTGGACACACCCTACTGGGGATGTGCCCACAACCAAGGTACATGCCCTTGACCAGAATCAAACCTGGGACCCTTCAGTCCACAGACAGATGCTCTACCTACTGAGCCAAACCGGTTAGGTCTCAAGTGGTTTTGATTGGTAATTTAGGCCTCAATATCATGCATGGGCAGGGTGGGGCCAAAGCACATGACCTGTAAAGAAGGAAGTAGAGGGAGAGACAGAAAAAGAAAGTGGGAGAAATGGACTAACAGAAAACTGGGTAAATCCATAATTAAGTAACCAAGGAATCTCCTTAGACAGCCGTGGGCAAACTGTGGCCCGTTTGAAATGAATAAAACTAAAAAAAAAAAGACCGTACCCTTTTATGTAATGATGTTTACTTTGAATTTATATTAGTTCACACAAACACTCCATCCATGCTTTTGTTCCGGCCCTCCGGTCCAGTTTAAGAACCCATTGTGGCCCTCGAGTCAAAAAGTTTGCCCACCCGTTAGAGCTCTGCATACGCACCAATAGGCAATGGTCAATAAAACTCTGATTTTTACAAATTATTTTATGATCAAAACAGTTGAGTGCTCTGGACTTTTGGTGCTTCAAAACAAATATAGAGACTTTTCATAGTTGCCCACGTCCTTCGTAGAACTGTCCTCTCTCTATGGAGGCTTAACCCCAAGAACTTCCTGGAAGCTTTTACTGCTCCCAGGAGTTTAACCCCTCCTGCCAAAGTCTTCACTTCTCTCAACACCTTCTTCCCTCTTTATCCTCAGGAACCAGCTGTGCTTTCAACAAGAGCTTGTGGTGGGTTCAGAGTGGTGTACACACATTTTCCTTTCCATTTATATCTTCCTATCTTAGTAGTTTCAGTCGTTTTTGGTGGTTTTTTTTTTTTTACAGTGTAAGGACTAAAAAGGCACTGACAGTTGTTCCGATGAAGCACGTTTTACAGAAAGTGAGCAGAGGAAATAAAGTTAGAGTAAAATGCTCTTTATCAGCCCTATTACGAATCATTCTAGTCGAATGTCAGTAACATCTACCAATTTTTTTTTTCCTTTTCGTTTTATTTGAACCTCAGTTACACAAAACTGGAGTTATCCTCATCTTTATCTCAGGACACATTATTATGACTCATCTTGGAGAAGACATTTTTATTTACTTTTTTGCTTGTTTGTTGATTAACAATAATCAACAGGAGCTGTAACCTTTGAACTCAACATGAGAATTACAACATTGACAGACTTACATCCACCTCTGTGCTTCTCTCTCACCTGTTATAAGTATTGCCCCGAATCCTGTGTTTCTCATTCCCTTGAATATATAAGTATTTAAAAGTTTTTATGTGTAGCATATATACACAGGTTATTAATATATATATACTTTTAAAATTATGTATATGCATATATTGTGGATTAGTTTTAGTTGTCTTTATAAGAGAATCATGCAGTATGAAATTATTAAGAATACATTTTTAAATATATATGAAGGCCCTGGCCCTGGCAGCTCAGTTGGTTGGAGTATTGTCCTGTATGTACACCAGAGGGCTGCGGGTTCGATTCCTGGTCAGGGTACATACCTCGGTTGCGAGTTCAATCCCCAATGAGGATACATAAGAGAGGCAAATGATCAATATTTCTCTCTCACATGGATGTTTCTCTTTCTCCCTTCCTCTCTCTCTAAAAGTCAATAAAAAACAAACATATCCTTGGGTAGGAACAATACATATGAAAATTATTAAGGAAATTCGAGGCTTATGGTGATGTCATTTATAGGGAGTATTTCAGGACACAGTTTGCCTCTAGGAGATGGCTCTGTTTACCAGCAAGCCCAGATGAATGTAATCCAGTCAAGACTAGAGAGGAGCCCAGACCAGTTTGGCTCAGTGGATAAAGCGTTGGTCTGCGGACTCAAGGGTCCCAGGTTCAATTCCGGTCAAGGGCATGGACCTTGGTTGCGGGCACATCCCCAGTGGGGAGTGTGCAGGAGGCAGCTGATCGGTGTTTCTCTCTCATCGATGTTTCTAACTCTCTATCCCTCTCCCTTCCTCTCTGTAAAAAATCAATAAAATATATTAAAAAAAAAAAAGACTAGAGAGGATTTTCCTAGATACGCTTTAGTCCCTTTGATCATTGATTTCTTTCCAGTTTACCCTTCTCCTAAGATGTATCTATTTAGAGTCCTGACTCAAAGCCTGGAGGTTTAGTAAATCCTCCTAAGCAGTAAGTCAGGTGGGTGTTCTGAAGCCCAAATGTTGTCCCTATAGCTTCATGAGTCCAATAAAATTCTGCTGAAATTCTCAGGCTGCCCTGCAAACAGTAGACACCCCTAGGCATGGCACCCAATGCCGGGTTCATCTCTCTGTGTTTTCTTTTCCTGTTGGCAGAAGAGTTAGTTCAAATGATTGATTTCACCATTGCTCCAAATGGCTGTTTGCCGAGGACCAACTGGCAAAGGGCCAGGTGAATGCTGATAGAATAGACAGAAAACTTGGCATCAGTCGAGCGTAATGGTTGTGATAAGAGAAGCGGAATGGTGAATGTGGAAAGAGAAGGGTGGATGGAGAAACATTACGGGGCAGGATTGGCAGAACTTGGGATGGATTCAACATGGAGAATGAGGGGAAGTGAGGTGCCAGGGATGACTCTTAAGTTTCTGGTTTGAGCAACGAGATGGATGGGATACCACTCACTGACATAAGGAATATCGCAGAGAACTGACAAGATGGGGCCAAGGATCACACGTTTCGGTTTGAATCTGTTGATTCTGAGATGCGTTGAGACATGCAAGAAGCTACGTTAATTAGACATTCGTATGCGTGAGCTAAAAAAAAAAAAAGAGATCAAGAAGAGAGGCTGGTGAACAGCAGGATGGAATGCTGCTGAAAATGCAGGTGGGATCATTGACTGTGGATGATCTTGCCAAACTTCAGTTGCTATTGATGCGGCAGTAGGTAAATCCCTGCAACCTACACAAAGCTAGTAGGAGGGAAATACTATAAGGGTTTGTGAAGGCAATAGACAAAAAACTCTTCATAATCTCAGAGTAGGGAAAGACTTCTTTGAAAGATACCAAATGCATTAACAATAATGTAAAATATTGATAAATCTGATTACACTGAACTAAAGAACTGCCATCCTTATAAGTTACTCTAGAGTTTAAAAAGAAAGCCAGCCTGACCGGTTTGGCTCAGTGGATAGAGCGTCGGCCTGTGGACTGAAAGGTCCCAGGTTCGATTCCGGTCAAGGGCATGTACCTTGGTTGTGGGCACATCCCCAATGGGAGGTGTGCAGGGGGCAGCTGATCGATGTTTCTTTCTCATCGATATTTCTAACTCTCTATCTCTCTCCCTTCCTCTCTGTAAAAAATCAATAAAATATATTTAAAAAGAAAGCAAGAAAGCCACAGCCCAGCTGGTCTGGCACAGTGGATAGAGCGTCAGCCTGCAGACTGGAGGGTCCCAGGTTTGATTCAAGTCAAGGGCACATGCCCAGGTTCTGGGCTCGATCTCCAGTGGAGGACATGCAGGAGGTAGCTGATCAATGATTCCCTCTCATCGTTGATGTTTCTATCTGTCTCTCCCTCTCCCTTCCTCTCTCTGAAATCAATTAAAACATATTAAAAATAAATAAATCAAAAGCAAGCCACAGAAAAAGATATTGGCAGCATTTAAAAATGACAAAGAGCCCTAGCCGGTTTGGCTCAGTGGATAGAGCGTCAGCCTTCGGACTGAAGGGTCCCAGGTTCGATTCCGGTGAAGGGCACGTGCCTGGGTTGCAGGCTCGATCCCCAGTGTGGGGCGTGCAGGAGGCAGCCGATCCATGATTCTCTCTCATCATTGATCTTTCTCTCTCCCTCTCCCTTTCCCTCTGAAACCAATAAAAATATATTTTAAAAATAAATAATCAAAATGACAAAGACTCTGTACTCAAATCTACAAACAACTCAAAGGATCAATAGAAGGAAAATAAAAAGACCTACAACCCAATAGAAAATAGGCAAGAGACTTTGCAGGCACTTGACGAACGAGGAGCTGCAAGCAGTCAATCAATGTGGGAGAAAGCATCCCCCCTCTAGTTAATCAGTCATGCACAGACTAAAACACCCTCCTCCCCTCTGACCCTCCAATGGGAATGTTTGAAAGTTTGAGAACATCAAGCGCCAGCAGAAATGAACTCTCAGAAGCTGCTGGTTGGAAAACAGATTAGTACAAAATGAGAAACCACGTGGTATAATAAAGGTGAAGACGCATAAACCTCTGGACAGAGATTCCACTTCTGAGTATAAAACTGTAGAGGAAAAGAATGCACATACGGACTAGGAGAATGTTCTTCATAGCATTTATATATATAAAGAGGTAATATGAAAATTTGTCCAGGATACCTTTACAGTTATGACCAGCTCCAAACCTTAATAGTCATGACCGGCGTGGCTCAGAGCATGCCCCCACCCCAGTGGACACACACAGGGGTGGGGACCTGCTCCCAGGGGCCGCAGCACGGCTCGGAGCATGCCCCCGGTGGGTGGAGGTGGTGGCCGAAGCACAGCAGCCTGGGTCCCGGGTGCCGGAGGGAAGCCGGTGCCGGCAGC
Source organism: Myotis yumanensis (assembly GCF_028538775.1). Classification (NCBI taxonomy): domain Eukaryota; kingdom Metazoa; phylum Chordata; class Mammalia; order Chiroptera; family Vespertilionidae; genus Myotis; species Myotis yumanensis. Next base: position 2,705,354 of record NW_027223773.1, on the reverse strand, counting down.
CAGGGGAAGGAAGACCTACTCTTGCAGGAATCTTTGTGCATCGGGCCTCTAGTTGTTAATAATAGTCCCCAACCAGGAAACGCTCGAATGCCCTTCAACAGTAGAAGAGCTAAGTCATCTGTGAGATGTCATGCAATGATGACTCACACAGTCATAACAAAAAAACGTGCCCGTGCAATGGATGAATCTCTTGTTGAAGCAAGATGCAAAAAAAAAAAAAAAAATACACATGTGATTCTAATTCTGTGATTCAAAAGCAAGCAAAATCAATCCAAATTGCCTAGAGATACATACCTGAGCAGTAAAACTCTACAGAAGCAAGGACGGGTTATCACAAAAATCAGCATAATGTTTACCTTTTGGTGAAAGGCTGGGGATCATAATTAAGGGGGTGGAGGGGGCAGCTTTAGGAGAGCAGCAATGTTCTACTTTTTAAAAAATATATGTTTTTATTGATATCAGAGAGGAAGGGAGAGGGAGAGAAAGATAGAAACATCAATGATGAGAGAGAATCATTGAGCAGCTGCCTCCTACACTCCCACCCCCTCCCCCCCGCCCCACACACACACACTGGGGATTGAGCCGGCAACCAGGGCACGTGCCCTGACCAGGAGTGAAAGTCAACACTCAACCCCTGAGCCACGCCAGCCAGGTGGCAATGTTCTACTTTTTTTTTTTTTTTTTACCAGAATGATGGTTGTGTGTGTGTGTTTGCTTTCGAATTCTTCTGTAAACTGTATACATGTTTTATGATCTTTGTATAAAAGTTCTACCTCACTCTAAAAAAGTAAAAAGAAACCTGTCTCTAAAATTATAGCATTTAATCTTGAATTATGCCATTATTGTTGCAAATGGTGCGTTCTAGTAGCGAGTAAGTAAACTGGTGTGATAACCAAGCCACACACGACAGTAAAAATTCTCTAAACTGGTGGAATCAGACAAATATGTGAAAAGAAACTTGCTTTGATTCCTAGGTTGGATCGTTAAATGCATGCTTCCTTGCAAAGAGGAATTTTCAAGTTGATGTGTACGAAGCTAGGGAAGGTAAGACAATTCTGAAAACTGAGATGTGGTTCTCATTCTGTGGTCTCTTTCTCTTTCGATTTTAAAGGATATACACTAATATACATATTTTAAATATATTTTTATTGATTTCAGAGAGGAAGGGAGAGGGAGAGGGAAACATCAATGATGAGAGAGAATCATTGATCGGCTGCCTCCTGCACGCCCCACACTGGGGATCGAGCCCACAACCTGGGCATGTGCCCTGACTGGGAATTGAACTGTGTCCTCCAGATTCATGGGTTGATGCTCAACCACTGAGCCACGCCGGCTGGGCAGATTTAAAAAAATTTTTTTAAAGGGGACTGTTAGAATTTTTTAAATGTCAACTATCTAAATTCAATTCATACAAATTTACTATGATTAGCATTTTCTCTATAAGAGTTAACAAGGTCTTTTAATTTGGTACTGGTCACACCAGTCGCTCAGGTGTTCCATGACCATCTTGTCCAAGGATATAAGGAGTAGTGTGTACCCTAGCCGGTGTGGCTCAGTGGATAGAGCGTTCGTTTATATTATCAATAAAAATACGTAAGTATTTAAAAGAAAAAAAAAAGGAGACATGTGTAACGTGGACTCTACTTGCAATGTATTAGATATCCGAGTGGCTCAACTGGCACGTGGAAGAAGCATTAACTTGGCCCTTTCTCACAGAGGACGACAAGCCTTGAAAGCCATTGGCCTGGAAGACCAGGTACCTCGTTCATGCATTTTCCTTAGAGAAGGTAACACTTGCTGTTTTGCAGCAATTGCATGGTTTCAGTTCATCCTGGTTCAGGGCGCTATTGAATGCCAAGAACCTCTGCGCGCAGACTCAACCTACAAAGGCTTTCAAGCTTCTGAGTTTGGCAAGAGGGTGAACATGTGATGCTTGAGGCACCTGGGATCCAGGGCAGGATCCACGACCTGGGGCAGGGGGAGGCTGCAACCCCCTCTGGGCTCTCAACAGGATGGGAGAGCTCTGCCCCGGAAAGTGGGATCTGAGGTGGCATTAGGATGAGAGGAGCAGGCCAACTCCATTCTTTTCTTTAAAAATATATTTGTTTTTTTTTTAAAGATATATTTTTATTGATTTCAGAGAGGAAGGGAGAGGGAGAGAGAGATAGAAACATCCATGATGAGAGAGAACCACGGATTGCCTGCCTCCTGCACGCCCCCTACTGGGGATTGAGCCCACAACCCGGGCATGGGCCCTGATCAGGAATAGAACCGTGACCTCCTGGTTCATAAGTCAACGCTCAACCACTGAGCCACGCCGGCGGGCCCGTTCTTTTGACTATACAGGTCTATGATCTCTTACCCACAATTCTCTACTCCAGAAAACTCTGAAAATAGAAAGCTTTTCATCAGCCACTCAGCAGAAAATGTGACCTGATGGGAGGCTTTTTATGGCCTTATTTTTCTCTTGCTTAGTGTGACTGTTTTACTACAGAGATGTTTTGTTTGATTATAGGTGGTGCCCCAACTACCTCGCAAAAATTCGAACGTTTCTGATTTCTGAAACCAATGGGCCTTGTGGTTTTGGATAAGGATTGAGGGCCTGTAGTAGATTCTCCTTCCATGGCCTCAATGTCGCTGAACTTCTCACTGTCTGCCGTGCAGCTTGAAAATGTGGCCAGAAATGATACATTTTTCTTGATAGGACTTTGGTTGACAATGGGCATCAAAATGATAACATGAGTCAATATGAGTTCCAGCTCCATTTCTACACTCTTCTGAGGTCTGAGTGTAGGAAAACACTGCGCTGGGTTTCAGGAGGCCTGGGTTTTTGAGGCCCCCATGGATGGCTCTCTTTTGAGACCGTGAGAAAAATCATTTCCCCTCTCTGACAGTAAAACACTCCCCTCAAGTGTAATATTTGATTTGGACCCAATGCACTTTAAGTCAATTCCAACATCTAACGGTTCAAAAAAAAAAAAGCAAAAACTAAAATTTGCAGGAACACCGTTTTCATTTAGTTTCCCCCATACTGTGCTTCCATGGTCCTTGACATTATTTTTTAAATGTTTTCGAAAATATTTACAAATCACACTTTAAAACTGATATCGATCTTACTTGCATAATGCCATGTTACAGAAATTGAGATGGGTATTTCTGGTTTTATTTCAGATTGTATCTCAAGGAATTCCCATGAGAGCAAGAATGATTCACTCTTTTTCAGGAAAAAAGTCTGCAATTCCCTATGGGACAAAGTCACAGGTAGGTTGACGCTAGGGATATTTGTTGATTATAGCTGAGTCTAATGTTGATGACCTATGAACCAGGAGATCACGGTTCGATTCCCAGTTGGGGCACATGCCGAGGTTGTGGGCTCCATCCCCAGTGTGGGGTGTGCCAATCAAGGATTCTCTCTCCTCATTGATATTCCTATCTCTCTCTCCCTCTCCCTTTCTCTCTGAAATCAATAAAAATATATTTAAAATAATAAATACAATTGAGACATTTCATGTACCCCTAAAAGTATGGTGGGCCCGATGCATACTGTGCCTGCTATACCTCACAGAACAGTCGGTCCCACTGAATTGTCCTACAGAGTCACAAATACCCAACATGTGCCCCAGGCAGGTGATCCACTCCTACCAACTCCCTTCTGGCCACAGCCACCCCCTTATCCCCGCCCCCCTCCCCCGCCCCACACACATTTCACATTGAAATGAAGGCCTTCAGAGTAACCTCTTTGGGAAATAGTACATTTATTCTTGTGGTGTTGTCTTTGTAAGCTTTTCTAAATAGCTCAATTTGGAGACCTCAGATTAACGCATGAAATTTACGATTTGTTGTTAAAGCTATCTTAGTGAAAATATTTTCCTACAAGAGACGGGTTTGGTTTTTATAGCATCAAACTTTGCAAAAGCCTAAATTTAAACGTAAGCGTCGTATTATATATATTTGGTTAAAGTGCTTATTGTTTTCTTTAAAAAAGGCTACTTAGCTACATGGTCTTAAAATGGAGCTTGCAACTTTCCGCTAAATAATCAGTTTGTCCTATTTCTGAGTGAGTAACATAGAATTACATGTGCCCATTCTCCAGAGACAAACAGCATCTACTCTGTTTTTCTTGCAGTATATTCTTTCTATAAGCAGAACAAATCTAAACAAGGATCTGTTAACTGGTAAGTCCAAAGCTTTATTTTCCAATTGTCATTTTGAATATAGCACATGAGAATAATCTTGTCACATGGTTTATTGGGACTTGTTTACCATTTATTTTTGTGAGTTATTAACAGCAGGACTATGTGCAATCCCAGGCCCTTCTTGAAACGTAGTAGTGAAACATCTCTCTTTCACCTTTTCAATCATCTTAAACACAGATTATTTTTTCAACGCGTATTGAATTCCTATTGTCTTATGGGCACTGGAATGAATGAGTGTGATCGCCGATGAATAATGCACAGTCTAGCGGAACAACAGATATGCTGGAATGATTTGCAAAGTGACACAATTAGATCTGCATTTCAGAAAAACAGAAAGCAGTAGTGTGGCCCTCGCTGGTTTGGCTCAGTGGACAGAGCGTCAGCCTGTGGACTGAAGGGTCTCAGGTTTGATTCCAATCCAGGGCATGTACTTTGGTTGCAGGCACATCCCCAGTAGGAGGTGTGCAGGAGGCAGCTGATCGATGTTTCTCTCTCACTGATGTTTCTAACTCTCTCTCTCCCTTCCTCTCTGCAAAAAATCAATAATATATATATATATTTTAAAGCAGCAGTGTGGAGGCTAATAGAGAGGACAAGCTTCAGAGATTTGGGATGATGCTTGTGTGCAAAAATAAGGCCCTGGACTAAAGCTACAGGAACAGGGTTGGAGGGCAGGGAGCAGATTCAAGGTATTTGTAGGAGACCCAAAGATAGAGGGCGTGGGAGGTTGAGAAAGAGGAAGGAGTAAAATGTAACCCTGAGGTTTCTAATCTGAGTAACTAGGAAGGCCCACACATTAATGGAAAAAAGCCTGGGTTGGTCACTGAATCTGCAGCTTGGCTAACCATTCCGACCACATCCCTTGACCACAGTAGTTCTCTGTCCTCCAGCATTTGTGCGAGGCAGACCCACTCCCTGCTCAGCATGCCCCTGCAGTTCGCCTCCTGTCTGCTGAGTCCGTCTGTCTGGATGCAGACCAGCAGTCTCTGTTCTTTGGAGAGCAGCGGTTGCCTGTGATTTATCTGTGTTTCTCCCACAGTTCCCTACCCAAAGCCATTTGCAATGTGCCTTTTGAATGGAATTGAATTAAACCGGGAGGAGGAGTGATGGAGAAAGTCCTTCTAGTTAATTCACCAGGGACTTAACAAATAAGGCTTAGAAAAATGAGAAACAAACAAACAAACAAATAGAGCTTAGCATTCTTTTGTTTTTTTAATCTCAGAAAGGAAGAGGGAGAGAGAGATAGAAACATCAATGATGAGAGAGAATCATGGATCAGCTGCCTCCTGTATGCCCCCTACTGGGGATGGAGCCCACAACCTGGGCATGTGCCCTGACCGGGAATCGAACCGTGACCTCCTGGTTCATAGGTCAACACTCAACCACTGAGCCACGCCGGCTGGACTAGGGCTTAGTATTCTTAATTCAATTTCTTTACATACATTTGCAAGATTGTCTTTTGGATGGGCAGAAGAGCAGAGTGGGGCTAGGTGGCTAGATAGATTCATGTTGATCTTAAGAAGGTGTAATTTTCTTTTTTTTTTTTTTATTTATTTACTTATTTTTTATTATTATTTTTTAATCTTTATTGTTCAGATTATTACATTTGTTCCTCTTTTTCCCCCCATAACTCCCCTCCTTCCAGCTCCCACCCCACCCTCCACCCTCACTCCCCACCCACTGAGTTCATCCATGGGTGCATGATTTTTGTCCAGTCTCTTCCCGAATCTCCCATTCCCCTTTCCCCCCCAAGAATAGTCAGTCCATTCCCTTTCTATGTCCCTGATTCATTATAGTCACCAGTTCATTCTGTACATCAGGTTATTTATTCACTTGATTCTTAGATTCATTTGTTGATAGATGCATATTTGTTGTTCATAATTTGTATCTTTACCTTTTTCTTCTTCTTCCCCTTCTTAAAGGATGAAGGTGTAATTTTCAACATGAGCTTTTGAAAATGTAGTATTGGCAACCTAAGACTATCTCTTTCTAGTACCCTCTGAATTTATTAAGGTGAAAATCATAGCAACCATGCACCGAGGCACCAGGCACTATAGTAAGTGCTTTTTATGCCGCAATTTGTATAATCCTCCCCACAACCGGGTGAGGTGGGAATTACCTTCATCTCAGCTGTACAGATGGGGCAGGAGGCTTCGAGGGCCCCACGGGGCAACAGGTAACGCTGTTAATAAGTGCCAGAATGTGGATTTGAACTGGAGCCTGTTTATTCCAAAGTCCATGCTTTTCACTGCAACTGTCGCCGCCTCCAATGTTATATATGAAACATCTGCTAACACCAAGGCGCTAACACAGGCAGGGAAGACCCAGCCTCGGTGCCCAGGTCAGAAGCTCCCCTCACTGCATGCCACTGACATGTGCTGCACAGCATGCAAGCTTAGAAATGCTATGAACACGTCCCAGCTGGTGTGGCTCAGTGGATAGAGCATCGGCCTGCGGACTGAAGGGTCCCGGGTTCGATTCCAGTCAAGGGCACATGCCCGGGTTGTGGGCTCGATCCCCAGTAGGGGGCGTGCAGGCGGCAGCCGATCCATGATTCTCTCTCATCATGGATGTTTCTCTCTCTCTCCCTCTCCCTTCCTCTCTGAGATGAATGAAAAACAAAATGTAAATAAATAAATGCATGCTATAGATCCGTTAGGAAAATGAATGCGGGCCTTTTGGCTCCTACACTTTGTTTGGGATGTAACGTGCTTTGTTCCTTTACACAAGTCTACTGTCTGAGCCGCCCATTCTCCGTGGACAGTTCATTGTAAACGTTCATTTCCTCCTGACTGAGCGGCCTTCCCTGAGACATTCTAACTAACGCATTTTCCGGCACCAGCATTTCGTGAGCGAGCCTGTCATGATTCACTCATCTGTGGGGCGCTAGTCATGGCTAAGCCAGACCAACAGGAAAAGGACACAGGGCCAAGGGAGTTTGCTGAGTCCTGCCTCGAGCAAGTTTTAAGTCTTCCTGGTAATCTTCCAGTACTTCTCGGGGCCTTTACTCTACGAGTCTACACTGCAGATCCTCTGGGGCAGTGCTGTCCCAGATGTCGCTGCAAATGCCAGTCACACGTGTCATTGTCAATGTTGTTAACCCTATTAAAAACCTAAAAAGAAACAGGTGACTTGAAGAATGTTCTCTCTCATCATTGATGTTTCTATCTCTCCCTTCTCTCCCTTCCTTTCTGAAGTCAATAACATATACTAGGTGTACCGGTTAATAATGCAGATTTTGTAATCAAAGAAAACACAATACTAGTAAAAGTTAGCCTTAGTGACTCAGGTAAATGCTGATTTCTCCAAATTTATTTGCCAAGGGATTTCTTATATGTAGATAAGTCTTTGGTTTAAGGTCGCTCAGACTTCAGTATTCTAAAACTTCCAATCCCACGTTCAAGAATCTTTAAGTCTTCACACGCCAAATCAAACTCAAAAATGGAACAAAAGGGCCCGGCTGGTGTGGCTCAGTGGTTGAGCATCGACCTGTGAACCAGGAGGTCACAGTTCCATTCCAGGTCAGGGCCCATGCCCGAGTTGTGGGCTCGATCCCCAGTGTGGGGCGTGCAGGAGGCAGCTGATCTATGATTCTCTCTCATCATTGATGTTTCTCTCTCTCTCTCCCTTTCCCTTCCTCTCTGAAATCAATAAAAATACAATTTAAAAATGGGACAAAAGAATCCAAAATTTGAGACAAAAAGGAAGTAAGTAGAGACGGGAGTACCGAGTTGAAAGTCAGAAGCTCTGGCATCGGTTCCCTGGGTTTTTGCTTCCTGTGGTCACAGGCATCTTCCTTTTCCTGCCAGCATCATCCTTACTCCATTTATAAGGGGAATGGTTGTGAACTAATCCCCACATCCTGATTGGTAGCTTTAAAACCAACAAATAGCCTGTAATGACAGCTTCCCTATCCTTGAGAACTCATACGGATAAAAAACATATTTTTACGACTATGACAAGAACATAATTAATAGTTCAGAAAATGAAAATGGCTAAATTCCAGAGATGACTAGCAGGAGAAAAAAAAAACACACAGCACTAAAATAACCTGACTCTATTTATTGAGACATTTCACATATTTTAATTCTTTTCCCCCCCCAAGGGTTTCAGTGTGTGATTATAAAAAGCATTAGTATCAACAATCAACACTTGTTACAACTTGAATTAGAAGTCTAGAGGGCTTATAGCAGGCATCGTATGAGAAAGAATTTGGCTGAGTATTTTCAATCACAAAGAAAGCCTTAAGTTACTGGCAACTTTTAAAATATGTAATGATTATTTCCTTTCCAGGCTGCCGATAATCTTAGCAATGTGAGAATTTGCATAATGGAGTTAGCTGGATCTTTTCTCTTTTTTTTTTTTTGAGATGCGAGTGGTTGATTTTTATTCATGTCTTTTACTGTAAATTACCCTGGAACTTTTACCAAATAAAATGCCACTTCAATCACGTTGCCGTGGATAGGACTAAATCGCTCTATCATGCGGTGGTCAGGATGATCCCTATTTCACTTGGATGAAGGGAGTCAGAATGAGAACTTGACCCGTGTCTGCTTTCTCCCCTGTCCCCCCAGCGGTGGAGAAATACCCCAACACCAAGGTGTACTTTGGCCACCGGCTGTTGACATGCAACCTGGAGGAAGGAACCATCACCGTGCTTGGGTAATGGCCCGCCCCTGTCGGCTTCAGAGGGAGCAGTGAGGGGTCCGAGCGACCTTTATCTGTAACCTTTGCTCTTTGGCTCTTTGGAAAGAGTTAAATGACGACTAAAAGGGTGATTCAACGAGGCTCTAGAGTCCACCACACTGTGCTTCCACTTCTCTCCTCCCGGGAAACAGACGACGCTACACGCCCCTGCATCTCACCCTTTTCTGGATGCTGCTGGTCTGCTTGTCCTTAGTTCTATTTCCTCTAAAGTTCTATTTCCTCTAAAGTCCATTTCCTCTAAAGGTCCAAGCCTCGTGCCCCACTCTTGCGATGTGTCATGGATTTCCAGTTCATTCGACAACCACTTGTCAACTCACACAGCTGCCTGCACCTTCATCCTCGGTCCTTCATCCAATCCTAATCAATGTTAATTTCTCATGAGATACCTTCAGAGGACACCCTAGACAGTGTGGCTCAGTGGATAGAGCGTCGGCGTGCGGACCGGAGGGTCCCGGGTTCGAATCCGGTCAAGGGCACGTACCTCGGTTGCAGGCTCCTCCCCAGCCTGGGCCCTGGTCAAGGCGTGTGCAGGAGGCAATCAGTCCATGTCTTTCTTTCACATCCATGTTTTGCTCTGTCTTTCCCTCTCTCTAAAAATCAATGGGAAAATATTCTTGGGTGAGGATTCAAAAACCAAAACCAAATCCAAAACCATCTTGCCATGACCTCTAACACATCTAAAACCTTGATCATCTGCTTTTCTCCAAGTGTGTCCCATTCCTGACATCCCTAGTACTATTACCCAGATAATTATAATTATTGTCATGTGTCCCTTTCCCTATTTTCTTTTTAAAAAATAAATATATTTTTATTGATCTCAGAGAGGAAGGGAGAGGGAGAGGGAGATAGAAACATCAATGATGAGAGAGAATCGCTGATCAGCTGCCTCCTGCACGCCCCACACTGGGGATGGAGCCCCCAACCCCAGGCATGTGCCCTGACTGGGAATTGAATGATGATCTCCTGGTTCATAGGTTGACGCTCAGCCACTGAGCCACACTGGCCAGGCTCCTTGCCCCATTTTTTTCTAACTTTTCTACTGACCTCAGAGTCTACACCTTCTTCTTCTTGAACACCACAGTCCTGGGCTGTCACACCTGCACAGGCAGCTGCTTCGCTCACCTGCTCCCATTCCCCTTCTCTTCTACATTCTGCCTCCACGTCAACTCGACCCCTGCGAGTGCGATTTTTCCCTTTGGCCAGGATAATGTATTGAAATCTTTTGTCTGAACATTCGAAACTAGAGGCCCAGTGCACAAAATCTGTGCACTGGTAGGGCCCCTAGTGGCTGCCAGCTGCTGGTTGGGTATTCCCTCCCTTCCCCTGGCCAGCCCCGCTCCCTGGTCAAACTCCCGGATGACCTCCCGGTCGAGGGGCCAATTTGCATACTTCGCTTTTATTATATAGGAGTCTCTCCTCCCTTTTTCCCCCTCCCTGCACTGTATTGTTTTCTTAGGCTATTTTTTTCCTGCTACCCTTTTGTCAAGCCAAATGTATTGCTCCCGCAAAGCCCTGCTCACACCCCTGCGGTGGCTCATACATCCCCTCCACTTGGAATGCTTTGCCTTCTTTTCGAGATCCTCTCCCTGCATGCAGGGAACTCAACTCTCAGGCCCACTTCCAGGGCCTTGAGTGCCTTTCTTCCTCAGTCCGGCTGTGTGTTATTCCCGTTCTCAGAGGAAAACCCATCCTAAGAATACGTGTTACCGTCTTCATTGCATAGCTATCAACTCAGAGCGGGAGGTCAGGGGGGTCAAAGTGAGGAGTAGGCCCACTCGCTAGCTGCCTTTTTTGTTTGTTTGTTTGTTTGTTTGTTTTCAGATGGTTCATTTTATTTTTCAGATCTGACCAAGTTCCCAAAGATGTCACCTATGACCTCATTGTAGGCTGTGATGGAGCCTATTCAACGGTCAGAGGTCACCTCATGAAGAAACCCCGCTTCGATTACAGTCAGCAGTACATTCCTCATGGGTACATGGAACTGACCATCCCACCTAGGAATGGGGATGTGAGTCCTTCCCTTTCTCATCCCCCCTTATCCTCCCCGCAGCCCCACACTCCCCCTCAGGTCGGCATAGAAATTGTGCTCAGTTGCATGTCTTGGTCAGTTTTGAGGTTTGACACAAGTATTTTGTCACTAAAAATAAATTGGGGCACAGATTATCTCTTTAATACTATCCCTGTCTCTCCCTTCCCTCTATTGAAAAATATCTTTTTAAAATATATCACTTTATTGATTTCAGAGAGAAAGGGAGAGGGAGAGAGAGAGATAGAAACATCAATGATGAGAGAGAATCATTGATTGGCTGCCTCCTGCATGCCCCATACTGGGGATCATGATCACCTGTGCCCCAACCAGGAATCGAACCGTGACCTCCTGGTTCATAGGTTGATACTGGTGTGCCAAATTGGCTAGGGCTCTTTGCCCATTTTTCAATTGGAGTGTTTGGTGTTAAGTTTTTAAAGCTCCTTAGCAATATTGGATATTTACCCCTTGTCAGATGTATCACTGTGAATGTTCTCCAAAGAGTTTTCTTATTCCCATGTTGAACCATATGTGTCCGGAGGCAAATATGTGATATGTACATTTTATATTGTCATAAGCAAGTAAATGTAGGAACTTATTATGAAAACTAAAATACCCACAAAAGGAAGAAGGATCTTGGCTTATACGTAAGGACAATAAACAGCATAGTTAAATACTTGATTTGCATACAAAACATCCATTTTTCAAGGTACTGATTTAATCTGTCTGTCTGAAATGCAGATATCTGCAATATAACCGGTCAATTTGGGATAGTGGTAGCATATACCAGTTATATACCAAAATGTATCATCAGTCAGGTCCATATTTTAAGATTTTGTCTTTCTATTTCTTCTTCCTGGTCAAAAAATGTGTTTACTAATTCTTTTTTTAAAAATATATTTTTTATTAGTTTCAGAGAGGAAGGGAGAGGGAGAGAGAGAGAAACATCAATGATGAGAGAGAATCATGGATTGGCTGCCTCCTGCACGCCCCCTACTGGGGATCAAGCCTGCATCCTGGGCATGTGCCCTTGGCCGGAATCGAACCCGGGACCCTTCAGTCTGCAGGCCGACGATCTAGCCACTGAGCCACACCAGCCAGGGCCAGGAATCCCTTGTTTTAACTTCTCCCGCCCCGCAAATTTCTGACCTGCCCGGCTTTTACTTCCTATACTTCTTTTTTTTTTTTTTTAAATATATTTTATTGATTTTTTTTTTTTTACAGAGAGGAAGGGAGAGAAATAGAGAGTTAGAAACATTGATGAGAGAGAGAAACATCGATCAGCTGCCTCCTGCACATCTCCTACTGGGGATGTGCCCGCAACCAAGGTACATGCCCTTGACCGGAATCGAACCTGTGACCTTTCAGTCTGCAGGCCAATGCTCTATCCACTGAGCCAAACCGGTTTCGGCTACTTCCTATACTTCTAATTTAGCTCCAAATCACCTATTGTCTCTCGACCACTTGAACTGCTGTTAAAGGGAAGTTATTTGGCTTTCTGTATAGATATATGTTGTCTATTCAACTGCACCGTGAGATCTTTGAGATCAAAGAGTTATGCGTTGATTCACTGCTATGTCTATGTACTGGGCTCTCTTTGGGGCTCTGGGGATTAAAAAGCCAGGAAGGAATATTCTCTTCTCCTAACACAAAGTATGCAAATGTTACCCAGGAGACTGTTCTGTGCGTCTGTGTTCTTCTTACTGTGTACAATATACACATGGTAAGTGCTTTCTAAACAATTGTAAAAAGCAATGCGAACTCGAAATAGTTGGAAAATTGATTGGCTATGCTTGTATATATAAAATATCCCTGGGAACAATAAGGGTTTGTATTAGTCCTTGGGTCCATTGATCTACCCAATAATCAATACTTACTATTTTGCTGTAAAGGCCAGAACTCTCTACTATTTATGTTGTAGGAAACAAGTGATAAGAGGCTAGTTTGTAAAATTTGGCTTTGCCCATGAAATTTAAATTAGGACCCTTCCATTCATACAAATAAGTCCCCAAATAAGGTGAAAAATAAAATCTAAAAATATTGTATACACATATACAGGGTGACCCCCCCCCCCCAAATGTATATACACTTTTACAGCTGATAGTTCAATTTTGAAAGTGAAATGTATTTTAATAAACACTGCCTTTAAAATCATTCAAAGTATGAGCAAACATTTTTGGGATACCTTATATATATGTGTGTATCCATACATATATAGCTTATATGTGTCAATATATATATTTTATGTATAATGCTTATGTGTGTGTATGTATAGAAATAAAGAGAAGAGAGAGAGAACATCTTATAGCCTGTTTTCAAATCTTCAATTATACCTAACACCACCATACTGTGTATTGATAGGGTATTGATTTTAAACTTTTTGAAGTCAAGTGATCAAGTACATTTTTAATAAAAGAAGATATATATATATATATATCCTAATGTTGAGTTTATAAAGACAGAGCACAAAGTATTGTCTAAGACTATTTCTACTTGGTAGTAATAGATATCATCATGAATATGACACTGATTTAAGTTCCTGTGGGAAAATTATAAAGTACTAGTAAGCATAGTCTGTTTTATAGGCGCATTGCATTAACACACTAATCAGGTATATACACATTGCTCTGCAGTTTGCCATGGAACCGAATTATCTGCACATCTGGCCTCGAAACACCTTCATGATGATTGCACTTCCTAACAAGGTAGTATGGCATCTCTCAGCTCCTATAATTTTGCGTCTACAATCAATGTTGTTCTTTATTTACTTTTGCACTGAGTATGTGTATACCTAATTAACCTCAGCATCGTGTAGGCTATAGAGTGATCACATCTTTGAAACTCGGGGCTTACGGAGGGAAAACTGAAGCCATTCCGATTATTTACATTGGAAAGGAGTCAGCATCCATGAACGACTGATGGGGGTTCTGTGTTGTAAGCCTGTCATCTTTCCCAAGGCAGTGAAGGAAGAAGTGGCCCCCAAAAAGCCAAAGAGACTTAGGTTGTGCATTAGGAAGTACTTTCAGTTTTTAAGATTTATAAAACACTAGAGGCCCGGTGCACGGATTCATGCACCAGTGGGGTCCCTCGGCCTGGCCTGCGCCCTCTCGAAATCTGGGACCCCTCACGGGATGTCGGACTGCTGATTTTGGCCCGATCCCTGCAGGCCAGGCCAAGGGACCCCACCGGTGCATGAATCCGTGCACCGGGCCTCTAGTATGCACGTAAGATCTTTGGTTAATCTCTTCCCTCCCTCCCTCCTCCCCGCTTCCGAGATTCATCAGTCTGTTCCATGTTTCCATGCCTGTGCATCGAGTGTCTGCCCCCTGATGGTCAGTGTGCATCATAGCCACCGACTGAAGGGTAAAACGGTGAAACAGTCACTTAGGCTTTTATATATATAAATTGGAATATACATTACCAAAAAAGAGCAGGGCTGTTCTTTCATTAGACTCTCCACGTTTTTATATAGAAAATGTATAGTATTGTTGTTATTTCATTGTTGTTGTTGCTGTTATTGTTATTATGCAATGTAGATCGATAGCGTTATCTGTTGGTCTTTTTCTGTTATCTTTTTTTCTCTTGGTATCAATCTTGGGTCCAATGCTATTTATACTGTCGTAAGACGAACGATAGAGGAAAACAGGGAGGCGATATTAAATGCAACCAACCTAGTAGTGTGGTGTTTGCTTGGCGAAAATGCCTGAAACTCACAAGGTAGAAATTCCCCTAAACACGGAGAAGCAGAGGAGTAGCTGGAGCCTCGGCAGCGCTTTCCTTTGGGCGTCGGGGAGCGCGAGGCTGCCTCTCCTGTCTGCTTGGACAATCCTCCCAGGTGCCATCTGCCACAGCCGGAGCCCTGCGATTTGGGGGTTCACACTTGTGCCCACATCATGGGCCTCCTAGTCCCGCTCACCCTGTTCCTTTCCTCACAGAACAAAACTTTCACCTGCACTCTGTTCATGCCCTTCGAAGAGTTCGAGAAACTTCCTACCAGCAGAGACGTGCTGGATTTCTTCCACAAGTACTTCCCGGACGCCGTCCCTCTCATGGGAGAGTAAGTCTTGAGATGTGCCATCGTCCCTAGCCAGTCCGGCTCAGCGGATAGAGCGTCGGCCTGAGGATTGAAGGGTCCCGGGTTGGATTCTGGTCAAGGGCACGGACCTTGGTTGCAGGCTCCCTGACCCCGACCAGGGTGCATGCAGGGGGCAACCAGTCGATGTGTCTCTCTCATCGGTGTTTCTCTCTGTCTCTCCCTCTACCTTCCACTCTCTCTAAAAATCAATGGAAACATATCCCCGGGTGAGGATTAACAACAACAAACAAACAAACAGATATGCAATCATGACTTTTGCTCCATTGGTCTGAGTTATTCAGAAATCAAATGGAGATTATGCGCCTTATCTGTCTCGCTTACACATGCCCAGTTGGGCAGTGACCTAGACATGAAGCCTGTATTAGCGAAAGCGGACACTGTGCTGTGAGCAGTGAGTTGAACAACCCCAGGCCATAGCCAGTTTCTCTGGGAGACAAGTCACCCGTGTCCCGGGGCCTATCTATATCCTGCGCGGGCTCTCAGGCCCCTGGTGTACAAGCAGCTGAGCCACAGCAGATACCAGCAGCCCCAAGTTCACGTACCAGCTGTGCAAGCTTTCCTTCGTCTCAGCCCCACAGTAAAACGGCGATAGCAATGGTGCCTGCCCCAGAGGTTTACGGTGAGGACTGAAGGGCACTGCGCCCATGGATCATTCATCACAGCCTGGCACATAGAGAGTGATGGCATTGGCTCCTCGGGCCCATGTCAGCATCACCCCGTCCTGTGGGCCTCTGTCCCCTGGCCTCACTCAGTGCCTGTGTCCCACTGTCCCTCCCTCCTGGAGTCCAGCTCACTTTCTCCCCTGATGATGTCTACACGGAGGCACACAAGGCTGCGGAAAGAGCACGGTTTTAAGACTTCTCTGCCCCTGACTTCCTTGAGTCTCAGGGTTTTCATCTTTAAAATGAACATCAGGCCCGGCCAATGTGCTCAGTGGTTGAGCATTGACCTATGTATGAACCAGGAGGTCATGGTTTGATTCCTGGTCAGGGCACATGCCCAGTTGGGGGGGGGGGGGGCGGGGGGAGTGAGGGAGGCAGCTGATCAATGATTTTTTCTCATCATTGCTGTTTCTCTCTCTCTCTCCCTCTCCCTTCTTCTCTGAAATCAGTAAGAATATATCTTTTTAAGAAATGAAATGTGGGGATCAGAAGAAACTCCAGTTTCTTCCTCTCCTGCCATTCTTGTGTATTTATCAATAAAGTCCTATGGCCCTAACTGGTTTGGCTCAGTGGATAGAGCGTCGGCCTGCGGACTGAAGGGTCCCAGGTTGGATTCCGGTCAAGGGCATGTACCTTGGTTGCAGGCACATTCCCAGTAGGGGGTGTGCAGGAGGCAGCTGATTAATGTTTCTCTCTCATCGATGTTTCTAACTCTCTATCCCTCTCCCTTCCTCTCTGTAAAAAATCAATAAAATGTATTTAAAAAAAATAAAAAATAAAGTCCTATGGTAACGAAGCCAATAGACGTGAAAGGATGGGGCCGTGGTTAGTGCCTAGTTTACCATCTTTCCATTCCGTTTCTCTTTCTCCGAAGGCAAGCCCTGACACGGGACTTCTTCCTGCTGCCCGCCCAGCCCATGATCTCGGTGAAGTGCTCCCCTTTTCACTTTAAGTCACGCTGTGTGCTGATGGGAGACGCAGCTCACGCCATTGTGCCCTTTTTTGGGCAAGGAATGAACGCAGTAAGTTCTCTGCGCCGCCCCCCGCCCCCCGCAACACACACACCTTCCCCAGGTAATAATATCTCAAATAAAACCAAACATGCCCTCGTGGGTTTGGCTCAGGGGAGAGAGCATCGGCCCTCAGACTGAAGGGTCCCGGGTTCGAGTCTAGTCAAGAGCACGTACCTTGGTTGCAGGCTCCAACCCTGGCCCTGGTTGGAAGGCAATCAATCCAAGTGTCTCTCTCACTTCGATGTTTCTCCCTCTCCCTTCCACTCTCTCTAAATATCAATGAAAAAATATCCTTCGGTGAGGATTAACAACAATAGCAAAAAACACCCCAGAAAAAATAAAACGTAACTAACACTATCCTCACAGGGTCTCTGAGAACACAATCAATGCAACCATCATACCAGCTGTTTAACTAGATTCATCAGTAACTATAGGCAAGTCTTGAATTACTTGATCCAGCAGCAATTTAATGTAGAAAAAGAAGCATGAAGCCTAAGATAGTTATCGGTGCGCTTAGAAAATGCGTTGGTAGCTTAACATTTGGAGACTTGACTACCAGCAATACAAAACTTCGTTTTTAAAATTTTTTTTCTAGATATCATGCATAAGAATATAAATCTAGGCGCAAAGAAAGAAAAGATCTCAAATTATCTTTTTTTCCTTCACTCCCCCCCCCCCCCAAAGGAATGGAAACCACAATCGATGGGGTTAAATAAAACTGTGAAACAGATTAGGTGGTGAATACTATTGCTTTCAGGGAAATGTTATCATTCTGGCTAGAAAAATATTTCAGAAAAGAAATAGTGTTCAAATATCATGTGTGTGTTTGATAACTAATAGCTTTCTAATCATAGTCTTTTATTGTTTTGGTTACTGGGATACATTCCAAGTATAAATAGGTGGTGAATACAATCAATTGTATTTTCTACAAAGCAGTGGTAAACATTTTGTTTTATGAAAACCTAAGAACACACCAATTTTAGTGGATAAGTACCCAAGGCTCTGGCATCAAAAGGCGTGGGTTCAAATCCTCACTCTACAATTACGCTTTGCACAGCTAACTTTATTTCCTTATCTGTCAAATTGGGATTGTATTAGTAACTACCTCATAGAGATCCTTGGGAAGCAAATGAATTATGAGTTTAAAAGTGTTATTATCTCAGCAATAGATGGTTTCTGTCACATCGAAATGAACAGTCTTTATAACTGGCAAGTACATTTATTTGTTTCAGATGTAATTTCTATATTTGATGTGAAAACTTATCTTTTAACTTTGACATATTTTAGATCGCCTCTAAAACTGTAGTTTGAATTTTTAGAAAGTGGGAAATATAGCTTTTGATTTTCTTCTTTCCCACTGTAGTTAGCATAGCACCTTCCTAATTTTGTGGAGTTCTTCATATTGGAAATTCGCTGTGCTCTTGGCTTATAGGAACTAAATTTATATGAGAGTTCTATCCTGTCATTAAATGTGAATCTTAAAGACCTGGAGAGTCCCAATATAATTCTTTTTTTTAAAAAATATATTTTATTGATTTTCCACAGAGAGGAAGGGAGAGAGACAGAGAGCCAGAAACATCGATGAGAGAGAAACATCGATCAGCTGCCCCCTGCACATCTCCCACCGGGGATGTGCCCGCAACCCAGGCATATGCCCTTGACCGGAATCGAACCCGGGACCCCTCAGTCCGCAGGCTGACGCTCTATCCACTGAGCCAAACCGGCTTCGGCCCAATATAATTCTAATACTCATGGAAGGTTCATATAATGCCAGGCATGGCTCTTCAGTGTTGTGTGCTGGTTGAGGGTGAACATCCTATGACCTGCCCATGGGAGGTCTGTTCAAAATTGCTAAGAAGCGTTGGTGATTTCCAGTTCATTTTCCGCCGTTTGTTTCTTATTTTAGGGGTTTGAAGACTGCCTGGTATTTGATGAGTTAATGGAGAAGTTCAATAATGAGCTCAGTAAGTATGATTTCTCAGGTGGACGCGGACCAGCCCTGCTGATTGACGGTGGGCCTAGTTCTCATCCTGCCTGACCACAGAGCCCCTCTGCCCAGTTCCTGTTCAGGATAAACGTTTCTGCTCATAGATCCTGCCACTCTCGTTGACCGTATCAGACAAGGAGCAGTCAGAGGGGAAACCTAGTTTGCTTTAAGATGAAGTTTTGAGACCAAAATTTGGTGGCGTATGCTCCTTTCTCTCCTGTTCAACCTGGGTACCACCCGGCCTGCGCCCCCGACAGCGGCCCTCAGAAACACTGTCAGCAGCTCCGGGGGGGTTTTCTCACTTTTTGCCCCATCAAAGGTTTCAATCTGATACTTCATTTGCCTTTTGATTAAAACCGATTCCACCAATATGCCAATTTTACAAGTTTGAAAGTTTAAACATTTTATACGCAATTCTAAAATGAAATGTACATAATTTTTATCTGTAAAAGAAATCGCCAACAGTCGCCTCTCTGAAATCAATACAAGCATATTAAAAAAATAAAAGGTTAGAGAGAATAAAAGGTCAGAGAATAATTTTATCTATGCAGAGTCCAGCTCATTTTTATAGACTGTCTCAAAAACGATGTATTCTTTAATTTGGCTTCTAGGTATGTGTCTTCCTGAATTCTCAAGATTTAGAATTCCAGATGACCATGCGGTTTCAGACCTGTCCATGTACAATTACGTGGAGGTGAGTGAGAGGGTTTGGCTCTATTCTATGAGGTCATTCGCCGACACTAACAAACTTTTATTAAAAATCTGCAGATAAAGAAAATAGGACCAGAGGTATGGGTGCGTGGGACAGAATAACAGATCTCAGTGGGATGTGGGGTTGGACGGGACAGGAAGAGATTAAACAAAGACATATATGCATAACCCATGGACACAGACAATAGTATGGGGAAGGCCGGGGGTGGGGCAGGGGTTGGGTGGAAGGGGGCAAAAAGGGAAAATATGGGAGACATCTGTAATACTGTAACCAATTAAAAAAATAGGTAACAAAAGAATACACACACACACAGCTTTCCTTACACATCGGTGGTTTGTGACTATGTGGACGGTGATAATCATCCCTGCTCCTCACCTCCATCTACGTTTCAGTGACATTTAGGAGGCCAGGAAGACGATAAAATACCAAATGCTAGCCCTAACCGGTTTGGCTCAGTGGATAGAGCGTCGGCCTGTGGACTGAAAGGTCCCAGGTTCGATTCCGGTCAAGGGCATGTACCTTGGTTGCGGGCACATCCCCAGTAGGAGGTGTGCAGGAGGCAGCTGATTGATGTTTCTCTCTCATCGATGTTTCTAACTCTCTATCCCTCTCCCTTCCTCTCTGTGAAAAACCAATAAAATATATTTAAAAAAAAATACCAAATGCCAGTTCAAACTCGGATCATTCACAAACTCAAACCTTAGACGTTTACTAGAGTTAGTAACATGCTACTTTAATGAACACAGAACTTTGATATGTGTTAATATGTTTGAAAAATCTAAGAAATCGCCTTTCCACTCTTAACCTTATAATCTCCACCCTAAGGGTAGCACTGAATACCCTTGGGGCTATTATGCCCTTCAAAAAAAAAAAAGCAACACCAAAACAATTCATGGTCAGAA
The DNA here is from genome assembly GCF_028538775.1 of Myotis yumanensis. Classification (NCBI taxonomy): domain Eukaryota; kingdom Metazoa; phylum Chordata; class Mammalia; order Chiroptera; family Vespertilionidae; genus Myotis; species Myotis yumanensis. The sequence continues at coordinate 2,685,053 of NW_027223773.1, read as the reverse complement.
GGTGAATCATCTGAAGGAAAACGTAATTCCATTTTGAGTCAATCACATGAAAAGCTCACAATCATTTGCTGTGGTTCTAGTTTAAAAAGAATCCAATGAAAACATTTACAAGACAAATGTAAAGAGAGAGTAGCTGTTTTTCCCTGGCTTCATAAGACAGAGAGTAGTCCCGTGGCCTCCACCTTGAGCAGAGTTTCATATGCAATGAGTCAAGTTCTACAACAATACCCAAAGGCTCATGAATATGTTCCCTTGTCTTTCAAAACCAGACAGCTACAACCCAATATTTGTCCTGAATATAGAGTAGGTTTAATCTTATCACTTCCTGCCATCAACAATATTCCAAACCAACCAGGAAGCAACAGAAATTAGTCAAATCACCGGGCTCCCAGATTACCCAACAGATGCAGTTGAACAAATTCCAGAGTCCCCATATTGACCCCCGAGCAAAACGGAGTTCTCCAACAGGTTGATGTCAACACTCGACCTCTTCTTTTTTTTTTTTAATTTCTTTATTGATTAAGTTATTACATATGTGTCCTTATCCCAACGCTCGACCTATTCAAGGTCATGTCCTCCCTGCACTGTTGAGAATGACTAAAAGGGGTTGGGAAACAAGAATTGATTTGACTACTTTGTGTCTGGCTTTGTGATGAAGGAGATGAAGAGTAATAAGTTGTAGGAAAGGAGTAAGGGTGCATGGTTCAAGGTATTCTTTAGAACTCTTGCGTTATTGCAGATGCGAGCACATGTCAACTCAAGATGGTTCATCTTCCATAAGAACGTGGAGCGATTTCTTCACGCGATCATGCCATCAACCTTCATCCCCCTCTACACCATGGTAAGGTCTGAATGTAAGACTCTGCCTCACTTTAAGCTTCTGTTCAGCCATTAAAGAATTACACAGCCCTACTTGGTGTGGCTCAGTGGATAGAGCATCGGCCTACGGACTGAAGGGTCCCAGATTTGATTCCGGTCAAGGGCACATGCCCAGGTTGCGGGCTCCATCCCCAGTGGGGGGTGTGCAGGAAACAGCCCATCAGTGAATCGCTCTCATCGTTGATGGTTCTCTTTTACGCCCCCTCTCCCTTCGTCTCTGAAATCAATAACAATCTATTTAAAAACAAAAATACACAGAATGCTCTTTAAACTTTCTTACAGGTCACATTTTCCAGAATAAGGTACCATGAGGCGATGCTGCGCTGGCGTTGGCAAAAAAAGGTCGGGACACACTCATGTTTTTGGTTTGTTCTTAATTGGCTGTGTCCAGATGGGTAGTGTTTTGGTTCTGCATACTTCAGGCAAGCGCAGAAATGCTGTGATACATGAAATGTTTGCCTTCCAAATAAAGAAAAAGTGCCCAGTGTACATAGAAGGCAATGTGCCGAAGGTACAAAGGTGAGAGAGAGGGAGAGAGAACGCGAGCTTTGGAAGGGAAGATATTAAAAAACAAAAAAAGAATTGGTGCTAACTCTACATTCTTGACTACTTTAGCGAGGTGACTTTTGACTTTTTTTAAGCAATTGACTTCTGCTTCATGTAATACTCTTGGGGATTTCATTTGTAAAACTGGACAAAAATTAATCACCTATAAAACATAAGCTAAGTCAATGCATGGCTATGCCACACTCATTTTGGGCAATGGACCTAGAGAAGCCAATAAATGGACATTCAGATTCCACATCTTCCACTTTGGAAATCTCACAACTTCATTCACCCAACAAATGGTTTTGTTTAGTGTAGAGACTGAGCTGGGCCTGGTGGCAAACATGAACTAGCCCCTGCCCTTCACAGAGCTCAGAGACCAGTGGGGGAAATGTCATGGAAAGACATAAACTGTCCCTGGAGAGAATGGGGGCGGGCCCAGGCGCCTGGAAGCTGAAGACCCTCTCCCCCCACATGGCCCTAGTGGGAATGGCAAGGATTTCAGGGGAGCTGGAAGGTAGCAAATCTATGTGCAAGTGGCTAGAGGAGGAGCCAGAATGGTAAGCAGTCTTCAAAATTTTTTTTTGAATGAGTAAGGTGTAATCCTATATAATAAAAGGGTAACATGCAAATTGACCCTAATGGTGTAAAGACCAGTCACTATGACGTGCACTGACCACCAGTGGGCAGACGCTCAATGCAGGAGCTGCCCCCTGGTGGTCAGTGCAGTGGCGGGAGCCTGTCCCACCTCCTTGGCAGCGCTAAGGCTGTCTCAGGCTGTCAGAGGGATGTCTCACTGCCAGCTTAGGCCCGTTCCCCCCGGGGAACGGGCCTAAGCTGGCAGGTGGACATCCCCCGAGGGACTGCAAGAGGGCACAGGCTGGGCTGAGGGACCCCCCCTGAGTGCACTAATTTTCGTGCACTGGGCCGCTAGTTGACATATAACATTACATTGATTTCAAAAGTACAACATGATTCAATGTTTGTATATACTGTAACGTGATCACCACGCTCTTCTCATGGAACTGTGCAGGGGCTGAGCTGTGAGTCTGAATCTCTCTCATCATTGATGTTTCCCTCTCCCCTCCTGTCTGAAATCTATAAAAATATATTTTAAAAAAAGATTTGACTCTCTGGACGAATAACATGAGAATTCTTGCTGTGTTTACAGGTGATAAACAAAGGGTTCTTTCTCTTCGGAACACTGATAGCCATCGGCAGTACCTACTTCCTTATACGCTCCATGGCCCCGAGGCCCCTGGACTACTTGAGAAGACCATGGGACTGGGTCACTAACCTCCAGAACACAGGACACGTTTCCCTGAAAACTCCCTGGAGCTACTAGAACAAATCTCCACTGTCATCAGCAGGTGACAGAAAGGTCCTGAAGCAGCAAACACACTTGATTTCTCTGTAACCAAATCTCAGGATCAAAGCCATGGCACCCATCATCATATTTAAGTCACTCATGGAAGATGTTTGTCGGCTTAGAATTAAATCCAATGTGGAATTTCCGGGTGTTCACTGAGAATGTTTTTAAGGCCACCACTTCAAGTTGCCATGAGTAGCTTCCCACAACACTATGCTCACGTCATGTCCTTCTAAATATAAAGGTGAACTGATACCTCTTTCACTTCTCGAAGAGGAAGGCTGTGGGGTGTCTAGGAAGACACTGACCACACTCTTTCTTGAAAGGGCAGAATAGAGGATTTAGTCAACACCTGGGACTAAAGAGCACCATTTGCCTAACATGGTAAGGGCACTTTTCATCGCTTAGATGCAACTGACCTAAGCACAGGGCTCAGACGCACTTGAAACTAGAACTGTAAATGAGGAATTTAGGGGCTTGCTAGTGGATTTGTGGCCTCATCACAATGAATTGCTATTCTTTTCCAGTCTTCAAAGGTCAGTATTACCTTCTGAAGACCAGCAAAGTCTACGGATGCCATGCCGAGTGAAGGATGGGAAGGGTTGTGTTTATAAATTAAATTAAATATCTGCATGTACAAGAGGAAACCAAGGGAGATGGTATTCGATAAACACGAAGCCATATTTTATTCCATTTCAGACTTTTAGAAGCAATGTATTAACTTATTTTTGAACTGCATGGTGCGGCAGAACCAGAATAAACTGACTTAAAAAAATTGTTTTAAGTTTATCCAAAACAAACTTCAATTTCTGTATTTCAGAGAGGAAGGGAGAGGGAGAGAGATAGAAACATCGGTGATGGGAGAGAATTATTGACTAGCTGCCTCCTGCACGCCTCCCACTGGGGATCGAGCCCGCAACCCGGGAGGCTAAGTTCTGACCTAGGACCTGCCTCTGAGCCCAGCCCTTAATCTCTAGGAGCCTTAGTCCCTTCATCTTTAATATAGTCCACTGACCTATAGGTCTTATGTAGTCTCATAGAACCTTTAATGGTATTTAATCTTTTCTAATTTACTTAAAGAAGTATAAAATGGATTATTTTACCTAGATCGTCAAATCGCTAAAAGACAGCATGAGAGAATCATGATAAATTGGGACTATTTCTCCAAGATCCTGGAAACTCTTTTATTCAGATTATAACCGTCGGATTCTCAGAGCAGGCAGCAAACATGTGATGTGCAGAGTTCTGCACGGCTAAGCCCACAGCTGCTCTTGAATGAGAACTGATTTCCCAAAGGAACTCTTGCCGGAAACTGCTGTGACTTCCAATTCACAGCTAATGACTGTGAAGTGGGGTTTGATGAGGAATCTGTGATTGGTTTCATCAGGGGCTTGGCTGCCGGTAAGAGCACTTGGTGAAACCTAAGTGGTCCCAGTCCGTTAAAACCAGCGTATCACACCTGGCCGGCGTGGCTCAGTGGTTGAGCGTCGACCTATGAACCAGGAGGTCACAGTTCAATTCCTGGTCGGGGCACATGCCCGGGTTGCGGGGCTCCATCCCCAGTGTGGGGCCTGTAGGAGGCAGCTGATCAATGATTCTCTCTCATCACTGGTGTTCCTCTCTCTCTCTCCCTCTCCCTTACTCTCTGAAATCAATAAAAATATATTTAAAAACAAAAATAAATAAAATTAGCATATCTGCTCCTAGTTTGTTCCCAGTAGAGGTATTAAGGAGTAAGGGCTTACATTTTAAAGTTCTTTGACAAAGTTCCTCAGATAAAATGCTCTTTAGAAGTTCCTCCTATTATTATTATACATGTGTTATTAAGGTGAGGGAAAATATTCCCGTACATCAAAAATATGCTCTTAAATAAACTGGCTATTTCTGACTATACTAAGCTCATTATGCTACAAAAATACAAATGCTTTAAATACTGATTTTAAAAAAGGTACCTAGCGTACTGTTGAAACTTAGTATGTAAGTTTAAACTGGGAAATTTATTGCAGTTCAACAAACTCTAAGGGTTCCTTTTATTTCTAGCATTATTATGAAAATTAAGGAAAAATTTCCAAATAAATTAGAGCATGTGCTTATAGTACTTAAAAATATATCTGAACTAACATATCTAAATTATTGATACTATCTAAAGTTATATTTAATAAACTAGATGCTTATTAAAATCATGTATTCATATGGACAAAGAATAGAAAGTAACATGAATAATTAAAACATTTGATTTTTTTTGTTTTTGTTTTTTTAGAGTAGAGGGACCAGACACGAAGATACAAAAGATAATTTCTCTTGGAATTTTTTCTTCTCCCTTGAGTTTGTGGAATCTAAAAATCTTCTAATCACATAAACAATCATCACCGAAACACATACACTTGGCACCTTTTCTCACACATTTTCCCCAACATTACACAGATCACGACTCCAGCAAGGATACCAAGGGTCTATTTCAGCGGTTCTCAACCTGTGGGTCGCGACCCCTTTGGGGGTCGAACGACCCTTTCACAGGGGTCGCCTAAGACCATCCTGCATATCAGATATTTACATGATGATTCATAACAGTAGCAACATTACAGCTATGAAGTAGCAATGAAAATAATTTTATGGTTGGGTCACAACATGAGGAACTGTATTTAAAGGGCCAGAAGGTTGAGAACCACTGGTCTATTGCCTATTGACCAGAACCTCTCAAGACCCAGATAACTCCTCTTAGACTAGGATTAGGAGGTCTCCATGCTCAGATTGGATCTCTGAGGTTTGCAAATACCCTCAGCTTGCTTGAGGGCACGGCAATCTCTAGCTTCCCCTAGAGACTTTGAACTTGAACCCACAGAAAACCCAAGCTACCAGACAGGCTCGCTTCCACAGCCACCACTTCCCCTTCCTTTGCCCTTGGTTTCTCACTCCCAAAACGGTCGCCGGTCACCTAGTACTCGCAGACTGTTCCGCTGTGGGTGAGAAAAGAAGACCGGGTCTCTGCCCTGAGGAACCAACTCACTGCTTGGTGAGGGTGACAAGCACACGGACTGCTTCCATGAGGGATTCATGCCACGGGGGAGGGGAGGAGGGAGGGCTACGGGAATACACAGGATGGGTGACCAGTTCAGACCCTCAGGAGATCCTGAGCTTAGCCCTCTGAGGGGAGTCGCAGGAAAGACAGGAGAATGTTCCAGGGAAAAGAAGAGCATTAAGGCAAAGGACACGTGGTGGCAAGATCTAGGAACAAGATTGCAGCTGGCTGAACCCTCAGGTGGCAAGAAAGTGGGCGTGCCAGGAAAGGATGCTGGCGAGGCGGACAAGGGATGGCCATGCGGGCCCTGGCAGTCACACTCAGGGACCTTGTCGTCAATCATGAAGGCAATGGGACGGCTACAGGAGCTGAAGCGAGGCAGTGACATGAGAGTATTTATGTTTGAGGACATTACTCTGGTGGCAGTGTGAAGAAAATGGACCGGAGGAAAACAAGGATCAAGGAAGGAAAATGGCCGAAACCGGTTTGGCTCAGTGGATAGAGCATCGGCCTGCAGACTGAAAGGTCTCAGGTTCGATTCCGGTCAAGGGCATGTACCTGGGTTGTGGGCACATCCCCAGTAGATGTGCAGGAGGCAGCTGATCAATGTTTCTCTCTCGTCGATGTTTCTGACTCTCTATCCCTCTCCCTTCCTCTCTGTAAAAAATCAATAAAATATATTAAAAAAAAAAAAAAAAAAGGAAGGAAAATGAAAGTCCTTAGGAATTGTGTCTGTGGCAGGAGGTGAGGGGGGAAAGGATACATGGAAACACCTTTGAGGTTGAAGAGATAAAGACTGATAATTGGATGAGGGGGGAATAAGGATGAAGAACAGATTACTCTCCAATGGCTGGGGAGCTGGGAATGACCAATCACAGCAGGGCCTGGAGGCAGCTGCCGAGACACATCTGTTGCCTCAGGCAGCACCAGAGGCCACAGGGAAACAGGCGGTGCCTCAGGACCAGTGGTTCTCAACCTTCCTAATGCTGCGACCCTTTAATACAGTTCCTCATGTTGTGGTGACCCCCAATTTCATGGTTACAAATTGAACATAATTAAATCATAGTGATTAATCATAAAAACAATGTCATTATAGATGTGTTTTCTGATGGTCTTAGGCGACCCCTGTGAAAGGGTTGTTCGACCCCCAAAGGGGTCGCAACCCACAGGTTGAGAACCGCTGCTCTAGAGCCAGGCGATTCAGACACCATAGGGGCACCCACCACCCTGGTCACCCAGGAAGTGATGCCCATGACCACAGGCCCAGAGAATAGACTGACAGTTGACAGAGGTGAGGGAGGCTGGGGGAAGGGGGGTTAGGGGAGGGGGGTGAAAAAGGGGAAGAATGAGAAGTATAAATTGGTAGCTGCAGACCAGTGACGGAGATGTAGATTACAGCATGGGGAATCGAGTCAATGATATTGTGATAACTGTGTATGGGGCCAGCTGGGTACTTAAAGAAGGACATGATTGTCTAACCACTATGCTGTACATCTGAAACGAGCACAGAATCATGTTGACTGTGAACTGTAACTGAACATTTATTTTTTAAAATTATTTGAAGAAAACGAAAACTTGCGCTCTATCACCATCTGCTGGGAAGCAGAAGAAAAACATCTCATGAAACGGCTGAATTATTAAAACCGAAACAGGACCTAAAGAGGAAGAGTGCTCACTACTTCAAAGGCGCCAGTGGAGGAACAGCCCATCAAGCACTAGGAACAACCAAGGTAACATGGTTACACGGAAAGGAAGCGACGATGCTCCAGAAACCAAGTTCAAAGTCATGGAAGGCTGTGATCTAAAGGGTAGAGTTCAAACGAGCAGTCAGGAAGAAAATCAATGAGAGACAAGAAAACACAAAAAGGCAGTGCTGTCTGGTCTGCTTCCCACATCCCTGGGCTGGGTTTGGGCCAGACGGGGGATGGGAGATGGTTCTGGAAGGTCTCAGAGGGCTAAGGGGTTCTGGCTGTGCCCTCGCGGAGCAGCACTTACAGTTACTAAACAAGGAGAGGGTTCCAGTGGAAGCTATAACCCTGGTGTCTGGGAGGATGAATCCAAGGGGAGCAGGAATGTAATACCTTTGTTCTTACTTTTAAGTATGGGGGTGAATAGAGGAACAAATAAAAGTCTCAAGCAGAAATGGGGTGCTCAAGGGCTTTAGTTATTACCTATAAAAAAATTTGGCACAGGCCGGTCAGTGTGGCTCAATAGTTGAGCATCGACCTATGAACCAGGAGGTCATGGTTCAATAACCTGGTCCGGGCATATGCCTGGATTGTGGGCTCGATCTCCAGTGTGGGGCGTGCAGGAGGCAGCTGATCCACGGTTCTCTCTCACCATTGATGTTTCTCTCTCTCTCCCTTCCCCTTTGAAACCAATAAAAATGTTTTTTAAAACTTTTGGCATAAACCCACTGCACGAATGTCCCCAAGAATGCCTAGTTCTTTAAAACTGTAAAATCAATAAAAATGTATTTTTTTTAAAAACACTGCAAAATGCTTACAGATGCATTTCCTTCAGAGTGAACTACAAACAGATATTTACAACAAGAGTTGTAAAACTTGACATCAACATTTTTGGAGATTATCCTTTGAATTTAATATTTAAATATATATATTTTTCATCTAAAGGAGAATTTTAGAACTTTCCAAGGAATCAATAATTTCTCACCAAATCAGTATACCATCATCTTTTCCACTGAGCCAAACCGGCTTCGGCTATACCATCATCTTTTATTTTTCATTGCACACTTCAGTATTTTACAGAAAATAAAGACCTCTTAATGTTAAATTCCAATTAATCATGTTTTCTTCTGATCTTCAATGTACATGAATATAACCAGTAAATATAACTTATGTGCTAACACTTTGAGTCTCATTTAAACATTTTCCCATACAATTTTACATATATAAATATTATTTATTGTCTATATAACAGTTTTTGATAGCAATAGCAATACACAAAATCTTATTTATACATTTCCCAATTATTGGGCTTTAAAAAAAATCAAGTGAATGGAGTTACTAGAAATATCTTTATACAATTAATCTTTTACTTTTATTTTCCTGGATATATGCTTCTCAAAATGAGATCTATCAAAAGATATTGGTTATAGAGCTATTATGTTTTTCTAAATAGTTCTTTTAAAATCTACTAATAGAATAATACTACTGGTATGTGGAACATGCAGTTGAAAACTTTTGCTACTAGCATGAACTAGTAGAAATTAGGTCAAAGTTGTTTCAATTTGCATTTTTCATACTAGGAAATCTGAATATCATCCGAAGAATTTATTTGTATTTTTTCATTTGTACCAATCCTTTCAATGAATTTGCCTGGTAGAGTAGAAAACCTTATGGATTTGCATCTCCCCTTTAAAAAATATTAAGCCCTTGATCCATATATATAATGCAAGTAGCTTTTTAAAAACCCATCTCGTCTTGCTCTTCTATTTAGTACATTTTTCATTTTTCTTTTGGCTGGATTTAAACTTTAGGATCCACCCAATAATATCACTTTGCTATATTCAAAAACCGTATACTACCAATTTATGACTTCTCTACGTTCAGTAAGGTCTAAATGACTTCATCTTTCTTGTTTCATTTTCCACACATAGAACAGCAACAAAAAGACTACTCAGAGCATTGTCTGGCTTAGTACATGTTTTCTTATGACATGGTGTTCAGATCAAAAGGTACGCGATTAAAACGCATTCTTTTGTTAAAACTTAGCCAGATTCTGTCTCAATGAGGTCCACAGCTCTAAGCTATCTTTATTTTTACTCCCAATCTTCCCATTTCTCCAATTCGGTAATGAGTGGAGACCAATTTCTGTCTCCTTTCCTTCACCGGCAACAATAGACTGACTTTCAGGGGCATTTTCCCTCCTCCTCCGGAATCTGCATTCTTCTACGTTAACGTTCATGGAAGGATTTTGAAATCACGAAAGCCTGGACCCCAATGTTGGCTCTTCCACCTACCAGACTCGGAGAAAAGGATGAATCAAGTCTTGATTTCTGCTTTGAAAATGCATTCAACAACATCTGCCTCTCAGGGTTGAGAAGCCGTAATGAGAGAGCACGGTAAGTGGCCAGCACATAGTCAAGGCTCATTTCCGGAACAGAAATTCTCATGATGGCCTCTCTCCCTATGGGAAGCTCATTCTCACTGAGGAATGCAAAGGGGACTGGAAGGGAGAGGTTTACCTCTTCTTACGGCTCCACAGCTGGACTGCATCACTGGACTAACAGCTTCACGACTCCTGGTGGGTCTGGGAAACTGTATTTCTATCCCCTACATCAGGGGTCCTCAAAGTACGGCCCGCAGGCCACATGCAAATACAAATATTGTATTTGTTCCCGTCTTGTTTTTTTACTTCAAAATAAGATACGTGCAGTGTGCATAGGAATTTGAGAAGGCTGGGCAAGGGAACCCCGGGTTCAAACGGACTCACTTGGTTCCTCCTTGGGGATTTGAAAACAGTCCTTCTGAAGTATCTGGTGCCTAGAGCCATTTATTTTTTCTTTTTGCCTGAGTTACTGGTTGGAAACTCTTCTTTTCGGTGCCAGGGTTCTGCAGACATTTTCTGAAATATTTAATCAGAACGCATCTTCTCCCCTACATTTTCTCTGACGGAACCTCCCAAGAATGAGCTCTTCAACAAGTAACTGGACTTTCTGGCACTTGTTCTAATGTTAGAAGATTGTGGTGGTGATGTTGCCTTCTGGGTTACAAGGGTGGCTTAGGAGAATTCAACAGTAAGACATCTGTAAACATCAGACCTTCACAAATAAAGGATCATGCAAAGCTAGTCTTTTAATTAGACAGATGTATTTTATATTGGCACTTGCATTAGTTGCTATTGCTACCATAAATATGTTTATATTATATACAAAACACCCATATGATTTACTGTGTGTGTGTTTTACTCAGAGGTGGTAGCAACTATCTTAGCTGCAAAGTAAAATACCCTTTAGACACTGCCATTGTAGACAAGAATAAAATCTGAAAGTCATTAGCAGATACAATATAACCCTCCTTTAAGCACAGTTGCTAATATGGAACCCTCACCTACATGCCCAATGATAAAACAAAGCTAACCCTCTTTAAGATTCTGGATCACGGAGTACATTCTGAAACAAACAAAAAACAATCCAATAACTAATGAACCAGTTACTGACAGGTTAATAGACATCCAGTGACTGATAGCACGCATCACATAACCACTTAGACTTCCTTATATAGGAAACTGTCCTTTAAAGGAGAATATTCGGATGCTAGGATGAAGGCCCACAGTAGCATTTCCAGCCTCCTTTTCTTTTTTCCTAATTTTGAAGATGCTGTCCTGGGCTGTCTAGGTTTTGGCTTCCTTCAGAGGATTCTGGTTTGGCCACGATGAGAGTATTGGTCCCAGGAGCCTCTGGCTGCTTGTCATCCCCATCGAAGATAATGTCTTCTGGATTGGGCGGTGGGGGGCAGAAGTCTTCTCCTGGGAAGATCTGCTGGAACAGGGTTTCGGCGAGCTTGACTGCGTGCTCGTTTCCTAGTCCACAGTCAGGCCCAGAGCAGACATACACGTTGGAAGGTAAGCCATGGTAAGAGCTTCTGCTGACCCCTGAGGAATCCCTCATGTTAAAATAAAGAGCCCACAAGAGCCGTGGCTTCGGAGGATCCCCCTCGTCTATTTCTGTCTCCGCGTAGGGGGTGAATAATTTCTGCACCACTGGTTCTAAGTCTTCTCTTGCTGTGCTAGCGGATGAGCAGGTCAGATGCACCAGGTAGGTGTCTTTCATGCACGTCATGGTTGAAGAACATAACTCAGCGACCCGAACGGCACGAGCGCCTGGTTCCGCTGGAGGGACCGTCAGCATGGAGATCTGCTGGTCGGAATCTGCCTTGAGCACGGACTGGTCCGTGATGAGCACGGCCCTGGAGATCTGCTCATACTGCACGCCTGCGCAGGTGTCCTCGGAAAGGTAGCTGTCCTCCACTATGAAATACTTCGCACTGATTCTCTGACCAAAATGATCTATCACTGCTTCACACCTTCCAGATTCCTTGTCAACCACGAGGCACTGCACTCTGTGGCGAAGACAATAGATTCCACCAAAAACAGCACACATCCTGCAGAAACACTGGGGAATTTCCCCTTGGCCGTACAAGGGGAATAAGAAGGGAGTGTTGCCGTACCGTCCAAGACACTGAAGGAAGTGCTTTGTTGCTTTAAGGCCGTCGACTGTCAAGCAGGATGGCTCTGTCATTGCGATCGAGTGTAGTATAAAGTGCTGGAGGTTGGGGGTTAGCTTTTGAGTCTTTAAGTACTCGGAAAAGGGGCGCTGTGTGAAGTCCTGGTATTCCCCAGGATGCTGCTCATACTCTAAGCAAAATGTCAGAAACTTCATCAGCATCCTCTTTTCTACCATGGTGAGCTCTTTGCTGTTAAAGACATCTGCTCGGGAACAAGGCACCTGTTCTACTTTCCCCTCTCGAAATGCGAGAATCCTGGTGACGTTTTTAAATTCAGCGTAGCGACTAACATTGGATTTGATCAAGAGATCGATCAGCGAGCCTTGAGAATACAGCAGCTTTGAGACCAAGTCGATATTAAACCTCCTGCCTTCTTTAACTATCTGAGAGTAAGTAATCCGATTTCTCTTTGGTTGACCTGCGTTCTCTTCTACCACAGGTTTATTTTCATCCTTAGCTCCCTCTGAAACTGTGTGTATACAAGTTTTCTCTCCACAATCCGTTTCTTTCACCTGAGTTTCCTCTCTATCGGCTACTTCTGGTAAAATTTCTCCATCGTGCTGTGGAGTGTCTTTGGCAGGCATTTCGGGGCTAGTATTGTCTGAGTGTGTTTCTTCGGACAGGCATGCAGAATCGAGAGGTTTGGTGAGGGTACTAGATGCTATCAAGGAAGGATTTTTCTGCAAAGCATCAATCTCTTCAGCACTGTCACCCGTGTCCTCGCTGGCGTAGCAGAACACTTCTACGTGTTGAATGGTGTCATCCTTCCGACGCAGAGCGATGGCTTCTTCTGTGTCCTGGATCAGGTTTTGCCAGGCAGCAGTGCTTTTGTCCCCAGCCTCACTGTCTTGCTCACACTCCTTCAACCAGGAGAGCAATCCCGAAAAGGTGAAACTAGCCCAGTTTCCTCCATAGTAACTTCTCGAATCAACATGTAGCACTCTCTGCCCACTTCTTGAACATGCAGCCGCAAGGATGGATTCAGGCAAACCTGTCCCTATGATAATTACATCAAACTCTGTAGGGAGACTGTCCGCCATCCTGGGAGATAAAGTGGTGACAAGTGCCAATGAAGGAAAGGAGTATGAATCCAGGCGAGGGCTCAGATGAGGTGTGAATGGGCTGTGATAAAATCTCTCCTTCTGAAGTCCCAGGTCATCTCAGAAGAATCCAGGTCACAGGTCCTAGATGTCTGTTACCCTTTTTAATTTTTTTCTAGGTCAGTAGCATAAAAACATGATAAAGTACATCTAATCACATCTGACAATACTAACACGGACGTGTGGCTTTCATTTCTGCATTTCATCTTAGCAGTATGCGTCAAAGTGCATCACACAGGCATTTGTGACTGGAACTCTTCTGTGCAAGAAAATACAAGAAATACAAGCGTAAACAATATTAAGAGGAAAGTAATTTCATGCAACAGTAATTACAATCCAGTGGAGCCTGACTTGTTATTAGGACACAAGCCTCTACTAAAGCAAGTCATTAAATGCTTTCTCACATATTTTCTAATTAATTGGAAATGAACAATAGACATATATTCCCCCAAATCAGAAAATTCAATAAAGAAGAATGGGTAGCCGAAACCGGTTTTGTTCAGTGGATAGAGCGTCGGCCTGCGGACTGAAGGGTCCCAGGTTCGATTCCGGTCAAGGGCATGTACCTCGGTTGCGGGCACATCCCCAGTGGGAGATGTGCAGGAGGCAGTTGATCAATGTTTCTCTCTCATCGATGTTTCTATCTCTCTATCCTTCTCCCTTCCTCTCTAAAAAAAAAAAAAGTCAATAAAATATATATTAAAAAAAAAAAAAGAATGGGTATAATAATGTCCCACAAAATAAAGAATGAACAGAATACAATTCTGTAACTCCTGTTTTTAAGACAACTAGTATTTGAATGAAACTATTCACGACAGTGAGCTTAGACTGTAAGAAATGTGTGCTCCACTGTGTTTATGGAAACAGACCAGATAAGATGAGCACATTGCCACAAGGAATATTCCCAGGCCCAATACAGTGTGTGGGTGATTCTAGGACAGCTGGACAGAGACTTTTCCATACCCACCCACCCTCAAAGTCTCATGGTGGAAACATGAGACTATTTCAACCAAATCAACCAGAATGTTATAAAAGAATTGATTCAGTAAAACACCTGGCATTCTAAAATATTTAAATGCAAAAAGAATAAGTCTACTGAAGGGAAAATGTATTTATAACAAATCTTTACATGAACGTACATATGCATGTGTGTGTTTTTAGGAATAAGTTAAGAAGGAAAAGTCCTGGGTGCATATGTTAAAATATATGAACATAAATAACACTTCTAACATCGGAATAGGTGCATTTTCAAGGGCCAAGATTCAATGGTGAAAGGACAGCTTTTTCAATAAATGGTGCTGGGAAAACTGGATATCCACATGCATATATATAAAAATTAATTCAAAGTAGATCAAACCTATGCTACAAACAGCGGATCTGTCTTTATCAAAGTATACCAATATTTTCCTGGAGTAGTAACCTCTATAAAATTTCTAAGACAAAGACTTTATACATTTTTAATTGAGCTAAGCAATGTGAAGTCTCCTGCCAAAACCCCCCACAAAACTCCTCATATTGTATTCTTACTAACAGAGCTATAGAGAGCCTGTATTTTCCCTCATCTTTGCCAGAACAGTTTTCCCCAGCCTGCGTTATGTCTACAGCTGGGCGTGAATACTGTTTCAGCCAAAGGCACGAAGGCAGAACCGTGATGGATGTGGCCGTGGTCAGTGGTGGACAGGGAAGGAGAAACAGGGCTGTCTCGCAGCTGCCAGCGAGGGAGAACATGCAGACCAGTGGGGTGTCCTAAGGGCACTCCCTGGTCCTGGCTGTGCACAACACCCCGGCCCCGCCCCCACACCACTCACCTGGATCTGATTCAAGGGAGCAGCTGCCGGCTTCCCCCAAGTGGACGACGTGCTGTTGCCCATCCTAAGAGGAATTGTTAAAGGGGCCGGTTCATCAGACAGTAAAGGCAATGCTGCAGGTGAGATTCACTCCAACAACAGCCCTCCAAGCGCCCTCGAGTCACGCCCCGGGCGTGGAGCGCCCAAAGGCGAAACGCCCCAGGGATCCATGGAGCTGGGAAAACACTGCTTCCTGGGGCCTCGGGGACCAGCCAGCCACCTAGTTACCGGGTGACCAGCACCTTCCAGCTCCGCACAGAAAGCTCCGGGGCTCCCTGTCTTGCAAAACCGGTAAAAGCTACCGGAGGAAGCGGGTGGGAAGGGATCCCAGGCGGACGCAGGATGCACAGCGGCCGCACAGATGTGCCAGCGGGCGGGACGGCCAGGACCGCGGGGCGGGCCTCCACGCCAGCCGGGTAGCCAGTGGTTGTGGGAAGCGGCGCAGGGCAAGCACTGTCCCCGGTGTAGCCCCGATCTCCGAGCCGTGGCCACTGAGCAGGAAGCGTCCCTCCCTCCCCGCAGCGCTAGCAGACAGACAAGCAGACGCACCAGCCAGTAACTCAGCCCGAGGGCGCCCCGTGCAGTGTCTGGGACATACGTAGACGGACAGCTATCCCCTGTCGGTCTGAAAATGTGTCTGAAATCCCAACGCAACCACCGGGGGAGGGAGTGTCCAAGCGGACGCGACTGCAGTGTTTTCCACCTGAGTTCCAGGACCCAATGGCGCTCAGGGCCCCATCCTGTCCGCACCCTTTGGGGGCCCGGCTGGATGGGTTCGGGGCCCAGGTGGCGCCAGGTCTCCGCGCCTCGCTGAGCCCGCCCTGCCGGCCGCGCCCCGTACCTCGAGGCCTCCCCGCCGAGCCGCTCCCGCTCCGGGAGAGCCGCGTCCCCGCAAGGACCGCGCGGCGCCAGATCACGGTCCGAACCGAGGCGACACAGGAAAACGCGACCTGGGAGAGCCTGCCTCCGCCTGCAGGCCCCGCTTCCGCACGCCTGGCCACGCCCCCGCGCGCACGACACCGCCCATGCACGCTCCGCGACGCCTCCGCCAGCTGGCCCCGCCCCGCACGCTCGACGACGTTCCCCGCTCAAGGCCCCGCCCCCGCCTGCAGGCCCCGCCTCCGCACCCCGGGCCCCGCCCCAACACCCCTGCTCCACCTGTAGTGGACCCAGAAAAACAAACAAACTCTAAGTGCGGAGATGCTACAAACAAACATTAATCCTTTAAAATAAGCGGGACATTACAAATGACCTGATACCACTTTATGAGGCTTCCCTCCCCCCTCATTTTCCGAGATTTTGCAAAAACTATACAATTATTTTGGAAATGTTAAGGCAGAACCCCTGAATGAATTTGAGGATCTTGACAAGCGGGAAGCATCATTCAAAAAGCACAATAAAGCCACATCTAAATGATCAAAGAAAATCAGGGTCAACCACGGAGGGATTGTACCTCAGGATACTGTACCCACAAGTACAAATTTCTCGAGAAGTGATATTCTTACCGAAAGTACGCAAAAATGAAAAATTCTACTCTTGTATACCACAGGTTTGGACTGACGTAAGGCAATATCTTCTCTAGAGAATGTCATATAGCCTCAATGTAAACATGCCCAAGGAACAATTAGGAAAAAAAAAAAAATAAGTTAAGCCGTGAATTAGTTGCATTTAGTGTCTGGAAGTGAGGCCCTAGAGGGTGAAATCAAGTTACATCGGAATATACCCACCAAACCTTTGAACATTAGGTTCTCTATTTAAAGACGATAGTCAACAGTTGCATGGAGATCAAAAACCACACATTTCTCCATAGACGAAGAAAACGACTTAAAACATTGTAACAATTTTAAACCTTCGGAGGAACCCTTGACTTTAAAAATATTGCTTATCTGGTGCCTTTTATGATATACATTAGTTAGAACACAGTAAAACCCAGGTACACTTACACCAAAGACAACTTTTGTCCTCAACAGATTTCCGAGCTTCCCAATTAGATAGTTGGAAGTTTAAGTGTAAACTGATTCGTGATAAAATGAGAAAACAAATGGCCTACTTTTAAAAAATTATTAGTGGGCCTCAGTAGACAGTTTACCTTTTAGATCTTACCATTACACATAAGAGGACTGAGAAAAAAAGTTAACACTTTTCTTAAACTGGTCATTCTTTCTAGCCTATGGTTCTGAAAAGAAAAAAAAAAAGGTTCACACCCATTGTTTTCCTTCCATTCTATACTTTCATCAAGCTGGAAGGTGTTACGGAATGAATGTGTCTCCCCAACATTTACTGTTGAAACCCTCACCCCCAATGCGATGGTGTTTGAGGAGAAAGGCTCTGGGAGGTAACTGGGCCTTAGCCCTGGGGATGGGCGGCTGAGAGCTTGCGTTCTCTCTGCAGCGAAGACACAGCAAGGCCGTGGCAAGAACCCAATCAGCCGGCACCTCGATCTCGGACTTCCCAGCCGCCAGAAGAGCGGCGAATAAGCGTCTGTTGTCTCCCCCGTCCCGTGGACGGTAATGTCTAGCAGCCGTGCGAAGGCATGGGGAGGGAGAAGAAACGGAAGTCGCCCATACAATGGGAGCGGGGACGTGGGCAAACCCGGGCCGGGTCCACAACCGGACCCTGCGACAGCCCCACGCTCACCTGCAGTTTCCCTTACCCGCGGTCACCTCGCATCCGGAAACATCCGATGGAAAAACCGCAGGAAGAACCCATGCACCTAGCCACCTGCGAGCTGGTCTGAGTGTGCGATGAAAGCTCACGTGGTGAAGTCTCGCGTGATGAAGTCTCACGTGGTGAAGTCTTGCGTGATGAAGTCTCACGTGATGAAGTCTCGCATAGTGAAGTCTCGTTGTGAAGTCTCGCGAGGTCCTCCCCTAAGCACGCTCCTGCCTGTGCGTCACGTCGTGGCCGTGCCGTGGGCAGGTGGACTGTGGCGGAGGCTCGGTGCTGCGGCCGGTCACCCTTGTTCCAGTCACCGGCGGCCCCACGGGCAGGAGCAGTGATGCTGGGAATGGGGGTGCGCCCGAGAGAAGCCGGGAAGTGCCGCTTGTGTGTGACGAGGTGAGTGAGGGCGGTGAGGCCCTGAGCCTGAGAGCGGGCCCAGCCCCCCGTGTAGCTAATACGGGGCTTTGTCATAGTTGTTCCTACCTCCCTGTGCCGATTCCTGAGCGAGCACAGTGCGCATGTGCAGGGGAGAGCCTGGTGTCTCAGGGGGTGCACCAGCCGGAAGCTCTGCACACCCGTCCTTTTGGGTTTTTATGGGGGATTCACCCCACAGGGTGAGTAAGCCATCACTGAAGCCCCTCGTCGACCCCTTTACCCCTCCCTGAAGGTTTGGGGATGGGGCTCAAAGGTCCAGCCCTCTCCCACTTGATGGTTCCCCTGGCCGCCCGGCCCCCATCCTTCCTGGCTTTGCAGAAGTCCCCTCCTCCACACCGTGTAAATGCACAGGGACGGGCCCACGGGAGAGCATCAGAGTTTAATACCACGCGCGGGGATTCACGTAGGCATGAACCCCTACCCCACCCCAACAGGCACCGTTCGCTGTGTGTGTCGGACATTTGCACAGAGAAGAATGGGGCCTTAGATTTCAGAAGCGAGGGTGGGGGTTTCCACGAGCTGAGGCAGAGCTGCACACACATGGCGGGAAAATCCCCGCTTGGCGACTGGGAAACGGTGGGACCTGGGGCATCAGGCTGACAGGCATCCGCGAAGCCCTGTTCTGCGTCCACACTTCATGCAGATTCGGCGAAGGTGGCATCCTCAGGTCTCCCTGAATCTCTTGGGCAGGAAAGGGGGGAAGAATCAAAAGTTCGGAGCCTTTTGTTTCTTTATAAGCAGCTGAAAATCAATACCCCAAAGGCAGCTCCACGGTGGCCAAACTTTGGTTCCCCTGCGTTGCATTCCAGCGTTAGAACGGATCACGTGAGGATGAAACAGTCCCAGTTCCTGCTTCATCGGGGTCCCCCAGCGGCAATTTCATAAACCCGCGTAGGGAGCCCAAGCCGCCTCCAGCTGTCTCCCGCCAGACTGTCCCAAGGTCCCCTGGTCCACGTTGACCCCAGGGCAGAAGCACCCCACTTCTCTGACACTCCCTTTTCCTCTCTCTGGGTAGCTTCTCTCATCCCAGCATCCTAGGCTCCAATAGTAACTCCAGTACGTTTCTGAATTGTTTCACACGAGGTTGACCTTTTCTTCCTCATTTCTGTTGAGGAGCTGCACAAAATGAAAGGCTTTGATGGGCAGAAGGGGTGAGAAAGGAAGCTTACATGGGAGAGTTGGGGGAGCAGGGTCTCCAGGGGGGACCTCCCCATGTGCTGAGAGGAGATTCCAGACTGACCGGCTACCTTTGCATTCCTGGGAGGGGCCAAAGCTGCAGTTAGTTTAGGTCTTAGGTGTGAGGTCTCGGTTTGGTGACGTGGGCTAGCACATGCGACTCCATTGTGGGCTTGCTTTCTCTTTTTTACACTGCCCATAGGTACGGTTCTGTTCTTTGGAACCACTCAGTCCTCAAATGCGTGATTTTGTTTTTCTGGAATGAGTTTCGTTCCATCCTACCAATGTCATATACTTCTCTGACTCCAGGAGTACAAAGTGGGAGGGCCTGTTGTCGCAATACAGGACAAGGACACGTCCCTGCCACGTTCACAGCCGTATCAGTGAGAGCCTTACATTTTTAAAGAGAAATCACACATCAGTCCTCATCACTAAAACCTGTAAAAGGTAAGGCGTTAACTCCTTCAGAACAGTATACATAATAAAGAACACCAAGTCTGTAGAATTCACATATATATTCCCAATAAAACACATCTTTTCCTTTCCTTTTGACACAGCTCCCTTCCTCCAGTTCTAAACACCATCTCTTTTGCTCAAAAAACGGCAAGCAGGAAGATGTTTCCAGAGCGATTTATTGTTCATCGTTTTAACAACGTTTTCATGAGGACTGGTCACACAGTGAGACATCCTCAAACACTGTCGCCAACATGCTTGCTGCCTTTTTTCAAGTAACACTGATGAACCAGCGGAAGCAGTTTCCCTTCCTGGTGGAGCCTGTGGGTGTCGGTGGCACCTCCAATAAAAGTCCCATTGACAAATATCCTTGGCACCTGTCGGATACACAGAAGATCAGGTGTCACCGAGTGTCAGCAGCAGAACAGCACTGCGCGTAATAAGGATGGATGCTCACTTCTGGGTACCGTTATGGGCCGGGCACAACACTCTGGAAGCTCTTTAGTGATCAGAAATGACAGAGCTGGGATTTAAATCTAGGGCCATCGGAGTCTCCAAGCCCTTCCTCCTAATCACCGCGCCACATAAAAGTCTCTAATTATTACTAATGTTCAACTTTCTTACAGTTGTTGACCAAAGGGCAAGAGGACACAGATTTCTTCCATGCACATAAGAAGGAAAGTGGCAACATTGGGTATTTTTCTGATAATGCATATTCTGGAAAATCCACACATTTAAAGAATCTGCCCAGCTGGTATTGCTCAGTGGTTGAGCGCTGACCAATGAACCAGGTCATGGTTCGATTCCCAGTCAGGGCACATGTCCGGGTTGCAGACTCAATCCCCACTGTAGGGCGTGCAGGAAGCAGCCCATCAGTGATTCTCTCTCATCATTGATGTTTCTATCTCTCTCCCTCTTTCTGTATCTCTGAAATAAAGTTAAAAAAAAACCTCTAAGCACATGGAGCACTAAAGCACTCCTACTGAAACAGTCTGTACTGTTCAAACACACACACACGCACACACGCACACACATGCACGATCTTGAAGGATAAAAATAAAACGAATTAACTCCCCTCTTTCCTAGTCTATGAATCTGGTTCCTGGATCTGCCATTTCTTTATCAATGTAAGATTTTCAGAGAATGCCCGGGTCCTCTTTCCTAACACTCGGGTGACCCCCCCCCCACCCCCCCGCCAGGTCAGCACCCACTTTGGGGGGGAAGCACCACAGAGCACGGACTCACAGTTCTCTCGCCAGTCATCTTGGCAAGCGCGTCCTGAAACTGGCTTCCATATTCGAGCAGGTCCAGCTCCACCGCTTTGTAGTTTATGTTCATGTCGTGGAAAAGCTTCTTTGCCATGTTACAGTAGGAACAGGATGTCTTTGAGTAAATCACCACACAGTTATCAGAAATGGTTTCCTGGAGTCAAGCAAACACATCATTTTAATGCCAGACGTAGAAATCCTGATACCGTGGAAGGGTATGAGGTCTCGCAACTGACACAGGGCTGGAACTACGTCTCCATCGCCTCCCTTCTCATCGGTGCTTGAGGGTAATAGTATTCATGTCCAAGGAACACTATTAGGAACAAAGGGTGCAACAGATGGGAAATGCTGGCATGGAGTCCTAACAGCGGCAGCCAATTCATAGACAGCAAACACCTGTGTGCAGGACCCAACGCTCAACACGTGACCTTGATCAGCTCAGTGAAGCCTCCCCTCAATCCTGAGAGAGGTCCTGCCGTCCTCTGCACTCCACACTGAGGAGAGTGAGGCCTGGGGAAGGGAAATAACTTACTCCTGGTCCTCAGCTACTCAGCGGCAGAGCCGGGATTTGAACCAAGGGAGTCTGGTTCCACCGTCCAGGCACTTCACCGCTGTTATTCTACTTCTCAGACCTTCAGTGCATGTTCAGGAGGTAATGCCTCACCTGCCTCAACTGTCAGTGGTGAGGACTGATGCATATTTCTCTTAAACGGAAGGCTTTGGCCCGGCCAGCGTGGCTCAGTGGTTGAGCATGGAACTATGGACCAGGAGGTCACGGTTCGATTCCCAGTCAGGGCACATGCCTGATTGTGGGCTCGATTCCCAGTGTGGCGTGTGCAGCAGGCAGCCGATCAATGATTCTCATCATTGATATTTCTATCTCTACGCCCCCTCTCTGAAATCAATTAAAAAATTAAAAAAACACACACAAAGAAACGTGGATGAAGAGATTCCAGGGTGAGCTGAAACAGAGGACAGGGCCAAACATTCTGGAACTCTCCTCCCCTCTCCTCAAGCCCGAGCTTGCTGAACGGCTGTGACTCTGTCCTTATTTGAGGAGGCAGCTCCCTCACAGTAGGTTCTGCCATTGCGTTCGGTCTACAGCTGGGCGTGAATACTGTTTCAGCCAAAGGCACGAAGGCAGAACCGTGATGGATGTGGCCGTGGTCAGTGGTGGACAGGGAAGGAGAAACAGGGCTGTCTCGCAGCTGCCAGCGAGGGAGAACATGCAGACCAGTGGGGTGTCCTAAGGGCACTCCCTGGTCCTGGCTGTGCACAACACCCCGGCCCCGCCCCCACACCACTCACCTGGATCTGATTCAAGGGAGCAGCTGCCGGCTTCCCCCAAGTGGACGACGTGCTGTTGCCCATCCTAAGAGGAATTGTTAAAGGGGCCGGTTCATCAGACAGTAAAGGCAATGCTGCAGGTGAGATTCACTCCAACAACAGCCCTCCAAGCGCCCTCGAGTCACGCCCCGGGCGTGGAGCGCCCAAAGGCGAAACGCCCCAGGGATCCATGGAGCTGGGAAAACACTGCTTCCTGGGGCCTCGGGGACCAGCCAGCCACCTAGTTACCGGGTGACCAGCACCTTCCAGCTCCGCACAGAAAGCTCCGGGGCTCCCTGTCTTGCAAAACCGGTAAAAGCTACCGGAGGAAGCGGGTGGGAAGGGATCCCAGGCGGACGCAGGATGCACAGCGGCCGCACAGATGTGCCAGCGGGCGGGACGGCCAGGACCGCGGGGCGGGCCTCCACGCCAGCCGGGTAGCCAGTGGTTGTGGGAAGCGGCGCAGGGCAAGCACTGTCCCTGGTGTAGCCCCGATCTCCGAGCCGTGGCCACTGAGCAGGAAGCGTCCCTCCCTCCCCGCAGCGCTAGCAGACAGACAAGCAGACGCACCAGCCAGTAACTCAGCCCGAGGGCGCCCCGTGCAGTGTCTGGGACATACGTAGACGGACAGCTATCCCCTGTCGGTCTGAAAATGTGTCTGAAATCCCAACGCAACCACCGGGGGAGGGAGTGTCCAAGCGGACGCGACTGCAGTGTTTTCCACCTGAGTTCCAGGACCCAATGGCGCTCAGGGCCCCATCCTGTCCGCACCCTTTGGGGGCCCGGCTGGATGGGTTCGGGGCCCAGGTGGCGCCGCAGGGAAGAGGCGCCAGGTCTCCGCGCCTCGCTGAGCCCACCCTGCAGGCTGCGCCCCGTACCTTGAGGCCGAGCCGTTCCCGCTCCAGGCGAGTCGCGTCCCCGCAAGGACCGCGCGGCGCCAGATCATGGTCGGAGAGCGGGGCCGCAGCGAACAGAGGGGACACAGGAAAACGCGACCCGGGAGAGTCCGCCCCCGCCGACAGGCCCCGCCCCCGCGCGCAAGACACCGCCCATGCACGCTCCGCGACGCCTCCGCCAGCTGGCCCCGCCCCCGCACGCTCAACCACGTTCCCTGCTCAAGGCCACGCCCCCGCACGCTCCGTCACGCCTCTGCCTGCAGGCCCCGCCCCCGCACGCTCGACCACGTTCCCCGCTCAAGGCCACGCCCCCGCACGCTCGGTCAAGCCTCCGCCTGCAGGCCCCGCCCCCGCACTTCGGGCCCCGCCCCCCGGTCTGACAGCCCCGCTGCAGGTGTGGTGGGCGCCCCGGCGACGCTTCTTCCCCCTCCCCTCTCCCCCCCCGCCCCCCCTCGGGTGGCCCGCGTGAGGCGGCCAGGAGCGCGGATGCCAGGCGAGCCCTCCCACCTGTACGCAGCCGCCTGGTTGCCCGCCAGCTTCTCACCTGTCGGCCTCCATGTGTGGTCCCAGCCGCGACGATCCCAGCCCCACACCTGGTTCTGCCAGGGTGGGCGCGGCTCTTGAAGGCTCACAGGCAGGTGGGCACAGCGCGTGGGGTTGTGGCCGGCATCCCGGCGGGCAGAGAAGGAGAAGAAGGACTGTCCCACACAGTGTCTGGGCGCTTGCCTAAGGGTGGCAGCGGCGCCACCGCTTCCTGTCGGACAGGTCCCGAGTCGGTGACATCACAGCCTGCACGCGTCATCT
This sequence comes from Myotis yumanensis, assembly GCF_028538775.1. Classification (NCBI taxonomy): domain Eukaryota; kingdom Metazoa; phylum Chordata; class Mammalia; order Chiroptera; family Vespertilionidae; genus Myotis; species Myotis yumanensis. Next base: position 2,661,026 of record NW_027223773.1, on the reverse strand, counting down.
TAGATAAGGCCCTTCCCGGGGAACCCACCCATAGCCGGCATGGGCACGCTGGGCTTTACATTCACAATGAAAGAATGTGGAACGTTCATTCCAAAGGCTTCAAAATAAAAGTCACGAGAAGATAAAACTTAAGGGAGCCCAGCGGCGTGTTGCCATGGCTTTAGAGGTAGGCCAGCGCTCTACTGACAAGCCTGCCGCACAGTCACGGTAATAATGGCCCTGGTGCGGCTCTGTAAGCGGACACGGCGGGCCTTTATTTTAATTGACTGTGGACATGGAAACCTGCAAAATTCAAAGGTCCAATGGCCTGCCTAAAACTCTGACCAATCATTAGAGCAATCCAGGCCTTTTTTGATCCTTCATGCTCCACTAGCTAAGTTTAAGATTCAAGTTACCAAAGTAAAAAAAATTAGAACTTTTGACAGTTCTCTTTCTACTTTTGCAAGTGGGCTATGCATCATGACTTCATAAAAGGGTGGAAGTTAGCTGCAAAAACCATTATCCCCAAAGGCGTGACGTCATCTTCCTAAATCCACAATTACCTTTAAACATGAAGGCATGCTGCTGACAGTGCTGTGGGGTTTGTTTTGTTTTTATAAATAGATAGTTGTTTAGGCTGGGCCAGTGTGGTCAGTGGTTGAGCGTCGACCTATGAACCAGGGGGTCACGGTTCGATTCCCCGTCAGGGCACATGCCCGGTTGCTGGCTCGATCCCCAGTGAGGGGCCTGCAGGAGGCACCTGATCCATGATTCTCATCATTGATGCTTCTATCTTCTTTTCAGAAATAAAAAAATATATATTTTTAAAATATAGCTCTTTAGGAAATTTACTGTTTTCTTAGGTTTTGAAGTCGAATTTCACCTCATTGGCCTCAAATTGTTTTACAAGATCGAGACCATTAGGAGTCAAAACAATGGTAATTTAAGTTTATTCTACTAGAGATGGCCTATGCAATAGGCCCTCCCAGGAGTCACCCTATTAACCTACACTCATGTGCACCAGGAAGGGCCTTGTTATGAGCAGCAGAAGACGTCAGCCACCAAGTAAATTCCAAGGGTTTTAGGAGCGCTGTGCCAGGACCCAAACCAGGAGCAAAAACCGTGTGGGGGCGGAAGAGGGGCGCGTGGAGCTGGAGAGGGGCATGAGGTACTGCTCTGCGCATGCGCCCGACGGTGACTTCCGCGTACGCCCTTCGTCCGTGTGCGCCCGCGCTCCCCGTCTGTGCGTCATACGTGCGCGCCGGCGTCCCGTGCGCCGCGAATTTCGCGCTGGAAGTCAGCACCTGGAGGAGCGGAAGTCTGGGAGGGGTGTGTTGCTGTGCGACGGGCACGCCCCCTGGCGGCGGCGGCGGAGCAGCGTGGCGCTGGGGGCACGCAGTCAGGCGTTCTCCGCGGGCAGCCGGGGGCGGGGCCTCGCCTCCTAGCGCGGGGTCCTCGGCGGCCTGGGCGGCTCCTGCCCCTTTTACTGGCGACGGCGAGCGCGGCGGCCTCAGTGGGTGCGCGGCGGCGGCGGCGGCGGCGGAGGCGGCGACGGCGGCGGAGGAGCGGCAGCCGAGCGAGGCGACGGGCGCGGCCGGAGGCGGGCGAGGCGAGGGCGGCGGCGGCGGTGCGCGGGGCCGGCGGCGGCGGCGGCGGCGAAGGGGCGGAAGATGGCGGACGTGCTCAGCGTCCTGCGACAGTACAACATCCAGAAGAAGGAGATTGTGGTGAAGGGGGACGAAGTCATCTTCGGCGAGTTCTCCTGGCCCAAGAACGTGAAGACCAACTACGTGGTGTGGGGGTACGTGTGCGGGGGGCCGGGCCGAGTCGGGCGCCCCGGGCACCTGGGTGCCGGCCCCTCCCCCCGGGCCCCTGGGGGTGGGGACCCGGGGGGCTGCGGGCGGGGGGTGTGAAAAGTTTCTCCGGGGCCAAACTTGCACTTTTCGCGGGGGTTGCGAGGGGGAAGGGGGCGCCGTGCACGCCTGTGGGTGCTCGGGCGGCGCGTTCCTGCCCCGCTCCCCGGAGCTCCCTGTACGGAGCGCTGGCGAGGCGCGGGGGTGCTGCGGGGGCGCCTCCGGGACGCCCCTGGTCTGTTCTTGACTTCGGTTCCCTCGCTCCGCGTCGCGAGCGTGTCTGCTGCCCTCGCGGCGCCCGGCCTGGCTCCTGCGCTTTCGGGGTTCCCCGGAGAGAGGAGGGGTCGGGACTGGGGTCGGGACCGGGTCCCTTTGGGGGGGCCCGCAGGTGGTGAGGCTGCAGGGAGTGCATCTGCGGGTGGAGGCAGGGGCTTCCGAAGGGAGTGGCCGCTTTCGGGGTTCCCTGCGCTTTCGGGGTTCCCTGGAGAGAGGAGGGGTCAGGACCGGGTCCCTTTGGGGGGCCCGCAGGTAGTGCGGCTGCAGGGAGTGCGCCTGCGGGTGGAGGCAGGGGCTTCCGAAGGGAGGGGCCGGGAGCTCCAGGTTGGGGGGCTGGTGGGGGCGCGATCCACGTGGGGCGTCCTGGTTGAAGTCGTGCAGAAAGCGCGGTGGCCCCGGCCTGGCAGTCGCCCGGGTCTTTTCGGGGGCGTCTCTCGCTCCCGTTGGAGGGTCCACTTGGGGTCCTAGGGGCCCGCGGCCGGAGCTTGCAGGCTCGTGGGGTTCGGGTGGGAGGGAGCCGTGGGCTTTGGGGGGAGTCGCCGAGCAGCCGCGGTGGGGGGTGCGGCGCGGGGGGTGACGGGCGTGTGCGGCTGGTTTCTGGTTTTCGCCTATGTGGTCCCCGGGCTGTGTGACCCGTGGGGGGCGACTTCTTCCGACCTCCCTGTGCGCGTTTTCTCTTCTCAGAAGCTTCGCCGTGATGATCACGTTTGCTTCAAGTTTTCACTGGTTTTCTTTCTTTCTTTCTTTCTTTTAATGGTTTAAGAGTCCTCGGGTTCAACCTGGGAACTAGGAAAGGTCTCAGGGCCCTGGTGCCTGCCTGGAAGGGGGGTGCCCTCCTCGGTCACCGAGATCTTGGGGGGCCAGGAGGGGTTTCCTGAGTTACGTTTGGCCTGTAGACACGCTGCAGGCGTTTTCCTGGGTAAATGAGCGGACACACGGATACGCCTGAGGAATGAATGGGTGGGGATGCTGAGGGCGAGAGGATGGGGCGGCTCTTCCAGGACCAAGGAGCTGGGTGCGGAAAGGCCGAGAGCCGAGCCCAGAGGAAATGTTTGACAGCAGCTCGGGGGCAGGAGTGCCAGGGGGCGCCTCGCACAGCGCCTCTCACTCGCACAGCAGGGACTCGCCCAGTTCCTGCGTCTCCACGTGCGCGTGTAAACATGCGCGTCTCCATGGCGCTCCTCACCCTGGTGCCGGCTGCCTTCTGGACTTGGTTTTCCTGCGTCCTGAGCGAGCCTCCGGTGTACCCACACGTTAGGTTCAGGGGCAGTAAGTGACGGTGATGTGTGGCTTGGATTACTTCCCCTTAGAGGAGACGTGGAACTAAAGGCTAGGAAACCGGGTTTGGGCTGATTACACTGGTGGTCTCGGATGGGTGCAGACCCTGCGGGTGTGTGGATGGGAGGGTGCAGGAGGCTGGGACTGGTTGCTGACGTTGGGCAGGAAAGAGCTTGGCCCCCCGCTCTCGAAGGTGATGAGGATGTTTCATCACAGGTGCATTCCTTGGGCTTGTACACCATTGCCTTCCTGTGAGGGCGGTCATCAGAACGACACCTCGAAGCTCATTGTGGTGTTGCCGTGCTGTACGCATGTCGCTTAGGAGACACGGAGCCAGTTCTTGTCGTTGGCACCTGGTCCTGGTGATAGCGTGCTGCGAGCCAGTGTCCCGCACTCTCCGTGGGTCCTCGGTGCGTTACTGATGCGCTTCTCCATCGGCAGAGCCCAGAACCGAACCTGGGCCACGTCCTAAAAGTGCAGGCGCCTTAGGGTGTGAGTGTGTGCTTTCCTCCGTCTGGCTTTTGGTCATTGCCTGCCTTTGCGTTCCTTTGGCCCAAATGACATGGCCACTTACGAGGTGCCTCATGCTCCGTGTCTTCCTTGGCCGTGTTAGATCCACTGTGGGAGAGCAAACGGTCTCGGTGAGTCCACGCGTAGAGCGAAGCGCACAGAACCGAGTTCGAGTTGAGTAAACGCTTGCTGTCCCTGTTTCAGGACGGGAAAGGAAGGCCAGCCCCGAGAGTACTACACCTTGGATTCCATCTTGTTCCTCCTCAATAATGTGCACCTTTCTCATCCTGTGTATGTCCGACGCGCAGCCGTGAGTAGAATTCGTTTTAAAACGTTTTTATTTAATTGGTGGCTATCACTGGGCATGGGTTTCAGATCCAAAGGACGAAAGGCTCCTCGCATGTCCTAATGACAACGTTGTGATTGATGTCGATTTTTTACATGTAAAGTGAGGGTGGTGGTTATGACAACAGAAGTTTTGAGGTTATTTGTAGGGATTTTTTAAAAAACTTGTCTGTGGAAGAGCCCTGGTATTCAGAACTCTAGTTTAATCTTTAGAAAACGTTTTTGACATCAGAAAGAATTAAAAATAACAGACAACTTTTAAAATGAATGTTTAATCAAACTTTTCACACTTATTGATAAATTAATTTGTTTTCAGTTTTGCCTGATTTCTGCATTTCAGTGCTTGAATACTGCTTTTCTGAACAAGAAATACATACCTAGTGTCAATTTCTTTTAAAAATATATTTTTATTAATTTCAGAGAGGTAGCAAGAGGGGGGGAGAGAGAGAAACATCAATGATGAGAGAGAATCAATGATCGGCTGCCTCCTGCACGCCCCCCACTGGGGATTGAGCCCACAACCCGGGCCTGTGCCCTTGACTGGAATCGAACCCGGGACCCCCTCAGTCCGCAGCCGACGCTCTATCCACTGAGCCACACCAGCCAGGGCATGACATTTATCTTTACCAAGCTTGTTATCATAGTTACTGATTTGATTTCTAACTTAAACTTTTGATTTCAGACTGAAAACATTCCTGTGGTTAGAAGACCCGACCGAAAAGATCTGCTTGGCTATCTCAATGGGGAAGCATGTGAGTCCTTCTTACATTGCGGTCACTCTTAGGCAGACAGGTGACCTAAAACCTGACCTACCTGCACTGAGTGCGTCGGCTCCCTTTCCCTCCCGGGAGAGCGAGTGCATGGTCCCGGCTCCGGAGTCCAGGCACCCCTGGGAACGGGCTCCATCACCTCGCGCACTCTCACAGGCTCTGCCTTTGAAAATCCTTTTTTTAAAATTCTCCTTTTCTTTATTTATTTTTCTTTGTTAATCCTCAGCCAAAGATATTTTTCCATTGATTCTTAGAGAGAGTGGAAGGGAGGAGGAGAGACAGAGAGAGACATCCATTTGAAAGAGACACATGGATTGGTTGCCTCCTGCACACGCTCCAGCCGGGGCCGGGGATTGAGCCTGCATCTGAGGTTCGTGCCTTTGACTGGAATCGAACCCGTGTCTCTTCCGTCAGCGGCTGACGCTATATCCACGGAGCCAAACCGGCCAGGGCTGCCTTTGAAAATTCTTGCTTTCCTCTTGTATCATCAGTTTTCTCTTCTGCATCGTTCCCTTTAGAATGCAGACAGTAAGGGCTCATGTGAAAATGAATCTGGCCCCTACATTCCTACTATCTGCTGCTCCATTGGTCTCACCCTTTTTGCTGCAGAAACCTTTGCCAGCATGGTGTGGCATCCCTGCTGCTGCTGCTCTGCCTCTGCTTCTCTCTGAGTCCACTCCAGCCTGGCTTTCTTCCCCGCCACCCCACTAAAGCCCTCCTGTGAGGTCAGCGCTGACCCAGGGACGGCCAAGCCCCTGGTCTCTCTTCCCACAGCGACTCGCCTCAGCAGCACCTGATACCGTTGCCTGCTCCCTCTCCGAGAGCCTGTGTTCCTCGGCATCCGGGGCACTGCTCTTGTCTTTCTGCTTATCGTCCACCTCTCTTTTTGTTTTGCACACTTCCTTCTCGCCAGTGTCGGGATCACTCTCAACACCTTCCCTCGGAGATGTCTAGAAAAAAATTTTTTTTTTTTTTTTTTTTAAATTTCAGAGAGGAAGGGAGACGGGGAGAGAGAGAGACATATCAGTGATGAGATAGCATCATGGATTGGCTGCCTCCTGCACGGCCCCTACTGGGGATCGAGCCCATACCCGGGCACGCGCCCTTGACCGGAATCGAACCCCGGACCCTTCAGTCCGCAGATCGACACTCTATCCACTGAGCCAAGCCAGCCAGGGCTAGGCATCTGGAATTGAATGTATCCCGAAATGCAGTGTGATCCCTCCTTCCGGCTCCTGGAAACAGAACTCATACAGCACCTTCACTCACAGGGTCCCACCCGGGAAGGGGTTGCCTGTTCGTGTAGTTGCTCCTCCATTCCATCTTGACAGTCTGACAGCCTCTGGCTGGCCTCCTCCCAGCCTGTTCCACGCTTTGTCTCCAGACCTCTGCATGGCCCTCCCATGGGTCCCCACACTTTGTTTGTTTTCTCCCCCTGCCCTGCCTGCTGTTAGGGACCTGTTTCTATCACTCTCCTGTTCAAGGCCATCCTGTGGTTTCCCTTCACACCTACCCTGCCCTAGAGCATCTTGCTTCCGCCTAAATCTCTAACCTCATCTTGGTCCGGTGCTACAGCTGTGTCAGCTGTTCTAACCCGAGAGCCTTTGCACTTGCTGCCTCTGTGTTCAGTTCTGTTGCTCAGTTATGACACTTTCTCCCTTTCTCCCACTCCGTTCCGATCTGTGGTCTGTCAGGGAGCACTCACCCGATTACACTAAATATAACCCTGCTTTCTCTCTTCCCCTCGTCTGTGTACACATCTTCCTGACTTACTTCTCATCACATCCCTTAGGTTGACCTGAAGTTATGCATTTATTTGTTCACGTAGATATTGTCTGTCTCCCCCACGAGAGGGTAAACTCTAGGGGGCAGGCAGTCGTTAATACCCAGCATTTAGAACATCTTTAGTAGGAAGATGTGCTTACCTGGAAAAGTGAATCCTTTTTCATTTGCATCCTGCAGAGCATGAATAAAGTGACTGAGAAATGTTTGGTCTTACCTTTCCCGCGTGTGGTTTGCTCTTGAAGTCCTTCGTCGGTATCTTGTCACCCGTCCTGCTCCACGGCTGTACCAGGGAGGGTGCTCTGCACAGTCCCCGTGTCGTGGACAGACCATCCTCAGGAGCGTGGGCCTGTGCTGTCCTCACTGAGCTCAGCGGGCTCTCACCGAGGGCTGGTCTCAGTGCTGCGCTGGGCGCTGTCACATGAACAGGCTCGTTTGGGGACAGTGCTTTCGAGCAAATGGTGTTTTTTTCCAGAACAGAATTGTCCTTTATCCATCCTCATCACTTCCTGCAGTTTCTGTGGGAGAGAGAATTTTGGTCTTCAAGTGCATTGCTAATTTAAAAAAAAAAGGCTAGTTTTGTGGTTTAATGAAAAAGTTGACCCGGTCTTAAGATATTCCATGTTCTCAGAGGACGACATAACAGCTGAAAGATACCAGTTCTTGACATATTTGTATATTTAATGTGATCCCAATAAAAATCCGGAGGGGTGGGTGGAACTAGCAAAGATGATTCTAAAATTCACTTGATAAAATGTCACAAAAATTTGAAAAAGAGCAATAAGAGAATACCTGCCGTTTCAGAGTTTAGAACAGCCGTGGGCAAACTACGGCCCGTGGGCTGGATCCGGCCCGTTTGAAAAGAATAAAACTAAAAAAAAAAAAAAAGACCGTACCCTTTTATGTAATGATGTTTACTTTGAATTTATATTAGTTCACACAAACACTCCATCCATGCTTTTGTTCCGGTCCAGTTAAGAACCCATTGTGGCCCTCGAGTCAAAAAGTTTGCCCACCTCTGGTTTAGAACTTAAAATAAAGCCCTAATAAATTCAAACGTGAAAGAATAAGCTGATAGAACAACTTCTCTGTTAGTGTTAAGGTGTTTGAGTTTAATGTGATTAAAAAGACATTTCCAATTAGTGGCAAAAGGTGGGAGTATTCAGTTAGTATGTTGGTAAAAAGTAAAAGTGGCATTATACAAAAATGACCAACTGGGAAAAGGTATTTCAACTCATATTAAAGTAAAAGAGCCAATCTCACTAATACTATGAAGTGGTCTTAGAACATAACCCCAGTGGATTATGTGCGCACAGTTCACAGAAAAGGAAATAAAATAATGTGAAAAATGCTTCATTTCACTCATAATAGAATTGCAAACTTAAACTATACAGAGAAGCATTTTTTTTAATTAAAATATGGAAGCTTGATAATACACTCTGAAGCTGTGAGGAAATATATATTTTCAAACTGTTGGTTTTAGTGTGAATTGATACAATCCCCACTGAAGAAATTTTGCAGTAATCATTCCAAAACGACATTGAAATCCTGCATCTGGGGCGTTATCCTGAGCTGTATTTGGAAATGGACGAAGCAGTGTATTTATAAAGTTTGCATTGTGCCCTTGCTTATAGTGGCAAAAGACAGAATTGAACTACCCATTGACAGGGAACTTGAAATTACAGTTAATCCATACAGTAGAACACTGTGCAGCTATAAAAAAAAGTTAAAAAATGCTCCACATAAAGGAAGCTCAGAACAACGTGTAGTATGCTATCTTTTGTGTAAAAACAGGGGAAAAAAAGTATGATTGTGTATTTCTTGTGTCTACAGAAGAAACTCTAGAAAGCTGCCCAGGAGATTAGCAGTAGTCACATGAGGGGGTGGGACTAGGTGAAGGGACAGGTACACCCTGGGTTACCCTCCCTTTATTTTGAACCATTCAAAACCAAATGGCTTATTTTAGTTTAAAATAACTTGTTTACCAATTATGAGTGAACATTGCATTACAAAGTGAATGTTAACAAATAACGCTTCTCATATGTGTATGTATGTGTATTTACTAATGACTGACTGCTGCTCTGTGCACGTGCTGTGATACTGGAGTGTGTGCTTTGACCAGTTGATTTTAGTCAGATTATATCAATCATTTGTAAGTTAAATTGTTAACCATAGATGGTCCTACTAATAGGCTTCTAATACAAATTAATTTTTTTTTAAAATATGTTTTCATTGATTTCGGAGAGGAGGGGAGGAGAGAGAGAGAAACATCAATGATAGAGAATCACCGATCGGCTGCCTCCTGCACGTCCCCTACTGGGGATCGAGCCCATAACCCGGGCATGTGCTGTTGACCGGACTTGAACCCGAGACCCTTCAGTCCGCAGGCCGATGCTCTATCCACTGAGCCTGGAGTGTTGTCCTGTTCACCAAAAGGTGGCAGGTTTGCTTTCTAGTCAGGGTGCATGCCAGAGGCAACCGATCTATGTTTCCCCCTCCCCTCCCCTCCCCTCCCCTCCTCTCCTCCCTGTATCTCTCTAAGATCATAAAAATAAAATGCATTTACAAGGCTGCTTTAAAACTTATTTTTTACTTAGGAAATCATTGTATATAAAGTAATATAACAAAAAACCCCAAACTCCTTGAGCTTTTCATTTGTAGTAACATCCACTATATACGTTCAGATATTGACCTCACACAAATCTTTTTAAATCTTCAGCAACGTCGGCAAGTATAGACCGAAGTGCCCCTCTAGAAATAGGTCTTCAGCGATCTACTCAAGGTATGTCTTGTTGGACGTTTATCTTGAACTTTTAAGAGCCTATTCCCAAACAATACATTTATTGCTTCTTTTTCTTACAGTCAAACGAGCTGCAGATGAAGTTTTAGCAGAAGCAAAGAAACCACGAATTGAGGTAGTAGAGTTTTATTGTGAAGACGATCCTTATTGTTAAAGAAATTGGGATTTAGAATAAAGCTACATGATGGACAAATGACTTTATATTCCTTATTGATGAAAGTGTTGGAATAGATCAAGGGTTGGCAAACTTATGAAGAGTCAGATTGTAAATATTTTAGCCTTTTTGGGTCATTTAGTCTCTGTTCAACCACTCCAATATGTTCTAATAGAATTTTACAAAACAGATGGAGGGCCACATTGGGCCTTCGGGTTGGAGTTTGCCTAACCCTGGGTAAGATGCTGTGGCAATTGGCTTCACTCTCAGGAGCAGTGACTATAACAGCCGTGGGCAAACTACGGCCCGCAGGCCAGATCCGGCCCGTTTGAAAAGAATAAAACTAAAAAAAAAAAAGACCGTATCCTTTTATGTAATGATGTTTACTTTGAATTTATATTAGTTCACACAAACACTCCATCCATGCTTTTGTTCCGGCCCTCCGGTCCAGTTTAAGAACCCATTGTGGCCCTCGAGTCAAAAAGTTTGCCCACCCCTGGGCTATAAAGTGCTTATTACAGTTATTTCTTGAAATATTGACACTTCAGGTTGGCATGTTACAGCCACTAAGTGGACAGTTAATATTGGTAAATAAGGTAGTTCTTCGCCTACAACAGAAGTCACCTAAGAAATGTGGTTACCTTTGGAAAGAGCAGTTGTTGACTAGCTAGTGTACTGCCTACCACTAGGAATTTTATGATAACTATTTATTTAAAGTTGTCACAAGCTCCAGATCAGTCACGTGTAAATCCCACTGAAAATGGAGGATTGTACAGCAGGGCTACACTGAAGATCTGATAAATGACTAAGCTGGTTGTATATCAATGAAAAATATAGGAATGACACCATAGCCAACACTAGTGTTAGCATCATCAGGAACCCGATATTTTATTTCCCACTTGCCAACTGGTTGTACCTTTTGCCAGCTATATAAATAGCAAAACATCTGTAGTTAAGGACAAGAAAGGTGGCTGTTAAAGGAATAGGGTTGGTTGGTAAGTAAAAACAAAATTATGGGCAATTTATATTTTTTTAAAATATATTTTATTGATTTTTTACAGAGAGGAAGGGAGATAGAGAGTTAAAAACATTGTTGAGAGAGAAACATCGATCAGCTGCCTCCTGCACACCTCCCACTGGGATGTGCCCGCAACCCAGGTACATGCCCTTGACCGGAATTGAACCTGGGACCTCTCAGTCCGCAGGCTGACGCTCTATCCACTGAGCCAAACCGGTTTCGGCATGGGCAATATTTGATGGTAAAACAATGTAATTTTAATTAGCATACTCTGAGACATGGCTCTGTATTTTAGGAACGATAACAATAGTCATTAGCTCCTTGTTATGACTCTGTGGGTACAGACTCATACCTGTACCTCTTCACTGGTTACAGATTTTGTGGCACGAAAACTGAAATTTCCCCAAATTTCTCTGTATGAAAGGAGGCGGTGACACTCTATGCAAAATGAGTGAATTTAAGGATACTATTTATTTAGAAAAACCTTAAAACCACAGTATAAATATCAAAAGAATTGAACAAGTCAGAAATGCTAATTTTCTAGGATTCTGGTAATTTGAAAAATCAGCAGGAAATAGCATAACAAAATTTCTTCCAGAACATTTATGAGTTAATATCTACACAGCTACACTGCATACACAGTTTTCACTGTAGCAGCTATAGATTGAGAGCCTGCAAGGCACTATTCTGGGAGAGAAAAAACTTTGAGGTGGGTTCTGGTCTGATTAAAATTGGGCTGCAGTTGTTTTTAAAATCTGCAAGGAGTCTCCTCTGGAACTTGAGTGGTAGTATGTTTATGCCTTTGTTACAAATGGCAAACATTTATTGCGTTTCCTAAAATACTATCCTTGCAGTCATGTCAGCAGCATGTCTGTTTTACGAGTTTCCCATGAAAGATTAATATTAGAGCTGAATTGGAGCATGGCATTGTTTTAGACCTCAAATGCATTGATGGTTTTTATACAGTTCCCTATCCCATTGGTCATAGACACTGACTCTGGTCCTCAGGTTTCTCATTTGTTGAATGAGGAGATTAAATTAGGTCAGAGTTACTCAGTTTTGTTTTTTAAGTAACCAAACATTTTCAGACGAAATTTTATCTGAAATTATAATATGCAAATTAGGTTAAAGGTTGAGTTCAGACACGAAGTGGCCCAAGGGCACCTTGTAGGCAACTCCTAATGTTTGGAGGAACAGGCTAGAAAGCCATTAAAGGTTCACTTCTAGTGTTTTGATCTGTCCTGGTGGAGTCAGGACCTGTGGCAACAGATGAAAACAATCTAGATCCAAAATGAGATTTTGACTGTGGTGAAAGTTTTCATGAATGTAGTTATAGACTTTCCCGAAGAATAGGAATTTATCTGTTGTATGCTATCTTTCTGAATAAAGGTAGCTATGATATTTTATGTGAAGACCTCTTAATCTTAGAAAAAAGTAACTGAAGTTTTTTGATTAGTTAGTTCTACTCTTATGTGATCCAACATATATTTATTATTATTGTCTTTATGTAAGTGAAAGTAATCTTGAAGTTGACAGAGGAGTAGGGATGCCTGGAACTTGATAGGCAGAAGTATCTGTGAGGGAAAGTTACGTGTAGTGTTTTTTCGTTCTAAACATTAACGCTTTAAAATACTCACTGAGCTGCAACTTTCCAGGATGAAGAGTGTGTGCGCCTTGACAAGGAGAGACTGGCTGCTCGCTTGGAGGGCCACAAGGAAGGGATTGTGCAGACGGAGCAGATTAGGTAAGAATTCCTTTAGCAGAAAGAAGGCGGTGTGGGTGTGTAAGTGGATGGGAAAGTCAGTTTAATGCACGTTTCATTATAATTTGGCAAAGTATTTGATTTGGCTGAAGGTATGCTGATATGCCTTAGGTTTTTAGGGAAAGTTGCACAGTATTATGGACAATGAGTCAAGTACTAGAAGCATCTTCAGCATCTGCTGTAAAGCACCTGCATCCTAATAGAAATAAACCAGTTACTGTATCAACTGTTAAGGTACCCAAACACTTTTTAACTTTCTCTCATTTTACATTGTGAAAATGACACCAAGGTTAAGATTGTTATCTCAATGAAATCTGTACTCAGTGTTGTCTTTTTTTATGGTTCTGAAAGTCTCTGTTTTCTGTTTTGCCTATTATTTGAAAATCAAATAAAGAAAAGGAAGCATCAAAATATGGTTTCATCTTCCAGACATGAAAAGGAATGTATGTTTATGTGGTACATAAAAGCCCCGTTACAATATGTTGTACATTATGACATAGAGGTTTGAAACCTTTGAAGTAAATTTCAGGGAAAACCTAAGTTTTGAATTCTTTACAGAATGAATTTTTCACCCCCAGTCCCTTCCAAGGGTGTGTGTGTGTGTGTGTGTGTATCCTTTGCATAGGTAGAGGGACGTAAACAAATGAAAGTATCAGAAAAAATACAAATTAAAGCACCCATAGTAATGAGTTCTATTTTGGGTGGGGAAGACATGAAAAAACGTGAAGATTTCTGTTGCATTGGCCCCTCTAAGAAATTAGTAATATTTCTACAGGGGCTCGCTATAAAATCTTACGTGATCATAAAATATCAAGTATGTCATTTTTATAGATAAGAAGACAACCTAATTATTGCCACTTAAAGTATTTTTGTCGTGAACTTACAAATGTAACCCAGTGTATTTTGATGTGCTCAAGAGATCCTTGCTGTGAAAATTTAAAAAAATGAATTGCTTTCAGGTCTTTGTCTGAAGCTATGTCGGTGGAAAAAATTGCGGCAATCAAAGCCAAAATTATGGCCAAGAAAAGATCTACCATCAAGACCGACTTAGATGATGACATAACTGCTCTCAAACAGAGGAGTTTTGTGGACGCGGAGGTAGATGTGACCCGGGATATTGTCAGCAGGGAGAGAGTGTGGAGGACGCGGACCACTATCCTGCAGAGCACGGGGAAGGTGAGAGGGTTGACATGTTTGTGCACCGAGTGCGGACTGAACTGTGGTTGCTTATAAAAGTGGTTCAGGTTCGCTCTGGGAGGTTCACGCTCACCTCTGAAGGATCAGGGTAAGGTGGGTTTCTAGGTGGCGTATTAGTCATTGTAGTCTGCCCTGGGGTGGGTTGGTGGCCACCAAAGAAGCTCATGAGAAAGTCGTCTTGATTTGCCCTCATTTGTCAATCCCAGGAGGGGTCCACTTTTCCTGTTGACCAGATTTTTGGGTAAACCCAGTGAACAGGGAATATCGATGTCAAGCTCTCTGGTTGTTTATTAATTTTTGTCTCCACAAAGTAGAGAACTTGGGAAAATCAGTCAGTGAACATTTGTTGCATGTATTTTATATATTATATTCTGGCTTGTGGATATACCAATATTTATTTGTTCCTTATTAATGGAGTCATTTTGTTTTTTAATCCTCACCTGAGGATATTTTTTCTATTGCTTTTAAGAGAGAGTGGAAGGGAGAGGGAGAGCCAGAGAGAAACACTGATGTGAGAGAGACATCGATTGGTTGCCTCCCACATGCTCCCGACCAGGGCTGGGAGCCTGCAGCCCAGGTACGTGCCCTTGACTGGAATCGAACCTGGGACTCTTCAGTCCTCAGACAGATGCTCTGTCCACGGAGCCAAACTGGCCAGGGCTGTTTTCTTTGGCTTTTGTTTGTTTGTTTTGTTTTGTTTTGTTTTAAATATATATTTTATTGATTTTTTACAGAGAGGAAGGGAGAGAGATAGTTAGAAACATTGATGAGAGAGAAACATAGATCAGCCGCCTCCTGCACATCTCCCACCGGGGATGTGCCCGCAACCCAGGTACATGCCCTTGACCGGAATCGAACCTGGGACCCTTCAGTCCGCAGGCCGACACTCTATCCACTGAGCCAAACCAGTTTCGGCAATGTTTTGTTTGTTTTTTTTGCTGCTGGATTGTGGGATTTTCTTCCCTCTCTTCTCCCTTCTTTCCCCCTTTCCCGTTCACGATTACAAATAATGCACTAAAAACACCCTGTACATAAACCTCTGCATTCATGTGCATACAGCACAAGTTTCAACTCCAGAAGCAAATTGCTGGTTGAAGAAGATGCGTGCTTTAAACTTTGAAAGACGCTGGGTGTGTCCTATCTTAAGGGGCTCCATAGTTTCAGCTGTCATTTCCTCCCCCACCGCCCAGTGTTCTCCTAAACGTTTGTTCTCCACTGATGCCCAGTCGTTAGTAATGATGCGTGGTAAGAAGGTTTGTAGACGTGTGCGATTACTAATGCTCATGGGAGTTTCATTTGCAGATGTTGGGTTCTGGCCTCACTTTCCCTCCACCATTGGAGCAGGAATACAGCTGCTAGAAAAGAGAATGGGAAGGAAGGACTTGTGCTCTGACTTGTGCCGAGCACTGGAACTCAGGACTAGAACTCGTTCCCCAGACCTTGGATTATGGACAAGCAATCCATAATCCAACGGGAGTAAACTTCCGCTGTGTGTTTACAGTAAATGATCTGTTTAATGCTCCTTCTTACTGTTGAAGGTGGGGCTCATAGTTGAATATTGTGACTTGCATTGTTCTACCAACAGTTATTATAACTGCTGAAAAATCTGAATCTTACAATAATGGAATGAAACATAGGTGATATGCCCCACCTTCCTTTTAGACCAAACATTACGTTTTCAGATAACTGAGATGAACAATTTTTATTGAGCTCTAGGTGGCAGGATTGTACCATCATTTGAAAACTTAGTGTTTTAATTTAGTGTTGGTACCACTGTTACAGTTTGAAAAATAGGTTAATTGAAGAATTGCTTGGTAGCTAGGTTTGCTTCTGTTTTACCATTTTTAAAATAAGAACTATTTTGACTGTTTTTTTCTCTGTATACTGTTTTTTTCCTGCTAAACTCAAAAACTTTCTAGGTTCTCATAGCCGTACAAGATCCTAAGATTTTAGACAGACCTTTTTTTCTGAGTTTTTGGAATAAAAGATAGGTTGAAGAGTCCATAGGAAATAGTAAGTATGCACTCTTATGGTCATTTCAGGCACTCCACATAAAGCAACCAGATTTTATAATGCCATTAAAAACACATTTTTAAACGTGTGTAAATTGTTATATGTTCATTGCTAAAAAATTGACAAAAAGAGATTATCTCCACCATACAAAAATAGCTGATAACTAACATTTTGACTGATTTTTCCAGACTCTGTGTCTCTCACACAGTACTATGTAATATTTACAGTAGTGATAATGGATTTTCATCACTTGATGATAAGTTTGGATTAAGACTTCATTTGCATTTGTCACTGTGTTGACCTTTGCACTGTCGGTGTGAATGGGGGACCTGGTGCACTGCTGGCCTCTTGGCACGAACAGGCATTGGCGCCGCTCTGCTCGCGGCCGGCCATGTGTTTTTGCCACTGATGATGGCTGTGATGAGATCTTTATATGGTTTGGCGTGATGTCAGAGGAAATCCAGTCCCTTGAAAAGCTATTGTAATACTCCTCCCGTTGTCTGTGTGAGGCCAGATTTTCTTTTATATACTTAGACCAATACCAAACAAGATAAAACAGCTATTAACTGTAGAAATACAGCTCTCTTCTATTAAGGCAGACATTGAGCCTTGCAAAAATTTTAAATAGTGCTGCTCTTTCTTGTCCTTACTTTTGTGCATTTTGGAAAATAGTTTTTCAAACAAAGGGCTGTTCCAGAAAGCATTGAGGTTTCAGCCAGGGATCCCTTGGAATGAGTGACGTCAAGCCATTTACTGCGAGTAAGGGATGGTTACACAGTCCAAGAATCGGGTTGGACTGAAAAATATAAAAATTACTGGAGCTTAAAAAAATAATTAAAATTAGGAAAGTAAAAAATAAGAATCAATTAAAACTATATTTAAGAAAAAATGGGGGCGGGGCATACGTAATGCTTTCAACAATTAAGTTTCTTTTTTTAAAGTCCTGGAGAAGCTGTGCCTGCCAGTGAGGAAGCCGCTGCACGTTTCTGGCGGAGTTGAAGAGATGATTAGGGTTTTACACTCTGCGGTTTCAGGCATCCACTGGCGTTCTGGAACATGTCCCCTGAGGATGAGGGGATTGTTGTAGTAGTTGATTCAGAATTAATCCTCTTGACAACACATCTGTCTTGTTTTATTTTAGAACTTTTCCAAGAATATTTTTGCAATTCTTCAGTCTGTGAAAGCCAGAGAGGAAGGGCGGGCGCCTGAGCAGCGGCCGGCCCCCAATGCAGCACCTGTGGTAAGAATGTTTACTGCCTACGCTGTGCTTTTATTGAAAATGACGCTTGGTTTCCAGGATTATAATTTTGAAGACATGTAATCAGAGGTTTTCAGTTAGTAGTTTCTAAACCTTATGCAGCTTCAACATATCTAAAGGATGTGAAAATCCTTCTCACCATTAGACGTTACTTGAGCAGTAATTCTTGCCTGGAGATATACCTGTGTTGACTGTCCGTAACGAAGTAATCTTATTTCTTCCTGGTTGGGCTTTGAAATTGGTTGATAGGTCAGTGAATAATAGTTAAACAGTCATGTGCCTACCTGGAAGGAGGTCTCCATTAGAATATCACAGGGATCATCTTTATCCTGGTGAGGAGTGTTCCATAATAATATTTTATTAATTACATAAATACTTAATGTTACAATATAATAAATGTACTTATAGCAATATTTTATTTCCACAATCAGCTATTGAGAGATATACCAGCTTTTTTGTCACTTAGTCATCCCAAGAACCCTGTGATGCAAAAATATTATTATTCCCATTTGATAGGTGAGAAAACTGAGACATAGGTTGAAATTGCCCAGGTCCATAATCCTATATAACAGTGGTTCTCAACCTTCTGGCCCGTTAAATACAGTTCCTCCTGTGGTGACCCAACCATAAATTATTTTCGTTGCTACTTCATAACTGTAATGTTGCTACTGTTATGAATCGTCATGTAAATATCTGATATGCAGGATGGTCTTAGGCTACCCTGTGAAAGGGTCATTAGACCACCAAAGGGGTCGAGACCCACAGGTTGAGAACCGCTGCTATATAATAAAAGGCTAACCTGCAAATCAACAGAACAGCAGAAGGACCAGTCACTCGATTTGCAGATTAGCCTTTTATTATATAGGATTGTTGTTACAGTTGTCATTGTCATTATATTCATTTAAAGATTAACAATTTGGAGAATAATTCAGTTAAGAGGCTCTAAAATGCCAGCTCCATAAACTTTGAATTAAAAGGGTGTGTGGGTTTTTTTTGTTAAAGAAACAGTTCATAATTGGAGGAAGCTTACTACTTCATTAAGAGATGTAAGGAGTTGGGAGGAAAGTCCTAAGCACACGCCATCTTGTTTCTGCATCTCTAAGAAGCTTTGCTTTCTGCCCTGGTGCACGTTTACTTAGAGTCCTTTGCCCTGACAGGGTGGCGGTTTTCTGGTCGTAAACAGTATCTTGAAAATAAACTTTGATGATTCATTTTGTCTCCTCCCCACTTTTGTCTTGTTGGCTATGGTAACAATAAAAGCTTAGAAAACAATGTTATTGTGGTTTTTATGATTATTAAGTAACAATAGACTTAACATGTAAATCATGGTTAATTTTTCTACAGGACCCCACATTGCGCACCAAACAGCCTATCCCAGCTGCCTACAACAGATACGACCAGGAAAGATTCAAAGGAAAAGAAGGCAAGTGGCTTGGTGTTTATCTTTCTTGTCCTGGTTGTGCTCCACGTGAGAGGCAGGTGGCCTGACGCTGGAGCCGCAGTTGGCCGGCCCCATCTGCAGCGGCCACGCTCCGCCGTTCTGTGCTGCTCATGGCTCCCGGGTGCTGTGGCAGCGGCAGTGAGTGGTGGCAGGGTTTGCGTGGTCTGCAAAGCCTAGAGACACCATCTGGTTTTTACAGAATGTGTTTGCCTCCCCTGCTTCAGTGCATGGATTCTGGACCCAGATTGCTTCTGTCAGTCACTTTGGGTGTGAGTTTTGAGAAGTGACTTGAACTGCGTTGTGTGTCGGTTTCCCCCATTGTGACATGGCAGTACTAATGGCAGTGCAGTGCCTGCCTCTCAGAGCTGCTGTGGGGATTGAACTAGGTAATGTAAAGTCCATGGAGTCCATGACTGGTATGTAATTAGCCGTAATATATATATTATATTGGCTATTAGGGCTAGTGCTGCTTCTCAGAAGTTGATTTTAGAGGGCGGTTCTCCTTCAGTCATGTTCCCCGGATTATGAATGTGTACAATGAGCGCTTGGGAGGCGGGGATTGGTCAGCATCTGAGGTGGTGTTTGTGGAAGCCCACGTGGGGTACTGGCTAACTCGGCAGGGTCAGTGCCACGCTGGTGAGGTGGGTAGTAAGTGGGACTAATGTCGGTGTAACTTCTCTATTTTGACTTGATACATGAAAAAATGAGGTAGTAGCACCTGGAAGTTTAACATTTGTCATTTTTTTCTGCATCATCTGAAACCTAAGTTTCATTAAAGGATGTGTTACCTTGATGCAGTGAATTTTGTGTGTTGATTTCCTTTACTGGACAAAGGCATGTATAAAACACAGGGTGTAGACTGGTCCATTCTTGTATTCACTGCGATGCTTTTCTTGTGGAATGAATAATGTGCACTCTAGGGGTTGGCAGATGACCGCCCACAGACCAACTCTGACCCTCGTTTATCTCGCTTCTGCCACCACACTGCAGAAGTCACTGGTGTGACAGCGACTGTTTGGCTTGCAGTGTGTAATGTGTAGTATGTGGTGCTTTACAGAAAGGCATATTGGGACCCTGCCCTGGAACCCTTCCTTATCTGTTTACAGCATTGCTTTTCCACAGTGTACATACCTAATCATTGTCATCTTTGAACATGACTTTTTCTATATGTTAAGGACTTCTTATGATAGTAGGTGCTTTTAGTGGTGCTGTAATTGAATGTTAGATGTAAATAACTTGGGGGTTAAATTATAAAGTATTTTATTCAATCTAATTTTTTAAAAAAATATTCTATTGATTTTTTACAGAGAGGAAGGGAGAGAGATAGAGAGTTAGAAACATCGACGAGAGAGAAACATTGATCAGCTGCCTCCTGCACACCTCCCACTGGGGATGTGCCCGCAACCCAGGCACATGCCCTTGACCGGAATCGAACCTGGGACCTTCCAGTCTGCAGGCCAACGCTCTATCCACTGAGCCAAACCGGTTTCGGCTCAATCTAATTTTTAAAAAATATTTTTTTATTGATTTGAGAAAGAAAGAGAGAGAAGGAGAGAAACATCAATGATGAGAGAGAATCAATGATTGGCTGCCTCCTGTACACCCCCTACTGAGGATTGAGCTGGCAACCTGGGCATGTGCCCTGACTAGGAATCAAGCCATGACCTCCTGGTTCATAGGTTGATGCTCAACCACTGAGCCATGCCAGCGGGCTCAATCTGAATTTTTGATACTTTCAACTAATATGAGTATTGAACACAGTTGTAGACATAGTGTTAACCAGCTTCTGTGTATTGAATATATTTTTGAGACTAGTACCCTTCTAAGTTTTTATCTTCGGAAGTGTGTGATTTAACTTTATGTGTATGATAGATTCAAGGTTTTATTATACTGTTGACCTGTTAAGATATATTTTGGATTATTACTTTAGATTTGTGATTGATCATGAAATACATAAAGTCTAATAGAAAACCCTCTTTCTTTATAGAAACGGAAGGCTTCAAAATTGACACGATGGGCACCTACCACGGGATGACGCTGAAGTCCGTGACGGTAAGTTCTCTGACCACAGAGCTTCCCTCGCTCCCGCCGCTCTCCATGAGCAGCCGGTGCTGAGGAAACCTTTACTCTGTGTATTTCCTGTTTCAGACATTTGTCTGTCATGACCAGTTGTGCTGCTAGATGTGTATGGAGGGGATTTGATTCACAGGGGATTTAATTTGTTACCTTTTTTAACGGAGTTGAGTGTGTGTGAACCTGTTGTGATTCACTGCAAGTAGGTGGGATGCTACCTGGTGAGAGGATTTAAAGACAACAAAGGGGTCGAAAGGTCAACTGGGAGTTTCTTGCTATGGTGTCTTATGCTCTTTCAAGTGAAATCCCTTATACTCAAAAGATCAAAATTCATTCTTATTGACGTTTCCTTGGGAACAGTACTTGCCTGCTGGCCACTCCCCAATCGCGTCATTGTGGGACTGACGTTGTTTTCCTTTGGTCGCTGTCAGAGTGAGTCTTTTATGGTTATTGTCCTTTTTACTTTGGTCTCATCTGAAATGCCCTTACATTGGTTTCATTACTGAGCTTCTGTGCAAATAGGAAAGTCAGTGAGGGTTCTTACCGTGATTCTTCTGCAGAACAGTTTTCCTCACATCCAAGGACAGCATCTTCATTAGGAGCATGCGAGCGGTGGGGCGCTGCTGCCTCATCGGAAACGGGTCCTGCATACACTAGCAAGAGAGGCGAATGGAAGCACTTTTGTTGGGTGTAATTTCACAGAAACAACCACAACAGAATGTCAGATTGCTGGTACTTCTCGTATCTTAAGACTCATTTTTAATCTGCTGTTTACGACCTGATTGATTTGAGCAGCTCTTACAGAATACTTAGAGAAGTGTGAACTTGACACTTTGAAGTTGCTCTGATCATTGTTTATTTAAAAACATTTTTTAAAAAATATTTTTTAATTGATTTCAGAGAGAAAGGAAGAGAGATAGAAACATCAATGATGAGAGAGAGAAATTGATCAGCTGCCTCCTGCATGCCCCCTACTGGGGATGGAGCCCACAACTTGGGCATGTGCCCTGACCGGGAATTGAACCGTGACCTTCTGGTTCATAGGTTGACGCTCAACCTCTGAGCCACACCTGCCAGGCCATTGTTTCTTTTTAAAAACATTGAATCTCAAACTCATGCTTCTTCTTTAAGTTTTTTTAAAAAAATATTTTTATTGATTTCAGAGAGGAAGGGAGAGAAAGAGAGAGATAGAAACACCAATGATGAGAGAGCATTACTGATTGGCTGCCTCCTGCATACCCCCCACTGGGGACTGAGCCTGCAACCGGAGCATGTTCCCCTGACCGGAATCGAACCCGGGACCTTCCAGTCCACAGTCCAACGCTCTGTCCACTGAGCCAAACCAGCCAGAGCTCTTTAAGTTTTTGCCTTTTTTTCCTTCTTTGGCATATGAGTTTCACCAATTTTTTACCTTGTTCTCCAATTAAGAAAGTTTCTCATGTGATAGCCACCCAGACATACAAAGCAGTTAAGTGTCTGCTAAAGACTTAGTTGCAAAGATGTGACTTCTAACTTATGTGTGGCTCATTTTTGCTGCCGTTGTTCTTCAGGGTTTTGGTGCGCCTGGTTGATAGACGTAATTACTAAAATTAGGATCCATCCACATTGGGCCTGATCTACATAACTTTTAAGCCCAAGATGCCAGAGTTCTGTTAGGTGTAAGACCAAATTAATAAATTGACTTCTGCAGATGACTAGGAAATTTTTATGCAAATGAATTTTTCTGACATGTATTATAGAGAAGAGGTATGTGTTTTGATAACAACATTTCATAACAATAATAAGTTATTGAGATGTATAGAAATTAATGCCCAGCCAGGGTATTTTGGGAATATTTGGTAATATTGCACAAAGCTAATAATTTACTGAAAATTATTATAGGAATAGAAGTAACCCAGGTGTCTTTAAAGTTACAACTTTGAATAGTTGGGTTGGTAATTAATTTTGACTTAGGCCAAGAAATGCATTTCCTGGTAAAGGCTCTAGAGGCCAAAGGCATGAGTGTTGTAGGTTGTTAGGGTCTTTTTTGAGTTGGGAGCCTTTCCCCAAAGTGTGTTACGTGGGTTCTATAATGTTTAAGAAATACTGGATTAAACAGATTTTGTGGTACAGGAATCTCATTGTTTTCAAGAGTTGAATCAAGAGTGCGAACTGTATCCAAGCTGATCTATCTGCGTTTGCTTTTC
The DNA here is from genome assembly GCF_028538775.1 of Myotis yumanensis. Taxonomy (NCBI): domain Eukaryota; kingdom Metazoa; phylum Chordata; class Mammalia; order Chiroptera; family Vespertilionidae; genus Myotis; species Myotis yumanensis. The sequence continues at coordinate 2,638,331 of NW_027223773.1, read as the reverse complement.
CGCCCTCCTGTGAGAGCACTGGTAGACCTAGTGTGGCACTCGATCCGTTCACGTGACCATCGTAGTGGTTGTGGGCTGAGAGTAGAAACTGTTCAGTACAGGAACACTTGAATACATTGTCATGGATTCCTTCTGTGAAAGGGGCCACATTAGACTAAGAAAATGCCACTGGGCAATGTTTTTCGGTATATAGTGAGTAAGAGGAGGTGATGAAGAGCTTTCTTTGTTAGTTGGGTAGCAGCAAGGAACTTAGCAGGACTAGAGAGAGCGAGAGAGAGAGATAAGCTCAGAGTTTCAGGGGTCAAATGCAGCGAACGTTCCGCTATTGCACCACATTGGGCTGAGTCTGCAAATTCCCCTTGTTTATCACCGACTAGCAGCACTGGCCAGGCCAGTCCTTCATTCTTCTTAACCAGGAAATCTTCAGGCTGCTGATCTCGTTATTATCCAGTGAATAGAGATTTCCTTCCAAAAACCTCTGACCCTTCAGCACAGTGTTGACGTGGTCAGGCACAACCTGTCCTTGAAGGTCCTCTAAGCACTGTCTCCTGGAAGCCGTATGTGACTGTCCAGGCATCTCCAGTCTGTTCGCCGAGATGCAGAGGCTCTGGGTTCTCTGACATCTCTTCATCCTCATTTTCTTCACTATCTGACCAAGCGGCAGGGATGTGGAGGATGGGAGACAGTCGTGAGACCGTTCCCGCTGGGCTCACTAGCAGCATAAGGTGGCCCTGACTTTCCACGGAGAGTGTCACACTTAAGAACTTCTTCATGGTTTTATTATCTTTATTTCTCTTCCTGAGAGTGGCCCACTCCAAGGAAACAAAGAAACCACTTCCTTTCTTGTGTAATTCTTCTTCCTCTGTTTGAAGAAGTAGGGTAACTGTAGAATGTTCTTTAGCTCTCAGCAGTGAGATACTGTGAATTATGATAAAAGGATTCCCTAGCTCTTCATTAAATAATCTCCCGTCTTTTAGAAACATTTGCACATTCACCTGTCCCAGTGAGAGGTAATCTTCCAGTTCCGTCCGACAGGGTCACCCAGGTGGGAGGAGGGAAGCAGGTAGATAGATGCATAAAGGCTATTGCTGAATTCTGCCAAGTCTGGGGGAGGTCGGCTCACCTCTCATGGCGCTCCTGGGCGGTGGCCGGCATCACTGTCAGATCCATAATTCTTCCAGGCCACTGCTGTGGTAGACACTGTCTTGGTACCAGGAGTCACGTTGCAGGTAATTTGACATTCCAAAAGCATAATGCAGCACAGCTCCTTATTATAATTATACTTACCTTCATCAATACAACTTGAATCCCTTCAATTTTAACAAAATTATTATCAGTATTGAGCGTGTTTTACCACTTCTAAATTGTAACTCTTTCTCAGTGTCTTTGTAGGCTAACCATCACCATGTTTTTAACACAGATATGATTTTATTGTGTATATATATATTTAATATATTTTTATTGATTTCAGAGATGACGGGAGAGGGAGAGAGAGATAGAAACATCAACGACGAGAGGGAATCATTAATTGGTTCCCTCATGCATGTCCCACGCTGGGGATCAAGCCCGCAACCTGGGCATGTGCTCTGACCAGGAATCGAACTGTGTGACCTCCTGGTTCATAGGTCGACGCTCAACCTCTGAGCCAGCCGTGGGCAAACTACGGCTCGCGGGCCGGATCCGGCCCGTTTGAAATGAATAAAACTAAAAAAAAAAAAAAGACCGTAACCTTTTATGTAATGATGTTTACTTTGAATTTATATTAGTTCACACAAACACTCCATCCATGCTTTTGTTCCGGCCCTCCGGTCCAGTTTAAGAACCCATTGTGGCCCTCGAGTCGAAAAGTTTGCCCACCCCTGCTCTGAGCCAAACCTGTAGGGCTTAATTTATACTAGAGGCCTGGTGCACTGTGCCTTCTCACAATCCAGGAATCTTAGGGGGATGTCAGAGAGCTGCTTTCAGCCCGATCCCCGCAGGCCAGGCCGAGAGACCCCACTGGTGCACGAATTCGTGCACTGAGCCTCCAGTATGCATAGAAGAGCTTTGGTTCATCTCTTTACGTCCTCCCCTCTCCTCCTTTACTTCTGAGATTCATCAGTCTGTTCCATGTTTCCATGCCTGTGCGTTGAGCATCTGCCGGTGGTCATTATGTGTCATAGCTACCGGCCGGTCGACTGGTCGGCTGGTCACTGAGGCATATATATTATTTAGAGGGAAAAAGGATTACTATTTCCTTTTACTTATTGATAAATTATTTGAATTCATTCATATGAAAACTTAGTATATTTAATAACAAACTGTAGTTGGGTGTTTGGATATTTCCTTGGGTACTTCTCTGCTGGCTCTTGGCAGAGTTTTAGTTTGCTGTGTCAATTCCTAGGTCTTCATAGATCGGTTTAAATCTTCCATGAATTTCCAATCTTTTATATAAATCCAACATTCAGATTTTATTTTCCTAGCTGTCTTAGTGTTTATGTCTTACTCATTGGATTGTCTAGTTAGTTCATCCCTTCCCCTTTCCCCACTGTGCCAAACCTCATTTGATCTTTAATTCTAAGTTTTGGTTTTTTTCCAGGTCTTTTTCTTGATGGATGTTTCTTTTGTGTTGTTCTTCTTGTCTTTGCTGCTTCTCATGTTCCTCTGTGAGTGACTGTTCCCACTTTTATTTTTAAAATAACTGTTTTTAAACTCTTAGTGCTTCTGGTCTGGATAAAACTAAGTTCTTATTTAACATTTTAGAGTGCTGTCTTACTGTCAAGTTGAAGATATATTTATTTCTAATGTTTAGGAATTAAAGCTTTAAAGATTTTTATTTTTATTGAAGACAAAGGTCATAGCAACCATAGAACTCAGATAATTGTCTCACTGTTGAGGTTGTCATAGTTTATGTGGTCATTAAAAATCTTTACATTTAGGTTTTTGCAGTGGTATATAAGATCTAATATGTAAATATTTTGATATTAAATCAATTACACATTTTACATATTATAATTTAACTCAGATTTATTCAATTTTTTATCTACAAACTGAATAAATTTTGGACACTATCAATCTAATTATTGACTTCTCTAAATTTGGTATTTTTAGATAGAAGCTTCGATTTTCTTACAATGTCTTTTTGTCATGTATGTGTTGTCAGAAACATTCTGGAATCGAATTTCATGTATATTTTAATATACTAAACTTGAGAATTAAAATTAATCAGGTCTTTAGCCTTCTATTATGTAGAAGCCTTTTAGTTTTCATTATTAGAAAACCCCAAAATCAGCTTAATATTATCATTTACCTTAAAATGCTGTACAAAATACTTCATAGTGTCCTTAGGAACTGTTGAGTTTTAACATAGATAGAGCTATATTATAATAACCAATCATTCTGATAGTAAATTTATGGGTACATTATAATTTACCAAAAAGTGTGGATATATATTATCAGATGTATTTCTCCCTATAAGAGTTGTTTCAATAGAAAAATATTAAAAACTTTACCATTAAATTGATTTGGGGAACATTTTTTCTTTATCTGGATTGAACCTAATAGATATAATTGATCTAATACCTTCTAATAAATTAATAGATATCAATTTTGGGGAGGCATGTGATATACATTTGATTTATTTTTAAACTTTCAGAGTCATTAGTGATTTTAAAAAGTTTATATAATTTTTTTCTAAAGCTCTAGACACCAGATAAAGATCATAGGACAGTAGATGTGACATAAACATGCTCCGTGCGGCATACAGGTAGCATTACGTTTATATCTTGTATTGGGCCCTCCTGTAGCTCCCTGAGGAGCAAAGCATAGTTGTACTGCCTGCTTCTCGGTGCCTGCGAGTCCTCAGCACCCTCTGTGCGGAGCAGGTCAGAGCACACGGCCCTGCTGCTGTGAGCGCAGGGCAGGAGGCTGTGGCTCTTGCTCACGCGTGAGAGAGGAGCATTTGAAGGGCTAAATGCCCGTGGGAAGTATAATTGCCAGGGCCACTGAGCTCATCCTCTGAATAGCACATACGTGTTCTCTGTGTGAAAAAGCTGCCTGGGAAATCCATCCTCTGAATAGCACATACGTGTTCTCTGTGTAAAAAAGCTGCCTGGGAAATCCATCCTCTGAATAGCACATACGTGTCCTCTGTGTGAAAAAGCTACCTGGGAAATCACGTTACAATGATACGGTTGCAAGGTGAGCCTATGTTACATTATATCCTTCAGTTGTTGAGTGGCATTGGAGTAAGCTGGCTTGGTACTTGCATCTCTTCAATACAGACAGACCTGGTGCAAGGCCACGCAGCCTCTCCCCGTGGTCACTGCTCGCACAGGCTTCCTTAAGACTGTAACTTAGCATTTCTCCTAAACTGCTGCTACCTCTAATGCCAGGATGTGCTAGTTTGATCAAAGACTAATAATTTTTTAGGCCCTGACGCCTAAATAATGAGAAATAGTTTCTTTTCCCTTTGCAATGAGTGCTGTTAGATAGGGAGTGCATACTCAGCAAGATGTGAGTGACACCAGAGCAGGTTTTAATGATGCTGCTGTCTTCCCTGAGCATGATGGGGAGAAAGAGGAGACTCCGTGGTGAGCCTCATAGGTCACGCGACCTGGTCGAGGACCTCATCCGCCTGGAGAAGGGGGCATCTTTCTCCCATCTGTTCCACAGCAGACAGCCCTCCTGGAATTGACTTCCCTCTGAGGGGCTGCTTTCTGCAAAGCAACTACTGAATGCCTTTTACCACCCCCGTCCCCCTTTTTTCTTAAATTTGAAAAATTTCAGACATAAACATAATGAGAGAATTATAATTAGTGTGATTTTCTGTCTGTCACACAGATTCTGTCATTTTTTTAAACCACTCTTCATCTGCCTTTCTCCCTGACGTATTGTAAAGCAAAACCCAGACACTGGCGTTTTGTGCTCACATGCTTGGCTTTTCTAAAAATCCTGGGCTTTTTGTAACCCAGCCACCGAGGTTATAGCACAGGACAGCACGGGTAACCACATTTTGGTGTCATCCAATACTCTGTTCATTGTCCAGTGTCTTTGATTTCTCTGAAAAGTGTCTGTTGTAGTTCATTTGTTGGAAATAGGATCCAAACAGGCACCAGAAGTTGCGTTCAGTTGTTAGCATTCTTCAGTGTCCTCTGCTGTGGATAGACGTTCATAATCTCTTCTCAGGTCATGGATCTATTGGGAGACTGGCCACTCCCATGAGTCCTCTTATTAAGTGTTTTTAATGCACAAAGTACAAAAGATGACAAAGAAAGCTAACTGTGATGAAATAATATTACCAAGGTATTTTAAAAATGCCAATTTATGACAATACCCAGTGTCAAATCTAATAATTGCCAGAAATTTACAGCATGAGCATATACAGTATTTCAAGACCTGTGTGACAGTTGTAATGTGACACGGAAATATGATTTCTGTTGATGACAAAGTCACAGCCATTGTTACTAGTTCTGCGATTTGTTGCCTATATTCACAAAGGATGGAAATGCTAACTTCTTGGTGAAATTAAATTTCACATCCAAACCAGGCACCCTCTGAATTCTGCCCACAGCGCCCTGCTGTAGGTGAAGGTTTAAGAGAGGCTATTGCCAGAGTTCTGTCTCAGTGGCTTTTTCTGTTTCCTACCAGCTTGTCAGGTTCTTCTCAGCCTCCCGGCCTTTGTCTTCGCAGGTCTGTTTGCCTGGATCAGTCCTCTTCTTTTAATAAGACTGGCTCCTCCTCATTCGCATCTCAGTTCAGAGGTCACTTTCTTGGCAAGGCCTCCCAGCTTTTCCTTCTGGTGATCTTCTTGTCTGTTGATTTACGTTGACGAGTTCCTTTGACTATGAGGATCTGAAGGCAAGAACTCCATCTTTCCCCCACTGTATGCCCAGCGCTGGGGACAGAGTACTTGGCACATTGCTTGAAAAGTGTTTATCAAATTAATGGTTCTTTTTTAAAAAATGTTTTATTTTATTTTTAAAAATATGTTCTTTATTGATTTCAGAGAGGAAGGGAGAGGGAAAGGGAGAGAGAAACATCAAAGATGAGAGAGAATCATTGGTTGGCTGCCTCTGGCACGCCTCACACTGGGAATCGAGCCTGCAACCTGAGCATGTGCCCTTGACCGGAATCAAACTTGGGACCCTTCAGTCCGCAGGCCAACACTCTATCCACTGAGCCAAACCAGCCAGGGCAAAAAATATGTTTTTATTTCTTTCAGAGGAGGAAGAGAGAGGGAGAGAAAGATGGATGAGAGGGAGAAACATCAGTCTGCTCCTCCTGCATGCCCCCTAGTGGGAATTGAGCCCGCAACCTGGGCATATGCCTTGACTGGGAGTCAAACCTGGGACTTCCTAGTGCATGGAAGTCGTTCAACCAACTGAGCCACATTGGCCGGGCCAAATGGATGGCTCTTAAGCCCATATTATATGTTATATTTCCAGTTGCTTGCCATACTTTCATATGTGCAGAGAGAAGTAGTTAAAACTACTATTGTTACTGGTGCTGTATAATCTATAGGTTCTCAGTGCCACCGGACAGTCCTTTTATGTGTTTCTGGTGGCTCTTTATTACGTCGTCCCTAGTGAGTCCGGTTCTTCCAGGTGTTCTCTCTTGGTAAATGGTACCACCACCCCTTCAGTGCCCGGCCAGGGTCCTCGGCGTCATTCCTGCCACTTCCTTCCCTCCCCTCAGCTGCACTGTCTAGCTGTCACACTCCCGTTGACCTTCCCACCATCTCTGGAATTCTTTATCTCTCTGCCACTGCCCCCTTCCTGGCCCCGACTTCTCACATCTTCCCTGGTTGCGCAGCGGTCTCAGAACTCGCCTTCTCACGCCACTCATGTCGCCTCATCTGTTCTGCATGCGGCTTTGCTTCAAAACTGGGAGGATGGAAGCCATGGGCGTGAGCCAGCCTCTGCCTTTTCTGTTTTCCAAGTCCTTCTGTTTTTTAATGGCTCCCCCTTAGTCTTGGGGTTAAAAACCATCGTTCTTACCACGTGCTGCAAGTCTTCATGGGGTCTTACCTGCCCCTCTCTCTTCTTACCTTTTGGCATCAGTTCATACCCATCTTCCCTCTGCTCTTGTGCCGTGGTTTTCCCACCTCAGGGTTATTGTACCAGTTTCCTCCTTGGACTGCTCCCATTTGCCGACGAGCATCTCCTAGATGTTAGCTGAGAATCATCCCAGACAGGGCTTTTCTGAGCCCGGGAACACGGGCTGGGTGAGAGGCCCTGCCCCACGCCTTCATGCGGGCATCACCTTCATGCGGGCATCACCGCTGTCCTTTCTGTTTCCGCGAAGATGGGATCTGGGCGCTCTCTGTGGAAGGAGTGTTATCTCCACAACTTGGGCTTATTCTCGCTTCTGGTTGCGTCTGCAGTTCACACCTCAGGGCTTGGGGAGCTCGGTACATGCTTACGAAGTGAGTGCCTCTGGCGGCTCCCTCAGCTCTGAGCAGGCCCGGGCTCAGGGTTCCTGCAGCCTGATGCGAGGCCCTGGGGTGGAACCCGGCGAGCCTGGCCTTTTGGGGATGGTGCCCACAGTTTCACCTGCATTGACCTCAGAGCGAGGAAAGTTAGACCTCCCTGCTTCATCTTCAGCATCCGACTCTGCTTAGACTGCGCTGTGATAGCAAGGGCCTTACAACAGAGGTGGCTTTGGGGAGTTTGCCGTTAGCGCTGTGACCATGGCTTCCCTGTTCATGGTGCAGTTCAAATAGGTGGTGTGTGAGCCCATGTTTGTACAGTCCAAGATGACAGAGAGGGGTTAGAGTCTGTCCCGGATGGTGGTCATATTTCCATAATACTTGGTCGTTGCTTAGATGTTGCTTTACTTACAAGGTGGATGAGCCTATATCCAAATCAGTGGAGTCTTACACCATAAAGAAACTTTACTATTTCTCAGTGTGATTGATGTTCATGGAAGATCATGCATGTGAAGTGCTTTAACACAGTACCAGGCACATGCTGTATGCTCGGTCAGGAAACAGCTCCTGTTGCCCTGTCCCTATTTCATAGGGGTTTTTGGTAATAGATATTAGTAATATTCCAGGTGAGATTATATATGAGTGTGCTGTATAGTAAGAGGTGACAAGTTTAAATGATTTATTTGAATTAGAATTTCATTACTTACAATCTTGATCAAAATAAACTAGTGTAAATATTGAAGATTTTGGTATTTTTATCTTCTAAAGTATCTATTAACACTGAGCATAAGATTATTTTATAATTTTTTTCTTTGATCTGATGCATAGTTGTTATTTAAACTTATATTCTCATGTATACTAAAAATTACATAGTGCTGGGCATGAGTAAGGCACAGTACTTGGTGAAATGTTTAAATATTTTAAAATATTATGTAGAAATTCATATTTTGCTGAGGAAACCAGCTTGCATATTGTTGACAGTGGAAAGTCAAATATAAATGAAGAGTAGGATGTTAACTTTAAAATAAGGATGTGAGCAGCACTCAGAAACCTTATTTAGTCCAGCGCTCTGTGCGACCTCAGAGTGTCATCCGGTTACCATTAGTTTTCAAGATAACATTGATATAGAAATGATTTTAAATTGATGCTTATGATAAGAATTTAGTTGTCTGTTAAGAATTTAAAGATCCTGCACTTTGACCCTAGAAGACACTAGATAGATGGTGCTGGTGTCTGTTTCTGTACACACTGCATGCGTATACCTGTGCGCATGCACATAACTGCGCGCACGCATGCACGCATGTGCACATACACCTTTTTTTAACTTTAGGAGTAGAAAGGAGAGATTTACTCTCAAGGTGGATGAGCCCATATCCAAATCAGTGGAATCATATGTTCATGGAAGGATTCCTTTTGCCTTTCGTCAAACTTGCCTACTTTGGCATTACTGTCCTATTATGTGTGACTTTTACTTAGTGCTCTGGTAGTCTTTGTGTAACATGGAAATGAAATTAAATGAAAAACAGATTTTGCTAAGAGCCCATGGTGTTAGCTAGCTCAGCATTCGGAATTACTCTGTGTAGAACAGAAACAAGTACTAATTGAAAATGGGCAGTAAATTGTTTATAAACGGAATTCATCTTAAATACTAAGCACTTAGCATCATAAATACTAAGTGCAGTTTCTGTGATTCTGAAATTTACAAATGTTACAATTCTGTTTCGATATAGTATCTTCAGAATTGAAGGTAAAAATGATCGTTATTAGAATAAGGATAACTAACATCCTGACGAAATTAAGATTAATAAGTTTAATTACTTGTGTGAAATAGAAACACTATTTTAGAGTTAGTAGGTTTAGTATTTCCTGATTTTAAAATGTATAATGGAACCAGCCAAAATCACTGTGAAAAATATTTGCACCACAACACCCAGTAAAGATTTTTTCACCCTTTTTATTAAAAACTTGATAAAAGTGCATCGTATACATTGTTCATCCTAGAATCAAGTCTTCATCAAACATGGGTAGTTTTCCCTCTCTTCCCCCAGAAGGCTTTTCACAGGTAATGCACACTGTTTGTCATCTAGCGGATTAAAAACTGCAGGTTTGTAAACTTGGCGCCCGGCGAGAAGTAGGTGCCATGGAGTGATTAAGAGTTGGCGTGTGTACACCTGCTGTCAGGAAGTAAAGTCCCAGATGCTGCCGCTTGGCAGGCACGCACCTTAGAAAAGGATTGAATGGGGCGGCTGTGCGCTCTTTACCTTTTATCTGCTTCCAGCAGCACATTCTCTTTGTGCCTGTAAGTAATCACCTCTGCCTCAGCGAGAGGGACATGATCTATTTTTATAGATGTGCGTGCGCCAAGTGCAGGCACTCCTGCAGAGCGCAGTCGCCGGCTGGTGGAGTGGCTCGCTCAGGTACCAGCGTGGCCCTCACACCAACCAGAGAACACATCTGTCGACTTTGAAACCTTTACTTTTTATAAAAACTTGAGCCTGAGACACATTGATTTTTCACATTTTATCACGTCATGTCAAAAGACTTTCCCCGTAAAAGAAAATGAGTATCTCCATTGTTTTTGTTTTTTAAATAAGTACTTAGATGAGAACTGCATTGATGAATCATCTGAACTTTATAAATGTGTTTCTGGAATAACTCAACTGAATCTTATTGCATGGAATACAGTTTTTAGATCCCTAGAGTAGTCAGGTCACAAAATTTGTCGTTTGCACAATTACAAAGTCTTCTTAAAATTAACAGTGATGTTTTATTTACATTTAATTATATGCTGAATCTAAAACGAAGGGTCTTTGGACTGTCTCCATTTCTTAAATTAAAATTCATGAGGAAAATATAGGCAAATACATCTTACTGGCCCCTAACATGAGACTTGAGTCATTGACATATGCATGCTTGTTATTGCATGTTAATACACAGAATCCCCTTAAACAGTTCTCTATAGATCCCCTCGGGAGACCTTTTTGTTATATAATGTACTTTTAAGAATTACCATCTTCATAAATTAAAAAAATATTTTTGGAATTCTTGTATGTGATGAGTTTTAACTAAAACTTGTCCTATGGTATCATCCGTTTTAACTATACATGCTTTTAGCACTATTTTACAGATTGCACGTTTGAACAGAAAAGTCTCGTGTTTTCTAGTGTAGTTTCCGGTGGCGATACCTGCCTGCCTTTTCCTTGGCCGCGTTGGCACACGCATTGTGCTTATTTTGTTGTAAGTGGTTCCAGTATTTTATCAGCTCACTGGGCTGGAACTGATGAGAGGTAATTAGGTGGCTGTATTTACAGCTGGAATAAGAAACTCGCCAGTGGTTGAACACAAATTCATTGGGCGGGGGCACAGGATCAATCCTCAGCTTGGCCAGACAGATCCCTACGTACACATCCTCCAAGTGCAAACGGCGGATGCTGAGAGAGACTTTAAATATCTTCTCGGCCAGGTCTCCCGAGAACACGTAGCCCGTCCCCGAGCAGAAGACGGGGTAGCGCTCGCTCGGGTAGAGGTCTGGCGGCATGTACCACTTGCTGTCTTTGTTTCGATTGGGCGCGTAGCCTCTCATTAGGTAGCCAGTGAAATAGTTATGTCTGGGAGGCAGGTCTGGCTTCAGTAGCTTGTTTATTAAGTATTCAGTGTTGACAAACATGTCACTGTCTGTTTTCATCACATACGAAGCGTGTGGGCAGTATGTGGCAACCCAGTTCATGCCCATTAGCGTTTTAATGGTCAGGTTGTAGTATGTATCTAAATAGTCCTGTTGGATTATGTCGTGATGCTGTCTGCTCTCTTCCAGTATTGTGCGTTGCAAGTAGCCATTTAAATTAGTACTTACTATGCCCAACAGAAAAATCCGTGTGATGTGGATACCAGGGGCTAGACTCTCGTTGCCCCACGTTTGCCGAATCGCTCTCCTGGCCTCTGTTTGCTCAGGCTCCGCAGCAATTAGCAGGATTAGAAACGGGCTTTTCCCCTGGCACTTGGCAGGCTCGTTGATGAGATACTTGAAGTGGTGAGAATGTGGGTGTCCAGTGCCCTTTTCGCTGTAAAGGCTCCCGTTGGCACTGAGGGTGTTCTCCAGCCCCGTCACTCCTTGCGGCGACAGGTCTGTGTTGTTGGAGTTGGAGGCAGCTTGAGGCCTCAGCGTTTGAGGGACTGTTTCTTTCCAGATGTTCCGCAGAGAGCTGTGGTTAGTCTCGCTTTTCGTAGAACGAAATCCGCGGAAAGTGTAGATCACAGGGTTCTCTTTTAATCCGGCTCTGCCCGGCAGCCAGTCGTGGTGGTGGAAGAACAAGAACATGGCAAAGAGGAAGGCCAGGGAGAGCGCCCCGACGAGGGGCGCCCGGAACAGGGAGCGCTTGGCCCAGCAGCAGTGCCGCCGCCGCCACTGGAGCATGTTGGACACCCCGGGAGGAGGCAGCTGGACGGCTTCCTCTGGAGTCAGCACTGTTCCCTGGTCACCATTTTCCGCTTTGGGCACGGCGTCTCCCTCGCAGTCATTCTGTGGAGGGAAAGCACAGGCTTACAGCATGCTCACTGTTCCCGAACTGCCTGAGAGAGGCCGAGGCTAGAAGTCCAGGGCAGCTAGGAGCTGAGGAGCTGCGGGGAGGTCGCCCCGGAACAAAGCTATGGCTTGTTTTCCCTCAGTAACGTCTTTAGCAAGACACCTTTGTAGCAGTGAGCACCCGAAAGGGGACGGGTCACTTCCACTCACTGTCTCGGGGGCTCTGGCCAGGGGCACTTGGGCCCACGTGACAGATTGAGAAGTGTGTGCATGCAGAGGAGGACAGTGTCACAGAGTCTGCCAGGCCGTGCCAGAGCCTCGGGCAACTGGGGATGTGTTGGCGTGCGTTAGCATCGACTTGACATCCTATTGGGGGTTGTGCACTGTCAGCGGCCTTCGGTGTCAGGCGGCCAGGCATCATTTCGTGGGACAGACGGCGCGGTTATGGCCGAGTCTGTTCGTCACAGAGCTGCCTGGCACGTGTCCATCGCCCCCACTGTGTTGAGAAAGTCAGTGAGAAGATGCACCTGTCAGAATCAATTTTCAGGCTCCAGTAACTTCAGTGCAGGGTTTAAGGACTGAATGATGAGAAGTTTCAGGCACTCTTTCCTAATTTTAACCTTGCACTTCAAATATGGGTATTAGGAAATCATTTTTCTTACTTAGACTTAAGATTGACTTAAAAAAATATAGCAACTAGTCGTCTTTAATTATCTGTGGCCTTAGCAGACTATCACATGTCCCAGAATCAAACGACTTTGAACAGTCTTTTCAGATTTCTTACAAAATATAGGTACTACTTACTATCTTATCCAAATACTCAAAATTTCAAACATCACAAAATGCATTTTAGATAACCTCAGGTTACTCTGTGTTCTAAATTTGTATGTTGAGTATCTGTTACATTTTTAGGACTCTTGCTAGCACCACATTTAGAGCCCTAGATTTTTAATACGATTATGGGTGTCACTGGAAGGTTCCTGACACCACATCTTAAGAACTGGCTGTGTTATCTTCAATCAAGGTGTTTCCGTGAAAGCACAGATTAGTTCATGGTGTCAGCTTGCTCTTAGTTTTTCTGGATCAGGGCATGGGGGTGGAGGTAGATAAAGCTGCTGTAGCTTGAATTCTAGTAAAAGAAAAAACTTTCAGTAGAAGACTGATATGTCATTTTAATTTTTTTCAAGTTTTTATTTTGAAAATTACTTCTTTAAGCAAAATAAAACTAGTCAATTAAAAATTTAATGTATTAAAAACAGTCTAGTAGGACCATTAGTTTTATTTGAAGTGAACACACATGTATCTGTATACATAGATACATGTGCGTCATTAGCCTGTGATGTTGAGAGATTCGTGATTAATACCAAGTTTGCTTAGCTCTGACATGAAATGTAATTATTTTGGGGAAAACAAAGTTCTTATATAACTGAATAATTATAGAGTAGAATTAGCATATAATGTGAAGTACTTGGAAAATACTGATTGGAAGTGTTAGGCACACATGTATGTGAATGAAAGTATTTCTATTCTAGTAACAACCACTAGAGGGAGCAAGTAGCTGGGAATTTGAATAAAGTGTAATGGGATCTAGTACAGGCACCAGCTTTGGATGAGTTCAGTGATCTGAAATTAGGTGGTACTTTGAGGAGTTACAGTGTTTCTCAAATGTGGAAAATTAATCATTTTGTGAGATGGTGATTTTTTTAAGTTTGGGGTGTGTAAAAACAATCTAGTGTGCTATCTGTTGGAGTTTATTGAAATGAATTTGAATGTTACATTGCTACAGTGAAGACCAGGGCTCTTCATTTTACCCGTAGAACAGTTCTGCGGTGAGCTCAGCTGGAAAGAACAGAGCTGAGTGTTCTGACTTAGAAATCACGCTTCCTTTCCTGCACCCACTGGGAAACTCCTAAGCTTTTTTTCCAAGTGGAGTATTTGATAAGCAGTCACGATTCCGCCTCCATCCCACAGAGAAGCCAGTAGCTAGAAGAGGTATGGGTTTAAATGTAGAAGAAACAAAAGTTGCCTTTAAAATTTATTTGGTAATGGATTTTAAATATTCACAGCTAGATGAAACATGTCGGCTTCCTGTTGCCATAATAATGCTTGGAATGTGATTGAAGTCCCCATCACAGAGCTCTTTACAAGTTTAGATTTGGTAGCTTAAGAAGCAATAAATACAAGGCCAGATGTTTGAAGGAATGTTTGAATAAAGGACTGAAGGAGTGACTGAAGATAGAGTAATAAATTGTGGTGTTTTTATGAAAATACACCTGAAGTGGTATCTCTGAAGTATTTCAATGTTACAGAAAACGCAAAGTATTACATGTTGTGACCCAGCATAAGTACGTGGCTTCTGGTCTCTGTGGCTTTGCAGCAGTGGGGGATGGAGGTGCATCTGAATTTACAGTCATGGTGTCCGTATGTTTATAAATATTAAGCTGCTCAGGCTGGAAACCAGACACCCATTTGTTAGTCTCATTGATAAAAGTGCATGTGTCTGGCCTTAAACATCATTTATTAAAAGTTTCTCTGATTAAAATTAAAATTTTTCCACTAAAAAAAAAGTAAAATTACACCCTTTTATTACATAGTAAAATTATTCTTGAATTATTTCTTAAAAAGTGGGAACGAGACAAGAAAGTTGAAATGGTTCGGCATACTAAATAGCTGTACACTTAGATCCCAGCATAGAAATAGCTTTGATTTATCCCTAATGTGATTTGGATGATATTGCCAAGCTATTAATGTGGGTGCGCCTTTTATGGGTTGAAGTTCTTGGAGAGAATGTTACTGTCTAATGTTCAGTTGGTGCGCACATACACACACACATACACACATGTACACACACACACACACACACTGTTCTTATCATTTGTCTTTTAAAAGTATTGGTATCTGTAGTCTGTTGAAACAGTTCTAGATTTAAGTGGTGCTTGAGTAAAAAAGTCTACACTTTTGAGATATCTAGCTTATAAAAATGTTTAGTAGGTGCTTTTAACACTGAGAGATAAAGCCCCTAAGAGAGACTTGAGATTTTCACAACCGTATTTTTTTTTTAATACCATCTGATTTCATTCTTAAGTGGGGTAAAAATTAATGGTATGAATGAGAGTTGATGTTGGGATGTAAGAATAATAGGTCCCGATAAATTGTTAAATCTTAATTTTAGAATGGCATGCTTACATGTCTTCAAAATGTGTGCCTTTGATGATGATGAAATAATAGGCTATTGACTTTTGCTGTGAAAATGAGCAAAAATTAAGATCTTTGCTAGACCTCTAAAAAATTTAGAAATATCCTTGAGTTCCTGAGTCATGAGCTGTTATTACCACTAGGATTGTTGCTAAGATAGTCTATTAGATGTATCTCGCCCTGCCCACACCTGCCTGGCAGTAGTTTGTTACCTGTGTATGGTAGCCTGGGGGCACAGTGGCTAGACTTATATTTAATTTTTGACCTTGTAGTGCTACTTAAGGATATGTTTCTATCAAAGTGTTTTCATATTATGTTTTTGAATTTCACTTTAAAAATGACCACCAAGAGCAGCCTTATATATTTGATCACTGAGAACCAGTCTGTTGCCTGAAATTTAAGCTCACTAATTTAGATGGGGGATTTGCAGCCACCATTGCTATTTCTTTGTTTCAGAGTTGTTTTCATGGGCACAGGAACATGCAAATCTGCCGTGTGTGTGGTGCACAAACTCGCACGCCCATGTGATCTGTGCAAATGCTCCCCGTAGTCTCCATCGCATGGCGATGCTTAACACCGCCGGTGCTCTCAGCTCGTTACCTCTATCTGGGCAGATGGGTTTTGGAGGGAAGGCTGTGCTGCTAAAGCTGCTACAGATGAAGGTTTTGTTCCAAAAGGACTTTGGGAAAGCTCTTGGTGTGAAGAGCACCGCTGACCCTCTGGAATGTAACTTCCCTGCATTGTCTCTCGATGGCCATTTTAGAGGGAGCCTGTAGTTCAGGGGACGGGCTTCCATTTGACCTAATTTGGCAGAGGATTGCCATGTTCTCTTCAGAGGGCGACAGATTTTCTGTGTAAGTTTTAATTTCTCAGAGAATCCATTAAGCACACCCTGTTCCTGGCTGCCTTTTCTCTCCCGTAACCCGTCATTACTCCGAGCTACAGCTTCCCGGGAAGAGAGCAGGGACAGTGCCTTCTAAACAATGACACGTAAATCCCCCATTCGGACCCTTCCCCAGTTTCAAGGGCAGTAAGCTGGCTGGACTTGTTTGTCAGACAGAGCGCCCTGGGCCGTGCAGCTCAGGGGAGACATTGAAAAGCACATCACACACGAGACACGGACATACCTTCCCGGGTCAGGCCATTGGTGTGCAGAGGGTCATGCCCACGGAGCAGACTTTCGGCTCCAGCCCTTCAGCAAAAAGGTGCCCTGGAACATGCGCACATCCCCCAGTCTGCCTCCTGCGCCTGCTGTGCACGGGCCCCCAGTGTCCACCTGTCTCCTGCCTCCAGGCACCTCCTCCTTCATGTGGGCGCGGGGCTCCGGGGGCTCTTCCCTGCTGGCATCTCCTCTGCTTCGGAACAAAAGAGCTGTGGTCGCCTCCCTGTGTGCAGCGGGGCCGCCTCGGCCCAGCGGCTGCTGCGTGGAAGCCCTACATCTGCGCTCCCGGCCGGACAATGCAGCGCTGTCCTCCCTGCTCAGGATCCATGTTCCCGGCGCCGAGCTGCAGTGGGAGAGCCTTGCTGGAAGGGAGCGGGCGCTGGGAGGAGGCCGCGGCTTCTCCGGGTGCCTGGCAGCTGCAGGGAGGCTCCGGCAGGGTCCCGGGGGCGGGCTCGTGTGGAATGTGAGGTCCACGCTCCTCCTGCCGCACAGGCAGGCAGCACTTTGAATGTGGGCTTGACAGATGTTCCCTCTGACAGAGCAGAATCGCACGTCACTGCTTGGCTCGAGCCCACGTGATCGTTTGCATTAATTTGGACTAAAAGCCGAAGGTAGGGAGCAGCTTAGCGATTGTGCTTCTGTGTGATAGATACTCAGTCCCAGTGTGGTGATGGGTGAAGTATAAGAAAAAGGGATGACTAGGAAATGAAGGGCTATAATTTTATTTTCTTTATCTTATGTCCCCCCCCTCTTTTTTTTTTTTTTTACTTTATGCTTGAGCACAGGCTTTCTAAATGTGTTCAGGGTTAGATGTTGCCTTTCGTGTGTGTGTGTGTGTGTGTGTGTGTGTGTTACATGGTTTTATAGGGCACTACAGTATAAGCTTTTATATGTAACTTGATCTGATTCCATCCCTTCAATGCACCCCTTCCTTTGAAGTTTTTCTTTTTTTTTTTCTCAAGTTGCCTCCCTTTTACGAACACCTGGTTCAGACTCCAGGGCCCTTTTCTTTGATCTGTAACTTGGACCCCACCCCCATTTCTGGGGCTTATGTAAGTCAGCTGCCTGGGCTTTCCTGACACAGTGTGCCACAGCGCACCTGCTTTGTTCCTCTGGGTGCTGTCTGATGTTCTCGAAGGCAGGAAAACTTTATTTTTAACCACTTTTGCATTTTTATTTATTTTGCCTTTGTTTAAAATTCCATGTATGATAAAATTCAGCAAAATGATAGAGTACACACAGCACATGTGCAGAGGATCTTGCTGGTGGGCAGTTAGGTTTTTCTGATCAGACTCACTTGTCCCAGTGTTTCGGGGTGGGATAGTGGATAGTAACTTGCTGTCAAGCAGGCTTTTTAGTAAGCACTAGATACGCGGATATTTCTTGGTTTATTTAGTCTCCTGGGCACCTTCTTTTTTTCTGCAGAGTATTGGGGCATTGTGTTTTTTTAAAATAGCTTGAATTATCAGTTTTTCCCCAGACTTTAGGGACACTAACTCCCAGAAATGTATAGTTTTGGGACATAAGCTGTATGTTCACGGTCCTATATCCCCAGTAATGTCTGTTATATCAAATATAGCCTTTCATTTCCTATAATAGTTTTTGATTATCACATGTCAGTTTATGGAGGAAATAGAGATGCTAGAGATTAACTCTAGTCACTTGTTTACTTTTCAGGATCATAGAAGGATCCAAAGTCCGCACACTATTTATTTACACAATTACTTTCCCATATGTTGTTCATGAACATAAAACTCAAATACAGAGAAATGTCCAAGTGAATCTGAAAACTGTTCTTGTGAATTTCACATGAAAGGATGGTGATTGAGGGTCAGGAAGTGCGGACATGGAGGAAGGAGAAAAATGGGACATGAAAAAGACTGCTTTCACTACATTTCATTTTCTTCTTTTTTCAAATCCTCACCCAAGGATATGTTTTTATTGATTTTTTTTTTTTTAGATTGGAGGGAGGGGAAGAGAGAGAGAGACATCCATGTGAGAGAGAAACATTGATCAGTTGCCTCCTTTCAAACCCCAATAGGGAATAGAACCCAAGACCCTTCCGTGTACAGGATGATGCTCCAACCCACTGAGCCACACCAGCCCGGGTGTAGATTTCATTTTCACGGTTTCGATCTTTCCAACTTGTAACAAGGGCTCCTTCCCCTGAACCTGGGTTAACCAATGTTACTAACATAACCCCAGTGGGAAACGTGCTGCTGGGTGCCCCCGCCGTCCACACCGCCGGCCTTCGCCCAGGCCAGAGCCCGTGGAGCGTGGGGCCCAGGAGGCAGCCTGAGGGACAGATTTGGTTTTGTATCCCAAGCCAGCCAGCTGCTCGTGTTAACTTTTAAATTTAGTGCCAGGCCCTCTCACATTTTTTATTTTTGTCCATTAGATTTTTAGTGCATTTTAGGAGCTTATGACTGTTATGTGTCCTGACTGGCAATGAAACCAACCTTTCGGTACATGGGAGGGACGCCCAACCAACTGAGCCACACCGGCCAGGCTCAGCCCGTTTTGGGGGCATTTAGTTCTCTGTCCACCCATACACATGCTCCCTGCTCCGTTTGCTTGTTTAATTTGGAGTAATGCTTCAGCGCCTACTTAAAATCACTCCGCTTCCAGAAGGAGAAGTTGGATTTAGTAGATCATATTTATCAGGAGCTCCTTGCTTTGACTATGTAGCCAGCAGCAGTGGCCACTGCTGAGATTAACCCGGTCAGCGTGGACGCTGCCTGAGATGTTCCGCAAACGGCCTTTTTGCTCATCAGTTTCATTGCAGTGGCCATCGGAAGAGGAGGGACCATGCTTAGAGTCCTCAAGTGATTGTCCCCACTAGCAGCTAAGCTGTGACAAGGGATTAAAGCGAGGTTCTCTCAGTCCTTGCGCTCTGTTCTCGGCCATGGCGTGCGTGGTGTGCGTGGCGCAGCCGGGGAAATGGCGCTTTTTCTGCCCCAGAGGCAGCGTACCCAGAGATCACTCACAGAAGCATGAGTGGATGTTTATATTTTTACTTTATTCATTTGTCCAACAAATAGGTATCGACCAACCACTGCGCGCCAATATCTGCAGGCGGGCGCAGCTTGTTACACGTTAGGGCACAGAGATCCACCGTTTTGGGCCAGTTCTTTTGGTTGGACTCTCTGATGGGCCCTTGGATTTACTTTGGATCTTGATGATGAAGAGCGCTCCAGCGGTACCTTGCTGGCGAGGAGGGAGCCTTCGGTACTGTCCGCAGCCCCGAAGCTTCAGAGGCTTGTCGATCCCACTGCAGTGGGGCCCGTGTTTGTACGGCAGAGACTCCTGCAGACTCCTCACGGGCCTGTGCACATCGTCGGACTTGACTTTCCGCTTTCAGGCTACACCCCCGTTCTGTCCTAAGTTCAAGTCACGCTGGTGGAGAAGACGGAGCAGGCAGAGATGAAAGCTCCCCCAGGGGCTCTTTCTAGCTCCTTCATGTTCCCAGCCATGGGAATCTGTAGAAACCCGGTGACAGGCAGGCTTGTAGACGCTCTCCCTTTAGTCTCGTGTCTTTTAACATCTGAATTCGATGCTAAACTTTCTTAGGAAATGTGACAAGTTTTTTGTCAGACTCAGCAACTGGCAGCTGTTTTGTGAAGTTTTATAGTTCTGCATAACTGTCTGGTAATTTCTACTGAAGCACTGAGCATAGTATCATTCATCTCGGGTAAAAACTGCTGTTTGAATTTTAACCCTGCTGTTCTGGCTTCTGTCCGCCTGCTGCTTACACAGTAGGGCCGTTGCCTCAGTTTCCAGATTAGATTGGCACCTGGAAACTCACACAGATATCCCCCCCCGCCCCCCCCATTATGCTGCCAGCCCACCTCACAAAGGCTCTTCTCCTGTGTCTGAGGGCCAGAACCACAAAATCACTGTCCTTAACCCAGTGGCTCCAGCAACGGAAACTATAGAACCTTTAAAGATTGTTAACTTTGCTCAGTTCTGCTTCTGTAAAACTGCTTTCCCAAGATAATTCCACATTCCAGTGTCTGGCACAGCGGTTCTCAACCTGTGGGTCGCGACCCCTTTGGGGGTCGAACGACCCTTTCACAGGAGTCGTCTAAGACCATCGGAAAACACATATATAGTTACATATTGTTTTTGTGATTAATCACTATGCTTTAATTATGTTCAATTTGTAACAATGAAATTGGGGGTCACCACAACATGTATTAAAGGGTCGAGGCGTGAGGAAGGTTGAGGACCACTGGTCTAGCAGGATGTGGTTTTGGCCTTTATAAGATGGCTTCTACTCTCACTCAGGCACTACGAGATTTGGAGAGCATTTGCCCCCTCGTAGTCCCGGCTTTGAGATAAATGTGGCTCCTTAATTCGACTTCTTGAGGTGTCCTTGTGTGATTTGCGGGATACACTGCAGCACTACTTGCATGGGTCTGCGTTCACCTCTGTCACACACCCTGAAGGGAAAAGGCCGTCATTTCTAACGCGGAGGAGCAGAGCTGTCCCGCTGGTTTTCGGGTTTTCCCTGGGCTTGTCTAGAATAGCCTTCCAGGAGTCAGAATCTGAAGCCGGGTTTGCCAGGCCTCTGACAACCTTCAACATGAAGCAGGAGTTATTTCACCAGCAGAAATGGGTGTCCTCAGAAATGGCAGCGGAGTGGCATTTGGGACACGGTAGCTGTGACGAACCACAGGCATGTCCAGAGGACAAAAAGAGGAGCCTTACTTGACCAAGGAAACGGGGGGAGAGCATGTGGGTGGCAGTGGGAGAGGGCCCCTCCCCAGGGCTAACGGTGAGGTCCTTTAGCGTTTCACACCTCCTAACCTTCAGTTTCTCCTGGTTCAGAAGTAATGGTGTTATTCAGCTTTTGAGTGGTCATTATGTGATGAGTCAGGTGTAACTTTATTCGTTGTCTAATAGTAGAGATAAGTCATTTTATGGACTTCCTAGTAACCTACCTGCTTATCTATGTAGATAAGTTCAGCTACATGTCCTTGGTAGGAAGAACAAGGGAGAACGGGGTGCGGGGAGAGCACCTCAGCCCTGGTGGTGGTTTGCACCTGTCACATGTCCTCGCGTCCCGGGAGGAGGGAGTGGGGGTCCGGTCCTCCCTACGTTGGTCTCCATCCCTCTCTGTGCTTCAGTGTGAGTGGTTGGCCCGTAAATGCACAGATTTATTTCCGCTCCTGCTCACCGAAGGGCCAGCTGTCTTTCCCTGTGCTGGACACACCCTGCGGTTCTGGATCAGATGTGACCTCCCCCTGGGCTCTGAAAGTGCCATTTGCCGGTTCTTTAGAGGCCAGATTCTGGTTTCGTTGCTATCCATCAACAGTTTTGCTTGTGGTTTATATCTCTGGACTGTTCTGACTTAAAATTAGATGAAATCTTTATTAAATTAAAATATTTGGATGAATGGCATGTGTTTTGGTTATTTAAATTCAGTAACTAGTGTTTCCTTTTTGAAGGAGAGTTATTGTTTGCTCAGAATTTAGAGTTTTCCTATGAGGACAGCAGGTGATTAGGAACCCGTTTTACTTGCCTTTGAGCTCCCAAAGCGGGAGCTAGCCCGGCTCGAAGGAGCGAGCTCAGCATGAAGGTGCCAGTGCCGCCTGCCTGGCCTTCTCCTTCGCTTTGCCCCACCTTGTGCAGCAAATGAAGTTTCTTGACTTGAAAGCGGAACTCAATTTCAGTGTCTCTTCCAGGACTAATGAATGGTAGGCACGTTTATCTGTTTTAGTTCATAGGAGCTACCCATGATCCTAAGGGGAGTTGCCAGCGTTTAAAACCAGCAGTCATGTGGCCCCTGCTTTGCTAGCAAGCTTGTGGGAGTCTTTGGCTTCCCAGTAGCATGGCCATTTCAGGCGGTGATGCTGTCGCATTGACTTGCCAGCACAGCATACTGTCGTGGGCACTTGCAATTGACACATCCACGTTGGTTTATGTGCAGGTGCTAGTAGCTGATCACCTCATTAGTCTCCTGGAATAATCAGGTCTGAGACTCAGGTGGAAATACATATTGCTGTCATAAATTAAAAAAAAAATCTTTATTGTTGCAAGTATTACTTATGTAACCCTTCTTCCGCCCATTGACCCTGTGTAGCGCCACCCCCCCCCCCCCCCCCCCCCAGGTCCTCACCACCCCGTTGCCTGTGCCCATGGGTCATCCATACATGCATGCACGTCCTTTGGTTGGTCTCTTTCCCCCTCCCCTCAGCAATTTATTTAAAGGAAAATGTTTTAATGAAAAAGAATTTAGCATGAAAATTATTGAAACGAATGCACTAAAGATAGATAACTTCTAAAGTGTCTTAAGTATTTCATCGTCATCTACTGAGCAAATAGTTGATAAAATTCAACATTCAGCACATTTTCTTGTATATATCACAAGCTTAGTAATTAGTTGAGATTTGTTATTCCATTTTTAAGATATTTTAATCACTCTTAAATAGAAAAATCTCATCTTTGTAAATGGGATTATTTATTTTCCCTGAATATTTTAAAGGCATTTAATGTCAAGTATTTGTGGTTTTTAATGCAAAGTTATGTTGTTTACATCTTTCTAATCTGAGGTTATGTATTACTCACTTTGAGACTGTTTAAGGGGAAAAAGATTGACTTGATTTAAAAATGATGACATTTCTGAGATGTTAAAATTGTCAGCAATTACACAAATCATTGGATATTTGAGAAATACTACATACTCATAATAACTGCTGTATGGTAAGAATTTTTAATTCATTTTCCACCTAAGATTTCTATTTCCCACATCATGACCAATAGTATAAAAAATAAGGAAAGGTGTTTTGTTTTTACACTCTTAGGATTGATCAGAGCATGTTTGGTAGAGTGACTGATTGAAAGACAAATAGATGTGAAATTTATAAAGAAACTTTAACGTCATATATCATTTTTTATTGTTTTAAAGGAGGGTGCGTCGGCCCGTAAGACTCAGACTCCTGCGGCACAGCCAGTACCAAGACCAGGTAAGGATAAGATCTTTCCCCCAAATGATCACAAGAGTGATTGATGATCATGCTTTCAAGGACCTGAAACTTTACTTCAAATACTCCTAAAGTGATCTTACAGAACATTTACTTGACAGTAGGATAGCTGAAGAGTTAAAGAAAATTTTAAGAAAATGATTTTAAATGTTTCAGAAAAATGTTTTAAAAAGCAGAGTATATGTAGCACCCCTCACCAATTCCTTGTTTGAGTTCCGTGATGGTGCATGTGGATGTGATTTCCCCCCCTAATCATAGAGCAGAAAACCATAATTTTAATAGATTGGTGTATACAGCTTTGATGCTTAGGACTTCAGATGTCTGTGTTATTTAGCACATGAGGTTCTGTAATCATTTTTTAAAAATGTGTTAAGCAAAGGTAGGGACTGAACCTCGCGAGGCCCATGTGTTCCAGTGGACTCAGAGGCACAGGCCTTTGCTCAGCTGAGCCTGCACCCGGCCAGCCCTTCCTTCTTCACCAGGGGAACCTCTCGCACATAGCACTGTCCCTCGCCCTCTTTCTGGTGCACACCGCCCTCCAGGCCCCCGGCTGTCCCTCCTGCCTTCACTCCCAGGGTCTCGGAGATGGGTCGGCGGCCTATGGCTCGTTTACCTCTCATTGCTCGTGAGAGACTGACAGCCCTCTGTGTGTGTCAGACAGATTCCTCACGCGGTCCAGGCATCCACTTTATCACCTACATGTGGGTCCCAGTACCTCACCCGTAGTTTTAAATTGATGTTCTGGTGATTTTCCAGTTTGTGTCTCCGGTTCAGACATCTCCTCCTGGGTCTGGCACCTACATTAAGTGGCTAACATTTGGGTTTGCCACAGGCATCTTAAAACTGATGGGAAACCTTTGTTCCCTGGTATTTCCCCCCGATGGCTGACTCCACCCTTCCTGCTTCGTGCGTAAAGGGCACCACCATCAACTCTGTTTCTTAAGCCAGAGCCTTCTCGGGAGGCGTTCATTCCTCACACCGGCTGCTCTGCCAAGGGCCATTGGATATTTATCACCTCATCCGCTGGCCACACAGAATGATCCACTTAAACACTAGCTGCGATATCTGGTCAGACATTTAATGAACTCACCCCTCTAAGCCTTGGCAGGGCCAGACCACATGATTCCTTGGGCCTCCCACGGCCCCCGGCTGCCTGTCCCCACTGCCTCTCAGCAGCGTGCCTCCGGGGTGAGTCCGTGGCTGGGATTTCTGGTCCCCACAGAGCATGTGCATGTGGAGAGGGCAGTGCTGCTCAGTCTCCCGGGCGTGGCTTCGGCATTTACTCCGATGACCCTGGACGGGGAATTGCAGAACCAGCCCTCATCCTGCCCCCCGGACTTTAAGCAGCCGCAGTGCAGGCTGGTTAACAGCGCAACTGAGCTAGTCATCTATAACCACAAAGAATTCTTAGGCTGTACTTGCTTTTTAAGCCTGAAAAGAATGTGATTTTCATAACATTCAAAAGTTTGCTTTTTATTTTTCTCTCAATAGTTTCTCAAGCAAGACCCCCTCCTAATCAGAAGAAAGGTAAGATTCTGCAAATGATTCTAAATGTATTTTACAAAGTAAATGTGAATAAGCGAGATAACAGAGCTGGGCTGGTATTCTGCCTGCGCACTTGTATCGAATGCGTGTGTTCGGTATCTATTTGGATTAGTAGGTGCATAGGTCATACTGACTGTTAATTTTTTTATTGATTTCAGAGAGGGAGGGGGAGAGAGAGAGAGAGAGAGAGAGAGAGAGAGAATATCATGGATCGGCTGCCTCCTGCAATCCCCACACTGGAGATTGAGCCCGCAACCCGGGCATGTGCCCTGACCAGGAGTCTAACCGTGACCTCCTGGTTCATAGGTTGACGCTCACCCACTGAGCCACGCCGGCCGGCTGATTGTTAAATATTTTGAATATTGCTGCTGACTTAAAGTGACTTTTAGGTCAAAAGAGTGAAAATTATACATTTACAAGCTTTTGATTGGGAAAGCAATTATAATTCCTTTTCATAGTAATAACATGTTTACTACCTTTAAAAATGTTGTCTTTGCAGGTTCTCGCACACCCATTATCATAATCCCTGCCGCTACCACCTCTTTAATAACCATGCTGAACGCAAAGGACCTGCTGCAGGACCTGAAGTAAGGGATTTGTTCAGCTCTCTGTTCACCGAGTGTGCAGACACTGCTGTGAATTAGCAGTTACCACTCTGTAGTTCTTATTTGGAGAATACCAAATTTCAATTTCTGCTATACAGGTAGTCTGAAATATAATTTTCAAAATAGAATATAGTCTTTCATATCTGGATCCTTACATTCACTGTGAGAATGACAATAATATTTTATAATTTGAATGGTGTTACATTTAAAATTCTTGTTAAATATTTTTAGTTGTAACTAGGAAAATATATTCACTCAGTCACATATCTATGGGAGGAGTGTGAGTGAATGCTCTGTCTTTCTTAGTAAAATAACGATGAATGGCAGTTCTTAGAGAAGGAAAAAGAAGTAACCTCACCTCCAAAACAGAATTCAGACTGCTTGTAATTAAAAGCCAGAAGCAAAATGAGCTGTGGTACTTGCTGATTTTATGTTTTACCAACTGCAGAATTGACTTTTATATGCCTGCGACTTAAATTAGACGTATAACAATCCATGTAACCTGGCATATACAAGTTTATCCATTCATTAAGTATTTTTTCCTTATACCTTTGAATGAAGTTTTCAATGATCTTTCCATTAACAGTATGGAATAAAGGAGTTTTTGAATTGAATTTATTGGGGCAACATTGGTTAATAAAATTACAGGTTTTAAGGGTACAGAAGGAACATTTATATTTTGTATTTTATATTTTATTGGGCTTGTATAGTGAAGTTGGCTGTTCTGACCATGTGTGGATTACCCTGGTAATCCCCTTGGTAATCTACCATCCCTCACATTATCGACAGTTGGGTGAATAAAAAATAGAATCATTTTTGTCCACCTCTTGACATAGCTCTGATAATATGAGACGGTTAGACCCATGTGAACATGGTTTTGATTAACTACTTTTTAAAAATGTGTTGTTTTTATGTGAGTATGTGTCTGCTTTTCACCTTCTAATCAGTGTGCGAGAGTGGGCCGTGCATCATTTGTTCTCTGTGAAATAGGAAACGCCTCTATTTCTTGGTTCTGTTCGGTGCAGGCTCTGTGTCTTGCAGTCCGGCACCCAGCCTTTTCCAGCTGTGGTGTGATTTCCTCAGAGAAAGGGACTCGTTGTCTTGTTCTTTGTGTTTCTACTGTTTGAAACAGTTGTTGCCTAATCCCGGGCGCTGAGTAAGTGTTAAGGAAGGAGGGGAGACCATTGAGAACATGGGGGCGTGGTAGACTCCGCCTCTGAGAGTGTGCTCGCTGTGAATTTATTAGCGGACTCATCTCTGGGTTTAAGCTCCTTCTCAATACCTGGCAGTCATATCTGCACCTGTGACTGGATTTCAGTTCCCAGCAAGTGTCGTCATGCTTGGGGTTGGGCTTTTTGCACTTACTGTATTTGGATCTTTACACTCTTTTCTAGCTCTTGCGTTTTTATGATTTGTGAATTTGGTATTTACGGTTGTCATAATTTTTAGTAATTGACAACTGTACTTTTATAAATGTGTCTGCATGGTTACAGAAAATTTACAGTAAGTTTTTGAAATGTTACAAAGGAAATTCTGCCTTTAATTTTTCATTTTCGGAGTCTTTGTGGTGCCTCTCTGCATATATTACAGATCTAATACTTACATATTATTTTATAATAGAAGGCAGCGAATAGTGCAAAGAAAACCACACAGTGAATTTTAGTATCTTTCTCCTTCGTCGTGTTGCGAAGAAGCCAACAGTCCAACAGCCACATTCTCAGGGCTGACCAGGCCTAATGGTCCTCCCAAGTTTGGAACACTCCCTTCATTGTTTAACACCTCATTGCAGCTGACATATCCCCTACAGCGTGAGTCAGCTGGAGGCTTGGCTGTGT